>NC_136070.1:26099116-26795782 GCF_964261635.1 Lissotriton helveticus | reverse complement strand
AAGCCTTCCCCAACAGGACAGTGTATCTGATTTTATCCAGAAATAGAAGAGCATCTCTTCATGCCAGTTGGTGTTAAAACATATCTTAAACAAAGTATGGCATCTGTTGTCCCAAATCCCTGTCTCCTAAAGATGTTGATACTAAGGTGGAGGTAGCTCTTTGTTCCCGCTGCGTTCTAGTTTTTAACCCACCTGGAAGGGTTCAAGCCATTCTGATTTTAAGAGGTTTATACTCAGTCCTGAACATGTTTATACCATATTTACACTCCTCCTGCCACATTCTGAACTGATGTGCCTGTGGAAGATGAGGGTGGTTATTTGTAGCCCAACAGCATGGCCTCATCTTCTCATTCGTCCTCGCCTGCATCTACTTGCAATGTTTATAATCATGATCAGTACACTCTTCAGAATAAACACGGCACGTATCTTGGTGGTTACCCTTAGATACACCATCAAAGGAAGACTTTTCATAGGATTTCATCTCATCCATCAAGTGGCTCGTCTAGCAGGCCAATGACTGCCAAAGACAGACTCTAAAAGGATGATGCAAGCGCTCTCTCACTATTACTTAGGGGCTGCTCACCTCTGGGTCAGTGGAGCACAGCCCTGAAGCTGCTGGTCTCAAGTGCCATTCCTTCGCTGAATTATTTTCAAAGGGTCGATGTGTGCAGTGCCTGCTGGTACCTGATGCGTGCTGCCTCGAGCTTTACTCTTCTGTGGACTAGGCGCAAGAGATGTGTTTGTACTTCTTGAGGTTCAGGCCCAACCTAGCAGCCTTATTCTGAATCATTTGATGGTTTTGCATTTGAGGTTTTGTTAGGCAAGCGTTAACAATATTACAGTAGTCCTATCTTGATAGGACCCAGCCTCTCGTCAGTTTGATGTGATAGTTGGTCACTAGGAGTGGGTGAACTTTGCTAAGTTATGGAAGGTGGTGTTTTTGCCAAGACAGGTATCTGAGGAAGATGAGACATTCCCATATCAGAAAGACCTGTTAAATGTTTTGCTCTTTTGGGATTTGGGCTTATCCATGTACAGGAGGCTATGTGGAAGATAAAAGTCTGTTAGTGAGAGGCCGCTGTCTCTCCCTCGAGGAGGTGGAGATTCAATGTCACATCCGCATTAAAAAAGATTTCCTCGAGAAAAACAACTTGTAATGTCTGAGCCCAACACTGGATAACAGGAGTGTGCATAGCATGTGAATCTGGAACACTACACATCACCAATAGATGCTTACAGGGTAAGTAACAGACTGCTTACTCCTTTTCAGACGGGAAGCGGTCTCATTTGTCCTCATGAGTTCTTGGGTGACCTGTTGAGCCTGCATTTCTTTTATTTGGAGACCACCTTAATTTGAAACGATTCACAGGTTACATTTGGAAAGCAGCAGATAATCTAGCAGGGGACGGTAACAACGAATAGTACTTGAAAGAGAAGGTGATAAGTGAGGCGTAACATTGATTCCTGTCGAATTTTTGTAAACCTCTTTCTGACATTGTCACTGCATCTAACACGGACGTTTGCACTCTTCACCAAATAATAATGAAGGCATGAGGATAAGAGAAGTGCACACATTATACAGGGCATGCTCTGCGGGTACAGTGGGTGCAGAGAAGTAATTGAAGACTTGCTGAAGGCTTAAAAGTGCTCAGGAGAGCGGGAGCTCTTATGTTACCACTAAGGTCACACCCAGGAGGGGCTCCAAAGGGCCTGGATCTGGAGGCGATTCCTCGCAGCTGGAGTTTGTTAGGGGCATGGGTGTTGTGTGTGTGTGTGTGTGTGTGATGGAAAGGGAGTAGCCAGGAATGTACATGGTGACGGGCAGCAAAAGAAGTCTTGGATGAGTGGGGGATAGAACAAAGGTTGCATTTGTAAGCTACATTGAATACCTTCTGCTGTGGTACAGTGTTGGATCTCCCGAATTATGTCGTTAGCTGGACTCGGAGGTGTCTTTCAGACGCCTTATCTCTGGGGATCCAAGGACACAGTGATCATGGGACCTGGGTCTGGCAAAGGCTGGGCCACAATTCATTAGGGACCAGCTTGATCCGGGACCCTAGGTACTTTGCGTGTGTGTCCGCAGTGCATGATTTGCAGAATGCTGGCCTGTTGAAATCCTCCTAATCCCATTACTGACTTTTGAGTTGCGATCAATAGCAAATATTTCAATAACCCTCGTCACCACCAGGATTGTCCTTTTGTGTGCAGGCGTTTACCATCTCCTCCGCTTGGTGGGCCTGTGGTCCTGGAACGAGGCTGTTCTGAAAGTGAAGGGTGTCATTTAAGTCACTGTCTTCAAGTCAGAGGCATGTTTGCGGAGGTTGAAGAAGTCGTGCTGGGATGAAGCATGTGGGGTGTGTGGTCACGCTTAGGTTACAGTGTTATCCGTGTCTGAAATGGTTATTGCAGAACCATCGGTATTTTCTATTTTTGGAGTATAGAACTGCATAATAGTTGATGTCTCTGTTGATCCAACCCAGTGTGGTCCTAATTCTAGCTTTCCTACTCTGGTTTCGGATATTCCTTTTAGCTGCTTTTATCCATCCCCTCCTCACAACTGCTTTCCAAAGTAAGTACTTGTGGGAACCCCATCCTCCCCTTCTTAGGAAAACTGATTTCACATTTGTATCTTCACCTATTTACTCTTGTCTGTGCTCTTTTGTCATTCAATCATTATAGAAATGTAGCGCCTTAAGCCAGGTGTTTGAAAAACAGCTTTGTGTTGCTGTGTAGAGGGAACTAAATCATTTGGCAACACAGGGTCCCACAAATACCTAAACATTTTTAAGTGGTGTCTAAAGAAAAAGCAACAACTTACGAATTAGTCTGGGGAGGCCTTTTACATCTGATACTGCTGTGAAATGTCAAACTAACTCTTAGGTAACGTTTTCAAGGCCCAGGCTAACAAAGTGAACACATCTGCTGGTGCTTAACATCCACCCCAAGACCTTTGTAAGGCTACCGCATGGACTTCTTTGCACACATTCACTATGTACGCTCCAGTGCTGATCTGAACACCAGAACACTCTTGAAACAATGTATCTGTAATGCCTCACTCCACCACAGCCCATATTTGCATTTTTGGTGGACTACATTCGTAGCTGTTGACTTGGGGTGTCGAGGTTAGATTGCGTTAGGGAATCAGTTTTACTCCTTCCCTAACGTTTGTGTCCATAGAGTCGCATTGCACACGTATTACGTCACTAGTGCCAGGCACTGCTGTTGAAGGAGTTCTAGTTGGCCTACTCTAGAAACTGGAAGATTGTTACTGTGGAAAATTGAATGGGTAGGTGCCTTCTGTTGAGTTATCACGATCTGGGAATTCTCTGGTTCTGCTCTGAAGGGTTAATATTAAAAGCATTGACATGGCTGAAGATGTACATAGTAACAGTGGGAATGGTGACAATGTTCAGCTCTTGGCAATATGAGTGTTTGCGGTAGAGATTCAGATGATTCTGTCCGAGTGTAACTGCGCTTATCTGTTGGTCTCATGAGGATGATCATACAATTAGTATTCGCTTTCATGCCTCAGGTGTCTGATCTTTTTTTATCTTTTCATTTTTAGGGTTAGCCAGAAAAGTAAGACCAACCTGATGACTGCCGATAACTTGTCCATCTGTTTCTGGCCAACGCTAATGAGGCCAGATTTTGAAAACCGAGAGATCATTTCTGCCACTAAGCTTCACCAGTCTGTGATCGAGAACTTCATTCGCCAGTGCCAGTTTTTCTTCTACAATGGAGAGATTGTGGAGGCCTCGAACTCTCCAGCCTCCTCAACATCTCTTCCCAGCACCGGTCAACTGGTGGAGCCACTGGTGCCTCTCCACCTGCCTCCGCCACTTCAACCTCAGCTTGTGCAGCCCCCTCTGCAAGCCGACCCTCTGGGAATCCGATGAAGAGGAGCCGCACCATTGCGGTCTGAGAGCACGATGTTGGCCATAGGCTACGGCTTCATGTGTGGCTCGCGGCTTGCGTCCAGTTTGACCACGCTATGCCCCACGGCACAAGGAGAAACATATCTTGTATTCCTCAACCAGCCGTAGTGCAGATCAAAACTGAATGTGGTCAGCACGACATGGAAAGGTTGCAAGTTTTTTTTTTTAATATTCATTTTAACCAATTGGAACTTGGGAAGAGTAGAGACCTACCGCTGCATGGACCTGTATTGCAATCACTTTATCATTCCTGTGGTAGTGCTTTGCCACAATATATTGTGTGTACAGAAAATAAAGATTTCTATAGAAACAAGGGTTTGAGCGGTAAGTAATCAGATTGAGCAGTTCTTGCTTTTACAGGCTTCTCTGAGGCTATACTTGTTATTTAATTGTATTGTACATTCTGTGGCAACTTAAGTTCTATTCAGGCTTTCAGTATAGGCCAAGGTCTCTCACCCCAAGTTTTGGGATGTGGTAAGTCACTTGTCAGGGTATGTGTAATAAGGAACATTGTATCAGAGAATTAGGTCTGCGCCTCCAACAAATAAAGTATGCCAACTGAGACAGTTGTAGAACGCCTGATCTAGTTGGCCATGTGCAAAGATTCATGGGAGTCGCCCGTCCTACATCTCAGCGGATTTATTTAGAAAGTCTTGCAAGATCTGGCCTGCGTACATATCCCCAGTCAGCAGAAGCACCGGTGGAGTGCACAGAGCAAGGATACGGTTTGTACTCTGGCGAGATGAACGATGGCTTCAAATTTCCCATAGTTCCTGCTATTCCTGGGTGACTTGACGTGGTGCTGGTGCCTTGCACCCCCAAGAAGACTCTGGGATCTGCAGCACTTTGGACTGTCACCCCATCAGACGGATAAACATGCACTGTTGAACCTTTGTGAGATGTTCCTGTTCTGCACCCTCCTCCTGCTTGGAATGTAAACCTGTGGATGATTGGATATTGGGGGATGGTGGTTCAACTTCTCGTGCAAAAACATCCTTGTGGTGAGCGAACAAATGAACATGCCTGTAAGACGTCAACGATGCCACTGACGACATTTATTTTCATACCTGTCCCCAGATGTTTTTAATGCTATTCATTTGTCTCCCTTCTGCATGTGTATGCCATCGCTATTGGGCTGGTCTGTCTTTTGGTTTTTAAGTGTCCTCTCCTGTTCCTGGAGATATGGGTAACCATACAGTTCCTGACAGTTCATGCCATTTTCGTGTATATTTCGAACTTGTTTTTATACATATTCCCAAAATCGACTTTAAAAGCAAAAATGCCTCTGTTTTCCATAGGGCATGATTCATTTTCTGTTTATTTTATGTTCCCCTTAGCAGATTAAGGAGAGAAACCATTTCATTGCTAACAATGTAGCAATAAACGTCTTGGGTACTGACCAGTAACCTCTTTGGGTGTGTCTGCGTGTGCATATATGTATAGATCTGTTTGTATGTATGTACATATGTATGTATGTATATATACATACACGTACGTGTATATATACAAAACAGTTATATAACTTTTCTGTGGTATATTGTACTAAACCAATAGTTATGTAATATTTTGGAAAGTGGGAGCATGGTATCGCGCCCCCGTTTATATTCTAAAAACAGTTCTTTTGCAACGGTACCGATTTTGCTGCAAGAGGATGTTGCTGCTGTTTGTCTGAGGCTGTGGCACAGGAATTCTGTAGCATGGAGCCTCCGGCAGGGATGAGCTGCAGGCTCAGTGGAATGCAGTCTAGAAACAAGACTGTAGGGCAAACACCATTATTTTTCCAGCTTCTAGGTATCTGGATGTTGTCAGCACCTGAGCTGCACAAGATCTTTTGAGGCTGAACTTGGAGCTGTGGATAATGCCACAGTCTGGGATGTGCAAGATTCGGATAGGCTGTGCTGAGAGCTGTGGAAATGCCCTTACCTGAGCTGCAAAAGATCCTGCGAGGCTGTGTTTGAGCTGTGGATAACGACCCTGCCAGAGCTCTGCAAGATCTCTGCACTTGCAGCATTTGTACAAATGTCCATTTTTTGTTGTTGCTTATTTTAGTTACAGTTGTATACTAAAATCTGGAAATGTGGGATTTGCAACTTTCTGTCCCTCTTCAGATAATTACAGGTTGCCTTTTTCCTTTTCTCCTGCCCTAGATGTTTCACTTCTGATCAGCAGAACTAAATTTGTAGATGTTGGGCAAAGAGGGTGGTTTACATCTGCATCTGTCAAAATGTATTTGTTTTATAATTTAACCCGATATTGTCTTATATATTCTTGAAAATTATAAACTTTTTCTAGCAGAAGAAAATATATTGTCTATCGCCAAGCACACAAAGAACTGATAAAAAGTACAGAAATAAAGTTTAGTTTCTCTCCGGTAAATGCAGTTGTGTTATCCTGTTATGTTTGACTGGTAACCAAGCCACTTCTGAGATACTTAAGGGTTCATGGCCAGCTGAAAGGTTTTACAAGCAGTTGTGAGGTATGAGTGCTTGCGCTGTATGTTTTAGGACCCGCAATAATATGCAGGATATCCTGTGCTACTGCTGTTCAGTTTTACAAACTTGTGTGAACTTTTCCATGATTTGCATGCCTGTTGGAGGGGTGACCTTTTTAACCCTCCATACGTAGGTGCAGGGACTTCTTGGCACCTAAGTGAACAGCTATACCTCTCTTCCAGGAGATCTTCATCAACAGTCATAAGTATTGAATAGTCTCGCCCAAAAGCAGAGACCCAAGATCACTTCTTAAATATATATATGTTCAAGGCATGTGTTCTGTAGATACACATGCTTTGCATACTCATGCCATCTAGTGTTGGATCCTGATGTTTACAAGTTTTTTCTTTGAATAAGTCTCTCCAATCACGAGGTAAGGTGACTCCTCCTTTCGGTGATAGTGCGCATGGACTTGACTCCATGGTTAGATTGTTTTTTTCCGCCATCGGGTTCGGACTTGTATTTCTGCACTGCGGTTCTAATACCATTCTTTGGGTTCTCATCGGTGCGCAATCCACTCTTCCCTCTATGGTATTGTTTCCATACACGTTTCCCTATTCTCCGCTTATCAAATCGCCTGACAAACTCTCCATTTTCATTCGAAAACCCCGTAGGCGGCCATCTTGCCTAGTCACGTCGGTTCAGCCTTCTGCTGCTGGACGGACTCCATTCCAATTTTGTACTCGGTGCCACGCCAAATATCCTCTCACCAACCTACATCGTTTGTAACTTGTGCCTCTCTCCGGAGTACAAGGAGGAAGACTGTGAATCTTGTAAGTCGTTTAGGTCAAAGAAGACTCTATGCCAGAGCTTTCCAAACTCTGTCGGGACACAGTACTGTGTTGCCTGCCATGTGTGGGTGTGTCGCTGGATGATGCATAGCTGCCAAGGTTTCAGATTGCTATCATGGTTCCCTCTACAATCAGTGCGCACTACAAAGGATTCCACTGCATTAAGTAAATACGTAACGGGAGCCTCTGAAGTGCGGCTGATGGTGATGCTGCTGCGCTTCCAAATGCATTTCTAAAAATTTGTTTTTCGTCTTTAGAAATGCTAATGGGGGATGTTTAAATACCTACAGAGCTGTCATTAAACAGCAGGAGACAATTCCCAGAGCTTTCTCTGCCGCCTGAGTCCCGTTTGCCAAGTCCACAGACCTCTGGCTCCTTCACCTTTTGTTTTCTCCTCCTCTGTCTGGCTGTGGCGTCACACATGCTTGTCTGAGGCCTTACCAGTTGGTATGCCCCTTGGTCTCATTTCCAAAAACAACAGGTGATGGACAGAATGCAGAACAATGTCATACATTCACCCCAGTACAGAGATCTGGGCCTAAATCCATCGTTTGTTTTGCTCACCATGCCATTCCAGTTTGAACCCAGCCATATGCAAATCAGTCTTGACCCTGTGCCCCATGGGAACAGTCCAGCCCGAACTGCCAAGCCAGGTCCTCCCTGGACTGGAAACAAGCATCCAAGGACCGGTTTCGGGCTTTCAGCCCTCATCAGCCTGGATAGCTTGATTCCAGTGGCATGGAGAGCACGGGACTCACGTCTGAGCATACCCGTCCCACTCGGGGTGACAAATGCAAAAACAACAGGTGAAGGACAGAATGCAGAACAATGTCATACAATTACCCCAGTACAGAGATCTGGGCCTAAATCCATTTTTTTTTTTTTGCTCACCATGCCATTCCAGTTTGAACCCAGCCATATGCAAATCAGTCTTGACCCTGTGCCCCATGGGAAGGTCCCACGCCTCTCCCTTGTTGCAGAGCCTCCATTGGCTTCCTATTAGGCAAAGGGCAGAGTTTAAAAGCCTCTGTACAGCCCATAAGGCGATTTATGGCCGAGCACCTGCCTATATTAAGGAACGACTGGAGATTTACAAACCGGAACGAAGGTTGAGGTCATCTAACGCTCAGCTGCTAGTTTGCCCACGGTTTAAATTGGCAACGAAGGGTGGGAGATCCTTCTCAGTTTTAGTTCCTCAAATCTGGAACAAATTACCTGAGCCCCTTCGTAAAGAAGGTAACCTCCTACGTTTCAGGACATTATTAAAAACATTGTTATTTAGAGAGGCTTTGGGTGTACATTAACCTATACATGCTACTGATCCATCGATCTGTTAAAGAGCTGTATTGTTCCTTTGGTCGTGAGCGCCCTGAGACCTGTTGGTGAGATGGCGCTATAGAAACCAAAGTTAACAATAACAGTCCAGCCCGAACTGCCAAGCCAGGTCCTCCCTGGACTGGAAACAAGCATCCAAGGACCGGTTTCGGGCTTTCAGCCCTCATCAGCCTGGATAGCTTGATTCCAGTGGCATGGAGAGCACGGCACTCACGTCTGAGCATACCCGTCCTACTCTGGGTGACAAATGCAAAAACAACAGGTGATGGACAGAATGCAGAACAATGTCATACATTCACCCCAGTACAGGGGGTCTCATTTCAGCAGCCTGTGCTATTTTTGCTGGCCATTCACCTCTGCAGTACTTGTTAAAATTTTCTGTACTAGACTTTTGGTTCTCGTTTATAAAATGCAAATAAAATATTTGGAAACGAGTAAGAGGCACAGCTAGTAGTCTGTGCTGATCTTGGAGGCTGGTGCTTTTTAACTGAAATGTTAGCTTTAGAAACAAGCATTTGCAAAAGGGTAACCTGATTTAGTCCTTACTAGACTGTACCTCACCTGTAAAATCTGTACTTTGAGAACTTCCCCGAACCTCCTTAGGTGCATCGAGCTCTCTCGCTACGCTCGCTACACTGCTTTACCGTGTCGCGAAATGATGCATGTCCAGAATGTGTGTCACCAACATGAAAAGTTTGGAAAGCTGTGCTCTACGCGATCGTCAGGCTCGACATTGACGACGAGCAACACCAAAAGATCCAAAACACTCCGGATATCTTCATGGAAGAATCCGACCAAGAAGAGATCAAAGCGTCCACCGCAGAAGAGGCCCTCTCCATTCCAGAATCCTATTCCGAGCTCGATCTGGAGTCAGAGTATGTGCCTCCAGGACAGAGTGCCGTGAGCACCGAAGAACCCTTGCCCCCCTACATCCTCTTCCAAAATTCATAAGGCCATGGCACCATCCCTGCCTTCTGGCCAGGGTCGGCACCGAGACAATGTTTCAGACACCCCGCCTCTCGGCTCGGCACCAAAACAAACACGTCAACCCTCCGGCTCGGGACAAGAAATAACTTTTGGATCCGAAATCATCAGGCTCAAAGGACAAATCTGGTTCGGAGCCAAAACCCTCTGCTTCCAAACACAAACACGCTTCAGAGCCAAAACATTCCACTACCAAAGACAAATTGATTTTGACGCCGAAAGCTAAGGACAGTGTTCCGGAGCCTCCAAAACCAATTTCTGATAGATACATCTGCCAGTGGATTCCTCACCTTGTGAATATCCCCCTGCGTCAGCAACATTCGGAAATTCTTTTTGTAGCTTCGCGTGGACGTGGACGACATCATAGAGGCACGGCATCGCACGCGACTCCGCTGACGTCACTGACACTACAATAGGCCCACGCTGGCGTCAGTTCCTTTTTTTCCGCGTCGTCGACGCGAACAGTTGCGGGGAATCTCTGTAGCCTCTTAGTAACTTTGTTGCTATTTTCTTCATATTTCTGTTTCTTTGTTTCCTCTACGATGTCGACAAAGAAGACCGGCTTCAAGCCTAGCAGAGAGTGTGGGAAAATGATGTCGATCACAGACCCACACGAAGATTGCATCTGGTGTCTAAGTTCTGATCATGATGTTGATGAATGCTCTTCATGTCGGAAGATGAACCCAAAGGCTCTGCGAGAGAGGGAGACCAAACTTCTGGTGGCGAAGCTGAGAGGTGACAAAGGAAAAAAGTCTTCGAGGTCTCGTTCGAGAAGGGCGAGGTCGAGATCAAGGCCTCGAGAGGAGTCATCTTCGAAGTCATCATCAGATCATGCTTCGAATTCAAGGAAGAAGCATAAGAAAAGAAGACATGAGTCCTGACGTCACTCCGGTAGGGACTCTGACTCGAGGTCGAAGTCACCCAAGAAGGTACGTTCGAAGGTGGTTCCTCCGGAGGAGGACTTGGATCTGGAAGGTGAGGCTTCGCCTTCGGAGTCGCAGGTTCTGGCTCTGTCTTCGGTACAATCTCCGGCGCCGTCCCCGGCCCGTGAGGATGAGGAGGAAGTTCCGATGGGTGAGAATTCTGCGCCTGTGGAAGAACCGAATTCGGAACCACCTCTAGGTCAGCCCGAGGGTCTTCAGCCACCATTTCCGGCCCCTGGCCAAGACCCATCAGCATTTTTTAACGCTTTGTATGGTGTATTTTCAAGGGCATGGTACCCCTCTGGTGCGCCTTCGGGTCCCATGGGTCCATTAGCCTTCAACTTAGGGGTTCCGCACTCCTATGCTCCGGCACCTTTTTTGCCATTCATGCCGGCTCAGACACCGCCGTGGCAATACCCGGCTCCGCCGAGGTCGTCGACGCCGATACCGACGTCGTCTGCTCCGAGTCGACCTCGAGACCAAGTCAATTTGCCATCAGATGCGATACCGACGTCGGTTCCGGCTCTGTCGGAGTCGTTGGTGGATCCGACGGCGTGGCGTGTGAAGGAAAGGTCCAGGAGAGAGGCTCAGCGCCTCATAGAAGAGCAGAGGTATACAGAAGCTCAAGCTGAAATGGAAGAAGGTGAGCTTGAGGATGACTGTTTTGAAAAACTGACGGAGGCTAGTGGCCTGGAGTTTTCTCCCGAGTAGGAGTTACCTTCTGTGTCTGATGCCCCTTCGGAAGACGTCCAGCCTTATCACATGGTTATGAGGAACTTTTGAATTTGTCTCTACCTACAGTAGAATTTAAGTCCAATCTACTAACTGAGGTTCTGCATTCACCCAGTTCTGTGGTGGAACCGTTACTCCCCTTTAATGAAGCTCTAACGGAGCCTATTATGGAAGTTTGGAAAAAGCCACTTACAGCACCGGCAGTTTCCAGGAGTGTGGCAAGAAGGTACAGGGTCGCTCCTGAGGACCCTGCTTTTCTGACTTCTCATCCATCACCTGAAAGTTTAGTAATCCAGGCGGTCTGTTCCAAAAAGTCTGTAAGTTCTTTTCCTCAAGTGCCTGGGGATAAGGATGCAAAGAAACAAGATCAGGTTGCTAAAAAGACCTTTTCTTCTGCGAGTATGGCATTAAAGTCAACCAATGCCACTTGCCTTATGGGGAGATATGTACATGCCCTCATGGATTCACTGCGTCTTCTGGCACCTAAGATCCCTGATGACAGCAGGAAGGATTTTGAAGAAGTGTTAACGGATACACAGGCAGCAGCTCGTCAGGTGATACAAAGTGGGCTGGACACTGCGGATTCGGTGGCTTGCATCATGGGTACTGTGGTTGCCTCAAGAAGATCAGCTTGGCTGAAATCTTCAGATTTTTCAGCGGATGTTTAGGCTGCTTTGTTCGATCTGCCGTTTGATGGAGCTGGACTCTTTGGTAAAAAAGCTGATACAGCCTTAGAAAGATTTAAGGACAGTAGGGCTACTGCAAAATCTTTAGGGCTTCAGACCAGGGGTTCTTCTACCAGAAGGTTCAGAGGATTCGGACGCTCTTCCTTTCGCTCCTATCGGCAAGGTCAGCAGCAGCAGCAGAATCTCTTGTACAAGTCGTACAGGGGTAAGCAGAGAGCTCGCCCTAGAGGTCGTCAGGCCTCCTCCTCCTCCACCTCTTCCAACCCCCCAGCCTCAGAAAAGCAGCCCTAGATCCGCCATTCAGGATCATGCGGGTCCGGTGGGGGGTCGGCTTACTCACTTTCTACGGGATTGGGAATCGGTTACATCAGATCTTTGGGTGCTCAATCTCGTAGAAAATGGGTATCCTCTTCCCTTTCGGGAATTTCCTCCCAATTACCCTCCTTGCTAAGGTTTTTGCATGGAGGAACACCTCTTACTTCTGCAGGAGGAAGTGCAGACACTATTAATAAAGGGTGCGATAGAGGTGGTTCCAGAGCAGGAATGGGGTCAGGGATGCTACTCCCGGTATTTCCTGATTCCCAAGAAGGATGGCAGACGTCGTCCAATCCTGGATCTCAGGATCTTGAATCTTTATCTGAAACAAGAGAAGTTCAAGATGCTCACCCTTGCGCAGGTTCTTCAAGCGCTGCTGGAAGAAGACTGGATGGTGTCGCTCGACTTGCACAAGGCCTTCCTCCCTTCCCTTCGCGGTCGGTCGGTTCAAGTCCTGATGGACAACACCACCGCGATGTGGTATGTCAACAAACAGGGAGGGGTAGGGTCGCAGTGTCTCTGCAGAGAGGCTCTGGGTCTCTGGTCCTGGGTTCAGGACCATCAGATTTGTCTGATGGCAAATCATCTGGCCGGAGTTCTGAACGTTCGTGCAGACAGTCTCAGTCGGCATTTCTCAGCCGACCACGAGTGGAGGCTCCATCCGGAGGTGGCTCGTCACGTCTTTCGGACGTGGGGAACTCATCAGGTGGACTTGTTTGCCACTCGCGAGAATGCTCACTGCCCGTCGCTCTGCAGTCTCCAGTATCCGATGCAGGGAGCTTTGGGGGATGCGTTTCAGTTGAGTTGGGACTCAAGAATCCTTTACGCGTTTCCTCCCATACCCTTGATTCCTCGAGTTCTGAGGAAGATTCGCCAGGACCGGGCCCAAGTCCAAGTGAGAAGCGTGGCTCAGTGGTTAGAGGCGGCAGACCCGGAAGCTGAGATCGGCTGTGGACCAGGGTTCGATTCCCCGCCTCGGCGGGTCTCGGGCTCAAAAAATTCCACGGACTCGACAATTCTCGCTCCGGTGCCTACTCAACTCACGGGGTCACACTCTGCGACTCTGGGCAATAGCTTGCTTAATCTCCACTACGGCCCCTCGCGGCGGGATGCCTGGCTTTCACCTCGTGGATACCCTGCCGGGGTATCTCACAGGGGAATACCAGGACGGGTTCCCTAAGCAAGCGCTTAGATACCGGGTCGGTGATTTGCGCTATATAAATACGTGTACATTTACATTACATTTACAAGTCATATTGGTCTCCCCGGATTGGCCAAGAAGGGTGTGGTACACAGATCGTCTCCACCTTTCCTCGTGCCCGCCGCTCCATCTCCCTTTCAGGGCAGATCTCCTCTCTGATGGAGGGGCAGGTTCTACACCCCCATCTCCAGACCTTACACCTTCATGCCTGGAGATTGAACGGGGCAACCTGAATTCCTTTTCTCTCCCACATGATGTGGTGGATGTCATTCTTTCGGCCAGGCGTGACTCCACCAAATCAATCTATTCGTACAGATGCCTAAATTTGTCACTTGGTGTGGAGAGAAATCTGTGGACCCTTTGAAGGCACGTTTGTCTGATATTCTGCAGTTTGCTCTTTCGTTGGCGCAGCAAGGGTTTGTTGTTGCCACAGTCAAGGGTTATCTTTCGGCTCTGTCGGCATCTCTCTGTTTGCCGGATCAGCTGTCATTGTTTAAATCTCCTGTGGTTTTAAGATTTTTGAAGGGCCTTACAAATACATTTCCTCCTACTCCCTTTATTGTGCCTCAATGGGACTTAAATCTGGTGCTTACTTCCCTGATGGGTTCTCCTTTCGAACCTTTGCACAAGTGTCCCTTGAGACTTTTGTCTTTTAAGACGGTCTTCCTGGTTGCTATTATCTCGGCAAGGAGGGTAAGTGAGCTTCAAGCTCTTAGTTCGAAGCCCCCATTCTTGACCATTCAAGCTGAACGAATGGTTCTTAGGACCAGGGCTGCTTTTCTGCCTAAGGTGGTAACTCCCTTCCATCTGGGGCAGTCCATTACCCTTCCTACCTTCTATCCTCCCCCTCACCCTTCCAAGGAGGAGGATAGACTTCACCGCTTGGACCCAAAGAGGGCGGGGAGCTTCTACCTGGACAGAACAAGAGAGTTCAGGGTGGATGACCAGCTGTTTGTTGGATTTGCTGGCTGCAAGAAAGGAAAAGCTGTGCACAAGCGCACACTTTCAAGATGGATCATTCTATGCATCAAGATCTGCTACTCCCTGGCAGGTAAGGAACCTCCAGAGGGTATTAGGGCTCATTCTACTAGGGCAAAGTCTTCAACATCTGCTTTGTCTAGGGGTGTGCCTGAAGAGGACATTTGTAGAGCGGCAACTTGGGCCTCCCTCCACACTTTCGCGAAGCATTACTGCTTGGATTCCGAGGTCAGGAGGGACGGCCACTTTGCGCGTTCTGTCCTCCAGGATTTTCTGGTATAGGAGAGTGGACACCCTCCTCCGGGAGTAGGGACTGCTGTGGGACTCTATTCACAAGGTGAGGAATCCACTGGCAGATGTATCTATCAGAAGAACAAGTTACTTACCTACGGTAACGCTTTTTCTGGTAGATACAGTATCTGCCTGTGGATTCCTCACATGCCCACCCGCCTCCCCGTTGTCCACTCTTCTATACCTTAGATAATGGCAAAGTTTTAATGTGTATATGCTATTCTCAAAAGTAGTGTTTTATTCTACTTGAATTACTGCATTGTCTTTACACTGTGTGTGTTATCTTGACTATTGTATACTGTGTATATATCTACTATTGTCCGTCCGTGTGCCTCGAAGGCACGGAAAAAAGGGCAGAACTGATGTCATCACGCCTGCGTGGGCCTATTATGGTGTCGGTGATGTCAGCGGAGTCGCGCGCGATGCCGTGCCTCTGTGACGTCGTCCACGTCGGCGCGAAGCTACAAAAAGAATTTCCGAATGTTGCTGACGCAAGGGGATATTCACAAGGTGAGGAATCCACAGGCAGATACTGTATCTACCAGAAAAAGCGTCACCGAAGGTAAGTAACTTGTTCTTTACTGCAATAACAACAACATTCTACCTCTATATGCTTCTGTTGAGAACATTGTCTGTTACCTTCTGAACCTACAGCAATGTGGGCTAGCTTACATCTATTGGGTTGCACCTTGCAGCAGTAGCTGCGTATTTGCAAAATAGACCGCATTTGCCTTTTTCAAAGTTCCTGTCATCAAAGCCGTTATGGAGGGTTTAAGGAGAGTTATACCACCAAAAATTCCACCGGCACCGGTATGGAATCTTAATGTTATACTCACAAGACTCATGGGTCCACCCTTTGAACCTCTACACAAGTGTCCTTTACAGTTTCTCTCATGGAAATTTGCATTTCAAATTGCAATCACTTCATTAAGAAGAGTTGGTGAGCTACATTCATTAATCTTTGAAGAATCCTCCTTTCAGCTCCATAAAGATAGGGTAGTTCTTCACAGCAATCCCAGATTCCTTCCTAAAGTGGTTTCTGCTTTCCATATCAACCAATCAGTTAAGTTACCTGTGTTCTTTCCTCGACCTGATTCAGTAGCAGAACGAGCTCATCACACACTTGATGTCAAAAGAGCTTTATTGTATTATGTTGAAAGAACAAAAGATTTTTGTAAAACAAAGCAACTGTTTGTTTCATTTACACCACTTCATAAAGGCAATCGCATTTCTAAATCTGGCATTTCAAGATGGATTGTTAAAAGTGCATTCAAACTTGCTACGCAATCACTAAAATAACTTGATCTATACCCCAAGAGCTCATTCCACTCGCAACATAGGGGCATCTATGGCCTTTTTTAGGTAACACTCCAATAGCTGACATTTGTAAAGTAGCTACATGGTCTCCACCACAATATTTACCAAACACTATTGTGTGGCTGTACTAGCATGCCAACAAGCCAATGTAGGGCAGGCAGTGGTAAAAACACTTTTCCAAACAGCTGCAACATCTACTGGTTAGCCACGCTTTGGGAGAATACTACTATATAGTCTATACAAAGCATGTGTATCTACAGCACACATGCCTCAAATGGATTGTTACTTACCCATTCAGCATCTGTTCTTGGCATTTAGAGCTGTAGCTTCACATGCACCCACCCTCCTCCCTGGACACCTGTAGTTGTTGCAGTTCTCAGTACTTACATTATCTACGCATGGACATCTCTTTACTACACTCACTTTCTCCATTCTCACCGGCTTGTGGGAAAACAATCTAACAATGGAGTCGATGCCCATGCGCGCTATCACCTGAAAGGAGGAGTCACCTTACCTCGTGACTGGAAAGACTTCTTCGAAGAAAGACAACATGCAAACATCTGGACCCAACACTAGATGGCAGGAGTATGCAAAGCATGTGAATCTACAGCTCTACATGACAAGAACAGATGCTTACTAAGTAAGTAACCTAATACATATATAGATAGATGGATAGATGGATAGATAGATAGATAGATAGATGGATAGATAGATGGATAGATAGATAGATAGATAGATAGATAGATAGATAGATAGATAGATATTGCCAGCCTTTGGAGAGGATAGAAATGGCCAGATTACATTTGCTTTACTTTTAAAACCACATAACTCAATACTATTCATGTTATTAATGAAAAACTGACCATAGAAAGCCTTCCACAAACCTTAATTTAAAAGGAAAGGGAATATGAGACAATGTTAACCAATAGGCTGTATTTAAAAGAGTAAGTATAAAACTGGCACTGTGCCTTTAAGAATCTAACAGTACCCCCTGCATCCCATCATGCCCGCAGGTGGCAGGTCAATTTGTTTTCCATCTCCTATCAGGGTCCTGGAGCACTGAGCTCTCCTTTTTTTTTACTACAATTGTCAAACATCTTTCCAAACATTTTTCACAACATTTTCACGTGTAAGTAGCCTTTATCTGCTGTGCTGACATCCTCTTTGACAAAATGTTTTATTCTTTTTTGTCAAAAATGTCTTCACTCTTAGTGAAGTGTCCTTCCTGTAAGAAGAGGTCAGCCCAGACTGACCCTCATGCAGTCTGCATTGTCTGCCTGTCCAGTCCCACCTTCCTGACTCTTGCCCTTACTGCCAGAAGCTATTCATACGTACCCTGAAAGATGATTTCATGGACTGCAGAAGGGAGGATTATGCCCAAGAGGCCTTTGGGAATGTCGTAGCCTGCCGTTCTCCTTCCCTCAGGGTTGTGTGATGCTATATGGGGGCCCACCTCTCACTCGACCCAAGTCCGGTTTGCAAGCAGCACAGACTTTTGGGCGCGAGTGAGCGGGGGAAAAAACAGGAACCAGGCGGGGGACTTCTGGGGTGTGGACCTGCAAAGGAGACAAAAGCAGATAACAAGAGATCACCCCTGTATCTATCATCTACTCTAACCAGACCTGGACAGAGACTAACTTCAGCTTTTACCTGATAGGTTTCCTGGTCTCTTTCAAACAATAATCCGTTCTTTTATACCTTAGATAGATTCACATCCATGAGTTCAATATCGTTGGTAAGTTTTATATTTGTGCAGACTCCCCACGAAAGAGACTTGTGTTCAATGCCCTCTGGGCAACGCACCCTGTCTCGAAATGAAAAGACGTAACCCTTGATACTCAGGATTCACTGCAAAGTACACCCCAGGAAAGAAAGTAATGCCAAAACTCATAAGAATGTTCAGTGTTAAATAATATCTTAGCACACTGAAGGTTATAACAGAAAACAATGAGATTGAACGGGGCACGGTATAAGGAGGGTTACCCTCCCTGCACGAGACTGACTGTCTCCTCCAACAGAGAGTAGCACCTCCCCAGCGCCTCTAAGTGCGCTTTCCTCCTCTGCACGAGTACACCGGAAAAGGCGACTCCTCCAACAGAGGAGAATGCAGGCGTTAGAACCTCTCTGCACGAGACCGGCCGGTCTCCTCCAACAGAGGGCTGAACTGCCCAAGCGCCACTACGTGCGCACTCCTCCTCTGCATGAATACGCAAACGTGTGTATTCGATAACAGAGTAGAATACCTTCCGCCCGTTACCTGTATCTTCGGTGGAGCAAGAAAACAGAAGCCGCTTCCGGAACCTCCGGACCAATGCGCTCTCCTCCGGAACTCTGGCTGGCTCAAAGCATTTCCCGCTGTGGACCCTCGAATCTGGAAACAATTATCGGCAGCGCTACCAGCGTCCTCTGCCTATTTATAGCCATGTGATTGTTTGCCGTCCTGATTGATTCCGCCTGTGGTCCTAGCTCGACTCGCGCGCTAAGCTTCACGGGTATTGTAGTCTTCCGGGAAGCTCTCGGTGGTTGACCCCGCATTGCGCGTGCGCTGTCTTCATTACTTTCCCTCGGCACGGCTAGCGGAAACTTCTTGGCGCACTCGAAGTGCGTTCGTGACAGTACATTTCCCTCTTCCGATGACGCTAGCTGACCTAGAGGGTTTCCCCGGATGCAGTCTATGAAACCTAGCCACGAGTTTAGGGGCATGCACCCCCTCCCCCGGCTCCCAAGAGTCCTCCTCCTGACCGTATCCTTTCCAGGACACTAGGTACCACACCCTGCCTCTCACCAATTTGGCATCCCTGATGCTCTCTACCTCGTATTCTACCTCGCCTTGTACTGCCACAGGTGCGGGCCTGACCGGCCCAGCTCCATAGAGGGGTTTCAACAGAGAGACATGGAAGACAGGGTGTATTCTCATGTGTCCCGGTAGCTTCAGCCGGACCGCCACAGGGTTCACTAGTTTGGACACTCTATAAGGACCTATGTACTTGGGACCAAATGAGCTGGTGCGCTTAAATCTTATGTTTCTAGATGACAACCAGACCCAATCCCCCACCTTGTACCCAGGACCTGCTCTGCGGTGTCTATCTGCTTGTTTTTTGTACCTGTTCTTGGCTCTCTGTAAATTTGCTCTTGTATTCCTTATCACCTTGCGCATGCTCTGCAACCTTTGTTTGAGATCGGGAAGTTTCCCTACTTGTTTAGGCAAGACCACAGGGTTGAACCTCGGGTGAAACCCGTACGTACAGAAAAAGGGAGAGTAAGCAGTGGATGTATGTTTAGCACTATTATAAGCGACTTCCGCCACCCACAGCCACTCCACCCATGCCTCTGTGTTGTAGTTTACATAACAACGTAGGTACTGTTTCAAAGTTTGATTGAGTCTTTCGGTTTGTCCGTCGGTTTGTGGGTGAAAGCTCGTAGACAGTGTGGTATCGATTTGGAGAGCCTCACACCATGTTTTCCAGAATTTCGCTGTGAATTGTGCCCCTCTGTCTGACACGATAGCCCGGGGAATTCCGTGAATCCTCACCACGTGTTGCAACGACATATTGGCCAGCTGGCCAGCCGTAGGTACTTTTTTACATGGCAGAAAATGACCCATTTTGGTGAGATAGTCAACGACTACTATTATGGCCGTGTTTCCCTGGCTTTCTGGCAACCCCACGATGAAGTCTATGGAGATTCTCTCCCACGGCTCCTCTGGGGTAGGCATGATTTGTAGCAGGCCCGCTTTCCGTTGATGGTCCGTCTTTGCTTGCACACAGACCGTGCATTCTTTTACCCACGTTTTCACATCTCTCCGCACCTCAGGCCACCAGAACTGGCACAACACCCGATCCAGCGTTTTGTCTTCTCCCTGATGTCCGGCGCTAGGAACAGTATGGCACCACCCAAACACGAGTTTCCTTAACGAAACAGCAGGAACAAGGAGTTGTTTGCCCTTCAGCGCGATTCCTTCTTTCGTTTGCCATTCAGGATGCGCTTGCAACCAACTCTTCCAGACCCGGGATCTCAGGTCTAGCCGTACTCTCTGAAGGAAGGACTCGGAGTGTGTAGCACAGATGACTTTGCTGGGTTCGATGATGGATACTTCTGGGGGCGTTTCTCTCATCGGAGCAGTGTCTTGCCTGGTCAAGGCGTCTGCCTTCTTGTTGTCTCTCCCTGGACGAAAGGTCACCAGAAAATGATATTCTGCAAAGAACTGCATCCATCTCAACTGTCGGGGCGTGAGGTTTCTAGCAGACCGCATAAACTGTAAATTCCGATGGTCGGTATAAACTGTGACCTGATGTACGGCCCCCAACAGCAGATGTCTCCATTCCCTGAATGCGTCGCGAATGGCCAAGAGTTCCTTTTCTGCTATGGCGTAGTGGGTTTCAGCCTCGTTTAATTTCCTGGACATGAAGGCGATAGGGTGCAGATATCCCGTACTGTCTTGCCTTTGAGAGAGGACAGCTCCAATGGCGACGTCGGACGCGTCTGCCTCCACTATATATGGCAATGAGGGATTAGCATGTGTGAGAACCGGGGCTGTGGTGAACGCTTTTTTCAACCCCTCGAAAGCTTCTTGGGCTTCTTCATTCCATAGAAATCCGATTCTTTTTCGGGTGAGTCTAGTTAAGGGTACCACCAGGTCCGAAAAGTCTTTGATGAACCTGCGATAGAAGTTCGCAAACCCTAACAGACTCTGCACCTCTTTGACGTTTTGAGGTCTAGGCCAATCTTCAATGGCCTTGACTTTCCTCTCGGCCATGACTTGACCTGAAGGCGTCAGCATCACTCCTAGAAATTCCACCGTATCGACATGGAAATCGCATTTGGTAATTTTGCAAAACAGATGGTGTTTCCTAAGGGCTTGTAATACCAAACTCACGTGTCTCACGTGTTCTGTTTCATCGTTGGAATATACCAGGATATCATCGATATATACAACAGTAAAGACATCCAAATACTCCCGTAACACCTCATTTAGGAAGAATTGAAACGCCGCTGGCGCATTATAGAGGCCAAACGGCATCACCAGGTATTCGTATAGCCCATACCTGGTTTTGAAGGCCGTTTTCCATTCGTCGCCTTCTTTGACTCGGACCAGATGGTATGCCCCCCTTAAATCCAGTTTGGTGTATATAGACACAGCTCTCACCTGCTCTAGTAATACTGGAATCAACGGTAAAGGATACCGATTCTTTATTGTTATGTCGTTGATCCTCCGAAAGTCTATACAACATCTTAGCTCCCCATTTGCTTTCGGTATAAAAAAGAGGGGCGATGCGGCAGGTGATCTTTAGGGACGGATGTACCCTAACTTCAGAAACTTATCCAGGTATTCTCTTAGATAGTTGTTTTCCGGTATAGTGAGGGAGTATATCCTGCCACACGGAATCTCGGATCCCGGAATTAAATCAATCCGGCAATCGTAGTCTCTGTGGGGTGGCAAAACGTCTGCCTGTGTGTCATTAAACACATCCTCAAAGCCTTGATAACAATCCGGAAGTAACACCTCTTTTTCTGCGGCTGTAGCCAATAGATGCCTATGTGGTTCCGGACAGTTGTCGGTTTGTGTTTGTTGTAGGCAGTGAGTCAGACAATACGGAGAGTCGAACTTAATCGTTTTGTTTCCCCAATGTACTGAGGGTTCATGTTCTCGCAACCAAGGGAGTCCCAAAATGGCCTCATACATAGGAGCTTGGATGATGTTAAACGAGATCTGTTCGTGATGGCTGTCTTCGTACACAATGTCACACTCTTCGGTGTGATAACAGATAGGACCCGAAACCAACTCCTTTCCGTCCACTGCATAAACCATTTCTGGCACTTCTTTCTGCTCTAGTGTTACCCCTAATCTCGAGGCCACTTCTTTGTCCATGAAACACCCGGTGGCTCCCGAATCTATCATGGCGTGTATTTCTCTGGCCACCTCCCCCACCATTAGGGTCGTGGTTACTATGAAATGTCCTTTTGCCCTTGTTTCTCTTGTATTTAAGGAAGGGATCATCTTACTGCCTGAAATCCTCCCTTCTATGTCTTTCAGGCTTTGGCGTTTCCCTCCTCTTTCTCAGCTGTTAACACAGAGGCTTGTCCGACCCGGGGTTTTCCGTATTTGGGTTTTACCGGACATTCACGTAAGTAATGCCCCTTCTTTCCACAGTAAAGGCAAAGACCCTGTTTCCTACGATGGTCCCTTTCGCTAAGGGTCAGTGAGGCTCTCACGGTTCCTATGTCCATCGCCTCTGTGGCACTGTGAGTTTTGTCTGTACCTGATGTCTTCTCCCCGTATGGCACGGGTTTATCTTTCTTCCTCACGTCTCCTTTTCTTTCGCGCAGTCGATGGTCTAAACGTAACGTGAGGTCTATGAGAGCGGTACACGTGGCTGGTTGCGGATCTATCTGGGCTAGTACGTCCTTCATCTCGTCCGTCAACCCCCGGTAATACACTGCCGATTTCTTGGCTTCAGGCCAGTCCGTTTCGGCCACTAGCCTCCGGAAGTTGTTAAAATACGCCACCAAATCCTGGCTCCCCTGGTGTAGATCCAAGAGGTCTCGATCCGCTGAGAACGTATCCGCTCTTCTATCGAAGGTGTGCTCAAAGCTGACTCTGAACTCGTCCCAATCGTGTAATAACGGGTCGTCGTTGCGCACTATCGGGACGGCCCATTGAGCTGCTTCCCCTCCCAAATAGGAAATAAGAAAAGCTACTCTGGCTTGGTTCGTGAGAAACAGTTTCGGTTTACAGGTAAAGTGTAATAGAATTTGGGTCATGAACACTTGGACCTTTTTGATGTCCCCATGGAATCTTTCTGGTGGAGCCAGAGGGACCTGTGTAGGCATCTCAACGACTAATGAGTTGGGGCGAGCCGTTCCCCCTATATCAAAAGGGTTTCGTAGTAAGTGATCTACTCTCGCATGCAGGGTGGTGTTCTCCTGGCGTGATGCGGCTAAATCTGCCTGCATCAATGCCATAGCTTCCACCACGTCCTCGAGAGTGGCCATGATTCACACAACCGGGAGGGAGTAATACGTGGGCCGATAATTATGTCGTAGCCTGCCGTTCTCCTTCTCTCAGGGTTGTGTGATGCTATATGGGGGCCCACCTCTCACTCGACCCAAGTCCGGTTTGCAAGCAGCACAGACTTTTGGGCGCGAGTGAGCGGGGGGAAAAACAGGAACCAGGCGGGGGACTTCTGGGGTGTGGACCTGCAAAGGAGACAAAAGCAGATAACAAGAGATCACCCCTGTATCTATCATCTACTCTAACCAGACCTGGACAGAGACTAACTTCAGCTTTTACCTGATAGGTTTCCTGGTCTCTTTCAAACAATAATCCGTTCTTTTATACCTTAGATAGATTCACATCCATGAGTTCAATATCGTTGGTAAGTTTTATATTTGTGCAGACTCCCCACGAAAGAGACTTGTGTTCAATGCCCTCTGGGCAACGCACCCTGTCTCGAAATGAAAAGACGTAACCCTTGATACTCAGGATTCACTGCAAAGTACACCCCAGGAAAGAAAGTAATGCCAAAACTCATAAGAATGTTCAGTGTTAAATAATATCTTAGCACACTGAAGGTTATAACAGAAAACAATGAGATTGAACGGGGCACGGTATAAGGAGGGTTACCCTCTCTGCACGAGACTGACCGTCTCCTCCAACAGAGAGTAGCACCTCCCCAGCGCCTCTAAGTGCGCTTTCCTCCTCTGCACGAGTACACCGGAAAAGGCGACTCCTCCAACAGAGGAGAATGCAGGCGTTAGAACCTCTCTGCACGAGACCGGCCGGTCTCCTCCAACAGAGAGCTGAACTGCCCAAGCGCCACTACGTGCGCACTCCTCCTCTGCATGAATACGCAAACGTGTGTATTCGCCAACAGAGTAGAATACCTTCCGCCCGTTACCTGTATCTTCGGTGGAGCAAGAAAACAGAAGCCGCTTCCGGAACCTCCGGACCAATGCTCTCTCCTCCGGAACTCTGGCTGGCTCAAAGCATTTCCCGCTGTGGACCCTCGAATCTGGAAACAATTATCGGCAGCGCTACCAGCGTCCTCTGCCTATTTATAGCCATGTGATTGTTTGCCGTCCTGATTGATTCCGCCTGTGGTCCTAGCTCGACTCGCGCGCTAAGCTTCACGGGTATTGTAGTCTTCCGGGAAGCTCTCGGTGGTTGACCCCGCATTGCGCGTGCGCTGTCTTCATTACTTTCCCTCGGCACAGCTAGCGGAAACTTCTTGGCGCACTCGAAGTGCGTTCGTGACAGGGAACATCAGTATTTCTCTAAAAGCCCTCCTCTTGTCTAGAAGAACCCAACAGAGGAAAATGTAGCAATAAACACCATAAAATAAGGTCCCGGTCGACATTGAGAGGTAGGACGTCGAGAAAAATACCAGTTTGTTCAACGTTGAAGGGTGTGTGAGGCGGTCTCTTTGCTCGGCATCGGAACACACCTGATGCTTGACCTTGAGCGTGTCATCGCAAGCTAAAAGGCACCATTAGCCGATGTCGAGACACTCCACGGCGCCGAGACAGCCTTCGCCGTCAATATTATAGTCTGCAAGGTAGATGACATCTATAAACTTTGAAGACTCAAGCGACGTCGAAACAAGGAATACAGTCGAAGCAATTAGCCTTCCGCAAAGCAGTCGTCAACGTCAAACTCTGTCAACGTCGAGACCTAAAGAAAAAACCCTCATGATGTTCAAGATAGATAAAATGTCAAAGTTGACCGACAACAATGTTGTGGAGCCGCCTCAACTGATATCCCCAGAGGTCCCGAATGTATCAGTGGACTTTGCAATGTCAAGAACTTGATACCTTTCTAGGTCCAGATCTCCTGTTAACTTTTCGCCACTGTGGCTAAAAAGCTTAAGGAAGAGACCAGTGCCTGAAACGTCTGATTTGGAATATTCTCATGCAGGTTTCTCCTTCCAGGCCTCTTATACCATCTCCCAAGAGAACACCTCCACCAAGGTTCTCTCCTAGTACGAATTCGTTACCTCCTACGACTCCGGGGAGAACGTGTTATAGAGGTCCAAAACCATCGTCTCTGAGCTCTAGAAGCCCTGTTTGCCACCACTCTATATCTTGCACAATGTCTAGAACCAGGTCTATGTCCAGAAAGTCTAGATTTCGCATGGCTTTCTCCAGGCACACATGGAGAACACCATCTTGGTCCACAACGTCCCGGATGTTTAGTGAGAGACTACTCTTCTACTCACTCTGACACACCTTCAGACGAGTGTCACTGGTGGATGACCTACTAACATTTAATGTCTTGATCAGAGGTGCAACCAAACTGAATATAGACATCTCAATGATAACTACATCCTCCTCTGTGATTCTTGAAACCCTACATCACAGAACTGTATCACAACCATTCCTTCCTCTAGAGTCTGAACTTTTAGAGCTAGCAATGCAGCTGTCACCAATCAGATAATCAGCACAGTTCCGGTGCGTCAGATCTGGTGGTGCATGGGAATGTACATGGCATCTGTGTAAAGAGAGCATCCTGGCTTCACCTTACCGGGTTAAAGCCTGAGGCACAACATTGCATAATGAATCTCCCATTCTCGGGTAACACCCTTTTTGGTTCCCATGCGGATGAAGAGATGTCCAGAATGAAGACGGAGCTGGACACTCTAAAGGCTGTAGGTCTTAAGAAGAAGAAAGAATTCCGCAGGCGTTAAACGGCCTACGACAGGAGGTAGATCCAGAAGATGGTTCAAACCCCTCACTGGCAGCAACACCACCAGCAGGCAAGATGCCACTTCCACCCTCGTAGACCATCCAGAGGAAGGGGTGCACAGCAACAGCGGCTAGTAGCCCCAGGAAAACTTGCTGAAAAGCATTTAAGTTACTTCCCCCTTCACTCTTCCCCGCTCTGTTGGGGGAAGTATTTGCAATCACTGGGAAGAATGGAAGTACAGTACAAAAGACAGATGGGTCTTGGATATTGTACAGAATGGCTACTCTCTTCGCTTCAAGTTCCCTTCTCCAACTGTTCCACCAGCAAAAATTTGCTAGTACCAGCTACACCTCTTGCAGTCGGAAGTCCGGAATCAGGAATCCATTCCTGTTACTTTCTAGTAAAATAAGAAAGGAATGAATCAGGAACTCTGGCCCATTCGAGACCTCAGAGTACTGAATAAGTGAATACACTGAGTGAAATTCAGAATGCTGGCTCTGCACCAAATCTACCCACAGTTGCAACGAGGGCATTAGATGTGTGCCATAGACCTTCAAGATGCATATTTCCAGATCTCCACAAAACATAAAACATTTCTAGATTTCAAGCTGGGTTCTCGGCACTATCAGTACAAAGTACTCCTAATGCGGCCTCAAACCAGCCCCACGAACATTCAAAATGTTTGGCCTTGGTCGCTGCATTCTTAAGGATACAGAGCATCTTTGTGTATCCTCACCTCAACGACAAGCTGATAAATAGCACCTCTCAATCTCAAACAAAGGAGCATTTTTACATTTGTGTAGAGACACTCATAAATCTGTTTCTTTGGGTCAGTTTACAAAAAGCTACAGTTTACCCAGTACAAAAACTGCACTCACTACCTGGGGCCCACACTGGATACACACTGTCTGCAAGAGTGTATCCTGCGGAGGAGATACTATGATCTATCGCTCTGAAATGTTGCAATCTTCTGCAGGTTCGTCATCTATCTGTAAGGCAGATAGCATCTCTACTGGGGTCAATGGCTTCTTGCATCTTCATAGTATCGGATGCGAGGTTGCACATGAAGCCTGTGCAGCAATACTTGGAAAACCAGTGAAATCAACTCTTCAACTGCTTGGAGGACAAGCGGACATTATCACAGACTGCACGCCAGTCTCCCCCATGGTGGTCTCAGCAGACCAGTCTTATGGTTCGATCCACCCAGTCAAAAACTGATCAGATGCCTCCTTACAGAGATGGGGAGCTCGCATGGGTTCCCTTCAAACTCAGGGTATATGGTCAGACAGGGAAAAGACGTACCATATCAATATGCTGAAGCTGAGAGCAGTCCACCTTGCTCTGAAGTATTTCTGTCCAGCACTCACAACCAACTGCATCCTTGGCCAAATCGACAACACGACAACCAGGCATCAGCCATCCATCTGCCAGGCCCTCAAAACATGCAGGCAGACAATCTCAGTCGAATCACGACTGGATTCTCAATGACGACGTCTGGCAAGACTTCTTTCGCGAATACGGATATTCTCAAATAGACTTGTTTGTGGACGTCAACAACAGAAATGCCAAGACTTGGGATTAGATTTTCCCAGCCAGTTGGTCAGGGAAATTTCTTTACGCATTTTCACTCACTCCTCTCATTCCAACAGTGATGCTCAACTTTTTTATTTAAAAAAAATAAATCTATTATTTTTATTGAAAAGCATGTCAGCGAACACCATTTACACAGATGCATTTCCATCAGAAAGAAGTAGTGACTGAAGAACCGTTATACCCACTTACTGGGTCTCGGTGGCGGGGGAACTTCCCAAGTCTTCCATACCCTCCTTATATAGAAAAAAAGGAGACACAGGAGCCTTCGTCTGCAGGAGGAACCAAGTTTTATTCGAATAGCCCGAGCTATGGAACAGAGTCCCAAGCTCGTCGAAGACAAGACAGAGGAGGCTGCGGCTTCACTCCGCAGCTTACAGGCCTTATATACACATGTCCCACCTTAAGAAACCAGTTCCGATGGGTCCTGCCGCCCCAGAGTCAGAATGCAGTTACGTCATTCTTTGTTCAGGCAGGACGGTGCTGCAACAGATGGTGCAAAAGATTACGGACAGGTCTTGCAAAACAGGATATGTACGTGAGAGAACAGACAGATCTTGAACAGCAGGATATGTGAAAGAAACAAGTTCTGGGACGGTGGTGTGACCAAGTCTTGCGAAACAGGGTGGGTGTGTGCAGGAGTTCAGTCCGAGGGAGGTGAGGCCAATTCTTTGTTCCCTTTTTTCGAAATTGGCTCAACCACAAGGAGCAGGAAGGGCAGGGTGGTCGTGACAGTTAGAGTTTCGTCAGACATCAGCAGAAACGACCAGGAGGGTCGGGCAGAGGTGTTTGACGCGAAATGGCAATGCAAAAATAATGGTGTCCTGACACAAAATAAATGCCGACAAGGAGGACACTTTTCCTCATGACCATACACTTTTACATAAGAACATAATACTGTGCACAGGTAATGTATTCGCCCAAGGGACGGGGTGTCGCCGTACCAATTATCTTAATGAAAATCTTGCAATGTTCGTGTGATCATTGTCCAGTTCAACCAATAATGTGTGAAATCATTTATCACTACATTTCAAGCCAAGAGGATCTATCTGAACGCTAACTGGAAAAGAAACTTAACTAAAACTACTACAATAAAAAAGAGAAAAATCAATAACTGCCAGGAGTCTATGTGGTTCAACTGTATGAAAGGAGTTAACTGCCAATAATGTAGTGGGGAGGGGGCCAATCTTGTCCACCGCGTAGTGCAAGTAGCGCAAAGCATTCGGGGCAGCCTTCATATGTGTACCTATTCACCAGTCTCCGTCCCATCGCAGTGATGCTCAAGTTCTACTTCTCTCACCAGAATGATGATACTCATAGCCCCAGAATGGCCTCACCAGTGGTGGTTCACGGACTTTCTACATCTGGCAGGGTTCCTTAGTTTTCCATAAAAATGACCGGACCGTCACCTGGGGGGCATGATGGGATACAAAGGCTACTGTGGTGTTCTTAAAGGCACAGTGCAAGTTTTAAGCTTACGCTTTTAAATGTGGCCTATTAATTAACAATGTCTCATATGCCTTTTCCTTTTAAATAAGAGGTTTGTGGAAGGTTTCCCATGGTAAGGTATTCATTATTAACATGAATTGTATCGAGTTTTATGATTTTAAAAGAAAAGCAAATGTAATCTGCCCATTTTTACCCTCAATAAGCTGCAGTTATTTATACATACATATGTTAAGTACTACGTACAAGGTTTATATCTATCTCTCTCTCTCTATATATATATATATATATATATATATATATATTTAAGAAGTGCCCCGGGGTCCCCGCACTTGGGCAGAACTATTCAATACTTATGACTTTGATGAGGATTCCCTTAGAAGAGAACTATAATTACAGGTAAGCAATTTAAAGTTTGCGTGCCGCGTCAAATGAAGTTGTAAATACTGTGAAATATACTGCTCTTAGCACCATCAATCACATGAGGGTCTCTGGACAGAACAGCTTTCAGCAAGGCTACTTCAATTGTTACAGCATGCAAAGTTTGACTGCAAGTCACCCCCTCCCGATTTCCCCTTCCCATCTCTCCTCCCCACCTCCGCACTCATGTCTTGCACTGATTATTGACCCGTCTTGACTTTGAATAGTTTGTTTTTTATGACTCTATTTAAAACCAGCATTGGCATAGTCAATAGGTCTCGCCTTTGGGACCTTATAGGTGTTTGGCCATGCAACAGTTGTTGTTGCCACAAGGATATTGTGCTGCATAACTAAATACTTATAAGCTCCCAAAAGCGAGACCTATTGGCTATGCCAATGCTTGTTTCCCCTCATTCTCCAGAGCACTGCCCTTTGGGACCAGTGGTCCGTTAGGTGTCTGTGGACCCGGTTACCAGGAAGGCATTCCTTGGCGTTTAACAATCGCCCTCTTAGGCGGATTCCTGCCCTGCAGGGTAGTGGGCTGTCACATTCAGACGTGTCTGTGGGAAGTAACTACCTCAGCAGTCTCAGCCCAGGGCTAAATCGGTCCACTCAGCCTGCCCAAGAGGACCGCGCGCTGAAGAGACGGTTCGCTCCCTGCCCATCCCATCCCGGCATTAGAGCCGGCACTGTCGGTTGCAACCAATCCCCCCCACCAGCTGTGGAGAGTGCGAATTCAGTTCAGGTGGGTCCGGGTTGGCATACGTAATGTGCTCTCCGCCACCACTTTAAAACCCAGTGCTTGCGGCTTCACAGCGTGTGCTGCTGTGGTAGCACACCACCGTCGGGGCCACTGGAATTATGCGGCAGAGGAGGGCTAAATTATTGGCCAAGAAAGGGCAATTCATGCGGCACATTTTGTGATTCTATTACTTCTTTATTTTGTTATTTTTACACCTGCTAACAGTGTTTGAGAAAAGAGTTCAACTTAAATATTTCCAATTTAACACACAAATATAACAATTTGCAACTGAAAGATGACCAGTCAACCTTTGCAAAGAACCTTTGGGGTGCAGGATCTCAAATTGCAATTTTGTTTTTTTACTTTCGATCCCTTTGAGCAGAAACACATTTCTTTTAGTTAAAATGTGCTCATTAACCATAATTATGGGGAAATTGCCACGGTCGCAGAATTGCATGATTCCTGTGGCCCTGATTTTAGTGTCTTCACTGCCACTTTAAGGCAAAGTATTTACAACTTTAGAGACTTCTTTAAGCCCCACACTGCGCGTGCCCATGACAGGTTCTCTGAAAAGAGAGAGCAGAGAGATACCGCTCCCTAATAGAGTTGCATTTATTGGCCGTGTGAGGCAAGCATGGTGATTGGCGCTATGCTGGCCCTGTAGTCACAGGCTGCTACCTCTTCGAGGGTGGAGAGTTAGACTTGGGCATTGGGTTATTTATGGTAGAGGCACTCAGGGATTAGGCATTTCCTGCTTTCTAAGCAGCAGCATTAATGACCTCACACAGAAGACGAGGCTGTGCCCAGTACCGACCCGTTCTCTGAATACCCTGTCCCGTTACACGTTAGGTTTGAAAACCCAGGCATCACCAGGAGGTGGGAGCTACACCTGGTCACACAGCTGCCTGGGACTTATTTTGACCAATCCGTGATCTAATTACTCGCTTCTTGGTACAGGTTTGAAGGTGGGTGGGGGCAGTCTCAGCCTTTCATCATTCCCAGATCAATTAAGTTGTTTCCTGAGCTGGGTTATATTAACACTCAGTCTTTGCAGCGCTATAAAATGGCAGGATAGAAGTAGCAGGCACTATCTAACAGGCTATAGAGTTATTAACTACGCTTTGTTAATTTTCACGTATTTCGGACAGTCCACCTTGCCCCAGCCCACCTTGCACCAGCCCACCTTGCCCACCTTGCACCAGCCCACCTCGCCCCAGCCCACCTTGCACCAGCCCACCTTGCACCAGCCCACCGTGCACCAGCCCACCTTGCACCAGCTCACCTTGCCCCAGCCCACCTTGCACCAGCTCAGCTTGCACAGCCCACCTTGCACCAGCCCACCTTGCCCCAGCCCACCTTGCACCAGCCCACCTTGCACCAGCCCACCTTGCACCAGCCCACCTTGCACCAGCACTGTGCAGGCCCCTGCGCTGCCTGTGGCTGGCCCCTGGAGTCTGTGCAGGCCCCTGCGCCACCTTTGGCTGGCCCTGGAGACTGTGCAGGCCCCTGCGCCGCCTGTGGCTGGCCCCTGGAGTCTGTGCAGGCCCCTGCGCCGCCTGTGGCTGGCCCCTGGAGACTGTGCAGGCCCCTGCGCCGCCTGTGGCTGGCCCTGGTGTCTGTGCAAGCCCCTGCGCCGCCTGTGGCTGGCCTTGGAGTCTATGCAGGGCCCCTGCGCCGCCTGTGGCTGGCCCCTGGAGTCGGTGCGGGCCCCTGCGCCACCTGTGGCTGGCCCCTGGAGTCTGTGCGGGCCCCTGCTCCGCCAGTGGGTGGCCCCTGGAGACTGTGCAGGCCCCTGCGCTGCCTGTGGCTGGCCCCTGGAGTCGGTGCGGGCCCCTGCGCCACCTGTGGCTGGCCCCTGGAGTCTGTGCGGGCCCCTGCTCCGCCTGTGGCTGGCCCCTGGAGTCTGTGCAGGCCCCTGCGCTGCCTGAGGCTGGCCCCTGGAGTCTGTGCAGGGCCCCTGCTCCGCCTGTGGCTGGTCCCTGGAGACTGTGCAGGCCCCTGCGCCGCCTGTGGCTGGCCCCTGGAGTCTGTGCGGGCCCCTGCGCCGCCTATGGCTGGCCCCTGGAGACTGTGCAGGCCCCTGCTCCGCCTGTGGCTGGTCCCTGGAGACTGTGCAGGCCCCTGCGCCGCCTGTGGCTGGCCCCTGGAGACTGTGCAAGCCCCTGCGCCGCCTGTGGCTGGCCCTGGAGTCTGTGCGGGCCCCTGTGCGCCTGTGGCTGGCCCCTGGAGTCTGTGCGGGCCCCTGCGCCGCCTGTGGCTGGCCCCTGGAGTCTGTGCAGGCCCCTGCGCCGCCTGTGGCTGGCCCCTGGAGACTGTGCAGGCCCCTGCTCCGCCTGTGGCTGGTCCCTGGAGACTGTGCAGGCCCCTGCGCCGCCTGTGGCTGGCCCCTGGAGACTGTGCAAGCCCCTGCGCCGCCTGTGGCTGGCCCTGGAGTCTGTGCGGGCCCCTGCGCCGCCTGTGGCTGCCCCTGGAGTCTGTGCAGGCCCCTGCGCCGCCTGTGGGTGGCCCCTGGAGTCTGTGCAGGCCCCTGCGCCGCCTGTGGCTGGCCCCTGGAGACTGTGCAGGCCCCTGCGCCGCCTGTGGCTGGCCCCTGGAGTCTGTGCAGGCCCCTGCGCCGCCTGTGGGTGGCCCCTGGAGTCTGTGCAGGGCCCCTGCTCCGCCTGTGGGTGGCCCCTGGAGACTGTGCAGGGCCCTGCGCCGCCTGTGGCTGGCCCCTGGAGACTGTGCAGGCCCCTGCTCCGCCTGTGGCTGGCCCTGGAGTCTGTGCAGGCCCCTGCGCCGCCTGTGGCTGGTCCCTGGAGACTGTGCAAGCCCCTGCGCCGCCTGTGGCTGGCCCTGGAGTCTGTGAGACTGTGCAAGCCCCTGCGCCGCCTGTGGCTGGCCCTGGAGTCTGTGCAGGCCCCTGCGCCGCCTGTGGCTGGCCCCTGGAGACTGTGCAAGCCCCTGCTCCGCCTGTGGCTGGCTCCTGGAGACTGTGCGGGGCCCCTGCGCCGCCTGTGGCTGGCCCCTGGAGTCTGTGCAGGCCCCTGCGCCGCCTGTGGCTGGCCCCTGGAGTCTGTGCAGGCCCCTGCGCCGCCTGTGGCTGGCCCTGGAGACCGTGCGGGGCCCTGCGCCGCCTGTGGGTGGCCCCTGGAGACCGTGCAGGGCCCTGCACCGCCTGTGGGTGGCCCCTGGAGTCTGTGCAGGCCCCTGCGCCGCCTGTGGCTGGCCCTGGAGACTGTGCAAGCCCCTGCGCCACCTGTGGCTGGCCCTGGAGACTGTGCAGGGCCCTGCGCCGCCTGTGGCTGCCCCTGGAGACTGTGCAGGCCCCTGCGCCGCCTGTGGCTGGCTTTGAGACTGTGCAGGGCCCCTGCGCCGCCTGTGGCTGGCCCTGGAGTCTGTGCAAGCCCCTGCGCCGCCTGAGGCTGGCTCTGGAGTCTGTGCAGGCCCCTCCGCCGCCTGTGGCTGGCCCCTGGAGACTGTGCAGGGCCCCTGCGCCGCCTGTGGCTGGCTCTGGAGTCTGTGCAGGGCCCTGCGCCTCCTGTGGCTGGCCCTGGAGTCTGTGCAGGCCCCTGCGCCGCCTGTGACTGGCCCCTGGAGACTGTGCAAGCCCCTGCGCCGCCTGTGACTGGCCCCTGGAGACTGTGCAGGCCCCTGCGCCACCTGTGGCTGGCCCCTGGAGTCTGTGCAGGCCCCTGCGCCGCCTGTGGGTGGCCCCTGGAGACTGTGCAGGGCCCTGCGCCGCCTGTGGCTGGCCCCTGGAGTCTGTGCAGGCCCCTGCGCCGCCTGTGGCTGGCTTTGAGACTGTGCAGGGCCCTGCGCCGCCTGTGGCTGGCCCCTGGAGACTGTGTGGGGCCCCTGCGCCGCCTGTGGCTGGCCCCTGGAGACTGTGCAGGCCCCTGCGCCGTCTGTGACTGGCCCTGGAGTCTGTGCAGGCCCCTGCGCCGCCTGTGGCTGGCCCCTGGAGACTGTGCCGGCCCCTGCGCCGCCTGTGGCTGGCCCCTGGAGACTGTGCAGGCCCCTGCGCTGCCTGTGGCTGGCCCCTGGAGTCTGTGCGGGCCCCTGCGCCGCCTGTGGCTGGCCCCTGGAGTCTGTGCAGGCCCCTGCGCCACCTTTGGCTGGCCCTGGAGACTGTGCAGGCCCCTGCGCCGCCTGTGGCTGGCCCCTGGAGTCTGTGCAGGCCCCTGCGCCGCCTGTGGGTGGCCCCTGGAGACTGTGCAGGGCCCTGCGCCGCCTGTGGCTGGCCCCTGGAGTCTGTGCAGGCCCCTGCGCCGCCTGTGGCTGGCTTTGAGACTGTGCAGGGCCCTGCGCCGCCTGTGGCTGGCCCCTGGAGTCTGTGCGGGCCCCTGCGCCGCCTGTGGCTGGCCCCTGGAGTCTGTACAGGCCCCTGCTCCGCCTGTGGCTGGTCCCTGGAGACTGTGCAGGCCCCTGCGCCGCCTGTGGGTGGCCCTGGAGTCTGTGCAGGCCCCTGCGCCGCCTGTGGCTGGCCCTGTAGACTGTGCAGGCCCCTGCGCCGCCTGTGGCTGGCCCCTGGAGTCTGTGCAGGCCCCTGCGCCGCCTGTGGGTGGCCCCTGGAGACTGTGCAGGCCCCTGCGCCGCCTGTGGCTGGCCCTGGAGTCTGTGCGGGCCCCTGCGCCGCCTGTGGCTGGCCCCTGGAGTCTGTGCAGGCCCCTGCGCCGCCTGTGGCTGGCCCCTGGAGTCTGTGCGGGCCCCTGCGCTGCCTGTGGCTGGCCCCTGGAGTCTGTGCGGGCCCCTGCGCCGCCTGTGGCTGGCCCCTGGAGTCTGTGCGGGGCCCCTGCGCCGCCTGTGGCTGGTCCCTGGAGACTGTGCAGGCCCCTGCGCCGCCTGTGTCTGGCCCCTGGTGTCTGTGCAGGCCCCTGCGCCGCCTGTGGCTGGCCCGGGTTCATTGGCTGAGCCTCACATTCCCGGCAGCCATTGTGCAGCACAGTGAATAATTCACGAATCTCTCCCCTTTCTGCGCCGTGTGGTGTTTACAAACACGCCTTCATTAAGGCCGCGACAACTTTTCTCTACACTTAATAAGCCGCTGCTGCTCAAATGCACCCGCGACTCACGCGTGTTTTTAATCGGCGCCTCTGGGTGGTTCTCCCGAAAAAACGGGATCATTTGATTCCTGGTTTGAATTTGAATTTTTAGGGATTTATAAAGCGCACGTTCACTATACAGTTTCTTGGCGCTGGGGGGAATGCAGGGCAGGAAAGGCACAGGACTAGGAACAAAAGGCCTGCTGGAATAAGAACGTTTTGAGGGCCTTACGGAATTCCATGTAGGAAGAGGAGTGTCTGACTGAGGACGGGAGGGTATTCCAAAAGGTGGGTGCCAAGACCGAGAATTTCTGGCCTCCCGACCTTAATTTCTTAAAACGGGGGATAACTAATAAAGATTTGGAGGATGAACGAAGGTCTCTGGATGGGCAATAGTTGGTAATTGCCGAATTGATAAAGGCAGGAGCAGTGCCCGCCCTGGCCTGAAAAGTGAGGCATCCAAGTTTGAAGAGGGCCCGTTGTTTGATGGGGAGCCAGTGAAGAGAAAAAAGGAGCGGAGATGAGTGATGGAATTTGGGTAGGCCATATACCAATCGGGCTGCCTGGTTCTGCACCAGCTGAAGGCGTTGGAGTGCATAGGCAGGAGCCCCGTTGTAGATGATATTACCATAATCGATCCTGGATATGACCATAGCCATTAGAATCAATTTAACTGCAGGAAGGTAAAAAAAACGAGAAATTTTCCTAATAATACGCAAAGTAAAAAAACAGGAAGAGACAACAGAACTAATGTGGGAGTGAAGGGTGAGATGGTGGTTAAGTGTGATTCCGAGAGTCTTGACAGAGTCCGCAGGGGTGGGGGGGAGACCCAGGGAAAGGGGCCAGAAAGAAGGAGACCAAGGGTTGCCGCTGCCCCCAGTCAGAACAAGCTCTGTTTTATCCGGGTTGAGTTTAAGATGGTTCACGTTTCTCCAATCCCGGATAAACAGCATAACAGACTGGAAGCTAGCGACATCAGATGTTGGGGGGGGGGGGAAATTAAAAATGAGTTGGAGGTCATCAGCATAGTTGTAGACTGTGACCTCCATTTGTTGTAGTGCAGAAATAAGGGGGAAAATATAAAGATTAAACAGAAGAGGGGAAAGAGAGGATCCCTGAGGAACACCACATTGCACACTGCGGGGCGGGGCAGAGAATTCAGCCAGATGGACGGCCTGGGTACGGTCAGACAGGAAGGAGCCCAACCAGGCCAGTATTGGTCCCCCTATGCCTGCCGCCCTGACACGGGAGAGAAGAGTGACATGATCCACCGTGTCAAAGGCAGCGGACAGATCCAAAAGGACTAGGGCCTGGGGGGAGTTGGTGTCAAGTCCCTGTCTGAGTTGGTCCATGACCGAAATGACCACTTTCTCGGTGGAATGGCGGGGCCGAAAGCCCGCCTGGCAGGGTGCAAGGTAGTTGGAAGCCTCTATAAAGGAGCTAAGCGTCTGGGTGACATAAGACTCTGCTACCTTTCCCAGGTACGGGAGAAGGGATATGGGACGGTAGTTTACCGGGGAGGCAGGGTCCGCCCGAGTTTTTTTAGTATGGGGATGATAGTTGCAGCTTTAAAAGGAGTAGGGACGTGGCAGTACGTAAAAGAATCATTCAAAAGGGTAAGGGCGGGGTAAGGGCAGTCAGAAAAAATCTGACAAAGGATGCGGGCCGGACAGATGTCGGCTGGGGAGCCAGACTTAACACGTCTCAATAGGGGAAGTAAGGAATCTTTGGTCAAAACAGGGATGTGAGTAATGGAGAAATGGTTGCCAACCGGCTGGGGGTCTATGAAATTGGGTGATGGGGGAGGGATATTAACTTTAATACGGGAAATTTTCTCAATAAAAAACTCGTTAAGCGAGTCACATAGAGTCTGGGAAGGGGGGATCTTAGGCAGGGCTCTCTTCGAAGATGCCAATTCGTGGACAGTAGCGAAGATCTTGCGTGGTTGATTTTCCGCAGCTAGAATGTGGCCAGAGAAATATTCTGTCTTGGTTGCCAAAATATCTTTTTTATATTCCCTGAGAATGGTAATATAACGTTGCCTGCGGGTCGGGCAGTATGTTGTTCTCCATGCTCGTTCAGCCTGTCGTAGCTCCCGTTTCTTAGCTTTAAGATTAGGGCTAAACCACTTGTTAGCATTATGGATGCGATTGATGGAAATCCGTTTAAGGGGAGCCACTGGGTCGCAGGCTTTAGTAAGCCAGCGATCCAGAGTGGTGACCTGAGAAGATGGAGTTAAGGCCGATAGGTCCTGGCAGGTGGTAGTTAGTGAGTTGCACAAAGATGGAATGTCAACTCGACTCCAGTTTCTTGCCCAGGAGTTTTTGGTGACAGAAGGTGCTTTGGCAAGGCTCAGGTCTAGCGAGAAAGCGAGCAGGGAGTGGTCAGACCATAGGCAGGGAGAAATGGTAGGGGGAGAGATCGGGATGTTTAGAGTCCATATCTGATCAAGGATATGGCCTCGGTTGTGGGTGGGGGCATGAACGTGCTGAATAAAGTTCAAACTGAGGAGCAATTGGGTGAAATCTCTGGAGGTAACGTCCTCGTCGGGGTCCGTAGGCCAGTAATTAAAATCTCCCAGGATGAGGACAGAGGCATTATTAACAGCCAAAGTAGCCAGTAAGTCTTGAAGGGCAGGGAGAAAACCAGGGGATTGTTGAGGTGGCCGATAAATTAGTACGCAGGAAAAGTAAATCTTAAAGGAGGTACAGCGTACTACGAGGTAGTCAGCTGTTGGTATCGTGGGTGAGACGAGTGACTGCAAAAGGATACCTTTACGGGTGATCAAAGCTACCCCGCCACCGGCTCTGCCCTCAGGCCGGTCGGCACGAAGCATACAATAATGGGAAGGGAGGGCCGCCAGAACTCTCGGTAGGGAATCAGAGCGATACCAGGTTTCCGTTAGAAACAATAAATCCGGGGAATTGGAATCTAAAAGGTCAAAGATTTCCATTTGATGCTTAACTGCGGACCATGTATTCAACAGGAGGGCAGTAGTGAAGGGAGGGGGGAGGGGCGTAGTAGGCATAGAAGAGGCAATGCCAAGAGCGTGGGCACGAGACAATATTTCAGGATGTAGGGGCCAGTTTCTACAGCGAGAGCGCAATTGTGACGAAGAGTATGCAGTAAAATGATCATAGTGGTGTGCCCCTTGCCCCGGCCGGCCGCGGACGGGCGCAGACGGGCTCGACTTTGGCGCAACTTCGGCACGCCATCGACGTGCCCGCTGCGCTCGTCCGCTGCGCGCACGAGGACACATGCACGTTTTATGGCGTGCACCCCCGAGCAGCTGGAACGCTGACTGCGATCAAAGCAGCCTTCAGGCTACACCCAAAATGGCGCCCGCCCTCCACACAATCGGCACAGGCAGCCGTGGTGGACCGGGGCTGGGGAGGCCACACGGGGAGGTAAGAAGCACAAGAAAATAATGTATTTTAAAACGGTGCTTCAGAAAAGAAAATAACAGTGGTTATAATAAAATTCGGCGCCTGGCCGAAGATAGAGAGATACAGCCGGAGTAGATGCCAGCATCATACATGCCTATGTCAATCATACATGCCAGTATCACACAAGTAATCAATCATACATTCCAGCATCATACATGCCAGCATCATACATGTATGTTATGTTATGTTAAAATCACTTTTACCGCGCACGGTCACCGAATGGTTTCATGGCGCTCAATAGACAACAGCGGAGGCAGACTGCATAATCACTCAAAAGCTAGTTGAAAGAGGTATGTTTTAAGTAATTTACGGAAACAGAGATAGTTGGGGCAGAATCAGAGTGAGATAGGGAAAGAGTTCCATAGTGCAGGAGCAAGAAACGAAAAGCACGCGCCACCATGCTTTTTGCGTTTATACCTGGGAGTGACTAGACGATTGTGGGTCTTAGACCGGAGATTTCTTAAGGGGATATGACGTTTGAGTTTGGAGGAGGTAAAGACTGGGGCAGAAGCAAAAAGGGCTTTGAAGACAGTACAGCCCAACTTGAACATACAGCGGGAAGCCACCGGGAGCCAGTGCAATTTCTTCAACAGGGGCGAGACATGTTGATGTTTAGACTGTTGAAAGATCAGTCTCACCGCCTGGTTTTGAACCAGCTGAAGTTGATGGAGATGGTACGCAGGAATCCCAACATAGAGAGAGTTGGCGTAGTCAATCCGGGAGGTGACAAGAGCCATAATGACCAGTATGAGAGCCTCAGTTGTGAGGAATCTGCGAATTTTGCAAATCCTGCGTAGATGGAAAAAGCAGGACGATGTAACTGCGTTAATTTGAGGTCTCATAGACAGGTCATTGGATATGATGACACCAAGGCTTTTCACCGAATTGACAGGACAGGGTGGGGTGCCAAGAGCGGATGGCCAAAAACTGGAGCTCCAGGGGTTAGCGGACCCGCCTGTTAGTACCAACTCTGTCTTGCTGGGATTGAGCTTCAGCTGGCTAAAATGCATCCACTCAGAGATAGTGAGCATGGTGAACTGGAAATTGGCACAGGAAGAGGGGGATGAGTCAACAGGAAAAATCAACTGTAAGTCATCCGCGTAATTGAAAATAGTGACAGGGGTGTGACGGAGAGAAACTATAAGGGGTTGCATATAAAGATTAAACAAAAGAGGTGAGAGAGCCGAGCCCTGAGGGACACCACAGGAGAGTGCAGAATAAGGTGCTGAGGAAGTGGAAGGGTGAACTGATTGGGAACGTTGGTGCAAGAAAGATCTGATCAAAGTGAGAGCCAAGCACCGGATACCCGCATTGTTGACACGGTCGATCAAGATAGCATGATCGACCGTGTCAAAGGCGGCCGACAGATCTAGTAAAACAAGAGCTTGAGCCAAGTTTTTGTCGGCGCCTTGCTTCAGTACATCCATTACGGCCACGATGACAGCTTCTGTGGAGTGAGCCGGTCTAAAACCGGCTTGCTGGTCATCCAAGAAGGAAGACCCCTCATTGAAAGCACTGAGGCAGCGGGTGACATAGGTCTCCAAGATTTTCCCCAAATAGGGGAGAAGGGAGATCGGTCGATAGTTGCTCAAAACAGAGGGATCAGCACCAGGTTTTTTGAGAATGGGAACAACTACCGCCTGTTTGAAAGCATCAGGGACAGAGCCGGTGGCAAGCGAGCTGTTAAGAAGTGCCAACGGAGGATCTGGACAAGCCAAAAAAGCGGCTTTCAGGATTTGGGGGGGGGACAGCAGTCATTGGGAGAACCCGAGCTTACCATATGTAAGAGAGAGGTGAACTCGCTCAAAGAAATAGGAGGAAATACATCAAAGCAAAAAGGGTTAGGGGGTAAAGAAGAAACAATAGAGGAGGAAGGGATGGGAATATTATTTTTAATGGTGATAATCTTGTCAATAAAAAAGAGTTAAGGGAGTCACAAAGAGCTTGTGACGGTTGAGGGTGAACAGTGACACGGTCAGGCAAAGAAAGTTCCCTCACGATTGAGAAAATATCTTTGGTTTTAGAAGCAGAGTTAAGAATCTTCTGTGAAAAGTAGGAGGTTTTAGCCTGTAGGATGGATTTTTTATAGAGGTTTAGGCGATTCACATAAGCCGTTTTTAAAGAAGGGTCGTAATTGCACCTCCAGCGGCGCTCTGCTTGTCGGAGGGCCAATTTGTCTGACTTCAGTTGCTCTGTGAACCATCTCTGAGCATCGTGGGGGCGTTTAGTTTTGATAGTTCTTAACGGGGCAACTGCATTGCTCGCATGTCCTAGCCACTGATCAAGAGCAGCAGCCTGGGCAGATGTCGAAGCCATGTCACTAGGAGCTGATGTGGCTAGAATTGAGTGGAATTCTGCGAGATTTGCTCATTTCCAGTTACGTGCAGTAAAATTAATAGTAGGGGAGGGTGACAAGGTAAAATAAATTTCAGGGAAAAGGAAATAAAAGAATGATCGGACCAAGAGCAGGGATAGACAGAGGGAGGGGAGATATCAAGATTGGCTGTCCAAACTTGATCGAGAATATGACCCTTGTTATGAGTGGCTACTGTAATATGCTGATTACAGTTCAGACCAAGTAACAGGTCCGTGAAATCTTCAGAAAGGCCACTTTCGCAAGGGTCTGACGGCCAGTAATTAAAGTCGCCAATGATGAGGATTTTGGCGGAATTAATGACTAGCCGAGAGATTATGACCCCAAATTGTTGGGAGAAGAGGGACATAGTATCAGGGGGTCGATAGACAAGGACACAGATAAAAGAAAACCCAGGGGAAGTGCATTTCAGGGTAAGTATGTCAGTTTTAGGAAGAGCAGAAGTTTCAAGAGTGGTGAACTTGTATTGTGAGCGAATAATAGCCGCAACCCCCCCACCAGCTCTACCTATCGCTCTGTTGGACTGTAGGATGTAGTAGCCAGTAGGGATAGCAGCGAGGATGTCAGGGGTAGAGTCGTCGGTTAACCAAGTCTCCGAAAGGAGAAGAATATCTACCTTATTATCAGCCAGCATCTGGAATATTTCGAGCTGGTGCTTCACTAGCGACCGAGTATTGAGATAAACTATTGCCAAGGGATGAGAGGGAGGTGGCTGAGCAGTTGGTAGGGTAATGGGGGAATCGCTACAGGTAATAAGAGACGCTAGTTCATAAATACCAGGACTAGGACCCAGGGGGGTTAGAATGCCACAGTCCCGAGCGGCACCAGTAGCGCGGGATTGGAGTGGGCCGGAGTGATAGAGGGCAATAAGCTCCTTAGGTGAATAGGAGATGCGATACACAGTATGGCAGGCCGCTGGGCGCGATCGGGCGCAGACGGGCTTAACTTTGGCGCAACTTCGGCGATGACGGCGCACCCGCTGCGCTTCCGCCAAGTCGCCATCTTAATAGCCCTGGAGAGGGAAAAGCTAGCGCGCTGACCTGCGTCAACAGCGTAGCAGGCAGGAAGTGGTGTGAGGCGTCGTGCTCAATGAATGACCCTCCGCTCGATCGGCACACAGCCGCGGCGGAACGGGGTCAAGTGCAAGGAAGGCAGCAGGTAGGTAAAATACAATTTAAAAGTGCATAGAATGTCGAAAATCACACCCTAGCAGTAAACTCAATTCACACACACACGGAGGAAGCTGGCGCGAAGTAAGTATCAGGCAGCCTAACTCGCCGCTGTAGTAATCAATCATACATGCCAGCATCATACATGCCAGCATCATACGTGCAATCAATCGTACATGCCAGCATCATACATGTAATCAATCATACATACCAACATAATACATGCCAGCATCCTACATGCAATAAATCATACATGCCAGCATCATACATGCCAGCATCATACATGTAATCAATCATACATGCCAGCATCATACATGCCAGCATCATACGTGCAATCAATCGTACATGCCAGCATCATACATGTAATCAATCATACATACCAAAATAATGCATGCCAGCATCATACATCCAAACATATTCAAGCTATAAAAAGGGGGAGTTTGAAAGAAATCGGGGGCATTTATTTGCCCCTTTGACACCTGGAAGCGAAGCAGATTTAGGCGGGAGGGAGCTAAAATAATGCCGTTTTGGGCATCAAACTTTGGAAGTCTCCTGCCTGAATCGGCTGTGTTGGCATGCGTGACCGAAGAGTCCGCTGTATTGGCATGTGTGGCCGAAGTGTCGGCTGTGTTGGCATGTGTGGCCGAAGTAAGAGTCTGCAGTGTTGGCATGTGTAACTGAAGTGTTGGCTGTGTTGGCAAGTGTGACCGAAGTGTCGGCTGTGTTGGCATGTGTGACCGAAGTGTCAGCTGTGTTGGCATGTGTGACTGAAGTCTCGGCTGTGTTGGCATGTGTGACTGAAGTCTCGGCTTTGTTGGCATGTGTGATTGAAGTCTCGGCTGTGTTGGCATGTGTGGCCGAAGTGTCGGCTGTGTTGGCATGTGTGGCCGAAGTAAGAGTCGGCAGTGTTGGCATGTGTAACTGAAGTGTTGGCTGTGTTGGCATGTGTAACTGAAGTGTCGGCTGTGTTGGCATGTGTGGCCGAAGTGTCGGCTGTGTTGGCATGTGTGATTGAAGTCTCGGCTGTGTTGGCATGTGTGGCCGAAGTGTCGGCTGTGTTGGCATGTGTGGCCGAAGTGTCGGCTGTGTTGGCATGTGTGACTGAAGTCTCGGCTGTGTTGGCATGTGTGATTGAAGTCTCGGCTGTGTTGGCATGTGTGATTGAAGTCTCGGCTGTGTTGGCATGTGTGGCCGAAGTGTCGGCTGTGTTGGCATGTGTGGCCGAAGTGTCGGCTGTGTTAGCATGTGTCAGAAGTGGCCAGAGCAAAGCGCACTTACACGAGTTACTTTTGGCCCCATTGCATGGATCCTGAAGGGTCGGCCTGGGGCAGGAAGGTGGCCCAGGAACGTGTGTGGCTCAATGGTTAGAGTGGCCCTGTAGAGAAGTGTGACAATGATTAGAGCTGCAGACCCTGATGCAGAGGTCTGGCCCGGACCAGGGTTCAATTCCCGCCTCAGCGGGTCTTGGGCTCAATTTCCCCGGACCTGATAATTCTCGCCTCGGTGCCTATTCCAATCATGGAGTCCCACTCTGCAACTCTGGGCAATAGCTTGCTTAATCTCCACAACGGCCCCCACAACGCTAAGGATACCTGGCCTCACCTTGGGGGTTCCCAGGAGTGGGCACTTCACAGGGAAAGCCAGGAGGGGTTCCACAGCGGTATGAGTATCAGCACCAGGAAGCCGAATAGGCGGCACCGCAAGGTGACCGTCTGGTGACAGTGCGCTCTATAAGTACCATGATAATTACATTTACATTTACAATATAAAAGAGCCCTCAGTTGGTGAGCCAATGTTATGTTATGTTAATAAAAAGTTCTAAAGCGCATGTACACCGGGAGGTTTCTTGGCAGCAACGGGTGACGCATGAGCCTGCTCAAACAACCATGTCTTGAGCATTTTCCTGAACCCCAGGGGGTTGTTGCAAGATCGATCTCTAGTGGTAGGGAGTTCCAGAATTTGGGGGCAGATAAGCCAAGAAAGAGGCTGAGTTTGCAAATGACGTCTGTTTTTAACTGGTGAAGACGCGCTGTGTAATTGTTTTTCAAGGTATGGGGACAGCATGGTTTGCGCTTGCAGCAGGCAATGTTTGTTTCAATATCAAGGAAATTAAGATTAAATCTAGACGCGAAACCACGCCCACACAAGAGCCAAGACCCTCGCACACACTGCTCTCTGCAGACTCGCCCTTCGGACCGCCTGATTGGCCGATAGCTCAGTCTGCACAGGTGACATCCGTGCTTCTGCCCAGGGGCCCCAGGGCCACAGCTGGAGTCCTGCCCGGCTGCCCAGGGGCCCCAGGGCCACAGCTGGAGTCCTGCCCGGCTGACCAGGGGCCCCAGGGCCACAGCTGGAGTCCTGCCCGGCTGCCCGGAGTCCTGCCCGGCTGCCCAGGGGCCCAGGGCCACAGCTGGAGTCCTGCCCGGCTGACCAGGGGCCCCAGGGCCACAGCTGGAGTCCTGCCCGGCTGCCCAGGGGCCCCAGGGCCACAGCTGGAGTCCTGCCCGGCTGCCCAGGGGCCCCAGGGCCACAGCTGGAGCCCTGTCCGGCCGCAGTTAAAATACCCCCAACAAAAGGCAGATACACCCCACTGTTCTTTCAGAACCCCGTTGAAGGGGTCTGCGGGGGTGTTTTTACGCCGGGCGATCAGGGGCGAGGAGCAACCGTCATAGAGGGGGGCCCCGCAGGTGGAGAGGGGGGGTCATGTGGGGCCCCGCAGGTGGAGAGGATGCTGCAGCGATGTGACCCACTCACTCGCCCGGAGAGTCATGGACAGTGTGTGATGCGCGAGCGCCCTCTGCTGGGGAATGTGCAGCACGACACCCTCCATTCACACGACGAGCTTTGCCTGCACTCTCCTATCTATATTCAATCAGACTCTCTGTATGAAAGGGGGGGGGGCGGGGGGGCAGGGGCCAGGATCACTTTAAACTGCTCCATCCCTTGGACCACAGGGACCACAGCTCCAGGAGGCGGCGAGTGACGTCAGCTGACAGGATACCCCCTAAGACCTCTGAGTCCCTGGGGGGCTAGACATGGGCAGACACTGAGCCCTGCGGATGGGTGGGTGGGGGTGACCCAGCGGAAGCGGTGTCATTTTATAATCATTCACAATATCTCCAACATACCATGAATGGAAACTTTATCATATCTAAGAGTTTGGGCCTTAGAAACTCAATAACCACTTACAAAGAGATCAGCTCCTCCGATAGGTCTTTGGGAGAGCCAATAAGGACTCGGGTAATAAGAGACGATGCTGTTCTCTTCATGAGGAGCTGTAATGAAGAAAACTCCAAGGCAACAACAATAGTCATAATGTATATCACGTCAACTCCCTCCTCAATAAAGACAAACTCTATACATATCAAGTTACTTTTATCTAAATCATCAAATATGAATGGTCAATACACAAGCACATTAAAATATCAATCAGTGTTATCATAAATCATTGTTTTCTGAAGAATAAAACACACTTCTGTAGAGAAAATACATAAAGAAACATAACTCAAGAAATCACTATTCTAATTAAACTCATAAAGCATAAGCTACTCCAAAATTTAAGCTAATAATAATCAAACACCCGATATTTGTAAAGCGCAAACTAATCACCGGTAAGGGCCTCAAGGCGCTGGGGGCCGTTGGAGCTATTGCCCAGAGTCACATGAGGCTGCGCTGATCTGCCGCTGGCGCTGGGAATCGAACCGTGAGCCCCACGCGCCGGAGTCAGCTGCCCTGGCCGCTGCGCCACACCTCTCTCACGCAGTCACTTTCTTGTTATGAAAAAGAAAACATAATCAAGAAACATTCTACTTTAAGCAGTTTCATTTTCATACTTTATATTTCTACTTGTAAGTTACTTAGCACATTTTATTAAGTTTCTTTCGTGTCACATGAGTTTTATAAACACGTTTCTCATGCTTGCTGCACGTTTATCATTGCAGCTTTTTAATTACTAAATGTGTCGTGTCTTTCTTGCATGGTTTCACGTTGCACTTTAAGGAATTTCCAATGTTAATCATTTTCCACACTGTTACTTAGGTTTTATTAAAACACACTTATGAGCAGAATTGATCGAGCAAGATTATTCGCAAATAATCACTTTGCATCAGGGTCGATGCGGGGTCACCCCACTTGCTGCCTGGGGGCCACGACCGTCTGGTTTCACTGATGTTTTGTTTAAAATGGCTCTTCTCAGCTCCGCTGCAGGGTCGTTGCCGCTCCAACGTGATAGACAACCTCAAGGTGACCCACGTGCTGACTTCGGCCCATTGGGACTCGTGTCTTTATTTTATTTGCAGTTTTATATAGCGCAGGCATGGCCCGGAGGCACCAGAGCGCTTTACAACACACGGCATACAGGGTTGCAGCGGGTTACAGTATTAGTAGTTAAACCCGCATGTTTATATCAGTGGATGCGTACAGAAGTTACCACAAGAGACATTTAAAACACATGGTCAGAGGACATACACAGTCACACGAAGACAGATCAGGGCGCAGGGGAGAGAGGACTTAAGTCTCAAAGGCAGATCAGGGTGTAGGGGAGAGAGGACTTAAGTCATGAAGGCAGATCAGGGCGCAGAGGAGAGAGGACTTAAGTCTCAAAGGCAGATCAGGGTGTAGGGGAGAGAGGACTTAAGTCATGAAGGCAGATCAGGGCGCAGAGGAGAGAGGACTTAAGTCTCGAAGGCAGATCAGGGTGTAGGGGAGAGAGGACTTAAGTCATGAAGGCAGATCAGGTTGCAGGGGAGAGAGGACTTAAGTCTCGAAGGCAGATCAGGGTGCAGGGGAGAGAGGACTTAAGTCTCGAAGGCAGATCAGGGCGCAGGGAAGAGAGGACTTAAGTCTCGAAGGCAGATCAGGGTGCAGGGGAGAGAGGACTTAAGTCTCGAAGGCAGATCAGGGTGTAGGGGAGAGAGGACTTAAGTCTCGAAGGCAGATCAGGGCGCAGAGGAGAGAGGACTTAAGTCTCAAAGGCAGATCAGGGTGTAGGGGAGAGAGGACTTAAGTCATGAAGGCAGATCAGGGCGCAGAGGAGAGAGGACTTAAGTCTCAAAGGCAGATCAGGGTGTAGGGGAGAGAGGACTTAAGTCATGAAGGCAGATCAGGGTGCAGGGGAGAGAGGACTTAAGTCTCGAAGGCAGATCAGGGTGCAGGGGAGAGAGGACTTAAGTCTCGAAGGCAGATCAGGGTGTAGGGGAGAGAGGACTTAAGTCTCGAAGGCAGATCAGGGCGCAGGGGAGAGAGGACTTAAGTCTCGAAGGCAGATCAGGGTGTAGGGGAGAGAGGACTTAAGTCATGAAGGCAGATCAGGGCGCAGGGGAGAGAGGACTTAAGTCTCGAAGTCAGATCAGGGTGCAGGGGAGAGAGGACTTAAGTCTCGAAGGCAGATCAGGGCGCAGGGGAGAGAGGACTTAAGTCTCGAAGGCAGATCAGGGTGCAGGGGAGAGAGGACTTAAGTCTCGAAGGCAGATCAGGGTGTAGGGGAGAGAGGACTTAAGTCTCGAAGGCAGATCAGGGCGCAGGGGAGAGAGGACTTAAGTCTCGAAGGCATATCAGGGTGTAGGGGAGAGAGGACTTAAGTCATGAAGGCAGATCAGGGTGCAAGGGAGAGAGGACTTAAGTCTCGAAGGCAGATCAGGGTGCAGGGGAGAGAGGACTTAAGTCTCGAAGGCAGATCAGGGTGTAGGGGAGAGAGGACTTAAGTCTCGAAGGCAGATCAGGGCGCAGGGGAGAGAGGACTTAAGTCTTGAAGGCAGATCAGGGCGTAGGGGAGAGAGGACTTAAGTCATGAAGGCAGATCAGGGTGCAGGGGAGAGAGGACTTAAGTCATGAAGGCAGATCAGGGCGCAGGGGACAGAGGACTTAAGTCTCGAAGGCAGATCAGGGCGTAGGGGAGAGAGGACTTAAGTCATGAAGGCAGATCATGGTGCAGAGGAGAGAGGACTTAAGTCTCGAAGACAGATCAGGGCGCAGGGGAGAGAGGGCTTAAGTCTTGAAGGCAGATCAGGGCGCATGTGTCAGAGGACTTAAGTCTCGAAGGTAGATCAGGGCGCAGGGGAGAGAGGGCTTAAGTCTTGAAGGCAGATCAGGGCGCAGGGGAGAGAGGGCTTAAGTCTCGAAGGTAGATCAGGGCGCAGGGGAGAGAGGACTTAAGTCTCAAAGACAGATCAGGGCACAGGGGAGAGAGGACTTAAGTCTCGAAGACAGATCAGGGCACAGGGGAGAGAGGACTTAAGTCTCGAAGGCAGATCAGAACGCGGTGGAGAGGAGACTCAAGTCTGGTCGAGGGTGAATTAACAAAGATGTCTGTTAAATAAGAGGAGCTTAAGGTCCTTTTTGAAGGTGACTAGGCAGGTGGTTAGACGAGTGAGGGAGGCAGAGAGTTCCAGATTCTTGTGGCACTACCAGAGAAAGACTGGTTCATGAACCATTCTCGACTGAAGGTGGGGGGTTCCAGGAGCAGATATTGGGCATTTCTTGAACCTCTATGTGCTTTAGAGATTTTCAGTTTCTCGTTTAGATATGGCGAAGAGGACTGCAGCACTCTTTGGGGAATGCAGACGGTTTTGAATTGGGCCTGCGCTTCAATGTGGAACCAGTGGAGGGATAGAAGGGCAGGAGAAATATGGCCCAATTTCTTTTTACCTAAGACGAAGCATGCTGTAGCATGTAGTGTTGCTCTCAGTGGGCCTTGGTGAACTTTGGGAATGCCTAAGAGAAGGGCAATTCCATAGTCTGCACAACGTTATCGAGGTTCTGATCTGGAATCAATTGTCTGATGCCCCAAAGCTGCCTAAGTTGGTGTTGTGCGCATTTGGCCATGATTGTGATGTGGCTGTGAAGATCGAGACAATTATCAAGGGTGATGCTGAGTGATCTGGCACTCGTCAAAATGGCGGGGCAGCAGTCAAAGGCGGGAAAGTTGGATATACATTCTTGTACAGAAGTTTTTGCTTTTGGAGTGAGATCGAAATACATTCTTTTTTAGCTGGGTTGAATTTTAAGTGGTGGTTGGATATCCAGTTTTGAATCTTTAAGAGTGTATTTGAAAGCAGGGCAACATCCTCCGGGGATGAGATTTTCAAGTATATTTGGGTATTGTCGGTGTAGAGGTGAAAGAGAAACCCATCGTTTCAGAAAATAGCATATAGTGGTTCTAGGTAGAGGTTGAAGAAGAATGAGGAGAGGATCGAACCTTGGAGGACCCCTTGGTGAATGCTGACTGGTCTTGCGAACGAGGTGCCCATTTTCATAATTTGGGAGCGTTTGGATAGGTAAGAGGAGAACCAGTAAAGAACAGTGCCTCCACATCCCATGCGTAGCTTAAGAATACGAAGGAGGTTGAGATGGTTGACAGTGTCGAATGCAGCTGATAAATCCAGGAGGCAGGAATAGCTGGAGTCGAGGATTCGAAGGGGATCATAGACTATTTGGAGGATTGCAGTTTCTGTGCTGTGACCCTGGTGGAAACTTGACTGCGTGTCTAGGAGGTTGTTTGTTCAAATGTGTGAGGCTAGTTGGGATGCCACGCAACTTTCTATGACTGCGTCTAAAAGTGTGGAGACTAGGCAGTGGTTGTTCAGGTTCTCTGGGTCAACAGGTTGCTTTTTCAAAAGTGGAGTGATTTGACCCATTTTAGGTGTTCTGGGAAAAGGCTCGGTTCGAGAGAGGAATTGACCAAGGTGGTCCATACGGGGAGCAGGTGCGTGGCAAGAGATTTGCTGACAGAGCCTGGACTGGCGTCCTGATGATGCTTTGAGGGTTTTACTTTGGAGATTGTTCATTGTTGGTCTTGCTTGGAGACTGGAGAGAAGGATGACCATGATTGTGGTGCCTTGCATGGTACAGGGTCTGCTCCTCTGTCTCCACACCTGCTAAAAACATTGTCCCGTCCTTTCCAGGCCATAAAAGCAGGCTCTCCTTCCAACTCTGTCTGGCCGTTCTCCTTCAGAGGGGGAAAGGTACAGGACTCTTTGGGTTCATGCAGAGTCTACTTCCGAGACATGGCAAGTTACATGTTATTCACTCAAGGGGCCAATATTCACTCCCCTGTAGGGGAAATTAGAGAAGTCACTACCAAGAAATGTGCATGTTACTTTTAAACTCACAAGCACACCCCTGTTCGAGCAGAGCATGCGATACAGGGCTTTCTACCACTCCCTAGCCGAATAGGAGGCAAAGGGTGAGGGGGACTTGGGGTAACAGGTCAGTTGATGGGCTTTTGCTTTGACTGGACCCAGACTCTCTCTCCCACTGTCTCTTGGCTGCTGGGCGGTACCTAGTAAAATGTTAAGAGAGGAAAGGAACCCTGGGTGCTGCCCCGACCACCCCACATCTGCAGCCTCCCTAGACATAATGGATGAAAGGTGGCACAGCTGTACCAAAGTGGTACAAAAGGGGGTGGTGATGGACGGAGCATCTGAACCAATCAAACACTCACACCCAGTCAACAGATCTGGGTTTAATCCATCACCGTTCTTTAGCCCACTCTGCCACCCCAGTTCAGACATGGCCATATGCAAATCAGTCTGACCCTGTGCCTCATGGGAACAGTCCAGCCCGAACTGCCAAGCCAGGTCCTCCCTGGACCGGAAATAAGCTTCCTAGGACCGGTTTCTGGCATTTCAGCCGTCTTCAGCCCGGCTTGCTTGAATCCAGTGGCAAAGTAAGCAAGGGACTCACGTCTGACCATGAACTGCCAACTTATGGCGAACAAAGTAGTACAAAAGGCCACCTAAGAATCTGTCTCTACAAAGATCCATTCCCTGGTTAGGTCCTAGCTCAAGTTCAGATGTTCAGTCATTCTGTGAATGACCCTTGTAGCCCCATGCCCAAATTAAAGCTGCAGTGTTATGATCAGCCAGAAGCACAGGGCCAGGCCCAACCAGAATCCACAGTGCTATACCAAGCCACAAGAGGCAGTCACGCCCAGCCAAAAGTCGTAGTGTCACGCCCAGCCAGAAGCCACTGAACCACACAGGGCTGGAAGCCACTGATTACTCCCAGCTGAAAGCCGCAATCTCCTGCCCATCCGGAACCCAAAGTTTCACACCCTACCTGCAGTCACAGTATCACACCCAGCTCAAAAGCTGCAGTGCCACGTGAAGTCAAAAGAAACTGTATCCAACCCAGCGAGAAGCCCACAGTGTCACGCACAGCCGAAGGCTGCAGTGTCAGCCCCGGCTGAACCCACAGTGACATCACCAGCAGGAAACCACAGTATCGCGCCCAGCCTGAAGCTGCAGCATCACGCCCAGCCAGCAAGTGCAGTGTCACACCGAGCTGGAAAGTGCAGTGTCATGCCAAGTTGGAAAGTGCAGTGTCACGCCAATCTGGAAAGTGCAGTGTCACGCCGAGCCGGAAAGTGCAGTGTCACGCTTAGCCGGAAAGTGCAATGTCACGCCGAGCTGGAAGAAGCCACTATATTCTGCCCAGCCAGAAGCTCACAGTGTCACACCCAGCCAAAGGCCACAGTGCCACATCCAGCTGGAAGCTGCAGTGTCACATCCTGTCAGAAAGCTGCAGTGGCACACTCAGCTGGAAGCAGCAGGGTCACGCCAAGCCGAAAGCTGCCGTGTCATGCCCAGCCGAAAGCATGGTCCTGCTTGGCCGGAACCCACACTGTAACAACTAGCTGGTAGTTGCAACGTTATCTCCAGCCAGTAGCCTCTGTGTCATGCCCAGCTGGAAGCCAGAGACTCACAACCAGCTGGAGGCCGCAGTGCCACGCCCAGCCAAAAGCCGCTGTCTCACCCATCTGGAAGCCAAAGTGTCACACCCAGCTGAAAACTGCTGTGTAATGCCCAGCCAAAGGCCACAGTGTTACACGCAGGTGGAAGATGCATGTCACGCCCAGCTGCTGTATATTATGCATTGAGTTGCTAAATGATCGACTTTTTCGAATACCTTGGAAACCTTGCAAAATACTGTCACAATTATGTCACCAATAGTTTAGGTTCCTGTTTCTCACTGGGGACACTACACACATTTTTCTTTTTCATTGTAGATAGAATTTTGTTTGTAAAATATAAAATATGATTATATCAAACTAAAACCATATGTGTATGTGGTTTCTTCGCCCTCTGACATCATTTTAACCCTTCCATTGCGATTGTGCACCTTATTACCTATATAGATTCTATTATTTCACAGGAACCACGGTTTCTGACAATAATGTACCCACCCAGGTTCCTTAGTGAGTTGGGTTCCCTTGTCCTTTTTCTCGCATGTCACGCCCAGCCAGAAGCTAGGCCATTACAGCTTCCAGTGTTGTTAACTGGATAATGCTCACAGTTGCCCTCATCTGCTCACGTGTCCGGGTCTGACTCACCGGAGTACCTTTGGTTCACATTGTAATGCACTGGCACTCTGCCAGGCCTGCGTAATGCCCATTCCCGGAGAGTGTCCTCTTCCATGAGAGGTGAGCTCCGGAGTCAGCTCTTGGGTATTGACTCACCGCGGCTGTGCGCACCAGGCAGCTCACTCCCGTCACTCCAGTCTGTAGGGTCTTATTTACAAGCCCCTGTCGCTGTCGGTGCGTCCCTCTTCATGAACCTCCGGCGGCGCAGAGGGCAGACCCACATCTATGAGGTGACGCAAAGGCACTTCGCGTGGCTTCTATGGTGTCGTAGATATGGTTTACGGCAACGTAGTGCAAGTCGCTGTGTTGCCTCACACCCATCAGGGAGGTGTTCCACGAGCATTGTGGTGGGTTTCCCACGCAACACCCATGGGTTCTGACATGTTCCCAGATTTACGGGGATCTGTAAGCCTGGGAATGCTTCAAAACTGTATGTGTCCCCAGGGCAGGCGCAATGAGGAGAAATATCTTTATATCTATGTGTTTTTTCCTCTTTCAATGCGTGCAGCGTTCTGCAGTGCGCATACAAAGAGGAAAGCGCCTCCATGGATTGTTTTGGTGCAGGAAGGTGCCCGTTCCTTCACAAAATCAATCCTGCAACAACGCAGACACCCTTGCACCATGCTGCGTTGGCGCACGGCTGCAATGTTTGTGCTCGCTGAAAGGACAGGAATGCACCATATTTCATAAATACGCTGCATTCCACCCTTTCGGTTTGGCATAGTGCAGCGCATCGAAAAGCCTTGAGGCGCTGCCCTACGCCAGTCCATTGTGAATGAGGCCGGTAGTGTCTAAAGAGGTTCACTGCTCCTTTTAAGAAGGGGTGTAGGGGGCTTGCACCTGTCCACAGGTGTTAGGTGACGTCCTGGGATCAGGGTACACGCCCTCCACGAGCCCCCGGGCACCAGATTATAAGATGAGGGTGAACCCTACGAAGAGTGACCTGACAAGACTAAGGACGTCTCCAACGTGCCCCTGCTCTGCTCCAGCCTGTAGGAGAGGAGGAGGGCCAGAACCAGCAGGAGTCAAAACAGGGACCATTAGGACGCTGGTATAGGAAACTCAAGGGCTGATCTGCAACCATTTGTACATGTATGTGCCTGTGCACATACAAAGATTCAAGTGGAAACTGAACTGCAGGAAGTGATACAGCACACCCAGTGGATATGCATTTGTACATGTATGTGCCTGTGCACATACAAAGATTCACATGGAAACTGAAGCGCGGGAAGTCCCACGGCATTCCCACTGAATATGCATGAACCTGTTCTGTGACCTGGAAAGGTTCACAATTTATGACACCATAATGGGCACAAAACTCATTTCATGCTGGAAGGGCGAGATTTTGATCGATACCTTAGCACTATTGATCTAAACCTCGATCTGGTCGACTGAACCTTTGTTGCCTGTCTTTAAGGTACAAGGTACATCTATTTCCAAGTTAGTTCACCCAATAAAGGACTCTACTCCCAAAGATCACAAACAACTTCTAGCTTTCAAAAGTTTATTGTAAGGATATGATAAGCTGCAAATACAGGCATCTCAGAATGAGATTCACGAGGTACACAGGTCCAATTACATACATGTGCTCTCGGAAAGCCCTCAGACGAGCAACGGAAATCACTAACACAAGTTCTAAGAATAATAAAGCTATCAGCATTGACGCATATCTCTCCTTCATTTAAGTTGGAGGAAAACGCACAGGTTAGGCTGTCCCTACCCTGCTCTAGATGGTATCCCTACTTAACCAAGTCCCAACCTAACAAAGGTGTCAGCAGTGAATGACCCCCAAGGGAAGTCACTCACTCTAAGTCTCTTGGTGAAAACCTATAGTTCTCCAGTCATGACCCCTCTCTGCCTACCCATCCGCTCTCTAAAGGGTCCTCAGGTATCTGCTCTAACTCCACCCAGGGGTGCTGTCCCTAATACAAAACAGTCAACAACATTTGAGACGCCCCTTTCGAGACGCCCCTCACGTGGTGTAGCTTCTGGCTTTTTCCATGATGCTTTGTATTGGGCCTCATACGTTAGAGTTGACCTTGCTTCTCAGACTCTTCTCCGGCCCGCTGATACCCCTTAAACATTCCGGAACCCTCCTCCATGTCTGGGCCGTCTACTGAACAGACCTCTATTCATTCATTTATAATTGGATTCCCCCTTTTCTCTTGCAGACAGCCATCTGCAGCCAAGAACCCAACTCTCATAGACTTCCAAAAAGGCCTGCAACATTTCTCAGCCCAGACATGTACGTGTAAATCAACGTTAAAACATTTCAGGCCTACAATATTTCTCATAATGATTATAGCATTCAACTTCATCACTAATTAAAGCATGTTAATACTCTTATTCTATTATTCAGTAAACATTTTTATAAATCCTGGCCCATTAATGCAATGACCAAAACATTAATACAATCTGTGTCGTGAAAAGAAACACCTTCCCTTTCCCTCCAGCTCTGGCCCTGAGGCCTACCACATTCTGCGTTTAACCACCTACCATCTTACATTTTAACAGCTACACGACATGGATTCAGGAATAATCACATCTAATAAAATCATATAGTGTCACACATTTCTGTATTAGTTCCACTTCTACTTAAATCTCTATATTAGCTATACATTTAGAATATAATTGCAGATACTATTAGCACTCATGGCATTTCTCCTCATGATTTGTGCTTACTACAGGTAAGTGTGATGCACTCATACATTTAAGTCAGTTTGCGCTCTCTCAGTTCCCCCCTTTGATGACCTCTCGGGGTCATCACTAACATTTAAACTGCAGTTATTGGTATCATAACTTGTCTCTGCGCTTCCAGAGCCCTCAGACTCCTGTACTGATTATCTTGTATGGCAGCCAATCTCTGCAGCTGCTCTCTTTGGGCCCTTTCTGTCCTTCTTGCTCTGTACCATTTGAATACCCTCACCAATCCCCACAATATGATCCCACAGATCAATATTATGATGACAGGTTTTAGAATATACCACACAAAGCTTTTGCCTAAGGTGGAAAACCACCCACCAACTGCACTCATTCCGTGGCCCACCTTTTCCCAGACATTTTCTCTACTCAAGTCTTCGATCTCCTTGTGAATATCAGTTATGTTCCTAATAACCTTCTCAAGGGGTTTTGAATTGTCTGGAATGTAAGTGCAACATTCCTGGACCTTCAAAGCCTTACAGACTCCGCCCTCTTTTGCTAGTAGGACATCTAATGCAAGACGGTTCTGAAGAACCATAGCCCTTATCGATTGCATCTCTCCTTCTACCAGCATTAAGGACTGAGCAGTGCTGGCAGACAACCTGTCGACGACTGTTGCCAGCCGTCTAATTTTAACATCATTAAGGATTAGACCTAAAAGAGGGAACATAGCTCCGAAGACGTCTCCAACCATTTCGGCATCTCCTACATCTCTCCTTCCCCTCGAAGATGTCTTGCCCTCAATGATCACTAAGTCTTGTGCATGATATATTTTGGGGAAGACAATTGCTAAGTAACATGATCCATACCAGTTGTCAGGTAGTCTCACGTAGGCATTTCTTCCACATACAAAATACACATTTGGAATCACTTGCATTCCCTTCAGGAAATCTTTAGTATAGTACTCTATGTTGAAAGCATGTTCACAGTCGACTTCTCCAACGTATACATTTTCATAATACGTTTTGGCTCGGTGAAGACATAGCTTTCCTCTCTGCGTCTTATCTAAAGCTATTGGACCACTACTACCCTTTCTCTTGTGTGCCTTCTCTTCCTCGGTCCAATCTGTTTTCCATTGTCCTGATTTTTTCAAAATCTTTTGTCTCCTGTAACGATCATCCACCTGCCCTATGAACTTCTTCTCGACTTCTGACACCTTGCATGTCAGGTTATTTCTACGGGCATGTGAAGTATCTAAGGTAATCCAAGGAATGAAGAACTTGGCCAATCTGTCTTCACTCTTCCAGTAATCCCATTTGTTCATCTGCTTATAATTTGGGACTTCTGGCAACACTGAATCATAATTGGAGAAATAGTATTCAAAACTATCTCTCTCATAGAATATACTAAGCAATAAGCTACATGTAATGCCATATGTCAGCGGGAGGTGATGATATCGAATTCCTTCATCTACAGACGCCGGCAACTGCATGCAGACGTAGCAATCCTTAACCTCCATGGCATCCACGTATTCATATAAGAGTTTAGCATAAGCATTTGACCTAAAGTCTCCTTGGGACTCATCTACGTGTAACCTGCGGGCTTCTGCAGCTAATAACGCTTTCTCTTGAGTGTTTTCCCCTTTTTCACCAGCAACAGTGGGTGTAAGCGTTTCTACAGATTTCACATCAGTTACCTTTGCCTCTTCCTCATGTCCCTTTACATAAGAAATTGTTACCACTAAAGCTATTAATATTATCACTCCTACTATTAGTGTACCTATTATACATTTAGCTCTGCGGTTCTGGGTGCCGGCCTCCATTTCGTCAGACAATATGGCTCTCTCTTATCTTAGCAAAAAGCTCTTTTCCTCTCGTTCCTTTACAGTCTCTTTTTAATCCTTTTGTCTTTAAAATCCACACAACTGGAAGCTGACAACCTTCTTCGCAAAAGTCCTTTAACAGTTCAAAAAAGACAACCCTAGCCCTTCTCCATCAACTCAAGGGTAGTTCCCTAATATTCTCTGCTTCCTGGGCGCTAGGTAATCTTCTTTTTCTGGTTGCTTTATTTACAAAGTCCTTAACAGTCTACTATCAGGTTTGTTGTTGCAGCTTCAATAGCATAGTTCAATATTTCCAAACGAAGATTGTGCTCTTCATGTGCTGTTATCGTTGTACCAAAGTCGGGGAATTGCAATTCTGAAAGAAACATGTGTTTTAACTTACTGAGGCGGGGAGGTCTGGGGAGCATGAATGTTAGTGACCCTTCTTGTTCGACACCGGGTACCAACAGTCGTATTTCCACGGTGATAATGGGCTCAGAACTGGACACCACCACCGCTCGGATCCTCCCTGTCTCCGGTTTCACAGACATTTGTCGCCAGATATGTCCACTCAGGTGTGGAGTATCTTCTGTTAGGCACACGCACTCTTCTTGACCTTCTTCGGTCTGGTGCTTCAGCGCCCTGAGCACCTTCTTCCGGGTCTGAGTCTTCTGATATCGGAGGAAGGGTTACCTCTGGAGTTGACCTTAGGCTAGCGCTCCTTCTTTGCGGCCAATTAGCTTCTCCACGTGCCCTTCTACTCCTTCTCCTTCTTGTCTGTTCTCTCTCTCTCTCAGACCTGTCTGTGTCTGACTCGTACTCCCAGCTACTTTCTCCTTCTGTAGCGTCGTCTGTTTCACTGTTGTACTGACCGTCCTCAGCTTGGTCAGACTCTTCCCCTGCTTCCGCTGGCACCTCTACAGCTTGGCTAGCCCCCTCTATGGCTTCTCGGTCCTCCGCTGGACGTCTATCCGAGAGAGGAGCTGTGTCTTCCAGAGGTGCTGGAACCCTTCGCGTATGTGACGCGTGGATCCAATTGGGCAGGCCTCCCACCTTCACAGCTGTATTCGTGATCAGGATGATCTGGAAGGGCCCACGCCAACGAACATCCAGACAGCTTCTTCTCACGTGTTTTTTCACCAGGACCCAGTCCCCAGGATACAGGTCATGGCACGGGCCCTGGCACGCTGGAACCTCGGCAGCCTGCACCTGAAGGGACACAGAACGAATGGCGTCAGACAGCCCCTTACAATAGTCCAAGATCATGTCATCTGTGATATTTAACAGTGCAGCAGTTGGGACAGATGGCAGCCTCATTGCTCTCCCCATTAACACCTCATGTGGTGACAACCCTGTTCTTCTGTCTGGGGTACTACGAAGGCTCATGAGGACCAATGGCAGGGCGTCAGGCCAACTCAGGGTCGTTGAGGAGCACACTTTCGCTATCCTGGCCTTGATCGTGCCATTGATCTGCTCCACAATCCCTGAGGCTTCTGGTCGGTAACTGCAATGCAACTTTTGATCTATGTTTAGTGCTACACAAATCATCTTCACAAGCTCGCTGTTAAAATGCGTTCCCCTATCTGATTCCAAAAAGGCCGGCACCCCGAAGCGCGGAATGAGTTCTCTAAGCAGTATCTTGGCCACTGTGAGGGTGTCGCACCTACGTGTAGGGTATGCCTCAACCCATCTGGAGAACACACAAACAACCACCAGGACATAGCGAAGGCGGTTGCATCTTGGCATTTCAATGAAATCTATCTGCATTCTGTTGAATGGACCTCCAGACCTTCCTATGTGACTCAGTGTAACTGGTGTTCTTTTTCCTACGTTCAGCTGCTGACAGGTCACACAACGCTGGCACACTGCTTCTGCTGCTATTCTAAACTTAGGATTGTACCAAGTTTGTCTAAACACTCTCAGCATAGCATCTCTCCCTAAGTGTACGGGACCATGTATGAGTCTGGCCATTGGACTCACCATCTCATTGGGCAACACTGCTCTGCCGTCTGCTGAGACCCAAAAATGGGACTCACCCATTACACATCCTGCCTTTTCCCATGTTTCTTTTTCAGAATCAGGAGCATTTTCTTGCATGTTTGACAGTTCATCCCAAGTATCAACAGTTTCCAGTATCATGGCTAATTCAGTTCTTACATTTATTCCACCCACTTCCACCTCTGTGAAAGAGTACCCTTGCTCCGCGCAATACCGCGCAACTTCATCTGCATATCTATTGCCTTTTGAAACAAAGTCCTCATTTCTGGTATGTGCGGTGCATTTTACAACTGCGATACTTGCTGGGCATTGCAACGCCTCTAACAACAGGCGCACAAACTCTCCATTGCGAATGGGAGAGCCTGAAGAGGTCATGAACCCTCTTTGAGACCATAACTGCCCGTAATCATGAACTACCCCATAACCATATTGGCTGTCGGTGTATATGGTGACTCGAATTTGATTGCTTGCTAAGCAAGCACGTGTCAGGGCAATAATCTCGGCTACCTGAGCGGAGTGTACTCCTTCCAGGCACCCAGCTTCCACAACTCCAGCAATTGTACAAACAGCGTAAGCCGCTCTCAACTGCCCAACTTCGTCTCTTACACATGAGCCATCGACAAAGAAAATTTCATCTGGGTCGGTCAGTGGCTCATCTACGATGTCGGGTCTGGGTTTGGTGCATAGTTCAGTCACATCGAGGCAGTCATGGTCTGTACATTCATCATCATCCTCGATATCATTTGGAAGTGGCATCAAGGTGGCAGGGTTCAAAACAGAGCATCTCTTGAGGGTCACATTCTCTGCAGCAAGAATAACTTGCTCATAGCGCGTGAGCCTGCTGTTGGTCAGATGCTGTGTTTTGGTCCTGGTCATCAACAGTTCAACAGAATGGGGCACGCACACCTCTAACGGGTGCCCCATGACGATATTTTCACATCTTTCAATGCTGACACCCGTTGCAGCAACGGATTTGAGACATCCGGGCAACGCTGCGGCTACTGGGTCTAAAGTAGCCGAGAAATAAGCAACTGGTCTACGGGCATTCCCATGGATTTGGACTAACACAGACAACGCACAACCTTCTCTCTCACAACAGTAAAGAAAAAATTGTTTATTGTAATCAGGCATTCCCAATGCCGGAGCACGACACAGGTCCTCTCGCAGCTGTAAGAATGCCATCAAACAGTCTTTGTCCCATGGTACCGGATCGCTCACCTCCTTGTGCGTCAGTTTTTGCAAGGGTTTTGCTTTCAGTGAAAAGTTCGCGATCCACTGTCGGCAATAACCCACCATCCCTAGAAACATCCTGACCTCTCTCTGTGTCTTAGGCGCATTCATTTTCATGATCGCCTCTATCCTGTCTGGTGACACCTTTCGTTTGCCTTTCTCTATTCTGTGTCCTAAGTACTGCACTTCTGTCAGGCAGTACTGCAATTTTCCCGGGGACACCTTGTGCCCATTGGCAGCTAGGTGATTTAACAAAGCAATGGAGTCCTCCCTGCAAGCTTCTTCTGTTTCTGACGCCACGAGGAGGTCGTCTATGTACTGGACCAGAACTGACTTCTGGGGCAGCACTAGACTTTCAAGATTTTTCTTCAAAAGCTGGTTAAAGATCGATGGACTCTCTGTATACCCCTGAGGGATACGACACCATGTTAGGACGCGATTTTCCAGCTTAAATGCGAAAAGAAAATGGCTTTCTTCGTCCAGAGGGATCGAAAAGAAAGCCTGACAAAGATCGATCACTGTGAACCACTCAGCTTGGAATGGAATCTGAAACAGTATCACTGATGGATTCGGTACCACTGGACAACACGAAACGACTATGTTATTAATCTTTCGAAGGTCCTGCACTATCCTGAATTTCCCATTTGGTTTCTGCAGACCCATAATCGGGGAGTTGCATGGACTACCCACGATTTCTTTCAGTATTCCCTGTTTAATCATGGACTCGATCACGGGTTTTATGCCTGCAATCGTTTCTGGAGTCAATTTATATTGGGGTGTTCTTGGGAACTCAGCATGCGGTTTCACTACAATTTTCACTGGGTCCACCCCTTTGACCAAACCTATCTCTTCCCCAGTGAAATCCCATACTTCTGGTGCCACTGTCTCCCTCAAGTCCCAGGGGAGCTCATCTACTGTCAAAGTAGGGTACAGCTCCACGCATATTCTTGAGTTTGCAACTTTGAAATCTGCGTCATCATCATTAGTCAATACCTCCACTCCCTGAGGTGTACAGTATATAGTACAATTCAATTTACACAACAGGTCTCTCCCTAGCAGACACACAGGGCTTGAATCGCAAACCACAAATTGGTGTTCATCGCTGTACTTCCCTATTTTCACCTGTACCGGTTCTGTCAATTGGCTGGTTATTCTCCTATTTGCGACCCCTACCACTTGTATGGTCTCTCCAGACATGGGCAGGTCTGGAACTGCAGCTGATCTGATCGTGGACCTAGTGGCTCCTGTGTCCACCAGAAATGTCGTAGGGCACCCTGCTACTTCTGCTTCGACATAGGGTCCCCTCTGGTCCACCTCTAAGGCTGCCCCAAGGGTGCAGTCTTCTCTTTCCACTCTCTGTCCGGTTAATGGGTCCACATAATAGCACTCTTCACCTTCCACAAACAGGGGCATTTGTCTATAGGTCTTACCCACAGTCCCTACTCGAGGAGGCTGCGGGAACTGGGCTCGGGGAGGAGCCCCCCCCCCTTTGAGCACCTTTCCTTGGTATGGCGTCACCCCTCTTGTAGGTGCGCTCTGGACCTCTTCCTCCTCTATCTCTTGTTCTCCTATCTCTACATTGTAGGGACACTCGCGTTTCCAATGCCCCACCTCGTTACACTGGTGGCACCTAGTCGTTTTCTTCAAGGCAGCTATGTCTATTCTGGGTCTAAAGGTAGAACTCTCCTCATTGCCCTTGTTCTGACTGTACTGCTTCTTTCCTCCTGTACCTGTTCCTTGCTGCTGTTGCTGCGGTCCCCCCTTTCCTGCTGCCTGCATCTGTACCACCATCAACTTTTCTTTTAGTTTCTTAGCCTTGGAGTCTATCTCATCACAGCAGTACCTGGCATATCTCAGTATTTCATCTAGGGGTTTACTTTGCCAACAAATCGAGTGTTGCTGAATCATTAAACTAATATCTGGTCTCAGTCCCAGGACGAACTTGGACACAAATTGCCCTATGTCCTTTGGATCCATTACATCCAAGCCGCTATACTGTTTAAACGCCTTCAGCAATCTCTCGTAATATTCGTGGACTGTCTCTTTGGGTTCCTGTCTGGTTCGGTCTATTCTGACCCAATCTATGTCTTGCATTGGCACTTTCTCTTTCAGCCAAGTCATCACTCTCTCGAATTTTGCCATCACAATCTCGGACGGCCCATTAGTCTTAGCATCTCTCTCTGGCTCCGTTGTGGGCCACTCAGCGCTAACCTTGCATGCTGTCCACAGATCTCCTGGTACTACAATGTCAAACAGCGTGTTCAGATCTATCCATAGGACCTTTGAGATTTTTACAAACCTCTCGACTTGCTTGTACCACTCCACGGGGTTTTCCCGCAATTTGGGGAAGGAGGTGGTAAAAGCAGCTAAATCTCCCCTACTCCAAGGGACATGCACATAGTTCCCATTTGCGACTTCCCGCAAAGGGTATGCCTCTATTCCCTGCAGTCCTGGTGTCATACCAAGCGTGCTTCTCCTGCCGGTCCCTTTCTTGGACCACCTCTCTTCCCACTTATCTAGTGCCCTCCATGTCCTTATTCCAGCGATCAGTTCCCTTATGTGCGTTTTCAGCCCAATCGTTCTCCTCTCATCTAGGTCTCGATCTGTGTAATGTAGCCTGTGGTTACCCTGTAATGCTTTGGTTCTTGACAGATCCACCATATATTTGCCTGCTAGTTCGACTAACTTCTCATGGACTGCTCTCGCCTTTCGAGTGATGTCCTTTGCCATATACAGTATTTCATCCTGCTCATACATTTCCATTCTTTCTAAAGGCAGGGTACCATCTACCATGTCATCCAGGTCTGACCTTAAGCTGGCGACATCAAGTCTCTTGGCTTTTATCTCAGCTCGCAATATGTCTTTCGAAGGGGGCTCACTGGTCTCCCTACCATCCCAACTTCGAGCTCTGCGTTTGGGCTCGGGAGAGTTAATGGGTGCCCTCCCTTGCTCCCATCTCTCCAGGTCCCATGCTCGGCCATCCGATCTTGGAAGGTGATGGAACACGGGCCTGTTACCCCTACTCTTGCTCTGCCCACTCTCTTCTTCTTCTCTCCTCTCACCGTACACCTCTCTGTTATTTTCCCTCTGGTCGCTACTCTCCCTTTGTCTCGTATCGCTCAGTATCCGATACGATCCTTCCTGGTTCCCCATATTCCCTGGGCTGCGCTCATTTCCGTCATCACAGGGTCTATGGTGCGACCTCTCACAACTCCCATTCAGTTCTCTGGTGCCAGGCACACAGTGTGGACACTTAAAGCTGTTTCTGTACTCTTGTGCTCTCCTCTCCCCTTCACTGAGTATTGGGCGCGCCACCCCTCCACTCCCGGGGCCCCCGTTTTCCAGGTCTGTTCTATCTCCACTCCGGGCCCAATGGGTGACTCCCCTACTCTCTCTCTCTCTACAGTCCCACTCCGGGCTGCTCTCCCCAGCCCCGCAGTGAGTCCGAGCTCGGCTGTCCTGACTTTCCCTCTCAGCTTCCGCAGCTATGATGCACTTTTGAGCCTTCACTGCCTCATCCCACTGCTTCATGTACTCATTTAGCTCTTGAAAGGATTTTCGTCCAGATCCCCTCAGATCCACTGGCCATCTAGGGCCCCCAGGATCTCCTCCTGGGTCCCCTGCTGTGTGCATCGGGGTACTCCACTCTCTGGGTATCGGCATCTGACTTGGGGAATTAATCGTATCGTTCCTCCTTGCCTTCTCTGCTCTTTCTCTGTCTTTCCGTACCCGTTCTTCCCCTCTTGCTCTCTCTTGGTCATATATCGATATTATAGGACCTATGGTAACAGGTACCTGTAGTGCATCTGGTAATGGGTAGGATGTGGCGCTTTCCGTTTCCGGCGCTCTTTGTACCACAAACCTCCCAACTACCTGTTGCACCTGACTAGGCTGGGACAGCTCTTTCTTTGCCTCAGGATCCCACTCTGAACTGGGAAGTGGTCTATGCTCTCCTGCAATGCCCCCCTTTTCTCCTTCTGTATTCTCGACCTCTCCCCCTGCTCTATTATACGGGGGTGGCCTGTCTGTCAATAATCTGTTTATCAGGCTGTCCTCTGTTTCGCTCTCATCATCTTCTTCTAGGGGACTTTTATTTACGGGCACCTCTAACACTGGGTACAGTTTATTTACTTCCAAGTTATGCACTCTCCATCTTTTAGCATCCGCATCCCACCTGGCATCCTGCACTGCCCTTACCGATCGTTTCACCCTTTCTTGTCGTCTGTTCATATTCTTTTCATGCGCTGCCCTAATCCATGCTTCAAGGGCTTCAAACTGGGTCGGTCTAGGCAAGGGTCTCATTGAGGTCATGACTGATTTTAATCGATGTAACACCTCTAATCTGAACGTCCCGTACTTCGGGAACGTCAGTTCCTCATTTCCTTCCGTAATCTTACTCCACTCTGATATCCAGAGGATCGTATGCAACCCAACATTCACTGCCATGTAACGAGCTGGCGTACCCTCCGGCGGGGCTTCTTCCCCTTCATACGATCCCCGCTTCTCTTTTTTAAACACCGCTTTCAGCCATTTAAAACACTTCATAATTATGCGCACAATATCCAGCCTCGCTACTCTGTTTACTTCCTGATGACAATCCACCAATCCTGTCGCGGCTTTGCTAGCTTGGCCTATCACAGCGCGGTCTTTCTCCGGTCGGCCAATCACGTCGCGACACTGTCTGACGTCTTTGCTAGCTGGCCTATCACAGCGCGGTCTTTCTCCGGTCGGCCAATCACGTCGCGACACTTTCTGACGTCACTTTTCTCCGCTTCGCAGCAGCACCCCTCCTTTCTCAACTCGTCTCCCGGTTATGCATGCGTCCCATTCATACACCGAAAAATGACTACTTCCGACCAAGCGGTCACTTCTCTCGACTGTACGTCCACAGTCTATCTGTAATTGTCAACACAACTGACGAAATGTCTATCGTCTCTCTGATAGGTTGCTTACACACACAGTAACTTCCGACCAGCGTCCGTTACTCACGCACTCACTCTTACGTTCCCCCTATCTCGGTCTTTCGGGTGATCAATGGTACCTCATGACCCCCTTCACACTAGTTGACAATTACTCTGGGTGTCCGATACACCCGAACCACTTAAGCTCTCCTTGAACTTAAGATTTCCACCGGTTGCGCGCGCTCACAACCTGTTCCACAGTCACTCTACAGACATTCAACTCCGCCAGACATTACAACATAGATACAATACAAAACACCGCAATCTAACACGCATAACCCTTTATACTCACTCTCGACCGATACTGCTGCTTTTTCTGTCTCACGTCATCCGGATCTTCTTCGGCGGGCTGTTCTTCCGATCATCGATTTCTATGGGCCTTGGGGTAAGCTAACCTGGCCTAGGTTACCGTCCTCAAGAAGGCAACCATCCTCTATAGCTACCAACTGGAAGGGCGAGATTTTGATCGATACCTTAGCACTATTGATCTAAACCTCGATCTGGTCGACTGAACCTTTGTTGCCTGTCTTTAAGGTACAAGGTACATCTATTTCCAAGTTAGTTCACCCAATAAAGGACTCTACTCCCAAAGATCACAAACAACTTCTAGCTTTCAAAAGTTTATTGTAAGGATATGATAAGCTGCAAATACAGGCATCTCAGAATGAGATTCACGAGGTACACAGGTCCAATTACATACATGTGCTCTCGGAAAGCCCTCAGACGAGCAACGGAAATCACTAACACAAGTTCTAAGAATAATAAAGCTATCAGCATTGACGCATATCTCTCCTTCATTTAAGTTGGAGGAAAACGCACAGGTTAGGCTGTCCCTACCCTGCTCTAGATGGTATCCCTACTTAACCAAGTCCCAACCTAACAAAGGTGTCAGCAGTGAATGACCCCCAAGGGAAGTCACTCACTCTAAGTCTCTTGGTGAAAACCTATAGTTCTCCAGTCATGACCCCTCTCTGCCTACCCATCCGCTCTCTAAAGGGTCCTCAGGTATCTGCTCTAACTCCACCCAGGGGTGCTGTCCCTAATACAAAACAGTCAACAACATTTGAGACGCCCCTTTCGAGACGCCCCTCACGTGGTGTAGCTTCTGGCTTTTTCCATGATGCTTTGTATTGGGCCTCATACGTTAGAGTTGACCTTGCTTCTCAGACTCTTCTCCGGCCCGCTGATACCCCTTAAACATTCCGGAACCCTCCTCCATGTCTGGGCCGTCTACTGAACAGACCTCTATTCATTCATTTATAATTGGATTCCCCCTTTTCTCTTGCAGACAGCCATCTGCAGCCAAGAACCCAACTCTCATAGACTTCCAAAAAGGCCTGCAACATTTCTCAGCCCAGACATGTACGTGTAAATCAACGTTAAAACATTTCAGGCCTACAATATTTCTCATAATGATTATAGCATTCAACTTCATCACTAATTAAAGCATGTTAATACTCTTATTCTATTATTCAGTAAACATTTTTATAAATCCTGGCCCATTAATGCAATGACCAAAACATTAATACAATCTGTGTCGTGAAAAGAAACACCTTCCCTTTCCCTCCAGCTCTGGCCCTGAGGCCTACCACATTCTGCGTTTAACCACCTACCATCTTACATTTTAACAGCTACACGACATGGATTCAGGAATAATCACATCTAATAAAATCATATAGTGTCACACATTTCTGTATTAGTTCCACTTCTACTTAAATCTCTATATTAGCTATACATTTAGAATATAATTGCAGATACTATTAGCACTCATGGCATTTCTCCTCATGATTTGTGCTTACTACAGGTAAGTGTGATGCACTCATACATTTAAGTCAGTTTGCGCTCTCTCAATGCCCAGTGGTGGATGCACACTGAATGTTTGTTCATCACTGGTGAGGCTGCACCTTTCCCTCTGTATCAGGGAGGGGAGAGCCCACTGACACGTCTCATTTAAAGTCCCGCTAGTATGTGCACTCAGAACCAGGCACTGACATTTCATGTGCATGTATGTGCAGTGTGTGTGTACACGTGTATGGCACTAGGCCTCTGTGTGTGGTGTGAGTCTGGATACCAGGACCAGTGGGAAACAGTCTGGATGCCCCTGGTTTCGCACGCACCTCCTGGGGGATGAAAGAGCTTCTCAGACAGTGGAAGTGCGTTTCCTGTGTTCCTGTGACTGAAGGGTGGAGGGAGGAGGTTTCTAGGAAGCCCCCACCTCTCTTGGTTGCCTTTGCTTGTTACTTCAGAAGGCTGGTTACAGCCGGGTGCAGAGATGTCACACTTTGTTGTGTTCTTGTGTTGGATGCTTCTGCTTAGAGCCGGCATCACTCCCTCCTGCTGTGGGGGCATCACCCTGTACAGGGTTCAAGAGAAACCTGGAGATGACGTTTGAAAGAGAGCGACTCAAACTGATTCTGAAGCCCGAGACCCCGGATCAACACCCCCTGCCTGGAAAGTGTGCATTAAAGTGGGACCCCAACCATGCGATGGAATCAGGGAATGGAGTGAGGAGAGCCCCTGAAATTGTACACCCCAAAGACAGGCAATCAAGTAAGAACAGGCTCAGTAACTGATTTCTATGGAAGGAATAAAAATATAAAGGAGGTATTTAAAACAGATCGCAAAGTAAATAGATGCAAATAAAAACAAATGCATAAATTCATTGCCATGAGGGCTCTCAGTAGGCAAGACATATAGAATAAAGTGAAAAATCAGAACAATTGTATGTCCCAAGAGAGCATCAAAATCAATACAAAAATGACAGCATCTTATATAGCATCACAAAGGTTTCTGGCTCAGCCCCAAAATCTGGGGTGTATATCCAGTTTTCTTGCTTAGTAAATTACCAACGTTTGCAAAATCATCACCGGGTGAGCAAAATAATGTTACTTTCAGCAATTCAGAGCACAGTTTTATTAAACATCATATTGTCTTAACATCCAAGCACTAACCCACAACATGAATACTGATTCTGTCCACTCCAAGCTAATGTCATTCACAGTTGGCAGAACAAACTAATTACAAAGACAATATTAAACTATTGTGAATGAATGCAGTACAGTGAGCTAGCGGAAGGTCCTTAACCCCTTCAGCGCTTATGACGAGCTGAGCTCGTCATGAGGCACAGTGGAGCTGTGCTCATGATCAGCTGGGCTCATCATAACTGCTGCAGAAGGCCCACGCGGGGCTAATTCCCCTCCTGTGCGGGCGTTCCATGGGAGTGAGCGGAGTAGTGACGAATTAGCCCCGCGTGGAAGGGGTTAAGAAACTGTGCAAACACAACAAGATGATAGACAGAGTGCTGAAACTTTTCAACCACTCACCCCCAGTCAAGAGATCTGGGTTTAATCCATTGTTCTTTTGCTCACCAAGCCATTCCAGTTTGGAACCAGCCATATGCAAATCAGTCTGACCCTGTGCCTCATGGAAACAGTCCAGTCCGAACTCCCAGGCCGGAACCTGCCTGGACTGGAAACAAGCATCCTGGGACCGGTTTTGGGGTTTCACCCCTAATCATCCAGGCAGCTTGAATCCAGTGGCAAAGTGAGCCACGTCTGGGCATACCCTGCCAACTGAGGGCAAACAAAGCAAACACAATTAGATGATGGACAGAGACAGAAACTATAATATTACTGCGTCCAACATCCATGAAAATAAGCAAACATGACTCTGCTGGCCTGTGTGCTGCAGAAATGATGAACAGTGAACACGCAGGAGGAGACACATGTTTTGAACCAGGTGGCTTCAGGGGCAATACTGAGGCCCAGTTAATATAAGTCAGAAAAACCTACTACTATTGCAAATTTGTTTTAAATGCAATTTCCCCGTGTCCATTTGCACATGTAAGTTTGAGGGAAAATCCAAGTTCTTCATGTTGTTAATAGTGCACAAAATATAAAATGTACAAAAACTGCAACCTTCTCCCTCCTCTGATTATTCTATAATCTCTAAAAACTCACATTTAGTCTAACAATTCCAAGACGGTCTGTATTGCGTTTTGCTTCTTGCGATTCGATTCCTCCAACAGCTTCAGTTGATCATAACCTCGATCTCTTGCATCCATTGCTTTTCCGTAGACAACTTAAAACCTGGCTCTTTACTGAGGCCTACCTGTAGTTCTTATATCCGGTGCCCTGAGACGCTGTGTTCGTTTGTCTGTTCTAGGCACCTTGATGCCCTTGGGCTAAGTAGCGCGTTATAAATCACCATTCATTCATTCATTCATTCATCCTCTATTTCAGTTTCATCTCGTTTTATCTGTGAAGATTCTTTTTTCTCTTTTCACCCAAAATATTGAAACATTAGCACAAGAATTTGAACGAGAGAAACAGGTCAACTACACAAATCAACCCAATAATTACAGGGGTTCTAAACATACCACCTCCCAAACTATCTATCCATTCACCCCCCTTCCTAAAACCCTTTCCTATCTCACGATCCCCGGAACCTATTGCGTCCCACAAGCCATGCTCCTCGAAAGCTTGGATTTCATGAGAAATATTAGTGGTATTACTGACCCGGGCATTAATAACCCAACTGTTATTTGGAATGAAGGTACAGCACTCTCTCACCTTCAAAAGCCTGCAAACTCTACCTTCCTTCGCAAGACAGATATCTAGCGTGAAGCAATGTTTCATTTAAGCATTTTGATCATATGATTAGATCAGAAATAATCTGGGTCAGAGGGCTTGCCGTATTAGAAGCAAGCTTTTCAATAAGCATAGATAATCTTGTAATTTTCACATAATTCATAGCCATTCACACCTATAGATGGAAGCATAGCTCCTATTACATTTAATCTAACTGCCCCAAACCACGCTTCACTCTCTTCAAACCAACAGCATCATTCATCCCACATGCCGACTCTACGAAACGCGAAGACCCAATAACAAGAACCCAACCAAGGACGAGGCAGGTTAAACTAAGCAGTCTTACCCCATACATAATAAAATCCTCTCAGAATTGGTTCTTCACCAACCAGAAAGTCACCACTAACCACCTAACTTTTTTCACACTCACTCTCACCCACACATTCTATTGACCTAACTCCGGTAGGTTCAAGACACACCAGATACAATTCACCCTTTATCTCATGCTCAATTCTCAATCTCGGATGCACATTTGAAAACTCAAATTCTTCCTCAGCAATAATCTGCTCTCTTATTTTCTTCTCGTCTTTCCAATCACTCAAAACTGTCACTCTTCTCCCATTATATTCCGTAATAGATGTACGCTCTTCATTACTCAAACCATGCACTTACTTCCCATTAGTCATCATCATCAGCATCATAAAGCTTTATTCGATTTTTACAATCATAAAAGCATTAACGAACACAACAGTAGATCAGAGTGCCACTTTAAAACAGATGTCGGCATAAATTCATATAAAACCCCATGAATAAAAACGACCATTAAAACCAATAAAACCAGAGGTTAAAAGAATAAAACATTGGACATATTCACATTACATAAATACAATATAAAAATTATTAAGTCTAATCAAGGACAGTGTGCAATTTGGCGAGCCCTCAAGATCCATGCCTAGCCTAGGAATTTCGCCATAGCTAGTACAATGGGTAGAGATGTATCTGTATGCAAAATTCGATCAGCCTCTGCCGCAACCCCGGAACCAAGAAGCCTGCAGATCGGTAACAGCCAGGCCCAGCGTGGGGCAGCATAAATATCACAAACCCAAGAAAATGTGCCGTGGTCTCACTATTGCAAAAAACAACAAGTGATGGACTGAATGTGGATCAATGTCACACACTCCCCCAGTCAAAAGATCTGGGCCCAAATCCATCGTTTTTTTGCACTCCACACCACCCTGGGTCAGATAATGGCTTTATGCAAATCAGCTCTGACCCTGTTGCCCCATGGGAACAGTCCAGTCCGAACTACAACAGCCATATCTTTCCCAGACCGGAATCAAGCATCCGAGGACCGGACCGGTTTCGAGGTAACACCTCTCTTCAGCCCGGCTAGCTTGACTCCAAGTGGTGTGGAGTGCCTGGGACCCACGTCTGGGCATCCCCAGCGCACTTAGGGCGGCAATTGCAAAAAACAACAAGTGATGGACTGAATGTGGATCAATGTCACACACTCCCCCAGTCAAAAGATCTGGGCCCAAATCCATCGTTTTTTTGTACTCCACACCACCCTGGGTCAGATAATGGCTTTATGCAAATCAGCTCTGACCCTGTTGCCCCATGGGAACAGTCCAGTCCGAACTACAACAGCCATATCTTTCCCAGACCGGAATCAAGCATCCGAGGACCGGACCGGTTTCGAGGTAACACCTCTCTTCAGCCCGGCTAGCTTGACTCCAAGTGGTGTGGAGTGCCTGGGACCCACGTCTGGGCATCCCCAGCGCACTTAGGGCGGCAATTGCAAAAAACAACAAGTGATGGACTGAATGTGGATCAATGTCACACACTCCCCCAGTCAAAAGATCTGGGCCCAAATCCATCGTTTTTTTGCACTCCACACCACCCTGGGTCAGATAATGGCTTTATGCAAATCAGCTCTGACCCTGTTGCCCCATGGGAACAGTCCAGTCCGAACTACAACAGCCATATCTTTCCCAGACCGGAATCAAGCATCCGAGGACCGGACCGGTTTCAAGGTAACACCTCTCTTCAGCCCGGCTAGCTTGACTCCAAGTGGTGTGGAGTGCCTGGGACCCACGTCTGGGCATCCCCAGCGCACTTAGGGCGGCAATTGCAAAAAACAACAAGTGATGGACTGAATGTGGATCAATGTCACACACTCCCCCAGTCAAAAGATCTGGGCCCAAATCCATCGTTTTTTTGCACTCCACACCACCCTGGGTCAGATAATGGCTTTATGCAAATCAGCTCTGACCCTGTTGCCCCATGGGAACAGTCCAGTCCGAACTACAACAGCCATATCTTTCCCAGACCGGAATCAAGCATCCGAGGACCGGACCGGTTTCGAGGTAACACCTCTCTTCAGCCTGGCTAGCTTGACTCCAAGTGGTGTGGAGTGCCTGGGACCCACGTCTGGGCATCCCCAGCGCACTTAGGGCGGCAATTGCAAAAAACAACAAGTGATGGACTGAATGTGGATCAATGTCACACACTCCCCCAGTCAAAAGATCTGGGCCCAAATCCATCGTTTTTTTGCACTCCACACCACCCTGGGTCAGATAATGGCTTTATGCAAATCAGCTCTGACCCTGTTGCCCCATGGGAACAGTCCAGTCCGAACTACAACAGCCATATCTTTCCCAGACCGGAATCAAGCATCCGAGGACCGGACCGGTTTCGAGGTAACACCTCTCTTCAGCCCGGCTAGCTTGACTCCAAGTGGTGTGGAGTGCCTGGGACCCACGTCTGGGCATCCCCAGCGCACTTAGGGCGGCAATTGCAAAAAACAACAAGTGATGGACTGAATGTGGATCAATGTCACACACTCCCCCAGTCAAAAGATCTGGGCCCAAATCCATCGTTTTTTTGCACTCCACACCACCCTGGGTCAGATAATGGCTTTATGCAAATCAGCTCTGACCCTGTTGCCCCATGGGAACAGTCCAGTCCGAACTACAACAGCCATATCTTTCCCAGACCGGAATCAAGCATCCGAGGACCGGACCGGTTTCGAGGTAACACCTCTCTTCAGCCCGGCTAGCTTGACTCCAAGTGGTGTGGAGTGCCTGGGACCCACGTCTGGGCATCCCCAGCGCACTTAGGGCGGCAATTGCAAAAAACAACAAGTGATGGACTGAATGTGGATCAATGTCACACACTCCCCCAGTCAAAAGATCTGGGCCCAAATCCATCGTTTTTTTGCACTCCACACCACCCTGGGTCAGATAATGGCTTTATGCAAATCAGCTCTGACCCTGTTGCCCCATGGGAACAGTCCAGTCCGAACTACAACAGCCATATCTTTCCCAGACCGGAATCAAGCATCCGAGGACCGGACCGGTTTCGAGGTAACACCTCTCTTCAGCCCGGCTAGCTTGACTCCAAGTGGTGTGGAGTGCCTGGGACCCACGTCTGGGCATCCCCAGCGCACTTAGGGCGGCAATTGCAAAAAACAACAAGTGATGGACTGAATGTGGATCAATGTCACACACTCCCCCAGTCAAAAGATCTGGGCCCAAATCCATCGTTTTTTTTGCACTCCACACCACCCTGGGTCAGATAATGGCTTTATGCAAATCAGCTCTGACCCTGTTGCCCCATGGGAACAGTCCAGTCCGAACTACAACAGCCATATCTTTCCCAGACCGGAATCAAGCATCCGAGGACCGGACCGGTTTCGAGGTAACACCTCTCTTCAGCCCGGCTAGCTTGACTCCAAGTGGTGTGGAGTGCCTGAGACCCACGTCTGGGCATCCCCAGCGCACTTAGGGCGGCAATTGCAAAAAACAACAAGTGATGGACTGAATGTGGATCAATGTCACACACTCCCCCAGTCAAAAGATCTGGGCCCAAATCCATCGTTTTTTTGCACTCCACACCACCCTGGGTCAGATAATGGCTTTATGCAAATCAGCTCTGACCCTGTTGCCCCATGGGAACAGTCCAGTCCGAACTACAACAGCCATATCTTTCCCAGACCGGAATCAAGCATCCGAGGACCGGACCGGTTTCGAGGTAACACCTCTCTTCAGCCCGGCTAGCTTGACTCCAAGTGGTGTGGAGTGCCTGGGACCCACGTCTGGGCATCCCCAGCGCACTAAGGGCGGCAATTGCAAAAAACAACAAGTGATGGACTGAATGTGGATCAATGTCACACACTCCCCCAGTCAAAAGATCTGGGCCCAAATCCATCGTTTTTTTGCACTCCACACCACCCTGGGTCAGATAATGGCTTATCAGCTCTGACCCTGTTGCCCCATGGGAACAGTCCAGTCCGAACTACAACAGCCATATCTTTCCCAGACCGGAATCAAGCATCCGAGGACCGGACCGGTTTCGAGGTAACACCTCTCTTCAGCCCGGCTAGCTTGACTCCAAGTGGTGTGGAGTGCCTGGGACCCACGTCAGGGCATCCCCAGCGCACTTAGGGCGGCAATTGCAAAAAACAACAAGTGATGGACTGAATGTGGATCAATGTCACACACTCCCCCAGTCAAAAGATCTGGGCCCAAATCCATCGTTCCGGTCCTCGGATGCTTGATTCCGTTCTGGGAAGGACATGGCGTTTGTAGTTCGGACTGGACTGTTCCCATGGGGCAACAGGGTCAGAGCTGATTTGCATATCGCCATTGTCTAACCCAGGGTGGTGTGGAGTGCAAAAAAACGATGGATTTGGGCCCAGATCTTTTGACTGGGGGAGTGTGTGACATTGATCCACATTCAGTCCATCACTTGTTGTTTTTGCAATTGCCGCCCTAAGTGCGCTGGGGATGCCCAGACGTGGGTCCCAGGCACTCCACACCACTTGGAGTCAAGCTAGCCGGGCTGAAGAGAGGTGTTACCTCGAAACCGGTCCGGTCCTCGGATGCTTGATTCCGTTCTGGGAAGGACATGGCGTTTGTAGTTCGGACTGGACTGTTCCCATGGGGCAACAGGGTCAGAGCTGATTTGCATATCGCCATTGTCTAACCCAGGGTGGTGTGGAGTGCAAAAAAATGATGGATTTGGGCCCAGATCTTTTGACTGGGGGAGTGTGTGACATTGATCCACATTCAGTCCATCACTTGTTGTTTTTGCAATTGCCGCCCTAAGTGCGCTGGGGATGCCCAGACGTGGGTCCCAGGCACTCCACACCACTTGGAGTCAAGCTAGCCGGGCTGAAGAGAGGTGTTACCTCGAAACCGGTCCGGTCCTCGGATGCTTGATTCCGTTCTGGGAAGGACATGGCGTTTGTAGTTCGGACTGGACTGTTCCCATGGGGCAACAGGGTCAGAGCTGATTTGCATATCGCCATTGTCTAACCCAGGGTGGTGTGGAGTGCAAAAAAAAAAAAAACGATGGATTTGGGCCCAGATCTTTTGACTGGGGGAGTGTGTGACATTGATCCACATTCAGTCCATCACTTGTTGTTTTTGCAATTGCCGCCCTAAGTGCGCTGGGGATGCCCAGACGTGGGTCCCAGGCACTCCACACCACTTGGAGTCAAGCTAGCCGTGCTGAAGAGAGGTGTTACCTCGAAACCGGTCCGGTCCTCGGATGCTTGATTCCGTTCTGGGAAGGACATGGCGTTTGTAGTTCGGACTGGACTGTTCCCATGGGGCAACAGGGTCAGAGCTGATTTGCATATCGCCATTGTCTAACCCAGGGTGGTGTGGAGTGCAAAAAAACGATGGATTTGGGCCCAGATCTTTTGACTGGGGGAGTGTGTGACATTGATCCACATTCAGTCCATCACTTGTTGTTTTTGCAATTGCCGCCCTAAGTGCGCTGGGGATGCCCAGACGTGGGTCCCAGGCACTCCACACCACTTGGAGTCAAGCTAGCCGGGCTGAAGAGAGGTGTTACCTCGAAACCGGTCCGGTCCTCGGATGCTTGATTCCGTTCTGGGAAGGACATGGCGTTTGTAGTTCGGACTGGACTGTTCCCATGGGGCAACAGGGTCAGAGCTGATTTGCATATCGCCATTGTCTAACCCAGGGTGGTGTGGAGTGCAAAAAAACGATGGATTTGGGCCCAGATCTTTTGACTGGGGGAGTGTGTGACATTGATCCACATTCAGTCCATCACTTGTTGTTTTTGCAATTGCCGCCCTAAGTGCGCTGGGGATGCCCAGACGTGGGTCCCAGGCACTCCACACCACTTGGAGTCAAGCTAGCCGGGCTGAAGAGAGGTGTTACCTCGAAACCGGTCCGGTCCTCGGATGCTTGATTCCGTTCTGGGAAGGACATGGCGTTTGTAGTTCGGACTGGACTGTTCCCATGGGGCCACAGGGTCAGAGCTGATTTGCATATCGCCATTGTCTAACCCAGGGTGGTGTGGAGTGCAAAAAAACGATGGATTTGGGCCCAGATCTTTTGACTGGGGGAGTGTGTGACATTGATCCACATTCAGTCCATCACTTGTTGTTTTTGCAATTGCCGCCCTAAGTGCGCTGGGGATGCCCAGACGTGGGTCCCAGGCACTCCACACCACTTGGAGTCAAGCTAGCCGGGCTGAAGAGAGGTGTTACCTCGAAACCGGTCCGGTCCTCGGATGCTTGATTCCGTTCTGGGAAGGACATGGCGTTTGTAGTTCGGACTGGACTGTTCCCATGGGGCAACAGGGTCAGAGCTGATTTGCATATCGCCATTGTCTAACCCAGGGTGGTGTGGAGTGCAAAAAAACGATGGATTTGGGCCCAGATCTTTTGACTGGGGGAGTGTGTGACATTGATCCACATTCAGTCCATCACTTGTTGTTTTTGCAATTGCCGCCCTAAGTGCGCTGGGGATGCCCAGACGTGGGTCCCAGGCACTCCACACCACTTGGAGTCAAGCTAGCCGGGCTGAAGAGAGGTGTTACCTCGAAACCGGTCCGGTCCTCGGATGCTTGATTCCGTTCTGGGAAGGACATGGCGTTTGTAGTTCGGACTGGACTGTTCCCATGGGGCAACAGGGTCAGAGCTGATTTGCATATCGCCATTGTCTAACCCAGGGTGGTGTGGAGTGCAAAAAAACGATGGATTTGGGCCCAGATCTTTTGACTGGGGGAGTGTGTGACATTGATCCACATTCAGTCCATCACTTGTTGTTTTTGCAATTGCCGCCCTAAGTGCGCTGGGGATGCCCAGACGTGGGTCCCAGGCACTCCACACCACTTGGAGTCAAGCTAGCCGGGCTGAAGAGAGGTGTTACCTCGAAACCGGTCCGGTCCTCGGATGCTTGATTCCGTTCTGGGAAGGACATGGCGTTTGTAGTTCGGACTGGACTGTTCCCATGGGGCAACAGGGTCAGAGCTGATTTGCATATCGCCATTGTCTAACCCAGGGTGGTGTGGAGTGCAAAAAAACGATGGATTTGGGCCCAGATCTTTTGACTGGGGGAGTGTGTGACATTGATCCACATTCAGTCCATCACTTGTTTGTTTTTGCAATTGCCGCCCTAAGTGCGCTGGGGATGCCCAGACGTGGGTCCCAGGCACTCCACACCACTTGGAGTCAAGCTAGCCGGGCTGAAGAGAGGTGTTACCTCGAAACCGGTCCGGTCCTCGGATGCTTGATTCCGTTCTGGGAAGGACATGGCGTTTGTAGTTCGGACTGGACTGTTCCCATGGGGCAACAGGGTCAGAGCTGATTTGCATATCGCCATTGTCTAACCCAGGGTGGTGTGGAGTGCAAAAAAACGATGGATTTGGGCCCAGATCTTTTGACTGGGGGAGTGTGTGACATTGATCCACATTCAGTCCATCACTTGTTGTTTTTGCAATTGCCGCCCTAAGTGCGCTGGGGATGCCCAGACGTGGGTCCCAGGCACTCCACACCACTTGGAGTCAAGCTAGCCGGGCTGAAGAGAGGTGTTACCTCGAAACCGGTCCGGTCCTCGGATGCTTGATTCCGTTCTGGGAAGGACATGGCGTTTGTAGTTCGGACTGGACTGTTCCCATGGGGCAACAGGGTCAGAGCTGATTTGCATATCGCCATTGTCTAACCCAGGGTGGTGTGGAGTGCAAAAAAACGATGGATTTGGGCCCAGATCTTTTGACTGGGGGAGTGTGTGACATTGATCCACATTCAGTCCATCACTTGTTGTTTTTGCAATTGCCGCCCTAAGTGCGCTGGGGATGCCCAGACGTGGGTCCCAGGCACTCCACACCACTTGGAGTCAAGCTAGCCGGGCTGAAGAGAGGTGTTACCTCGAAACCGGTCCGGTCCTCGGATGCTTGATTCCGTTCTGGGAAGGACATGGCGTTTGTAGTTCGGACTGGACTGTTCCCATGGGGCAACAGGGTCAGAGCTGATTTGCATATCGCCATTGTCTAACCCAGGGTGGTGTGGAGTGCAAAAAAACGATGGATTTGGGCCCAGATCTTTTGACTGGGGGAGTGTGTGACATTGATCCACATTCAGTCCATCACTTGTTGTTTTTGCAATTGCCGCCCTAAGTGCGCTGGGGATGCCCAGACGTGGGTCCCAGGCACTCCACACCACTTGGAGTCAAGCTAGCCGGGCTGAAGAGAGGTGTTACCTCGAAACCGGTCCGGTCCTCGGATGCTTGATTCCGTTCTGGGAAGGACATGGCGTTTGTAGTTCGGACTGGACTGTTCCCATGGGGCAACAGGGTCAGAGCTGATTTGCATATCGCCATTGTCTAACCCAGGGTGGTGTGGAGTGCAAAAAAACGATGGATTTGGGCCCAGATCTTTTGACTGGGGGAGTGTGTGACATTGATCCACATTCAGTCCATCACTTGTTGTTTTTGCAGTGGTCTCACTATTAGCAGTTCAACCTGGACACCCAGCTAACGAGTGTGATGACCTTTTCAAGGTAAAAGATCTTACAGGGAGAGACCCTACCCTGTACTGAAAGTACAATTTGCAATCCATGGGTTTCGTGATTGCATCCCAATATAATTCCAACCTGGGGACAGGTTTGTGATACATAAAGCGACAAGTAAGGGATGAGGACACTTGTTGTCTTACATTATTCAGTGAGAACAATTCTCAGTACTTAGCCCTCAACAAAGATTTAGATGGAAAAATAGAATTTGCAGGATCAGTCCACAATCCTGTCAAATCCTAACTCCCCTAGAAGGTTTCGGACTGCCCTAAGCCATTTAATTTGATGTAGTGTGTCTGTCTTAATGATATCTAAGAAACCCTGGGCATAGCCAACAAGTTCGGGAGTAGTCCATAATCTCCTCCAATACAGGAGGGGGCGCAGTTTGGCTATAGCTGCAATGGGTTTCTTACCCAGATCCAATAACAATGGACACATAGGGGAGTTCTGGGGAATCCAGTTATATTTCTTAGAAACCTATTCTCTGCTGAGGTAAGAGCTACAAGATTCTCACAGCCCCAAACCTCCGAGCCATACAATGCTGAACTAACTGCTTTCAAATTATAAATTTCAAGGGCGGGACTGATAGGCTTAAATAGGGTGCGGTTATACTCTTGACAAAGAGGCCCGGATATCTGTCTGAGTTTAAGTGAGGCTAAGTCGATTTGCCGGCCCCACTTCATACTACCTTGGAAGTTAACTCCCAGATAGGTAAATTCGTTAACTATTTCTAGGGGACCCTCCTTCATTGCAAATCCTCTCATGTTTACCTTTTGTGCATTAACCCCTTTCATGCTGATGACGGAACCGCTCCGTCATCAGCTGCGGGTGCGCTGTGCTGATGACGGAGCGGTTCCGTCATGGCCCGCCCCGCTCGATAGAACGCTCATGCGCGGCGCGAATTCCGCGCCTGCGCTGATGGTTCTATTGAGCGGGGCGGGCCATGACGGAACCGCTCCGTCACCAGCATAGCTCAACCGATGCTGGTGACGGAGCGGTTCTGTCACCAGCATGCGGCCGCCGTGCGGCCTCCCCGCCCCCCTTAGCACTGCGGCGGAATAGCCGCCACAGTGAAGGGGTTAAACGTCATTAGCTTTGTTTTGGACACGTTGACCTCCAATCCCCTCTCACAGCAGAAATCCTCAAAGATTTTAAGAGCTTTCTTTAATGCACTCGGGGTCTTGGAGAGAATCAACGTGTCGTCGGCAAACATCAGGATGGGTACCTTTACACCAGCTAGTGTAGGGGCATCGGTCGATATTCTGCTCATGCATTCAGCTATTCCATTAATATATAGCGTGAACAGCGTGGGGGCCATCACAAAACCCTGCCTAACACCACGTTCCACCGGAAATGATTCAGTGACTTCCCCCTGTCCCCCCATCTAATTTGGGCCTTGTTATCTTCGTGAAGTCTACTGATCAGGGTTAAAAGATCCAGTGGAAGACCTAGTTGTTTCAGGACAAGCCATAGTTTCCAGTGGGGGACTAGATTGAATGCCGCACTAAGATCTACAAAGGCGGCATAAAGGCTCCCTTTGTCCAAGGTGACTAGCTTCCAGTAAATTAAGATAAATCGGAAAACTTGGTCGATGGTGCTTGTGGCTGCTCTGAATCCGGCTTGTAAAGGTGATAAGATTCCGAACTCCTCGATCCACTCCTGGAGTCTCTTTAGCACCATCCTTCCAACTATTTTCTGGGAGCAGTCAATAAGGCTAATTGGCCTATAGTTCCCCGGGCAGTCTTCGTCCCCTTTTTAGGTCTCGCCTAGACGAAAGCAAAAGCAAAGCTTTTGCTGTCTAGGGCGAGACAACTTATGTTGTTACTTTTGGGGGAATGTGGACAGCAGACTGTCACGCGCTTCTCCTGCCGGAGATTTGACCTCGTGGGCGCGCACGTCCAGGCCGGCGCCGTGCACATCCCCTGCCACAGATTCCCTGAGCACACACATACACACATGCACACGCAGGCAGGAAGGCACACACACACGCGCGCACCCCCCCTACTTCCCCCAACTCACCGGCACCCCCGCCGCATACACACAGGAGCGCACCTACACACACGCACGCACACACACATACAGAGACCCCCCCCGGCCACCGCCACATACGTACAAGCGCCCCCCCCGCTCCCCCGGCCGCCGCCGCCGCATACATACAAGCCCAAGCCCCACTTACCGCCATTCTAAACTCTTGCAGCCTCCACGGGGCTCTCCCTCAGGCATGGGAGCCCCGCGTCACCAGCACTGCTTCTCTCCGTGGGCGCGTGCGCGGGCTTCCGAAGACGAAAGTCCCGCCCCATGGAAGGTTTCGTAACAGGATGGCTCAGACTGATTCAGCATTTTCAAATCCCAGGACACATTTTAGGAGTTTGAGGTTTGTTTTATGCTGCCACCTTCTGGCTGTTTTATGCTATGGGTTAAGCACATTTTAGAGCATAGGTCTAAAAACATAACGTCGCTATTGTGTTTAGTGATACTGATGCATCATTCATGCACATTAATTCATTTGTATTTACAAAGCACACGTTCACTCTCGGGCAAGTCGGCGCTGAATAACAGGTGTAAATGTTTTCAAAACTATACACAAAATACTGTAAACAGCAAAGATTGTAATTTGCGTGTGCGTGTCATGTCTTGGAGCGTGCTCTATTCTGCAGGCTCGAGGGCCACACAACATTTTTTTTAATGGGCACTGCGTGTAAAGAACACTTTATGCATTCGTTCCAGCTCCATAGTTTGTTTTCCTTCTCTTCTATAGCGTGGAACAAGTCTCCGTAGAAGTTAAAGCACTTCGAGAACTGGTATCTCCAGAACAGTACAGTCGCCTTTGGAGCGCTTTATACACGAGTATTTAGTGCAAACCAGTGGTGTGAACCTTCTAGCAAAATACTGCGCGATGAAACGAACTAGAGGGACGTCTTCACTGTAAACAAAGGCCACAGATAGGTCCTGCATAGTGTGATGATCTAACGCATTAAAGCTCTGACTGGATTTAAACTGCCATACAATGGCTAGTCTCACTGAGAGAGTTGTAACCGGGACTACCTGAGATGACGTTTGGGCCATTGTTCGAACATTTGGAAGGGCCCGTGGTGTCTGAGTGCATCAAGTGCTTTATTTATTATGTGGTCGGCCCCAGGCTGGTTTCGTGTTAATGCGAACAGTCATGCCAAACCAAACAGTATGATTGGCTTTCCCGCGGGGGAGGAACTAATGGGAGGGAGGGCGTCACATACAAAGTCCTTCAGACTGGTGAATGAAGCAGCTTAGTACCCCCCGCCCCCTCTCGTGTACCCAGGAGAAGGTGCCTTCTGATTAGAGACGTGGCTATCAAAGGTGCAGTAGGTGCAGTGGCACCAGGCCTCAGGACACCCCAATTATGGCTGTCTTTTAGTACCCAAAGAGTGTCTGGGGGACCCATTTCTCTCTTCGTTGCCCCTGCTACACCACAGCTACAGGTCGACTGAATTCTGGGGTGGATAGAGCAGGCTGGTGTCAAAGATGACAGTGCTCCACAACTTGTGGCTAAACTTTTGCGAGAGATTAAGCTATTGACATTGTAAATGACAATGCCGTTTATTTATCTGTTTTCAAAACCAACACATAAATAAAAATGTTGTCATTTGCAATGCCAATAGCTCTAACTTTGGCAAAGGCGAGACCGTTGCATTGTAAATGCTTGTTTGAAGACAGGGATGATTTCTGCATTTCCCCATGATATAGGAATCAATGCCCCTTTTGCAATTGTGTTGGAAAGCAGAAGAATATATCGGCATCAACTTGGTTTGTCATGCAACAGGGTGTCGTCTGGTATGCCATCAGGCCCCGGCGCTTTCCCAGGTAAGATACAACTCAGTGCTGTCTGAGAGTTCCCTCAAGGAAAAGGTTTCCCTCAGATACAACACATTTATAACTTCGACTTCCCCCACCAGGGGGGTACCAGAATTTTGGGGTTTAAAGTGATTGACCCAGGCTGTTACTGAAACATGATTCTGGGGGCGCTCAGCCTGGCCCCTAGCCTGTTTAAGAGTGTGGTTAGTTTGTGCAACTGTTTTCAAATATTTGCCATAAGTTACCCTAGTCTTAGCATCTTTTTCAAAAACAGGAAGATTCTACAGTAAAACGTTGAAATCTGACAGGTAAAGTGATAGAAACAATTAAATATACTAACAAAAACATCATGTTAGAAATGGGGTTACCAATTCTACAGGGGGTAGCATAGAGCAGAGCGGCCAGGCCAAACTTCAGAGGACGTGTGTGAAGCATCCACACAGTACCCACAGACGACACACCAGGCACACCACAAAAGAGACACAACACTGCTTCTGGTTGGAAAAAGAATACGTTTTGTATTATCTCCAACCTGCAAAGGTAAAACACAATAACAGCAGTAATCACAAAAGGGCGCTAACTGGCGCCAGGGCAATGAACGTGCGGGGGATTATTTACAAGGAACCATGGGAAAAGAATAAAAGGTTAAGTCTGTGAGTCCATGGCTGAAATAAAAAGAATGTTAGCAAATGCATAAAACATAGGATCAATATTGCAGGGCAAACTCAGACCTTAATCCTTGGCCTCACCTAGAAGTAAGCTGTTAGCATACAAGGAAACATTCGGTATAAACACCACCTGGCCTGCATTAGCACCTCCTGCAAAATGGAACCTTAAACACCTAGGATCAACATCTGGCATAGGCATGCAACTTTAACATCAGGCCTAGGGAGGCATAATCACATCTACCGTGGGGCACATACCTTTGGCAGGGAAAACATTAGGCATGTCATCAGCATGAAATAAAACATTAGGCAGGAAGGCACATCATGCATGCACTCATTAGGCCAGTAACACTGGGCGTATAAACATGGCCTAAACACCTGGGGCTTAACCTCATGCAGGTAAGTACACCATAAGCCTAGAAATGTAAGAGGCATAAACTACACAGGTACGCAGTAGACTCAGTGACTGTAACATTTCCTAGGCCCGTGCGCCAGAGACAACCATTCCTATGCACCTGGTCAGCATCAACCACGTTTCCTGCTCAAGGACAGGCTGCAAAGAACACTCCCCTAGCCAGGGGTTAACTTTAGCACCAAAAGAAAACAGTATAAAGGACATAGGCCACTGCAGGGGGTTAAACAGAGCTTTGTAGACACAGCGCTGTAAGAGACAGCAGTCCTGGCATAAGACACTTCTTCCAAATAAAACAATTCCTTCAGGCCAAGCAGCGCTTCTGCCACACAGTCCTCCTAATACAGCGCTTAGGAACCAGCAGTTCAGGCAGTAACACTTCCAGCAGTGCAGCGCTTCGCAGGGCAACAGCGTCTTCACGGCACATCGCTTTAGGGTTCTAGCGCTTAGAGTACACAGCGATTCAGAAAGGGGGGTGGTGATGAACAGAGTGTCTGAATTAAGCAGACCACTCTTACCCAGTCCAAAGATCAGGGCTTGATCCATCACCGTTATTTAGCTCACTGCCCCATCCCAGCTCAGAACCTGGCTATATGCAAATTAGTCTGTCCCTGGCCCAGTGCATCATGGGAACAGGGCAGACCAAACTACCAAGCCAATTCTTCACCAGAAAGGAGACAAGCTTCCGGGGACCGGTTTCTGGCATTTCAGCCGTCGTCGGCCCGGCTTGCTTGAATCCTGATGGAGCAGTGAGCAAGGGACTCATGTCTGAGTATACCCTGCCACACCTATAGTGGCCAAAAACGATTCAGAAAAGGGGGTGGTGATGAACAGAGTGTCTGAATTAAGCAGACCACTCTTACCCAGTCCAAAGATCAGGGCTTGATCCATCACCGTTATTTAGCTCACTGCCCCATCCCAGCTCAGAACCTGGCTATATGCAAATTAGTCTGTCCCTGGCCCAGTGCATCATGGGAACAGGGCAGACCAAACTACCAAGCCAATTCTTCACCAGAAAGGAGACAAGCTTCCGGGGACCGGTTTCTGGCATTTCAGCCGTCGTCGGCCTGGCTTGCTTGAATCCTGATGGAGCAGTGAGCAAGGGACTCATGTCTGAGTATACCCTGCCACACCTATAGTGGCCAAAAACGATTCAGAAAAGGGGGTGGTGATGAACAGAGTGTCTGAATTAAGCAGACCACTCTTACCCAGTCCAAAGATCAGGGCTTGATCCATCACCGTTATTTAGCTCACTGCCCCATCCCAGCTCAGAACCTGGCTATATGCAAATTAGTCTGTCCCTGGCCCAGTGCATCATGGGAACAGGGCAGACCAAACTACCAAGCCAATTCTTCACCAGAAAGGAGACAAGCTTCCGGGGACCGGTTTCTGGCATTTCAGCCATCGTCGGCCCGGCTTGCTTGAATCAAGATGGAGCAGTGAGCAAGGGACTCATGTCTGAGTATACCCTGCCACACCTATAGTGGCCAAAAACGATTCAGAAAAGCCCTGATCTTTGGACTGGGTAAGAGTGGTCTGCTTAATTCAGACACTCTTTTCATCACCACCCCCTTTTCTGAATCATTTTGTCCACCATAAGCGTGGAAGGGTATACTCAGATGTGAGTCCCTTGCTCATTGCACCATCAGGATTCAAGCAAGCTTGGCCGACGACGGCTGAAATGCCAGAAACTTGTCCCCGGAAGCTTGTTTCCTTCCCAGTATAAGAATTGGCTTGGTAGTTTGGTTTGCCCTGTTCCCATCATGCACTGGGACAGGAACAGACTAATTTGCATGTAGCCAGGTTCTGAGCTGGGATGGTGCAGTGAGCTAAAAAACGGTGATGGATCAAGCCCTGATCTTTGGACTGGGTAAGAGTGATCTGCTTAATTCAGACACTCTGTTCATCACCACCCCCTTTTCTGAATCATTTTGTCCACCATAAGCGTGGAAGGGTATACTCAGATGTGAGTCCCTTGCTCATTGCACCATCAGGATTCAAGCAAGCCGGGCCGACGACGGCTGAAATGCCAGAAACCGGTCCCCGGAAGCTTGTTTCCTTCCCAGTATAAGAATTGGCTTGGTAGTTTGGTTTGCCCTGTTCCCATCATGCACTGGGACAGGAACAGACTAATTTGCATGTAGCCAGGTTCTGAGCTGGGATGGTGCAGTGAGCTAAAAAACGGTGATGGATGAAGCCCTGATCTTTGGACTGGGTAAGAGTGGTCTGCTTAATTCAGACACTCTGTTCATCACCACCCCCTTTTCTGAATCATTTTGTCCACCATAAGCGTGGAAGGGTATACTCAGATGTGAGTCCCTTGCTCATTGCACCATCAGGATTCAAGCAAGCCGGGCCGACGACGGCTGAAATGCCAGAAACCGGTCCCCGGAAGCTTGTTTCCTTCCCAGTATAAGAATTGGCTTGGTAGTTTGGTTTGCCCTGTTCCCATCATGAACTGGGACAGGAACAGACTAATTTGCATGTAGCCAGGTTCTGAGCTGGGATGGTGCAGTGAGCTAAAAAACGGTGATGGATCAAGCCCTGATCTTTGGACTGGGTAAGAGTGGTCTGCTTAATTCAGGCACTCTGTTCATCACCACCCCCTTTTCTGAATCATTTTGTCCACCATAAGCGTGGAAGGGTATACTCAGATGTGAGTCCCTTGCTCATTGCACCATCAGGATTCAAGCAAGCCGGCCCACGACGGCTGAAATGCCAGAAACCGGTCCCCGGAAGCTTGTTTCCTTCCCAGTATAAGAATTGGCTTGGTAGTTTGCTTTGCCCTGTTCCCATCATGCACTGGGACAGGAACAGACTAATTTGCATGTAGCCAGGTTCTGAGCTGGGATGGTGCAGTGAGCTAAAAAACGGTGATGGATCAAGCCCTGATCTTTGGACTGGGTAAGAGTGGTCTGCTTAATTCAGACACTCTGTTCATCACCACCCCCTTTTCTGAATCATTTTGTCCACCATAAGCGTGGAAGGGTATACTCAGATGTGAGTCCCTTGCTCATTGCACCATCAGGATTCAAGCAAGCCGGGCCGGCGACGGCTGAAATGCCAGAAACCGGTACCCGGAAGCTTGTTTCCTTCCCAGTATAAGAATTGGCTTGGTAGTTTGGTTTGCCCTGTTCCCATCATGCACTGGGACAGGAACAGACTAATTTGCATGTAGCCAGGTTCTGAGCTGGGATGGTGCAGTGATCTAAAAAACGGTGATGGATCAAGCCCTGATCTTTGGACTGGGTAGGAGTGGTCTGCTTAATTCAGGCACTCTGTTCATCACCACCCCCTTTTCTGAATCATTTTGTCCACCATAAGCGTGGAAGGGTATACTCAGATGTGAGTCCCTTGCTCATTGCACCATCAGGATTCAAGCAAGCCGGCCCACGACGGCTGAAATGCCAGAAACCGGTCCCCGGAAGCTTGTTTCCTTCCCAGTATAAGAATTGGCTTGGTAGTTTGCTTTGCCCTGTTCCCATCATGCACTGGGACAGGAACAGACTAATTTGCATGTAGCCAGGTTCTGAGCTGGGATGGTGCAGTGAGCTAAAAAACGGTGATGGATCAAGCCCTGATCTTTGGACTGGGTAAGAGTGGTCTGCTTAATTCAGACACTCTGTTCATCACCACCCCCTTTTCTGAATCATTTTGTCCACCATAAGCGTGGAAGGGTATACTCAGATGTGAGTCCCTTGCTCATTGCACCATCAGGATTCAAGCAAGCCGGGCCGGCGACGGCTGAAATGCCAGAAACCGGTACCCGGAAGCTTGTTTCCTTCCCAGTATAAGAATTGGCTTGGTAGTTTGGTTTGCCCTGTTCCCATCATGCACTGGGACAGGAACAGACTAATTTGCATATAGCCAAGTTCTGAGCTGGGATGGTGCAGTGAGCTAAAAAACGGTGATGGATCAAGCCCTGATCTTTGGACTGGGTAAGAGTGGTCTGCTTAATTCAGACACTCTGTTCATCACCACCCCCTTTTCTGAATCATTTTGTCCACCATAAGCGTGGAAGGGTATACTCAGATGTGAGTCCCTTGCTCATTGCACCATCAGGATTCAAGCAAGCCGGGCCGGCGACGGCTGAAATGCCAGAAACCGGTACCCGGAAGCTTGTTTCCTTCCCAGTATAAGAATTGGCTTGGTAGTTTGGTTTGCCCTGTTCCCATCATGCACTGGGACAGGAACAGACTAATTTGCATATAGCCAAGTTCTGAGCTGGGATGGTGCAGTGAGCTAAAAAACGGTGATGGATCAAGCCCTGATCTTTGGACTGGGTAAGAGTGGTCTGCTTAATTCAGACACTCTGTTCATCACCACCCCCTTTTCTGAATCATTTTGTCCACCATAAGCGTGGAAGGGTATACTCAGATGTGAGTCCCTTGCTCACTGCTCCATCAGGATTCAAGCAAGCCGGGCCGACGAGGCTGAAATGCCAGAAACCGGTCCCCGGAAGCTTGTTTCCTTCCCAGTATAAGAATTGGCTTGGTAGTTTGCTTTGCCCTGTTCCCATCATGCACTGGGACAGGAACAGACTAATTTGCATGTAGCCAGGTTCTGAGCTGGGATGGTGCAGTGAGCTAAAAAACGGTGATGGATCAAGCCCTGATCTTTGGACTGGGTAAGAGTGGTCTGCTTAATTCAGACACTCTGTTCATCACCACCCCCTTTTCTGAATCATTTTGTCCACCATAAGCGTGGAAGGGTATACTCAGATGTGAGTCCCTTGCTCATTGCACCATCAGGATTCAAGCAAGCCGGGCCGGCGACGGCTGAAATGCCAGAAACCGGTCCCCGGAAGCTTGTTTCCTTCCCAGTATAAGAATTGGCTTGGTAGTTTGCTTTGCCCTGTTCCCATCATGCACTGGGACAGGAACAGACTAATTTGCATGTAGCCAGGTTCTGAGCTGGGATGGTGCAGTGAGCTAAAAAACGGTGATGGATCAAGCCCTGATCTTTGGACTGGGTAAGAGTGGTCTGCTTAATTCAGACACTCTGTTCATCACCACCCCCTTTTCTGAATCATTTTGTCCACCATAAGCGTGGAAGGGTATACTCAGATGTGAGTCCCTTGCTCATTGCACCATCAGGATTCAAGCAAGCCGGGCCGGCGACGGCTGAAATGCCAGAAACCGGTCCCCGGAAGCTTGTTTCCTTCCCAGTATAAGAATTGGCTTGGTAGTTTGGTTTGCCCTGTTCCCATCATGCACTGGGACAGGAACAGACTAATTTGCATATAGCCAAGTTCTGAGCTGGGATGGTGCAGTGAGCTAAAAAACGGTGATGGATCAAGCCCTGATCTTTGGACTGGGTAAGAGTGGTCTGCTTAATTCAGACACTCTGTTCATCACCACCCCCTTTTCTGAATCATTTTGTCCACCATAAGCGTGGAAGGGTATACTCAGATGTGAGTCCCTTGCTCATTGCACCATCAGGATTCAAGCAAGCCGGGCCGGCGACGGCTGAAATGCCAGAAACCGGTCCCCGGAAGCTTGTTTCCTTCCCAGTATAAGAATTGGCTTGGTAGTTTGCTTTGCCCTGTTCCCATCATGCACTGGGACAGGAACAGACTAATTTGCATGTAGCCAGGTTCTGAGCTGGGATGGTGCAGTGAGCTAAAAAACGGTGATGGATCAAGCCCTGATCTTTGGACTGGGTAAGAGTGGTCTGCTTAATTCAGACACTCTGTTCATCACCACCCCCTTTTCTGAATCATTTTGTCCACCATAAGCGTGGAAGGGTATACTCAGATGTGAGTCCCTTGCTCATTGCACCATCAGGATTCAAGCAAGCCGGGCCACGACGGCTGAAATGCCAGAAACCGGTCCCCGGAAGCTTGTTTCCTTCCCAGTATAAGAATTGGCTTGGTAGTTTGGTCTGCCCTGTTCCCATCATGCACTGGGACAGGAACAGACTAATTTGCATGTAGCCAGGTTCTGAGCTGGGATGGTGCAGTGATCTAAAAAACGGTGATGGATCAAGCCCTGATCTTTGGACTGGGTAAGAGTGGTCTGCTTGATTCAGACACTCTGTTCATCACCACCCCCTTTTCTGAATCGTTGAGTACACAGCAGCGCTCACAGCGCTTGGGCCAGCAGCAGTTCCCAGTGCAATACAGTGCTCCCCAACAACAGTTCTCCGGGGCTCCCACAGCGCTTAGCAGGTACAGCGCTCTCAGATTACAGCGCTTTCAAGGGCACAGCAGGCTGCAACAGTCCTGGGCAAGGTTAGCGCTTTGCAGGCACACAGCGCTTCTTCTAGGCACAGTGCTTTAGGATTGTGGTGCTTAGGCAGGTACACATCAGGCAGCACTCATCCAGGGCCAGGCAATCAGTTCCTTAACAGCACAGCGCTTCCTAGATCATAGCTCTTTACCACACAGTGCTTCCACTAGGCCCAACACTTCGAGGCGCACAGCGAAAGGGGAACGAACAGTCCCAGTAGCAAGCCCAAGGAGCCTAGGGTAACTCTTCTCACCTCCTGGGGGGTCCAGTCCACGATGCTCCTTCCATTCTAGGCGCTTCTTTGTGCAGCGCTAGCGTGGTGCAGGGTCCCGACAGCTCCAGGGACCTAGGGGGCCCCTCCTTCTTCAGGGGCCCGGGGGACAGAGCATTAGGCACTACTGGGCCAGGTCAGTAGTTAGTGGGGGCATCTTCAAAACAGGGTGGTAGGCTTTCACCATCCCCACTGCAGCGTGGCCCTCCTCCCACACAGCAGCCTGAACTCCTGAAGTGGGGCTTCACAAGCCCTGGGGACAATAGGGGGGTTCTGGATGGGTGCAGGGTCCAGCACACAGGCCCAAGTGGCGGTATCCCCTGGCAGCAGATCCCCTCGCCTTCCTGTCCCAGCTCTGTCCCTGCACATGGTGGCACATCCCCCTTACTTATACCCTCCTCACCCCACCTCCCAGACAGTGCCAGAACCTTCTAGAATTATGTGGCAAACTGGTTTAGACTGGCTCAGGGGGAGGAGTAGAGCACCCTGGGTGCCAGGCTTTCCCTCCAAATGCTGGGGTGGCTGGGTACCTAACCACTAGACTGCTAACCTCCTGCAGTCAGGTGGCACAACGCACAGCCTTGGCAGCCATTTTAAATGCAAAACACAAATGCAGCATTTCACCAGGGTACATGTTTATAATAGGGAAACACAAGTGTACACACCATTGCATGGCATTTAACGTTACACAGGGCTTCTCATACCTCACATGGCCTATTCAGTAACCTTTACCATGGGGGAGACATCCTACATTAGGGGGGCGAAAAGTGAAAAATGTTGGGGGGAAAGGGCCAAGTCCAACACATCACATGACAATCCATACAAGAATGGCAGCTGTAGTTATAACAAAAGGGGAGAAAAAGTACACACCATGTAGTTCTGAATCCCCATGATGTGAACATATTCACCCAACATTTGTATGTGTTATCATGAAATCCACTAACTAAACTCTCCCTATGTATCAGTGTATTAGATTCAATCTTGTTATGTACTGTAGTTCGTTCAACCTCTGGGGAGATGTATCCCAACTGAGAAGTAAGGCACAACAGTAGACCAACTAAGACTATTTGTATCATTATCAATGACATCAAGCCAACAATTTTACAGCATCTGTTGAATGCCATTTCTAATGAGATGAAAAATAAAAATGAACAGGAAACTTTGGATGCCAAAAACAGATTTCAAAGAAACTCTTTTTTTTATATTCCAAAACAATAATAGATCTTTTTTCAAAATATTAATCAAAATCCAACTTCAAAGTCATCATTTTTTTCTCAGATAATCTCAATTTCAAGTTGTATGTCTTTATCTGGCTTTTTTTAAAAGGTCAAAACTTATTTCACCCCTCCCAGATTCATAAAAGTTCAAGTGACTCTTCCTCCAACTCATTAAAAAAAAGGAATTGGCAGTAGTTGATTGGACTTTAAATCTCTTTATCTGGCTCTATTTCTCCTTCTTCAGTCACAGATGCACGATACGCCAATTCAGGTGAAGCGTACTTTCTGTTTGGAATTCCTTTTCTCGCTGATCTTTTATCAGCACGTGACTCACTCACACTGTTCTCTGAATCAATTTCAACTCCTCCCAATTCCTCTTTGATTGATTCTAACCTTCCATTCTGCCAATATTTTCTTTTGCAAGTTCATTTCACTGCTTCGGGTGTTACAACTCTTGAATTTTCACCTGTTGCTACTGGTAAGGTGTCTGCACTCACTGATGAACTTGTGCTTGGATCACCATCAGCAACTCGACTCACTGTGCATCGCTTGTCTTCCTTTGGAGTTTCTTGAGAATCGAAGTTTCAACTGGAGCCTTTCACTGGATGAATCAGAGGCTATTACTTCCAGCTGCTACTCGTGTCTTTACAGCAGCTCTTCACTCTGATCCTTGCTTTGAAAATGGCCACTGGTATCTTCACCTTCACCTTCAATTTCATCAAAAACTTTACCAGTTTCCAAATTCTCAACATTTTCTTCATCCCCATCTGGATCCATGCTGTGAACTTGAGCTTGACTCTGTGGCTGTGGTTACCACTTCTTTTCTACTACCTTCACCCTCCTGCTGTGACCCACTGCTGGACTCCGGCACACTCCACAGATGACTAGACGCAAGCACAACCGATTACGGACCCTTCCAATGTTCTTCAAGGCAGCTTTTGTGGATATGTTTCTTCACCAGAATCCCCCACCCAGTTGCAATGGAGAACACCAAGTTTCTTTTGATGGTGCTGTTGCCAAAGTCACCTGGTGAGATCTCTTGTATCTTTATTTTTATTAGTACATTTCTTCTTCCACTTATCTCTGCACTTCTTCAAATCTCTCCAGTCTTTAGTCTTCTCAACTATCTGTAATGTGAGCTCATAAAGACACCAGACCCAATTATTTTATTTCCTCTTTAGTCAAATCCACTTTATAATTTCTCTATACATTCCTCATTCTCCTTATGTCCACCTGATATTCTTCAGCTATTTTTTCAAGTTTTTTAAGTGCTTCATTCACACAACTCGCTGCTTGTCTAATCAAATATCTATTTTTAAACACATTATTAGGCATCAGTCTATTTAAATTAGCAGCTCCAAGTAAAATATCTGCCAACGCAATTTTTAAAAGTTCAATATTAAACTCCCTCTCTTCAGGGGGCTCAAAAAGAACCGTGGTAAACATGTCATTGGAAACCCGAGAAGAGACAGCAGTAGTGTTTCTACTACGACTTGGCAGAGTTATAAATATATTCTTGGCAGAGCACTCTCTGATTCACAGGGTCAGCTTTAGGGTGGTGTGACTGGTGCAGACACACCTGGCTCAGAGCTGAGGGGCACTGTGTTTAGAAATAATGCATGGTTTTAATAGCACCTGCTGCATAGTTTCTTGTTTCAGGCAACAATAAAAAAGCCAAGATAACTCTGGTGATTAATGTTCCTGCTGGAGAGAGATCTGAGTTTTGTCTAGTAGCAGTTTTGACTCATCATAAAGTAGCACAGAGGGTTAATATGACTGCTGTAAAGAATGTGTACTATGGAGATCTCATAACTGTATTTTTAATGTCGATAGCTCAGTGGGTTACTGCATTTGTCATAGAGTTCCTTTTGTTTCTTGCAGATCATAAGTTACAATCCTAATGTAGCACAGTGAGCTATGAACTGTCATCAAAGAGCTTCACACAAACTGCCTGGTATGGGTTAAGATGTGATGTTTTTTCCCCAGTCTTTCATTATCCTAAATCTGCTAAAAAGGGTTATTTAGGGTAGAAATACATTCTTATTAGTAAAGCCTACCACTGAGGTGCATTTTGAATACTGTGTTTGTCCTTCTCCGGACCAAAAAACCCTTAAAATATACTATCTACTAGTATGGATGACATGTGATTGGTAGACCTTGTTATTCTCATTGTCTTATGTAACTTTTGTATAGACTGATGTACACGTGTATGAGTCATTGTCTCGGTATAATATGAGTGTTATGTAAAGTGCTCTGACCCCCTACACTGGTATGAATAGCGCTATAAAACAAATGAAATGTATGTGAGAGAGGGGCTATGGAGAGATGAGAGGGCACTGTTGGAGGGTGGTAGTGAGGGAATCCGTGGAGATGGAGGTTATGGGGAGGGCATCAAAAAAGGGAAACATCATTTACAACGCGGTGTTTACACCGCACGACCTTTACCACGCAGCTATTACAACACAAGTCATTACTACGACTTGCGCTGGAGGGCGCTCTTGGTTAAGGAATAGTGTGATTTTCTATTCCAACACCTTCCCTACTGTTACGTGGGCTGGAGTTGGAATAGAAAATCATATTAATCCTCAATCCAGCACCATACAATGCAAGTTGTTTTAACGACTTGCGTTGTAAAAGTACCGCGATCAAAATTATCGCGTTGTACTGTAGTACATCCATCAAAAAAGACTGCTGCACAGGGCACCACAAGCGCTAAAGCCGGCACTACTGATGCATCCACCCACTGCAAGCCCTGCCGGTCCCTGCGCCGGTACACTTGTACCCTCTCCCGCTGCACGCATATCTGGTACTGTGGAGACCTGCACCTATGTCTGCGTCCCGCCAGTGTATGGAGGAAGTCTGGAAGTCAAAAGATCTTCCAAAGCCTGTTCCTAGCTGTGCTTCTCTTTGTATCGCTCATCAAATATCTTTCTGTCTACTGTTTCTTTAACTATTGCAGAAAAAACCCTCACTCGTTCAACCATATCCTCTCTCCAGCATCTCTCCTGACTGTGCCCCTTGCTTTCTAACCACTGCCTAAAAGAAGGCTACCCCTGCTTATTCATTTTCTTCCTCTCCTTTGTGTGGCCATCCAATCCCAATTATTCAGTACCTCAAACTATGCATGTCTCTGTGATGGATTTCTCTCATTCCTTGCCTGCATGTCTAACAATCTTATGTTGAAGGTACCCTCTAAAGTCCCTGTTACTAGAGGTGTATTCATGCCGATAGTGACTCCAGCTGCACGTATAAAGTCCAATATAGGTCAACATTTTGGAAGCAGGTGAACCCTCTGCAGGTATTTTCTGCCCCTACATAGCAAGTTCTCTAGGGGCTTTAGACGTGTTTCAACACACCTCCCATTATTCTTGCTCAAAATAATCCAGAATAAGCACAAAACAAGCAAGCAAGCAACAACCAGTCCCAGTGCGGCTATGCCACAGGTCAACCAATCATAGTGTGACTTTCACAGCAACCAAGCAATGACAGCATGACTCTGTTATGTTATGTTATCATTATTTATAAAGCGCGACAATTACCCGAAGCTGTCCTGGCGCTAAGCCACTAATTCTCTGAGATCCAGGGGAGCTATCTGGGCTCAGTGAGTGATCAGCCAGGTCCTAAGGCCTCTCTGAAAAGTGAGTAGGTCTGTGGCGTTTCTTAAAAATGGGGGAAGCTCGTTCCAGGCTTTGGCTGCACAAAAAAGGAAACTTTCCCTCCCCATGTAGATTTTTGAATAGATGGCACGGTCACCAGCTTGGCTCCTTGGGAGCGCAGGGTTCTGCTCGGTGCATACCATTGTAATTTCTGTTTTAAGAAATCAGGTCCTGTCCCGTGTAGTGCTTTAAACACCATACTCAGAGATTTAAAACGTACTCGATGATTGACTGGCAGCCAGGGAAGTTTCTTTAATTCCTTGGAAATAGGTGCGAATTTGGGCGGGCCTGTAATAAGTTAAGTTAAGATTTGTATAGCGCACTACTCACCCAGAGGGTCTCAAGGCGCTTGAGGGAGGGAGGTACGTTACTTATCAAATATCCAAGTTTTGAGTTGTTTTCTGAAGGAGAGGTGGTTCTGTGTAAGGCGGAGGTGGGTGGGGAGGGAATTCCAGGTTTTGGCTGCTAAGTAGGATCTTCCCCCCATGGTGGATCTTTGGATGCGTGGGATCGCGGCGAGGGCTTGATTGGACGATCGTAGTTGGCGGGTGGGGGTGTAAAAGGTCAGGCGCGTGTTGAGGTATTTGGGTGCTAGGTCGTAGAGGGCTTTCTGTGCGTGGGTGAGGAGACGGAACGTTATTCTCTTGTTGACGGGGAGGCAGTGGAGGTCTCTCAAGTGATCAGATATGTGATTGTGGCGGGGGATGTCTAGGATGAGTCTGGCGGATGCGTTCTGAATGCGTTGGAGCTTTCTCTGTAATTTAGCTGTGGTTCCGGCGTAGAGGGTGTTTCCGTAGTCCAGTCGGCTAGTGACAAGTGCTTGGGTGACCGTTTTTCTTGTTTCGGTGGGGATCCAGCGGAAGATCTTTTTGAGCATACGTAGGATGTTAAAGCATGATGATGAGATGGCGTTGACTTGTTTGGTCATCGAGAGGGTGGAGTCCAGGATGAAGCCCAGGTTGCGTGCGTGGTCCGTTGGTTTGGGTGCGCTGCCCAGGGCCGGTGGCCACCATGAGTCATCCCAAGCAGAGGGGGATGATCCTAGGATGAGGACTTCCGTCTTGTCTGAGTTCAGTTTTAGACGGCTGTTCTTCATCCACTCTGCTACGTTTTTCATCCCTTCGTGTAGGTTGGTTTTGGCGGTGTTTGGGTCTTTGGTGAGGGAGAGGATCAGCTGGGTGTCGTCTGCGTAGGAGATGATGTTGAGGTTGTGTTGGCGCGCGATGGATGCGAGGGGGCTCATGTAGACGTTGAAGAGGGTGGGGCTGAGTGATGATCCTTGTGGTACGCCGCAGATGACTTCAGTGGCCTCTGATTTGAAAGGGGGGAGGCGGACTCTCTGGGTTCTTCCGGCGAGGAACGAGATGATCCAGTCCAATGCTTTTCCTTGTATCCCGACGTTGCTGAGGCGTTGAATAAGGGTGCTATGACAGACCGTGTCGAACGCTGCGGAGAGGTCCAGTAGGATGAGGGCAGCTGTTTCTCCGTTGTCAAGTAGTGTTCGAATGTCGTCTGTGGCTGCGATGAGGGCGGTCTCGGTGCTGTGTTTGGCTCGGAAGCCGGACTGTGATGGGTCGAGGGAGCCGTTAGACTCCAGGAAGGCGGCGAGCTGACTGTTGACGGTTTTCTCAATGACTTTGGCAGGGAATGGGAGGAGCGAAATGGGGCGGTAGTTCTTAAGTTCGGTGGGGTCTGCTGTGGGTTTCTTCAGGAGGGCGCTGAGTTCGGCATGTTTCCAGCTTTCCTGGAAGGTAGCGGTGTTGAGGGAGCAGTTGATGATATCTCGGAGATGGGGTGCGATGATGGAGTCGGTTTTGTTGAAGATGTGCTGGGGGCATGGGTCGGTTGGCGATCCGGAGTGGATGGAGTTCATCAAGCGGATGGTGTCTTCAGTGCTGACTGGGTTCCAGGCGCAAAGGTTGGTGGTGGGGGGCTTTGATTCTGAGGTAAGGAGGGTGGACTGGTCGCCGAAGCTGTTATGTATGTCAGCGATTTTGCTGTGGAAGAACGAGGCTAGAGAGTCGCAGAGGTCTTGAGAGGGAGTGATGTCGTTGGTGCCGGCGCTGGGGTTGGTAAACTCTTTGACGATGTTGAAGAGTTCTTTGCTGTTGTGGGCGTTGTTGTCTAGTCGATCCTTGAATGCTGATTTCTTGGTGGATCTGATCAGCTGGTGGTGTTTGCGGGTGGCGTTCTTGAGGGCGGTCATGTTGTCTGTGGTTGGGTTTTTTCGCCAGGCTTTCTCGAGGGTGCGGCAGATCTTTTTGGATTTCTTAAGGTCGTCATTGAACCAGGGGGCTTTTTTGCTACCTGCCTTGTTTTGATGGTTTTTCAAGGGTGCTAATTCGTCAGCGGTGTGGGTGATCCATTGTGTGAGATTGATGGCTGCTTGATTTGGGTCCAATGATTTGGCGGGAAGGTTTTGGTATAGCGATGTGGTGAGTTGGTCAGTGGTAATTTTGTTCCAGTTTCTACGGGGATTTGTTGTGGGTGGTGGTGGGTCGTGTTTTTTCTGTAGTTGAAGTAGACGCAGCTGTGGTCCGTCCAATGGAGTCCTGTGGCGTGATTGAAGGAGATGTGCTTGCTGGAGGAGAAAATTGGGTCGAGCGTGTGTCTGGCGTAGTGGGTGGGGTGTCTACCAGTTGTTTGAGTCCAAGATTGGCGAGGTTGTCCAGAAGGGTGGTGGTGTTGCTGTCGTTGTTCTTTTCCAGGTGGAAGTTAAAATCTCCTAGTAGAATGTAGTCCTTGGAGGGGAGGGCGTGTGGGCTGATGAAGTCAGTGATGTCTTCACTGAATTGTGTGCGGGGTCCTGGTGGTCTGTAGATGAGGGTGCCTCTGAGTGTGGTCTTAGGGTCGGTGTGAATCTGGAAGTGAAGGTGTTCGGCGGCTGCGAGGTTGTCGTCGGAACTGGTGGTGATGCGGATGGTGTTCTTATGGACGATGGCGATGCCTCCTCCTGTTTGGTTGATGCGGTCCTTTCGGATGATCTTGTAGCCGTCCGGGATGGCTATGGCAATGTCGGGCGCTGATGAGGCGTTCATCCAGGTTTCTGTAAGAAAGGCGACGTCCGGCGTTGTGGTGTCTAGTAGGTTCCATAGTTCAGTGGCGTGTTTGTGGACCGAGCGGGTGTTGAGCAGAATGCACTTCAGGTGGATGGTGTCGGAGCTCTGTTTGGCGTGAGTGTACTTGGCGTGGGTCCTAATGCTTTCGAACTTGCAGGAGTGGCAGGTGAAGGGTCCATGGGTGTGTCCTGGGGCGGCTTGGTGGCAGTCTGGGGGACGGCCGGAGTTGAGTGCTGAGAGGGTATCGGCGTCGTACGTTATGCGGCTGGAGTGGATTTTGCGGGGACCAGGGGGTCTGGCGCTGGACGCGGTCCAGGCGCGGACCGGCGTAGACGGGCTTACCTTTGGCGCGCCTTCGGCGCGCATGGGGCACGTCCGCTGCGCGTGAACGCTGCGCGAAAGTTGCTTTGACATAAGTAGATAGTGGAGTGGGGCGGAGCGAGGGAGGAGCAGCTGGGAGGCGGGAGCGGGGTGGAGAGACGGGCTAGGAGGTACAACAACAAAATGACAGTAACAACAAAAGCGAAACAGGACGAGATTGGGGCACAATGTGGTATATCGCTATGGGCAGTGTCACCGGCACAATCAGGCACTAATTAATATTACCAAGCAATGCGAGCAATGCGAGCAGTGGAGCGCTACGATACTAAACAGGCACAACTAATTTTCAAAGCAATGCGAGCAATGCACAATTACTTCTAGGCAGCAGTGAGCAATAGAGCGCTACAATACTGAGCAGTCACAAATTAATTTCAAAGCAATGCGAGCAATGCACAAATTAGTTCTTGTCAGCAGTGAGGAATATAGCGCTACGATACCCAAGAGACCAGGGAGCGTGAGGAGCGACCGCTTCTGAATGAGTCAGGACGGCCTTGCGGCTGCGTTCTGTAGCATCTGAAGTTTGTTTGCAAAGCTTTCCGGAATATTTAAATACAAGCCATTGCAGTAGTCAAGTCTAGACAACACGAGGGCTGTGACTACCATTCGCTGACAGAATATAGGCACAAATGGCAGTATTTTCTTGATCATTTTGATTATAAAATGGATGGAAGAAGCCACAGCATTGATTTGGTCTCCAAAACTAAGTTTCTCGTCGATGATGACTCCTAAATTCTTCACTTTCCTTATAGGGATAGGAGGCGATCCCATTTCTTTAGGCCACCATCTAGAGGCCCAACAGTTAGGGTCATTACCGAACAGGATGACCTCAGTCTTCTCAGAGTTCAATTTTAGACAATTCTGTGACATCCATTTTCCAATTGCTGCCATGCAATCGTGGAACCTGTCTTCAAATTCTGAAGTCTGAGCAGGCTGCTGAGCCACCACTATTTGTGTGTCGTCTGCGTATGAAGTCAACCTGAAACCAAATGATCTAATCAAGGTCGCTAATGAAATAACATATACATTAAAAAGAGTAGGACTAAGAGAAGACACCTGGGGTACTCCACATGGCAGTGAGAAGGGTTTGGAACTAAAATTACCCAATGCGACTGTCTGAGATCTGTTTGACAAAAAAGATCTAAGGAGGTCATGGGCTTTACCTTGGATACCACATTCAGCCAGACGGTCCATCAGAACATCATGATGGACCGTATCAAAGGCAGCGGACAGGTCCAGCAAAATCAGGGCAGCTTTGGATCCCCTGTCCACAGCTTCCCTGGTCTCCTCCGTAGATTTTATCAATGCAGATTCAGTACTATGCCCTTTTCTGAACCCAAATTGAGTTGTGTCCAAGGCATTTTTCCCAATTAGGAAAGTGCTGAGCTGTAGATTCATATTTTTCTCTACCAATTTTGCCTGTAACGGAAGACAGGATATGGGTCGGAAATTGTTTGGCTCCTTCGGGTCCAGGTTGGGCTTTTTGAGTAGTGGCAGTATCGAAGCCAATTTCCAGGGTCTAGGGAAGAGTCCGACTTCAAACATTGCATTAAACAGTGGCGTAAGGACTAACGCTGCAGGCACATGTGCTTGTTTAATTATTGAGACTGGGCAGGGATCATAAGGGGAACCTAATAGGGCGGAAAGAAGGAGCTTTTCAGTATCTGTTGTAGACAGATCCTCAAATATTTTTAAAATCATCGAGGAATCAGTAATTGGTAGCCTTCCCTCTATCCGCGTACTACTTTCCTCAGAATTGGGGTGACTGAAGTTTAAAAAGATAGCTTCTACTTTATTTAAAAAGAACTTGGCAATGTCGTTGCAGAGTTTCTGACTTGCTTCGACTTTTGTCGTAGTGGGGGAGGCCAGGCTAGAAACAGTTTTAAAAAGCTCCTTCGTAGAGTTTTTTGCCCAATTTATTTGTTTAGTGTAGAAGTTGTTCTTTCCTTCAAATAAGAGATGTTTGTAGATAGATAGACTTAGTCTATATTTCTGCTTGTCCTCTTCCAAATATTGTTTCCTCCAGATTCGCTCAAAGAGCTTACAGGAAAGTTTTTGTCTCCTCAGGTCTTCTGAATACCAGGGGCTGTGGGATTTGTTCTTCTCGGGCATCTCATTCTAGCTGGGGCGAGCTTGTTACAGGCAGAGTCTACCCAACCTGTGTAATGAGTAACTGCTTCTTCTGGATCTGCAGGTATCTGACCGATAGAGGCCATAAGTACTATGGGGCCGATTCACAGAACAAACTTAAGACAAAATCCTAAACTTACTACTTTTGGTTTTCACAGAAGTTAGGATTTTGTCTTAAGTTTGTCTTAAGACAAATTTAAGACAGACTTAAGACAGACTTAAGACAAAATCCTACCTTAAGTCTGTCTTAAGTCTGTCTTAAGTTTGTCTTAAGACAAAATCCTAACTTCTGTGAATACCAAAAGTAGTATGTTTAGGATTTTGTCTTAAGTTAGTTCTGTGAATCGGGCCCTGCCTGTAGATCTGTGCTATCGATGGTGTTCCAAGATCTGCTTAGAATCTGGGTCTTAGGGCCTTTCTCTACCATAGGACAGGCATCGAGGAGAATTTCAAATTGAACTCCCATGTGATCTGTCCAGGTCAAAGGCAGTATGCCCCTAACCTGTAGATTGGGATGGTTTGAAAAAATACCATCTAAGGTGTGTCCTGCCAAGTGTGTGGGGCTCGTCACCTGTTGGATCCGGTCAGCGCTCCTCATCAAGTCTGTGAGGCCTCTGTGTCAGAGTCCTCAGATACCTCTAGATGGTAAAGGAGTCTGAGCTCATCCCCTCTTCCAGTAGGTTCCCAAAGGGAAATGTGGCCAAACGTCTGGGTCCTGGAGGTCTATATACCAGGATACCCTCAAACGTATGCTGGCTTGTTAATTGGAAACCGAAGGCCAGTGCCTCACAGGCAGAGTTAGAGGCTATATAGAAGGTGGCTTTAATTGAAGCAAGATATATTAGAGCCAGACCCCCTCCTTTTTTATGAGGCCTATTAAGGAGGTGACAAAGGTCGCCTGGAGGAGTGGCTTTCACAATGTCAGGACCAGAACTAATATCTGTCCATGTTTTTGATATAAAGGCAATTTGAATGTTCTTTTCCTCTATCAGCGAGGCACATTCAACACTGTGCTTCACCAATGACCTAACATTGAGTAGAAGACATTTAAACACTGAAATATTGTCTGTAGATTTAGTTTTCACAACACCGGCCTTAGTAAATCTAATTGGCATGTAGGTGAGCCTGGGGAGTGTGGTGTTACAATTGGGGCAAGTGATCAATCCAGCCCTAGGACTTAAGTCAAATGTGAGTCACAAACAGCCTGTTCTCTTACCAGCTGGTCTCAGTTTCATAAGTTGTGCCCTCGTATATCCCTGGAGGGCCGAGCCTTCTGTGTTACAACGGGCAGGGGTACTGGCGCTGAGCGTGGATGGAGCGCGGACGGGCGCAGACGGGCTTGCCTTTGGCGCGCCCACTGTCCCCTTTTATAGTCTATGTAGACTAGTCTGCTGACCGAAATTTCCCCAAGATGGCGTCCCGACTACACACGAGTCTCGGGAGAGGCCAGATTTGCCGCCCACCAAGAATCACCCCCTCAATTTCCCTAGCTCCCCAGGCAAAACAGTGCACGAGAAACAGGTCAGTGTCATAAAAATGATTCACACATTTTTAAACTGCTAAAACTTTTTTTTAAAACGCCGCAGCGTCGAGCAAGTCAGTGCAAATCAAGTTAGCAGCACAGAAGTATTTAAACAAATTTAAAAAACGATAAAACGCTATCAGCAGTCAAATAAAGAAAGCTCCCAGCTCAAGCCTCAGGAGTAGTGGGCTTGTGGTGTCGGCTCACCAATCCCAGTGTGATTCCTTGGCTGATTATCCAATCATAGTGCAGCTTCTCTGTGAATCGAAAAACAATTGCACAGCTTTTCGTAATGAACACACACTAATAAAATAAATCTTGTCTGCTTTATGTAGGTAGAAGAAAACCAGCAAGTTAGGATTAGAATAACCTCACAAACAATAGAAACGAGGCTTGTACCTCCGTGGCACTTGTCAATCACACTAAAGCAGACACATTTCCAGTGGCAATTCACTTCTAGCTAATGCACTTACTCCCATGCACCAATGAGAGTGGGAATAACACACGCCTAATTAGACACACAAACCCTGGAAAGGAAACTTGTTAATTCAGAAAAATCTCTATCTGTGTGAATGCGGCACCTTGCCAAACACCCTACATTTGCTGCAGACAAGTTCAACAACACAAACCACATCACCTCAATAAGACACCAAGAGTCATATTAACAAGGCCAGGCAATAATTATCACACTTAGCGCTAGGATAATTATCGTCGGCCAACTCTGAATATTATCGCGGAGATAGCATGCTATCAGCAACGCTTATCTCCAAAGCGATAATATTCAGAGCGCAAGCTGCCAATTGTGCGATTATCGCTGGAAATATAGCGATAATCCCACAAGTTTGGCGATAGCTTGCTGATAGGGATAGACACACTTAGCCATGATATCCACCTTGCATAGGATATCATGGCTAAGTCAGAAAAATACCAGTGTTAACCGCGGTTAGCGCTGCTTTTTTTATCGCTAACAGGGTTAGCGATATCCTTGATAATAGGAGAAATGTTGCTTAGCGACATTTCTCCTAATATTTTACTCTGGAACGCCCCTTTGCATCTCATTAGAGTTGCAAGGGGAAGCGTAGAGTAGAAGGGTGCTAACATGTGAATTTGCGTGTTAGCACCCTGTTGCTGATAGGGTGCTAGTTTTATCTCTGCTTTTTTGGCTTTTAAAGCCAAAAAGGCAGAGATAAAGCCCTTGTTAATATGCCCCCAAACTCTCTCAATCACAAGAATCATTCCACCCTATTTATTCTTACAATCCTCTCTGCTCAGGATCAGCACTGCAGGCCTGGAACTGATCAAGTGATCCATGAGGAAAATCCACATTGGAAAATCTATTAAAACTAAGGGCGGGGCCAAAAGAGATTACTAAAGCAGAAAGAAGGTGCTCTTATCTTGGAACCATCCTCTGCTGCCAGAAATATTTGTGGTTGTAGGGAACCCCTGAAATTGTACACCCAAAATACTACCTCAACAGCACGCCCATGTGTGGAAGATTTGGGGATGGTGTTAAACTTCAAATTCATGTGTCCCCGAGATAAGGCACTTTGGAACACATCAACAATACAGTCAGTTATCAAAGGAATGACTCATTAATTGAGTTTTAGGGCCGGACTAAACATGAAAAAGATTTTATACAAAAATTCACGAAGTGCGATATAGAGATCATAAATGAAAAAATGCATAAAGTCATTGCCATAAAGGCTCTCAGTAAACAGGACATACAGAATAAAGTGAACAAGCAGAATAATTCTAACTCTCAATAGAGCATCAAAATCAATAAGAACATGACCAGCATTTCTTAGTAGCATCGGAATTTCTTCTGGCTCACCCCCAAAAATCTGGGGTGTATACACAGTTTCCTTGCTTAGGAAATCGTTTCTGCAAAATCATCATGGTGTGAGCAAACAAAATTAAAGTTTTAGCAAATCTGAGCACAGTTCTATAAAACGTCATATTGCCTTACGATCTAAACACTATCCCACTACGTAAATATTGATTCTGTGCGCTCTGTGCTAAGGTCACCCGGAGTTGGCAGGACAAACTGGTTACAAGAACAGCAGCAAACTATTGTGAACGAAAGCAGTACAGTGAGTTAGTGGAAGGGCCTTAAGAAACAACAACATGACTATGTCCATTTTGGAAAGTTTTCTTCGAGGAGAGCAAGAACAATATTGATGGAAATAAGCAAACATGACTCTGATTGACTGAGTGCTGTACAAATGATGAACAGTGAACATGCCGGAGGAGACACCCATTTTGAACAAGATGATACCAGGGCCTGAATTGAGGCCTAGTTAACATAAGCCAGAAAAACACACTTCATTTAGTCACAGCAAATATGCTTCAAATCTAATATTACTGATAGAGCGCACAGGGACCTACTAGCTCAATTTTACCATATTCACCTGGGCCCATATAACATTCACACTTTGAACTAGCAGTCCTGCCTAACTAATTACTAATGTAATCACCCTATCAGTGTCTTTAGTCCTTTCAGGACTTATACCTGTAAACCATGACTTACCAATCCTTGTCACCTTTGCTATAAGTCCTGGGGATCGAAGAGGGAGTTAGCATAAACAGGCAATATTTAAACACATTTACGTTTCTTATAATAACCCCAGACTTGGGAAAGTTTTAAAACCTTTATCTATGAAAGATATTCTGAGTCAAAGTGAAAAAGGCCACAATCTCGTGACCATAAATTTTACAAGCAAGAATATTACCAATAGGACATCAAGTTTGTAAGAAATCACAGTAACACCTTTAGACATTGGTACCTGGGAAGGATGAGAAAGGGAAATAGCACAAGGACATATCACATGGATTATATTTACCTAGAATGGTGCAATGACCAATCCTGGCCACGGGCTGGGGCAAAATCAGGACCAGGCTCCGGTATAATCAGGAGCCCAGGGAACAAAAACGGGTGCAAATCAGTTCAGGTGACATCCTCTAAGTGCAACGCCACCGTCACACCCCTGGCTAGCAAAATTTGGAACCCCTACTGGGTAATCGATAATTTCCCCCAACACCTCGATTCTTCTGACAGAGTGCTCCGCCAGCACCTCTGCTCTCGATCTCCTATTGCATGCATTGGGTCAGTGACAGGTCAGCTACTCGGGCAAAACGGACAATTTCTCTAACTAAACCTACCTTAGTTATACCATTTCGAGGGCAATGTACCACCCCTAAATGTTGCAAATCTATGTGTTCCCCTTCAGTGATTGGTTGAAAAGACGAGGAGAGGTCATCACACTTTAATGAGATGAGATCATCTAAATTGACTTGAATTGATCAAGTTCCCGCCCATAATTTACTTTCTCGCGTCTTTATTCCGCCCACCAATATTATTTCATTTTTCGCATAAAATGTTAAAATGAATTGTAAGTCTTCTTCCTTTTCCCTGGTCATGGGTTGAGGTTCTCAGGCACATTGCGGGTAAGATGCTTCTTGCCCAAGGTTCAATGCCAATGTTTCAGCAAATTCGGAGTGTGAGTGCGCATGCGTAGCTTTCAAAGATGGGGTTTTTCACAGTATTCAGGCCCAAGTACAAGCTAGCAGTAAAGTCAAAAAGAAACATATTCGAATACAAAAATAAATGAATGCACTGTATACCACTTAACCCTACTCTAACCCCATTACTTAATTTCATCTTTCGCATTAATAGTTAAGCAAAACGTACAAGCTTAGTACAAGCTGCAGCATAAGCGTTAGCATGTGAGATTTAAAGCGGCCATTTTGGCACTAGTGCGCAGAAGCAAAGATTTCCCTCCAAAGCAGAAAGACGTTATATAAAAGGGGGTGGTCGATTACAAAACAGTTAAACATCTCATTACTTAAGAAGAAAGGTACATCAACTAAGTAAGTATCATTTAGATTGCATTTAATCCAGCTCATTGCAGTGATTTGCTGCAGTTACACATATATTATATTTCAAATTCATACAATACATGGTAAATTACGCTTAATTCTTAAATTAGTGCTCGGTGCTTGTCAGATAAGGAAAGGGATTTGAGGGAGGGTAGGGTGTGTTTGGAAAAGAATAAGGGACAAAGAAAAGGAATTGTGTCCTATAAACAATTCAGTCTTATTCAACAAAACATTTCCAGTCATGTTACAGATCACAGTGTGTTCCCACAGTGTACACTATACACATAAGTTGAATTTGGCTAATTTCCGGTAGGATGTGTATGTGTAGGTCATGATGTCAATGACCTACACATACACATCCTACCGGAAATTAGCCAAATTCAACTTATGTGTATAGTGTACACTGTGGGAACACACTGTGATCTGTAACATGACTGGAAATGTTTTGTTGAATAAGACTGAATTGTTTATAGGACACAATTCCTTTTCTTTGTCCCTTATTCTTTTCCAAACACACCCTACCCTCCCTCAAATCCCTTTCCTTATCTGACAAGCACCGAGCACTAATTTAAGAATTAAGCGTAATTTACCATGTATTGTATGAATTTGAAATATAATATATGTGTAACTGCAGCAAATCACTGCAATGAGCTGGATTAAATGCAATCTAAATGATACTTACTTAGTTGATGTACCTTTCTTCTTAAGTAATGAGATGTTTAACTGTTTTGTAATCGACCACCCCCTTTTATATAACATTGTACTGACCCAGGTCGATGAGATAAGGGTTTACCCCATTATTACCTACCACACAAAGCAGAAAGACGTCACACCACGTAGATGTGGCGGACGCATGCGCAGAAAAGTTCCAGCGTTTTCGGCGGCCATTTTAATACACTTGAGTTAATATTAGTAAAAGCACATAGGCGAGCTTCCCCTAGATACTAGAAATTTCGTGAAATGCGAATATTAGTGGACGAAACATGTTGGTTAATTAATTATAGGTTATTTAGAGAGGGCTGAATACAAGTCTCTGCATATGTGAGACCTTGCTCCATCAATACCATGTTAGTGTACACATGCAAATTTGAGAGTAAATCCACGTTCTGCATATTGTTAATAATTATGCACAAAAACCAAAATGCACAAAAATATCAACCATTGTCACCTACAAAATAAAACTGTCTGACAGGGCCAGAAAATAATTAATTTTCACATTAACCATCTGAAGAAATGGCATGGTCCTCCAACCCATGTACTAATACTAACTCCGGTCCTTGGAAGCTGGGAAGCCAAGGAATCCCCAATCGACACAGTAGAACATTTAACCCAATCTTGGAAGGGAGAATTGTTAACTAGTAATTCTAAAGTAAAAACTATTTTTCACCCCATACAAACCGAGCCTGGGAAGGTTGTAAAACTACACTCTGTAGGATACCTAAAGCCAGGACAAAAGCCATACAACAAGAGATGGATAATGATCAGATTTAGGGGTCATCACGGCTTCTCATAGTGATTGATGTTCATGTTTTATACTAGTTCCCAAAGCAGATGGGTTCATAAGGTTTTGTAATGATTTCAGAGCAGTCAATTAGATATCTAAACTTGATATCTACCCTTTACCACGTATCGATGAGCTGATTGAACAGTTGGGGGGATCTAGGTATATCACTACAACTGACTTAACTATGGGCTATTGACAAACACCTTTGAGACCTGATGACAAAGAGAAAAACACATTTGCCACTCCTCAAGGTTTATTTCACTGTGCTACTATTTGTGGAATTGGTTATTGCAGCCACATCAGTTGTATACTTTAGCCTATTTGAAAGATATAATAGTCTTTATACAACCTTTGGAAGAACATCTGTTAGGTAACTTACAGTAAGCCGACCTCCAGCTAAACAAAACTAAATGACTGTGTGAAGTATGTAAGACTCCTCTTAGGGAAGGGGTTGATTCAGCCTCAGGAAGGGACATTAAAAGCTTTAACTTCAGTACCTTTTCCCTGCAATAGAAAAAACTATGAGAGACTTTGTGGGCCTGCTGGGCTACTGTAGAAGCTTTAACCCCCTTTGACTGAGTTCCTTAAAACGATTTGCTCTAGACCAGCGTTACAATCCCAGGACTTCAGAAAAAGATTAAGATTGCAAACAGAGGCTTCCAGCGTCAGAACTGGGGCAGTTCTTTCTAAGATAAATAATAACCAGGTAGAGTACCCCAACTTCGTCATTAGCAGGAAACGGATCCAGAGGGAACAATATGCAACAATAGAGAAAGAATGTTTAGTGGTTAAATAGGCCGCCAAGAAATATAGGGGCCGATTAGGATGGGGGGCGGACTACAGCCCACCCTAGTGGTGCTGGTACTGACCACCAGTGATGCGGCGGTCCCTCACTGGCAATTAGGATGCCACCGCCACAGTGGTGGTGGCATCCCGCATATATTACATTGTGATGGGCGGTGCTGTAAGCAGCACCCGCCACAATGCAATATATGCATGTTGTGCATTGGCAGCACAACGTGACAGGCACCACGTAGTGCCTGCGGCCTTGTGCATGCCAATGTCAGGGGGTACCATGGGTACCCCCTAAGTACAGCCCCCCCCGGGGGCCCGCAACGGGCCCTCAAAGGAAACACCGCTGCCTTTCCATGGCAGAGTCTCTGCCATGGAAAGGCATTACACCGCCACCATTGTAATATAGATGGTGGTGCCTCCAAGGCACCTTCACCATATTGCAGGCCTTTTCCGCTCTGTAGGCAATCGGGACGATTGCCTACCAGCGGAAAAGCGGCAGACGGTCTTTCCCCCCCGCCATGCTAATGTGGCGGGGGTAAAAGGCCATCCAGCGGGGTGTTTTTGCGGGCGGCGGGGAACCGCCCGCCATCCTAATAGACCCCTAAGTTACTATCTGAAAGAACGACCCTTTACATTATAAATAGACCACGGTCCACTAACCTGCTTGAGTCACAACAAAGGAAAAACTGCAGAGTTCTAAGGGGGGTTCCATCTCTACAAACATATCAGTTCAAAGTAACTGTAATCGACTCTTGCCATGGGGTCCGCATTGTTGGCTGGAGGAACTTGGCAACAGTCCTGCCCCAAAGCAGGTAGTTAAGGACCTGGGCTTCTGGATGGATGACCAAGGAATAGTAAATTACTAAAGCAACCATGTGCTGCTTTGCTTGGATACCTGAGAAAGAAACTGTGGTCTTACCTGCTGAGTCTCAAAGAAGTATCCTTCAGGCCTTGGTAATTTCAAGGTTGGCTTATTGCAATGTGCTGTATCTGGGGGCTACTAAGACTCTTATGCGGCGATTGCCGATCGTTTGAAATGCTGCAGCTGCATACCTTGCCGCACTCCAGTAATGCTTTATTGCTATTGTCTGCACTGGCTCTGTATATATATGCGCATTACATTTAAATGTCTTTGCTATGTGTGCACAGCCCTGCACTCATTCGGCCCAACAGGCATTCAATCCCTGCTGTGCCCCTTTTTCCCTAAGCGAACTCTTCGGTAAAGAATTGTATCTTGCCACTAATCCCAAAGTCAGATTGATTAGACAGGGTGGACAGTCATTTAGGTTTTTAGCATCTAAATTACGGAACTCGTCGCCTCTCCAGCTCCGACACTTCAATTCGTTCATGATAGTCAGGAAGATGCTTAAGACTTGAATGTTTCAGCTCGCAATCATGGTTTCTTTTCTTCTCCGCCAGTGCTGGGAAACCCAGTTGAGTAGCCATGTGCTCTAATAATAAATAAATAAAGAAATAAATAAATAAATAATAAGGAATAAAAAATGAAACACAGAAAGGGAAAAAACAAAACAATGCTGACTTCTTATCAAGATATCCAGTAGTGCTTTCCCATCGGAAGGAGGTAAGAGTGGAGAGATGTGGTGTCATGGCCTACGGGATCTACGGGGCTCTATCTCTCTGAATGCCTTGCGGAAATGATTCGGTCGGCGATAAGGCTTTCGAAGCATCGTACTTGGTCGTTCGGAACTGTGAATGATGCGGTCGGGAACAATGGCTCCAAATCGGTTCAGGCAATTCCGCGTATGATTCGGGGCCCTCCTGAACAAGATCGGATTCGGGCCCTATGTGCGAAAAGTTATGAGTAGTAACTTTACCCTGGTAATCCTGGTTTAAGAGACTCCACAAGAGGGTGGAGACATTTTAATTTATTTATTTATTTATTTATATTCTTGTATAGCGCAGGACTCGACCCCCGAAGGGGTATCTCCGCGCTTGCGCTTTTAGTTAAGAATTGCCCAGTTGGTCCATGGTCTATAGGATGATTGATAATTTATAGTTTTTAGGAAGTCGAGAATAAGTACGTTTTTAATGATTTCTTGAAGGATGAATAATTAGTGGTTTGTTTCAGAATTGGGGGTAGTGAATTCCAGAGGATAGGGCCCTTGTAGGAGAGGGCTCGTCCTCCCTGCCTAGATCTCCTAATCCTGGGTATCTGAAGTAGTTGTAGCTTACTGGAACGCAAAGAACGTCCCAGAGTATAGGAGTTAAATTTTCCAATCAAATATTTAGGGCCGGTGCCAAACAAACATCTGTGTAGAGTGCAGCAGATTTTAAATTTAATGCGTTGCCGCACCAGCTACCAATGGAGTTTATCCAGAAGGGGGCGCGAGGAGGTCCTTGGCTGGACATTAAGGACAAGTCTCGCCGCAGTGTTTTGGACTACTTGTAATCTATTGAGTTGCTCTTCATTGGTCGAGGGAAGTAGACCATTACAGTAGTCCAATCTACTGATCACCAAAGTCTGGACAAGTGTTTTCCTGTGACTATCAGGCAGGAAAGGAAAAACCCGTCGTAGTAGTCCGATGACATGGAAGCAATATCCGGCAACTTGACCTACATGTTCTTTAAGTAGTAGTGCCTGATCTAATCGCACTCCCAGGTTTTTCACAGTCTGTTTAGGGCTCGGTGCTGGTCTTAAGTCCAAAGGCCACCATTCAGGGGACCACAAAAGCGTGGCCTCCCCGAACAGCATAACCTCTGTTTTGCCTACATTGCACTGGAGGCAATTTAAAGCCATCCAGTCTGATACTGCCCTCATTCAGTCCGCAAAGGATTTTTTTAATGCCGGCGTAAGAGTCATAAAAGGGAACAGAAGTTGAGTGTCGTCGGCATACGACACCGGGGTGAACCCATATGTTCTTTCAATGTCCGCCAAGGGGGCCACATACACGTTAAACAGTGTGGGGCTTAGGCATGAGCCCTGTGGCACTCCCTTGGTGAGCTCCCTAGAGATGGACTGATGAGAGCCCAGTCTGACTCCTTGCGAGCGGCCTGAGAGAAAACTCTCCAACCAGGACAGCGCCGTACCTCCTAAGCCCACTTCCCTTAGACGACCGAGAAGTACCTCATGTGACACCATATCGAAGGCAGCGGATAAATCTAACAGCACCAGAATCATAGAGCCCCCTCCATCCAGCTGCATCCTGATGTTATCGGTAACTGAAAGGAGGGCTGATTCGGTGCTGTGATTAGGTCTGAACCCAGATTGAGAATAGTCCAGACCTTCCGCTGCTTCGATAAATTTAGATAGATGGGTGTTCACATGCTTCTCGGTCATCTTACTAAGGTATGGCAGGAGGGAGATGGGCCGGAGATTAGAGGTCTGTCCATGGGAGTGCCGCATTCTTTCGAATAAGGTTCACCACCGCTTTCTTCCATTCCGAGGGTACTTGCCCCTTCCTAAGCGAAAGATTTATTACTGATTGGATCAAAGGTCCAAGCAGGGTGCTCAGGGGTGCAACCATTTTGGCAGGCAAAAAATCATCAGGAGACCCCGATTTTATATGACTGAAAAGGGGAGGAAGGTCAAGGGCACAAATTGCTGGAAAGGACATTAATGAGTTCTCTCTGCATGCAGGCAGATTAGAAGGGGGAGGAATATTATTCCTTTTACTGGAGGCCACCATGATTTTATCATAAATCAAATTTATCTTATTTTCAAAAAACCATGAAATATCATCACAAAGGGATTGAGAAAATTCGTCAGGGCTCTCACAGGCTACCGGTTTTACGAAAGCCAGTAAAATTTTAAACAACTCCCTCGATGAATTGCCTGAGACTGTTCTTCCTGGCCAGTTTTATGTTTTTATAATAGTTAGATTGAGCCTCTTGATGTGCTTTCTTGCTCTCCTCAGTTCTAGTTTTCCTCCATATTTTTTCTATCTTTCTACATCCCCGCTTCTCTATCCTAAGTACTTCAGTGTACCAGGCTTCTTGTTTGGAGGGGGGATGTTGCTTATGTAGCTTCAGAGGGGCCAGTGTATCAATAGCTTCTATAAGTGAGTTGTTAAATTTGGACAGTGCGGATTCCACACTGTCCTTATCTGTATGGATAGGTTGTTTCCATATTTTCTGCAGCTCCTCTAAGGATACCTTATGCCACTGTCGATGCCAAATTGGCGGAGAAGGAGTCATTTGAGGGGGTTTATTCAAGCCCAATAAGATGAACTCCACTAGAGAGTGGTCCGACCAACTAATCTCACTAGTGGATAAACATCGTACCTTGGCACAGTTAGAAAAGAGTAAATCTAGGGTCTGACCCCCTATATGTGTTGGTCCACTATTCTGCAACTCTAATCCTAGGGTGGATAAATCAGCAAGCAGAGATATAGTTTCTGGGTGCGTGTGGTTATCTATGTGAACATTAAAATCACTGAGAAGGATGAAATCTTCTTTGGCTTTAAAATACGGGGCTAGTAGCTCCAGGAGGGAGAGGGTAAAACCCGGATTGGGTCCTGGGGGGCGATAAACTAAAGCTCCTTTCCAAAAGGTTCTAGCAGCTGAACTAATTTTAAAAATCATAGTTTCCAATAGTGGGCTGTGTCTTTGTTCCAATATAGTGACCTTCAAGTCCTCTTTATACATAATGGCCAAGCCTCCACCTGTTTTCCCAGGACGATCTAAATTTAGGAACTTATAGGCTAAAGGAACCCCTAATGTTATCACTGGGACTGTATGGGGTTTCAGCCAGGTTTCAGTTAAGAAACATATATCTGGCTGCAACGTATGTACAAGGTCCCATACCTCATGGTGGTGCTTGGGCAAGGAGCGAACATTCAGAAGGAACCTTTTTAGGCCACCTAATTGTGTGATTTTCGCTTTATTTTCCTTGTTAGTGGGGTTAGCGAGAGATGATTGAAAGTGGCAGTTTATACATGAAAAGGGGCCCTCTGGACATGGCCAGGATTCTCTCATACAGCCTACCTGAGGTGTAGGTCGAAGATTTAATAGAGCCTGGGCAGAGTACATGATAGTATTAGCCCTTGAAGATGAAGGGTCCAGATGATAAGAGCCCATTGCCCCCTTGCCCCGTCCTGTCGCAGACGGGCGCAGACGGGCAGCTCTTTGGCTGCTCTTCGGCGTGTCTTCGGCTGCGTGCAACCGCTGCGCACTTGAAGGGGGGCGAGGGCTAAATAGCCCCAGAAGTGAGAGCACTAGAGCGCTAACCGCTCCAATGCTGCCGGAAGTGCCTTGCTCTCACCTGACCGCCCTCCGCACAACGGTACTAGTTACCCTGTCGGACCGGGGCGGGCAGGAAGGAAGTAGAGCCTCGGCTTGTTGCGGCCCCAAGAAAAATGAAGAAAGCTGCTTCCCCTCCTATTTAGTCAGGTAGGGAAAAGCGGTGATATATCGATTTTAAATACCGATTCTGGCGTGATAGTTTTCAACAGGCACAGAATATAATATTAAAAGACAGGCAAGTACAAGTACAACGAATTAAAATTTCAAATCACACACAGCATGGAGCACAAATTAGGCAACCTTCTTAAGCAAGCGGGTCGGGGACACTTAATCTACGCCTTGCCTTAACTTTACACTCAGAACTGGTGAATACTGTCTGAAGCTGAATACCGACAAGAATTAAATCGTGAGCTTCAGGTAGAGCACTTCAATGTGGGACTCCAACTGGTGGCCAACAGAGCTATTCCGCCAACGCCAAGGACCTCCAGATCGTCATTGACAACAAACTCGTTATGACCACCTAAGTCAATGCCGTCGCCCCCACATGCTTCCATACCCTGCAGATGCTGAGGCAATTTTTCTAATGGCTGCCAATCAGCATCCAGAAAACCATCACGTGCACCCTGGTCACAAGCAAGGTGGACTACGGGAACACCCTCTGTGCCGGGATCAACAAAACACTCACCAGAGGGGTGCAGTCCATTCGGAACACGGCGGCCACATTCACTCTCAACCTCCCCCGTCGCACTCACATCACACCACAGCTGAAGAAGCTCCACTGGCTCCACGTTCACAAACAACCACAATTTAAACTGCTCACCAAACTTTCAAGGTGCTACATAACACCGGCCCAGCATACCTCAGTAATCACATCTACTTTCATAAACCTTCCAGACACCTCCACACACGAAGAGTCCTACTTACACACATCCCATGCACAGATAAAACCAGACCCTGGGTCGAGGCTTCTCCTACATCGCTCCTACGGAGTGGAAGGACCTGCGGCTACACATCGGAGCCTCCTCCTCACTTCTTGAATTCCGCAGGAAGCTGAAGACCCGGCTTTTTGAGGAGTCCTACTAAGCCCCGGGGGGCTGGACTCACCTGCTCAGCGCCAAGATACCCTCCCGGTGATAGTGCGTGCTACAGATCTGCAAAACATAAAAGCACAAGAGTGTGAACGTACTACTGGGTGTAAATTAATACACATATGAGTAAATGTACATGTATATATTTACATTCTTGAATAGGCCCCTATATATTGTCTCATTTTGTACAAACTATGGACTCTCGTTGCTCAGCAGACCTTCCATGCCTCAAGCCACGAGCTCTTCTGCCCCTCGGAATGCAGTCTGGGTCCATCAGTAAGTATTCTCACCGGAAGCTGCGTCACGACAGAGAGACAGCAAAGACACACGCCTTCACGTGGGTGCACAATATAAATGCACACTATTAAAGTTAGTGGTGGGTTCACCTTTGCATGTGCGCTCACTCTGAACAATCTCCTCCGCCTCTGGTTTGAGGCCCTGTGGAACACAGTATTTTGTGTTTTTATTCCATACTTGGGCCTGTGTAGTATTGTCGTTTTGTTTACATCCTTATATTGTTTACTCTATTGGCATCATTATTAGATTTGTTCTGATTCTTAGGAATTAAGAATGAGAACAATTTGTATGTTCCTAAGTACTTATTGTTGCATGCTAGAATGTTGGGCATTCCTTCACTGCTTCTCGGTCTGGTTGGTACTCGTAGTGGGGTTGCCGAATAAAGAAGATGATTACTTTTACAACTGTTTCCAGTGTCTTTACTTCAGAAAATTGGCGACGAGGATGGGATTTTACTAAAGCGTGCATGTGCAAAGGTAAGAAGATGGGTAAAGGTAAAATGTAATGCATAAAAGAAAGTGATGAAGAACAATCATCCTCTGATGTTAGTGATGATGACTCTACTTCTGATAGAAGTGGAAAGAAAAAAATCCTAAATATCTCTAGCCAATCTAGTAGTAAACCTATTTGCTGTGTTTCCTTTGGTGAGGTTTCATTACAAGTCGCTGCCGATTCTGGTTCTCCATACACAATCATTGCAGAAAATATCTGTCCAGTCATTTCATTTACATTATTGGTGATCATTTGGGGCCAGATGTAGGTAAATCTATTTTACCGACACTTAAATACCGAATTTTACCGATTCGGTATTTAAGAGTCGGTAAAATAGATGTACCGAGATGTAGGTAAATCCAGATGTGGATTTACCGATTCTTTAAAAGTCGGTATTTACCGAATCGGTAAATACCGACCTGTAATGCTCCATTCATTCCTATGGGCTTTGAAGCCCATAGGAATGAATGGGGCATTACAGGTCGGTATTTACCGATCGGTAAATACAGATTTTTGGCAAGGGTGCAGGGGGTGTCACTTTGACACCCTCTAGCACCCCCAAAAAAGGTTCGGGGGCCATATGGCAGGCATACCTGCCCTAAGGGCAGGTCTGCCTGTCATATGGCACAGGTGTGCATGCACACATTTGCATGCTCACCTGAATCGGTATTTCACCATCAAATTGAATTTGATGGTAAAATACCGATTTCTTAGGCCTTGTGGGACTCATCAGAGTCCCACCTACATATCGATTTTACAGAATCTGTAATTTTACCGTTCTGTAAATTTACCGACCGGTATATTTACAGATTCTGTAAAATTACAGATCGGTAAATTACAGAACGGTAAAATTACCGATTCTGCCCCCTACATCTCAAATTCCTTTTACCGGTCGGTAACGGCCGAATTCGGCCGTTACCGACCGGTAAAACCCTACCTACATCTGGCCCTTGGAGCCTTCTGACATTTCCCCTGAAGGTTATACTGGTGAAAAGATAGATGTTTTAGGTTTTAGAGAATTAATTTTCAGATTTAAGGGTAGACATGCCCTCTGCAAATTACATGTGGCTAAGGAGGGACCTTCTGTTTTAGGGTGGAAGGATCAGAAAAAACAACATTATTCTTGATCCAAATAGCCCCGAAAAAGTACTTGTATAATGTGATGGTGAGGACACTAAAAATTGGGTTCTCCATGACTTTCCTGATGTATTCAATGGCAGTGTTGGCAAGTTAAAAGGTTTTGCACACATGATCTGATTAAAACACGACGCTACACCTAAAATCCACAAAGCTCGCAACATCCCTTTCATTGTTAGAGATGAAGTTAAGGCTGAGTTACAAAAATTACTTGATGCACGTATTACTGAACCCAATGAAGCCTCTGAGTGGATTTTACCTTTATTCATTGCCAGACGTGCCAACGGCAAAGTTCGTCTATGTGTTGATTTAAGAGGTTGGAATGATAATATTGCAGTAGACCAATTACCCTTACCCCGCATTGATGAAATGTTAATGTTAACTAGAGATGCTAAGTGGTTTTCCACCTTAGACCTTTCGTGTGCTTCCCATCAAGTAGTCCTGAACAGAAAATCCCAACATTTTACAGCGTTTTGTGCACAATTCGGCTGTTACCAATTTAAGCGCATGCCTTTCGGGCTTGCATCAGCAGCAGCCAACTTTCAGAGGCTCATGTTTGAACTCTTTGGTAACATAAAATAAGTCATTTGTTTCAAGATTATATATTAATTATGGGTAAATCTAAACAACATCATGATAAGGTATTAAGAAAGATTTTATCTATTTTGTCTAAGAAAGGTTTAACTGCAGAAATAAGTAAGTGTATGTTTGCAGAAAAAAAAGTAACTTACTTAGGACATGAAATTACTGATGAAGGCATTAAACCAAAACAAAAATTAGTTGAAGCCATCAAACATGCCCCTGCACCCTCCAACAAAGATGAATTACGTTCATTTTTAGGGTTAGCTGAGTTCTACTCAAAGTTTGTAGAATTTTTTTCTGAGCGTACGCATGAAATGCGAATTTTGCAAAAAAATAAAAGCAAATTTGAATGGACAACAGATTGTCAAAACTCCTTAATTGATATTAAACGTGCCATCAATAAAGCCCCTAAATTACAAGCCTTTAATCCTTCTGCTCCTACTTTTGTTACCACAGATGCTAGTGGGAAGGGTCTTAGGCAGTGTTCTGACTCAAAAATAGGGGTTCAGACATTGTCATTGCATTTGCCTCCAGGACTCTATCGCCCACTGAACAGAAGTATTCTGTGATAGAGAGAAACTTTAGCCTTTGTCTGAGCCTTAGAGCATTTTCGTAAATTTCTGTGGGGAAGGAGATTTACGGTTCGCACAGACCATAAACCTTTGACAAAATTGCTCCCTTCAGATGGTTTAGCTAGGGCTTCAGCAAGAATTGCTAGGCTTTCCATGCGCCTTCAAAATTTCATGTATGATGTACAATATGTTCCAGGGAAACTTAATGATACAGCTGATTTTTAAGCAAGTTGTCTTTACCTCTCAGAGAAATTGATTTGAATCCTTAGAATGATATTTGTGTTGCAAGCATTTTCACAGCTAATGAAACAAAAGGGTTACACAGAATAGAATGGGAACAACCTGAAGAGGAAGATAATATTCTAAAGCTTATCATAATCAAACTCCAACATGGTTGGGGCACGGTTAAATCTGAACTTCTTGGTGAAATGAAAGCTTTTTGGGAGGTAAGAAACGAATTGGGCATTGATGGTATGTTTGTTGTCAGAGGATATAAAATCATTCTTCCGTCTACTTTAAGGAACAAAATTATTTCTCTCTGTCATGAAGGCCATAGTGGCATTACATGCACTAAGAAGAATATCAAATCGTTGTTTTGGTGGCCCAAAATTCATTTGGAAACTGAAAGGTTTGTGAGATCATGTAATGAATATGAGAGTGCTGACAAATCACAATAAACACTCAACCCTCCTTTAAGTTCCTTAGGGTGTCCTTCTCTTCCTTGGGATGAGTTAGCACTAGACATTATGGGTCCCATCAGTTGGAGTGATGGTTCAACCAGATTCATTCTTGTACTAGTAGATCTATTTTCGAAATGGTTTGAACTTAAAATAGTTGAAAAAGCAGATACTAAGAATGTCATTGACTTTTTGGGCAGTGTTGTTATTCAGGAGGATTTTCCCCAAAAAATCCTCACCTATAATGGTGTCCAATTTAAGTCATGTGAAATGAAGGATTTTATTGATGTTGTTGGTATTTTGCACAAATGTTCGGCACTCTATCATCCAAGGGGCAATGGTGCTGCGGAGAGGGGCAACAGAATTATCAAAGGTGTTCTTCAAATGGCCATCCATAGTAAAAAACATTTGGAGCATGAATTGATGACGATGCTATGGACATATAGAGTCACTAGTCATGCTTGTATTGGTGAGGCCCCTTTTGGAGTCATGAGAGGTTGTATTCCATATTCCAAGGTCAATCCCGGGTGGATGGACAGGAGCAAACAGGTAATGTTGAATGCACAAAATATTAAAAATTGCATTTTAAAATTACCCACATGACTACATTTTGTGTTGCCATGCTCTCGGCAACCTGGTGAAGAATTGCTTTCCACGTCCCTGTTGAAACTTGCACAACCCTCCCCGCTCCTTGTGGTCGAGCCGATTCTGAGAATCTGCCTGTGTGCCTCACCCTCCCCCAGTTGTGCCAGAGACTCAGCCATATCCTGTCCATTGTTGGTAACTCAGCCTGTCACAAGCAACTCCTGTGCCACGTGACCACACCAACTGATCGAGGAAGCACAATGCTGTGCCCCATGACCACACCAACTGATAGAGGAAGCACGAAGCTGTGCCCCATGACCACACCAATTGGACAAGGAAGCACGAGGCTGTGTACATTGTGCAATCAGAGACATACGTCCCCTGGCCACGATTGCGCCACATAAGACTGACAAAGAACTTGTCTGATGAGGAACTTGTCAAAATGAGGACATTTGTTTTGTGTAAATGGGCGTGGCTAGCGCTATAAATATGTGTGCGCTGCGGAGTAAAGCAGCAGTCTCCGTAGAATTGTCTTTGTACCATTCTGGGACCCTGTCCTTAGCTCGAGCTAATAAATAACTTACTTCCCTCCACGGCTGGTTGTCCTGGTCTCTTTGGTAATGTATGGATCAAGCAAGAAGAACCCGTAGATTCTAGGTGTCCCCTGCACCGCTGGCTTTGACTCTCCTAGTGGGGAGGGGTCTCCAAAAAGCCAGTTCTACAATTTGGCGTCTTCGGTGGTCGTCATCGAGCCTGGTGGTCGTGAGGAGTCCGTGATCGAATTCTAAGGGAGGCGCGCAACTATGTTGGCTGAAAAATGTCTTTGTGGGCCCGAGGTCTCCGATTGCGTGATTCCTCCCTCCAGTGGACTACCTGACTGCCTCCCCGACTGACACTCCAGTTCTGGTTCCTAGTTTTGGGAGATCGTGACCTTTGTGACACCTGCCGTGTGATGGAAGATTAATGGTCAGGTAAGAGTGGGAGTGACCCACTTCTTTGGTGAATTGTATTTTGTTTTTGGGTATTGTTCGACTTTTGCAAAAGCCGAAGCCTCTGGGTAAGTACAGTTGTATGCTGTAAACATTAGATTTTACCCTTTGATGTTTGGAACCAGGATACACACCTAGAGATGCCTGGATTTAGTAAGTTTCGGAAATGGTGTTGTTATTGTACACAGGACTCCGCATTGGAGGAATCTTGTCCGATTCCTCCTTTGGTATCCTCTAATCATGAAGTGTATGCTAAACATGGTGTTGGCCGGATTATGTTTTGCTCACTTTGGCATAAGTATACAAAGGGTAATGCTGAGTTACAATGGCCAATATATGGTAGTTTTGAACCTTCTGTACTAGATAATTTAGAGGAGAAGTTGTTTCAAAGAAAAGCTAGACCTGCGATGTTTGATTCCTTTCGGGTTTGGCGCAAGGAATCCAAACAGAAAGAAATCAAATTCAAAAAGAGTGAAGCTAAAGTAATGCGTATAAGTGTGATTCAGAAAGCCCAGGATCATGATAATCTGAGAATAGAAGAGGGTATAATAATACATGATAGATTACATCGAATGCAGGTAGATGGATGTTACATTACAAAGAAGGTTCCCGAAAAGGCCCGGGACAAGGAGGATGACCCTCTCATGTCCTCCACGTTGAGCACCCCTCCACCTTGTACTCCCGCCATGTATCCGGCCCTTGATCCTGCGCAATTGACTCCCGCTACTGCTCCAGTTGTTGGCCCTGCCCATGCACTGGTTTGTACGATTCCTCAGCCACTTGTTCCCAACGGCCCGACTGTTCACGCTCGGGATATATGGATGACAATGGATCAGTGGATGCGCATCCTACAGATTTATATTTTTTGTGAAATGTGTGACATACTGATCCAAATGTGGGAAGATTTTTTAGAATCAGGTCCACCCCCAGGTGTGCCTGACCTTCGCCATAAGGTTAAAAAAGGGGACATACAGGGCCCAGCACTATTATGGGATCTGATCACGCTAGTAGCCTACTGAGGCTCTTTATCTGGTGTTACGTTAAATAAGGGTTTTCCAATTAGGGAAGTACAGCCTGTTTGGAGGGACCGCATTGTTGGCATAGATGGCCAGCCTGACATACCGACAGGTTTTAGACAGATGTGGGTTCATTTCCCTTGGAAAAGGTCTGAAGCCAATTGCCTGACCCGCGTAAAAATCCAGCAGGCTATTACAAGGAATTAACTCAGACACTCCAATCTTGCATGATGACTTTAGCAGCTATAGATATGTCTAAAATACGCCATAATGATCAGGTAGAATTTGGCCATGCGTGGAAAGAATTTGAGGAAGCTGACAGAGCTCGAACTGGCGGTGAGAAACCTGATCCCATGATCTTAGCCCTTCCGGTCCAGATACTTACCGCCATGAAAAAGATGTTGACACCGCACCGTATTAATTGGGACAGATTAGCTGCTTGCAGGCAAAAGAAAGATGAAAGTGTCTCTGACTTTTTCACACGATTCGAAAGCACATTCACCGACTATAGTGGACAGGACATGACTTCAGAAGGGGAACAGCGACTGTTTGTGGATAAATTTGTGTCCAATCTGTTACCAGAGCTTGGGACGAAGCTTAAAATGTCAGAAAGTGCATGACCCTTCTCCACCCCGTCTGGCATTTTGACAATGACCCAGTACTATGAGTATAGGGAGAATGAAGAGCGATATAGAACAGATAAAAAGACTAAAGACTTAAAGACAAAGGTCTTACTCCAACAAGCATACCCAACTCCGACCCAAAACAGAGGTGCCCCTAAGTTTCAACGAATAGCTCAGAGACCTGCCCCTGTGACTCCTCGCCCGCCGCTGGGGCCCAACCAGTGTGCTTATTGTCGCCAGGAGCGTCATTGGCGCGATGAGTGTCCCTTGTTGGCTCAGAACAACTCTGTCCCTGCTGGCCGCTTCACAGGCCAACGTCCCCAGAGAGGACGAGGGCGAGGCGGGCCTAGAATGCAGTTACAGGACAGGCGCCCCCTCATGTAAGAGAATAGGTTTGATACCACTAATTATGAAGACCGCAATTATTTTACTGAGGATTATGAGCCTGAAGAAGGGACGGGGTTCCTGTCCCACTAGAATTGCCAAAGACAAGAGAAGGGACCCGTGCCTATTCCTGTTGACCAGAAGGGGCCGTATGTCCATGTTACAACACTGGGCTCTACGGAGAAATTTTTGGTCGACACTGGTGCAACCAAAAGTTCTATTGCTAGGTCTAAAGTCCCTGGGGCCCCCTTGTCTGGCGCAAATAACATTTCTGTGGGATTTTCTGGTACGTAAGGACCTAGTGTGACCAGGTCTAACTGGGAGCTCAAACTGGGTCCATTAAAGGTTTCAAGAATTGTGTAAACTTAATTTATAAACACTTGTCCCAATTCAACATCATATGACATACAAAAGTTCTGGTTCAAAATCAACGTTGTTTTTACTGTATCTGATACATCTTATTCATGTGGTTTCAACAAATACAATAATGGTGATTGAGTAAAATACGATTTGACTGATACATTGTTAAATCACATATGTATATTTCATTCCTTGCAACTATTACAAAAAGTCTTTAAATAAATGATAAACATCAAAACATATCCCAATGCATTTCGGGTCACTACTGGACCCTTCTTCAGGGGTGGTCCTTTATTCAAACGGTTTAAATCCTTGATATTCAATAGATGTTCTGTTTGTAAGCACTTCAAAGTAGTATTTCAAACACTGTAAAGATAGTAATCGCCATGATAATAATGTCAGTATTTGCATGTGAAAGTCTGCACGGTGTCAAAAGTAGTTAAAATAAGAAGATAAGTGAGTCATGAAGTTAACAGCAGCTAAACTGAAGTGTGTGAGGGAACTGATTAGGGGGATGAATTATAGTAATGCTGAGGTGCAACCTTATTTGAAACACCCTACTACCGTATGTGTGCCTGACACCAAACAACACGTGATAAAAGATACGTGCAACTCAAGTGCACCCAGTATCAAAAAATCTCAACTTACCCGCCCAACACACACAATTGTGGACGGTTTCAAGAGTTCAACGAGCTTATCCGGTTCTGTGGATTACATGAGTACTTATGTCAATTAAAAAACGTTATGAGAACAAAAACGTCTCCCTAACTCTATGTGGCTCACTGGCTTACCGAAAAACAAGTATCACGAGGATGAATCTCAAAGTTCCCGCAATCTGCGGTACAGCATAGACCGGTTGGCCAAAGACTCCCTGTAAGTAAAAGATGCGAGTGCGTCAGTCTCTCGCCCCGATTTTCCCGTGTGTTATTATCAAAGCGGCAAGCGCTTCCATCATGCCTACCTTCGGTGTCGTGGCGTCCTCTAACCCTCGACCTGGCGATTACTTCCGGAAACAACATCCGGTACAGCGTAACATGCTTAAGTAGTCATGCGCCCTGGCCTCAGCCTAACGTCCGGTTCACGGTGCGTGTGATCTTAAAGGGATATGTTTTTTTTTGATAGCACGAGTGCACATTCTGATTATGTATAGCACACTTTAGCCTCTCATTCCACAATTGTTTAGCATTTTCCTTCGGGTTAATTCGACATCACACCGAGCGCAGACCGTCATAACCATAACTAAACACCTCCTCATGGAATTCAGAGACATTGGCATCTCTTCACATTATTCACGGCTTTGGCCAGACTTTGAGACACCTTTTTAGCAAACCGTGGAGTTTATATCACGGAAGACCCCATGTCTTTTTGACAGGTGTTTGTCCCCAGTAGCACCTATCCCTTTAAGATCACACGCACCGTGAACCGGACGTTAGGCTGAGGCCAGGGCGCATGACTACTTAAGCATGTTACGCTGTACCGGATGTTGTTTCCGGAAGTAATCGCCAGGTCGAGGGTTAGAGGACGCCACGACACCGAAGGTAGGCATGATGGAAGCGCTTGCCGCTTTGATAATAACACACGGGAAAATCGGGGCGAGAGACTGACGCACTCGCATCTTTTACTTACAGGGAGTCTTTGGCCAACCGGTCTATGCTGTACCGCAGATTGCGGGAACTTTGAGATTCATCCTCGTGATACTTGTTTTTCGGTAAGCCAGTGAGCCACATAGAGTTAGGGAGACGTTTTTGTTCTCATAACGTTTTTTAATTGACATAAGTACTCATGTAATCCACAGAACCGGATAAGCTCGTTGAACTCTTGAAACCGTCCACAATTGTGTGTGTTGGGCGGGTAAGTTGAGATTTTTTGATACTGGGTGCACTTGAGTTGCACGTATCTTTTATCACGTGTTGTTTGGTGTCAGGCACACATACGGTAGTAGGGTGTTTCAAATAAGGTTGCACCTCAGCATTACTATAATTCATCCCCCTAATCAGTTCCCTCACACACTTCAGTTTAGCTGCTGTTAACTTCATGACTCACTTATCTTCTTATTTTAACTACTTTTGACACCGTGCAGACTTTCACATGCAAATACTGACATTATTATCATGGCGATTACTATCTTTACAGTGTTTGAAATACTACTTTGAAGTGCTTACAAACAGAACATCTATTGAATATCAAGGATTTAAACCGTTTGAATAAAGGACCACCCCTGAAGAAGGGTCCAGTAGTGACCCGAAATGCATTGGGATATGTTTTGATGTTTATCATTTATTTAAAGACTTTTTGTAATAGTTGCAAGGAATGAAATATACATATGTGATTTAACAATGTATCAGTCAAATCGTATTTTACTCAATCACCATTATTGTATTTGTTGAAACCACATGAATAAGATGTATCAGATACAGTAAAAACGACGTTGATTTTGAACCAGAACTTTTGTATGTCATATGATGTTGAATTGGGACAAGTGTTTATAAATTAAGTTTACACAATTCTTGAAACCTTTAATGGACCCAGTTTGAGCTCCCAGTTAGACCTGGTCACACTAGGTCCTTACAGAGCTGTTTGACAAAGAATTGTGGGCACAATTCCCACTGGGTTAGCTCCTAAATTAAGTAAATTTGTTGTTAAATTAGATTAATTGGTTGAAACTAAGCAGGTGTGCAGGCTAGACCCATTACATTGCGGATTTTCTGGTACCCCAGTATTTATCCCAGTTTCACAACCACTGGAACTAACGATAGGACCCTACACAGTTGATTCCCCTTTGGTTTTGACACCCACATGTGGCGAAAATTGGTTGGGTTTAAATCTGTTAAAAAGATTACATGCCACCATATACTGTTCTCCTGATGGGGTTTACATCACTACGGGTCCCCCTACCACACATCCAGTATATTTAGCCTCCTCGGATCCAATTCCCCAGGAACTTCAGAATGTCCCTCCTGCTTTTTGGGCCCAAGGTGATACTGATGTCGGCCTTTTGTCCATACTCCCCTTTTCTGTTACCCTGAAGGAAAAAGCTCGCACTCCGCGACTTCCCCAATACAAAATACCCAAAGAAGGGGAAAGGGCATTACTCCAGATCATTTCTGAACTTGTCGACAAGGGTGTGGTTGAAGAGACAGGAGGAAATGTGTGCAATAGCCCAATTCTGCCTGTCCTAAAACACACCGATCCTTCCAAGCCCCCTGTTTATCGTTTTTTCATTGATTTGCGCGAGATAAACAAAATTGTAGTTCCCCAGTTTCCTGTGGTCCCAGATATCACCCTACTTTCTATGGTTCCCCCGTCTGCATGTTTTTTCTCTGTCATCGACTTAAAAAATGCCTTTTTATAGTATACCAGTTGATGAACAGAGTAGGGATCTTTTTGGATTTTCATTGGCAGGACGAAGTTTCCGGTTCTGCAGAGCTCCACAAGGATATACAGAAAGCCCTTCCATTTATAGTCAGGCCCTCAAGGGCCAACTTGATTCCCTGTCCCTACCCCAAGGTACCGCATTACTCCTGTACGTTGATGATTTGCTTATAGTGGCAGACACCGAGGAATTATGTAAAGAAGCTACAATGAAATTGCTCCTGCATCTAGCACAGTTCAATCACAAAGTTTCCCGCTCCAAACTCCAATATTGTCGACATGAGATGACCTACTGAGGTCATCTCCTGTCGAAGGAGGGACGCCGTCTCACCCCTGAACGAATACAAACAATCAGTAAAATGCCCCCATCAAAAACGCAGAAAGAGGTCCGTGCTTTTATTGGCATCACCTCCTACTGCCGCCAGTGGATACCCAATTTTTCTTTACTCATTAAACCTTTACTGACCCTCACACTTAAAGATGTTCCCCACCCACTCCCTTGGACAAATGAGTGCCAGCATGCATTTGAAGAACTGAAAACAGCCTTGTGTTCGGCCCCGGTGCTAGGCACCCCTAGTTATCAGGAGCCCTTCACTCTTTTTGTACACGAGCATAATGGTTGCGCATTGTCAGTGCTAACACAGTGTTTTGGTGATAGAAAACGCCCCTGTGCATATTTTTCTGCAGTACAAGACCCCGTGGCCCGCGCACTACCCAGTTGCTTGAGTGCAGCAACTGCAGCTGCCATATCCATTCGCCAATCTGCTGGCCTGGTCCTTGATACTGCACTTACAGTTATGATTCCTCACGCAGTTGACACTTTATTAAATAGGACAAATACTCAACATCTTACTAGTGCCTGTTTGTCCGGATATGAATTGACTCCCTTAGCCAGTCATATCACCATCCGCCGCTGCACTACACTAAATCCAGCCACATTGTTACCCTTTGTTGATGGTGACACTAATTCTGATCCGCATGATTGTGTCCTCCAGACGGAGGAACAGACTAAAGGGAGGGTGGATTTGACTGACCCACCCCTCACTGACCCTCATGATACCCTGTATGTGAATGGTTCTTGCTTCAAACTTCCTGATGGTAGCACAACTGCTGCCTATGCTATCACCACGTTACAGACAGCAGTGGAAAGTGAGAGAATACCTTACCAAACAGCACAGGCCGCCAAGTTGGTAGCACTGATGAGAGCGTGTGAACTGAGTACGGGGATGGCCGTCAACAGCCTTTGGCGTGGCCCATAATTTTGGGTGACTTTGGGCTGAGAGGGGATTTTTTAATTTTCACGGTACTAAAATACAGCATGGTCATCTGGTCAGCAGGCTGTTAGAAGCATTGAGTCTTCCTTCAAAGATAGCTGTGGTCAAATGTAGCGCCCACAAGAAAGTGACTGATGACATAGGAAGGGGTAATGCATTTGCTGAGCAGACTGCAAAGGAAACAGCTGGAGATGTCTCTACCCATATGTATGTAACTGGTCCCTCAAACTGGGTACTGGAGAAGGGGATGCACGAGGATACTATTAAGACTGTGAAGGAAATACAGGCAGAGGCGACTAGAGAGGAAAAGGCTCTCTGGGAAGAGCAAACAGGCCTATTAAATGAGAATGGCAGTTGGACAGATCTGTCTGAACAACAGCGATGGTTGTTACTGGATGCCTATGTTTTGCCAGTGGTCACTATGGCTCATGGCCCAGCTCACATTAGTGCAAAAGGTATTTGCAAATTGCTAGCTCCGGTATGGCAAAACAAACACATCCCAAAAAATGCAAGAGGTTAGTCAGGAATTGCATGATTTGTTTGATGCCTAACCCGGGAAAAGGCACACCAACACCTGCTGGGAATTTTGCACCCCCATCTTACCCCTTCGAAGTGCTCCAAATAGATTACATACAGATGGAAAGATGCAACAATCTCTGATATGTCCTGGTAGTTGTATGTGCCTTTAGTAAGTGGATCGAGGCCTACCCCCTTAAGGACAACACTGCTATAAGCACTGCCAAAATACTGTTGAAGGAATTTTCCCCCAGATTTGGGATGCCCAGTATTATCTGGAGCGACAACAGAAGCCACGTTACAGGATAAATAATGAAGAAAGTGTGTGTAGGGATGGGGATCAGACAAACATTCCATGCCGCCAATCACCCCCAGTCAGCGGGTTTTGTTGAGCGCCACAATGGACCACTGAAATTGAAGATGGCAAAAATCCAGGCTGACACAGGACTGTCTTGGCCGGACGCCCTGCCCCTTGCCCTCGTATCAACTAGAGCCACGGCACATTCTCATACCTGACTATCTCCATACGAAATAGTGTTTGGTCGGCCAGCAAATGTTTGGGGAGTACCCCGCCCCAAAAAATATTCTGATATTGAATACCCGTTGTTGATTGATTATTTACATGAATTGACCACTAACCTACGTCTCATTCATCGTCAGGTACAAGATATCCTGCCACCCAAACCCGAGGGCCCTTGTCACACCATCCAGCCAGGCGACTGGGTCTGCATCCGCAATTTCCAGAGAACAAAGAACTTGGAGCCGAGGTGGAAGCCGCCCCAGCAAGTGTTGCTGGCTACCAGGTCTGCAGTGAAGGTGGCAGGAAGAAAAAACTGGGTTCACGGAGTGCACTGCAAGAAGGTGCCTCTACCACTACCATACGACCGGTCGGTCAAGGAAGGCCTGGGAGACGATGAATGTGAGAACGTCCCGCGCTTTGTACCCTTCAGTGACGCCAACATTGCCTGGGCTTCATCTGAACGAGAGGACGACGACATCCTGCAATATGCCGTTCCTCCGCATCTGAGGTTGCGGGACACTCAACAGCCAGATCCTTTGTTTCCTGATCAAACAACGCCCAGGTCCACCCGGTACAACCTCCGACCCAGAAAAAAGGACCAAAGAGACAAAGGTCTCTGCCCTCTGCTTGACATGGTCCGACAAATCGCTGCAGGGCTGTGATACACCGGCGCATTTGACCGGAGCCGGTACAGCGGACCGGAGCGTGCCAATAGGACTGCTGGAATTACTGACCGGTGAAGCAACCTCCAATCACAGGCAGCAACTAGGGAAGACCAAGTGAAGCAGACGGTGACCAAAATGAACGCTGAAAGCTTGAAGAGCAAAGAAATGAAAAAACAAGAGTACATAAAGACAATACGTGGCCGGTACTCGATCTGTCTACTCGTACTCATGACTATTTCACTGGTACTGGCCTACCTTGGGTGGGTAATACACGCTGCCCTTGCAGCACCTGAGTCTCCTACCTCTACAGAATCACCTCATCAACATGTGTCATTACCCACCCATGAGAAAAACAGAAGGACAGGTTTCTTCAACAACACTTTCATTCAAATGTTACACCAGCACCAGCTTGTGGTGAACACAACAAACTGATGGGTATGTGGGTTGCTGCCCCATACTGCAAACTCTGGGATGTCCCTGATTCCTGCTCCTTTTTCTCGAGCTGGTTCAGCCTACGGCTGGTACACTGTGTTCTTTGACGCATTATATTCAGGTGACACATCAACACGATCCCTGGGGAACATCAGTAGCAGACAAGCATTCCGCCACATCATGGCTGCGGAGTGGCCAAGCATGGATAAAGATTCAGCAGAAAAGAAGAAATATGAGAACAATCATGGGTCTTTTTATCCATCGAACATCTACAATGGTGAGGAAAGAAAAGACTGCCACCTCTCAGGGATCTCCCTGTCTACCCACATCCCGGAAAAAACTTCATGAAAAGCAATGGAACAGTATGGGTGGGGCAAAGTGACTGCGCCTACACGCTCCAGCTCAATGGTTTGACTCTCCCAGCTCTGGTGTCCTTACTGAATACGTACTTTGTGTGTGGGAGCAAGGCCTACACCTGGATGCCCAAGTCTTGGGCCGGCACATGTTACATTAATTTGTTGCTTCCCCCCACCTACACCGCCGATGAAACACACCACATCCAGAAGAGGGGTGTGATTGACGCTGAAGACACAGCTGGCCAAGAGTTTGGGGACTTTGCTAAGGGGTTCCTCCCCTTTTGGGGCCCTATGGTCAATAGTCGCAGTCAGCGACATCTCACAAGGGTGGTAGAGGCCACCATCAACGCAACTGCCGGTGCCCTCAGTAACATCACGGCGGAACTTCAAGCAGACCGCCTCATGACTTTACAGAACAGAATGGCGCTTGACATAATACTGGCGGACCGTGGGGGAGTCTGCACATTGATCAGAACAAGTTGCTGTATATACATACCTAATAATGCGCCAACAGTATAACAAGCAATACAGAGACTGCATAAAATTGCTTCCGGCATCCATCAGGATAAGGGTTCATGGTCCCTAACTGGCTGGTTTTGGAGCATGGTATCTCAGTGGGGATGGAAGATAATGATTTTCATTGCTATCATTACAGCCGCATTGTTCTCTTGCTGCCTCTGTGTTCAATGCATGCCCGCGCTGTGTGGGCTCTGTGCCACCTTTTTGACACCCAAACAAATGAAATTATACCATCACAATGCCATGATGATGATCGAGAGAGAGGTCCAGGAAATGATGGACATTAACCTAGACGACGATTGATTGTTGCCTCTGCATGGCAAACGTAGGGACTGTTGAACTGTATTTTAAATTGACCCACATGACTCCATTTTGTGTTGCCATGCTCTTGGCAACCTGGTGAAGAATTGCTTTCCACGTCCCTGTTGAAACTTGCACAACCCTTCCCGCTCCTTGTGGTCAAGCCGATTCCGAGAAGCTGCATGTGTGCCTCACCCCCCCCCCCCCAGTTGGGACTGAGACTCAGCCACATCATGTCCATTGTTGGTACCTCAGCCTGTCACGAGCAACTCCTGTGCCCCGTGACCACACCAACTGATCGAGGAAGCACGAGGATGTGCCCTGTGACCACACCAACTGATAGAGGAAGCACGAAGCTGTGCCCCATGACCACACCAATTGGGCAAGGAAGCACGAGGCTGTGTACATTGTGCAATCAGAGACAGATGTCCCCTGGCCACGATTGCGCCACATGAGACTGACAAAGAACTTGTCTGATGAGGAACTTGTCAAAATGAGGAACTTTGTATTGTGCAAATGGGCGTGGCTAGCGCTAAAAATATGTGTGCGCTGCGGAGTAAAGCAGCAGTCTCCGTAGAATTGTCTTTGTACCATTCTGGGACCCTGGCCTTAGATCGAGCTAATAAATAACTTACTTCCCTCCACGGGTGGTTGTCCTGGTCTCTTTGGTAATGTATGAGTCAAGCAAGAAGAACCCGTAGATTCTAGGTGTCCCCTGCACCGCTGGCTTTGACTCTCCTAGTGGGGAGGGGTCTCCAAAAAGCCGGTTCTACAACGTGATGTCAATTTGGCTGTCGGACAATGGGTCTGGGTCAAGTCTAACAGAAAGGTCGCTGAAGGTCAAAGCAAGTTTAGTTCTCCTGTGCAAATTGTGAAAGTTATGAAAAATCATCTCAAATGATCTGATGGTAATGTACCTCACATGGTCAAAAGTGATTCTACTCTCAGTGATCCTAAGCAGTTTGTGTCTGCTCGCAACTATTGGTGGCTCGATATTCATCTTGAGCGTCCTTCCTCAAATCCCATGACAGATGTATGTGTTCGTGGTGGAGACGGTCCTTCAGTTGTAGATCTTTCCCCTTCTGAGGATCTTCCTCAGTCTGATGTTACTTCAGAATTAGGTCCTCTTCACCATCAGAAGGTTAACACTTTTGGAAGAAATATTGCTAAACCAAAACGTTTTGAAGATTATATTTGTTGGTCTTAATTCATTTTTTTTTTAAAGAAGGGGGATGTGTAGTATTGTGGTTTCGTTTACGTCTTTATATTGTTTGCTCTATTGGAATCATTATTAGATGTGTTCTGATTCTTAGTTATTAAGGATCAGAACTATCCCCCAGATTCATCATGCTCCTCTTTTGCGAGTCCTTAATAGCGATTATTAAGGAATCGCTATTAAAGACTCGCAAAACGGGATGCATGTAGAAATCGCAAATTGTATTGCGATTTCTACTGCTTCCTTATTTGCGATTCGCTAATTGCTAATCGCAAATAAGGAATGACTCCCCATTCGTTCCTATGGGCCTAAAGGCCCATAGGAACGAATGGGGAGTCATTCCTTATTTGCGATTAGCAATTAGCGAATCGCTAATAAGGAAGGGATTTCAAGGGTGCCAGGGTGTCTTGGTCTGGTTGGTACTGGTAGTGGGGTTGCCGAATTAAAGAAGGTGGTTACTTTTACAACTGTTTCCAGTGTCTTTACTTCCGCCTGCTAGTAAAAGGGTGTCTCATAGCAGCTAAGACCCTGGCCTGGTGACAGCGCCTTGATTCCCGCGCAGGTCTTCGCAGCGCTCTGTTTCGATGGATGCCACAGGGAGAGGCCGCTGCCCTGAAGGCGAGCCTTCCAGAGGGGCAGATCTCGGCTTTACTGATGTGTATCATGTCAGACCTGATTTCCGACCGCCAGGGTGGGTTTGTTGGCACTAGCATCTCTGTCCTCCTCTGACACGTGTCTGCGCGCTCATTGGCCCGCGCGCAGGTTCTCAGCCCGCCCTCGGAGGCTGGACCAGTGATGCTGCTCATCCCGTTGCCCGGGTGACGCCAGCCCTTCCCTGCATCCCCATCCCTCGGTGACGACAGAGCATCATGCAGCAGGGCCCCGCGCCACACCCGCAGCCCCAGACCTGCGGACGCGCCGGGCCTGGGAGGACGGGGCGCCGACAGGTGAGTCCGAGAGGGGGGCTGCGGGTCCATAGCGCCTCGAGGGCGCCCCTGAGGCTTCGGTGCGGGCTATGGAGCGCTCAGAGGCATGGGGGGGGGGGGGGGCGCTTGATGTGCGGCGGGGGTGGGTGGGGCTGAGCACGGGGCACGGCTCCTCGCAGTGCCAATGAATAGCGCTTGGTGGGGTGGCCTTGTGGCTTTGTAGCGCCTCATCGACCGTGCGGTGACAGCTGGAGGCGCAGGGATGCTGAGCATCCGAGGGGGGTGGGATATTGGGGTGTTCTCGGTGAGGTGAGGACAGCAGCGTATCGAGCCATCAGCGCGCGGCTCTTGGGGGGCCCCCGAGTCTTGGGGCGCCGCATCGGCCGTACAGAGCCATGCCGGGAGGGGGCGGGGGGCAGGTGCTGGATGTGGGTATTGGGGGGCGGCTTTCCCACACAGGCTGGGACAAAGGCCTCCGCCTCCCGCGGGCACCAGAGGGTTAAGCCTTGGATGCGGGGTGCTCTTGATGGACGACCTTCTAATGCGGGGGGAGGGGGGGGGGGGCTTGTTGTCATCTTGATGCCCCGGGGCCGGCACCGCATGAACACATGTGACTGTTCTCAGGGCATGTGTGATGCTGGGTTTTGTGTTATCGGGGTCGGGCCCCTCGGTATCAGGACAGGAGTGTGTGTCTGTCTGTCTGTGTGTGTGTGTGTGGGGGGGGTCTTGTTTACCTCTAGCCTTTGATGCCAGGATGCATCACTGGTTCTGACTATACGGGGTCCTTCCCATTCTCCCGAGGCGGGCAGGGGGGCCACACCCCTGGGAGAGGATGCTGTGGCCCCCCGGGATGAGTGCAGACGGGACCCGAGACCGGGGCATGGCGGTGCTGCCGGCACGCAGGGCACCAGGGTGGCGGCGTGTCTGGCACCCGTGGCGGCAGGTGTTACTCAGGGCACGGTTCACGCAGGCTCACGCGGTACCCAATGTCTCAAGAGAACGAGCTGAAGAGGTATTGGGCGCCCTGGGGGTGGAGATGCAGGGGCTGCCCAGGGCTCCAAGGGATGAAGATGCTAGTGGTATCCAGGGCGGGGCCCCTAGGAGTGAGATGCAGATGGTACCCAGGGCCCCAGGCATGGAGATGAAAGTGGGATCCAGGACCTCAGGGATGGGTATTCAGGTGGTACACATGGCACCAGAGCTGGGGATGCAATTGGTATCCAGGACCCAAAGGAAAGAGATGCAGGTAGTTCCCAGGGCAACAGGGATGAGAGTTCAGGTGGTACCCAAGGGTCCCAAGATGGAGATACAAATGTGGTACTCGGGGCTGAGATACACGTGGTACCCAGGGCCCAAGGGATGGAGATGCTGGTGGTACCCGGGCCCAAGGGATGGAGATGCAGGTGGTACCCGGGCCCCAGGGATGAAGATGCAGGTGGTACCCGGGCCCAAGGGATGGAGATGCAGGTGGTACCCGGGCCCAAGGGATGGAGATGCAGGTGGTACCCGGGCCCACGGGATGGAGATGCAGGTGGTACCCGGGCCCAAGGGATGGAGATGCAGGTGGTACCCGGGCCCAAGGGATGGAGATGCAGGTGGTACCCGGGCCCAAGGGATGGAGATGCAGGTGGTACCCAGGGCCCAAGGGATGGAGATGCAGGTGGTACCCGGGCCCAAGGGATGGAGATGCAGGTGGTACCCGGGCCCAAGGGATGGAGATGCAGGTGGTACCCAGGGCCCAAGGGATGGAGATGCAGGTGGTACCCGGGCCCAAGGGATGGAGATGCAGGTGGTACCCGGGCCCAAGGGATGGAGATGCAGGTGGTACCCGGGCCCCAGGGATGGAGATGCAGGTGGTGCCCGGGTCCAAGGGAAGGAGATGCAGGTGGTACCCGGGCCCCAGGGATGGAGATGCAGGTGGTACCCGGGCCCCAGGGATGGAGATGCAGGTGGTACCCGGGCCCCAGGGATGGAGATGCAGGTGGTACCCGGGCCAAGGGATGGAGATGCAGGAGGTACCAGGCACAGGGGATGGAGATGCAGGTGGTACCCGGGCCCAAGGGATGGAGATGCAGGTGGTACCCGGGTCCAAGGGACGGATATGCAGGTGGTACCCGGGCTCAAGGGATGGAGATGCAGGAGGTACCCGGGCCCAAGGGATGGAGATGCAGGTGGTACCCGGGCCCCAGGGATGGAGATGCAGGTGGTACCCGGGCCCAAGGGACGGAGATGCAGGTGGTACCCGGGCCCAGGGGATGGAGATGCAGGTGGTACCCGGGCCCTAGGGATAGAGATGCAGGTGGTACCCGGGCCCAAGGGATGGAGATGCAGGTGGTACCCAAGGCCCCAGGGATGGAGATGCAGGTGGTACCCAGGGCCCCCAGGACGGAGATGCAGGTGGTACCCGGGTCCAAGGGATGGAGATGCAGGTGGTACCCGGGCCCAAGGGATGGAGATGCAGGTGGTACCCAGGGCCCCCAGGACGGAGATGCAGGTGGTACCCGGGCCCAAGGGATGGAGATGCAGGTGGTACCCGGGCACAAGGGATGGAGATGCAGGTGGTACCCGGGCACAGGGGATGGAGATGCAGGTGGTACCCGGGTCCAAGGGAAGGAGATGCAGGTGGTACCCGGGCCCCAGGGATGGAGATGCAGATGGTACCCGGGCCCAAGGGATGGAGATTCAGGGGTACCCAGGCCCAAGGGACGGAGATGCAGGTGGTACCCGGGCCCCAGGGATGGAGATGCAGGTGGTGCCCGGGCCCAAGGGTTGGAGATGCAGGTGGTACCCGGGCCCCAGGGATGGAGATGCAGGTGGTGCCCGGGTCCAAGGGAAGGAGATGCAGGTGGTACCCGGGCCCCAGGGATGGAGATGCAGGTGGTACCCGGGCCCCAGGGATGGAGATGCAGGTGGTACCCGGGCCCCAGGTATGGAGATGCAGGTGGTACCCGGGCCCAAGGGATGGAGATGCAGGAGGTACCAGGCACAGGGGATGGAGATGCAGGTGGTACCCGGGCCCAAGGGATGGAGATGCAGGTGGTACCCGGGTCCAAGGGACGGATATGCAGGTGGTACCCGGGCACAAGGGATGGAGATGCAGGAGGTACCCGGGCCCAAGGGATGGAGATGCAGGTGGTACCCGGGCCCCAGGGATGGAGATGCAGGTGTTACACGGGCCCAAGGGACGGAGATGCAGGTAGTACCCGGACCCAGGGGATGGAGATGCAGGTGGTACCCGGCCCAAGGGATGGAGATGCAGGTGGTACCCGGGCCCCAGGGATGGAGATGCAGGTGGTACCCGGGTCCAAGGGATGGAGATGCAGGTGGTACCCGGGTCCAAGGGATGGAGATGCAGGTGGTACCCTGGCCCAAGGGATGGCGATGCAGGTGGTACCCAGGGCGGGACCCCTAGGAGTGAGATGCAGGTGTTTCCCAGGGCCCCCGGGGATGGAGATGGAGGTGATACCCAGGGCCCCAAGGGTGGGCATGCAGGTGACACCCAAGTTTCTAGGAATGGAGATGCAGGTGATTGTAAGGGCCCTAGGGATTGGTATTCAGGTGACACCCTGTACCACAGGGCTGGGGATGCAAGTGGTACCAATGAGTGAGATGGAGGGATACCCTGGTCCCGAATGATGGACATGTGTGATATTGTACAGTAAGTATCTTAAGCACACATAGAATGTGTACTTCACGTCCAATGGCCGGATATGCAAGTGGTACCCAGGGTGGGGCCCCTAGGAGTGAGATGCAGGTGGTACCCGGACCCCAGGATTGGAGATCCTGGTGGTACCTGGGCCCAGAGAGGGAGATGCTGGTTGTACCCGGGCACAAGGGATGGAGATGCAGGTGGTACCCGGGCCCAAGGGATGGAGATGCAGGTGGTACCCAGGCCCAAGGGATGGAGATGCAGGTGGTACCCGGGCCCAAGGGATGGAGATGCAGGTGGTACCCATGCCCAGGGGATGGAGTTGCAGGCGGTACCCGGACCCCAGTATTGGAGATGCAGGTGGTACCCAGGCCCAGGGATGGAGATGCAGGTGGTACCCGGGCCCAAGGGATGGAGATGCGGATGGTACCCATGCCCAGGGGATGGAGATGCAGGTGGTACCCGGGTCCAAGGGATGGGGATGCAGGTGGTACCCGGGCCCAAGAGATGGAGATGGAGATGATACCCAGGGCCCCAAAAGATGCAGATGGTACCCGGGCCCAAGGGATGGAGAAGTAGGTGGTATCTGGGTACAAGGGATGGCGATGCAGTTGGTACCCCGGGATAGGAAACACGCTTTTGGCAAACTCTGAAGCCAGAAGACAGCAGAGAGCGCATTACGCTCACTAGGAGCTTTACAGCTTGATTTTTTAATAATCCCGATTTTATTTGTGTTAGGTAAATATTTTGATTTGTTTGCTCTGTTTTTAAAGCGCCACTTACCTGCACATTAAAAATTAATAAACACCGCGTTGGGGCGGCTCCTTTGGCCATTTGAGAAGCTAGCAGCTTCATTTCACTCGTTCTACATGACCGACTGCCATAGTGGCGGCCATCTTGGGTGGGGGCTGAGGCTCTGCACGGTCTAGTCGTCACAAGGACGCTAGACCGGTATTTAAGTCGAGCAAATTAGGCGGCCTGCTACTTGGAATCACGCTTTTGGCAAACTCTGAAGCCAGAAGACAGCAGAGAGCGCATTACGCTCACTAGGAGCTTTACAGCTTGATTTTTTAATAATCCCGATTTTATTTGTGTTAGGTAAATATTTTGATTTGTTTGCTCTGTTTTTAAAGCGCCACTTACCTGCACATTAAAAATTAATAAACACCGCGTTGGGGCGGCTCCTTTGGCCATTTGAGAAGCTAGCAGCTTCATTTCACTCGTTCTACATGACCGACTGCCATAGCGGCGGCCATCTTGGGTGGGGGCTGAGGCTCTGCACGGTCTAGTCGTCACAAGGACGCTAGACCGGTACTTAAGCCGACCATGCTTACGCGCAGCGGTCACGCGCTGCGGGATCGCCAGATCATCGCCGGAGTCACGCCAGAGTCCAGCCCGTCTGCGCCCGTCCGCGCACGGGCGGGCTCGGGGGCTCGGACTCCTGATCATCGTTATTCTTATACGGCGGAAGAGCTTCACCGTGTAAATAATGGTCAGCTGTTACTTGATCAAGGTACTATTGCTAGGCTAAAAAATTATGCCATACTGCAGCCTTACAATAGAAATTCTAGAACCCAATATCCGGTACTAAAGATAGCCAGCCTGAACACTAGGTCCCTTCATAGCCATCATGTGGAGATCTACACCCTACTTCAGGATAGAGACCTGGATGTCTTGACACTCTCAGAAACCTGGATGGGTGAAAACTCCATGCCGGACATCATTGCTGCCCTTCCTAATGGCTATGACGCAATATGGCAGAACCGCGCAGGGTCGGCACGGGGGGGTGGAGTAGCGATTCTATTAAAAAAAACCCTATCTGTGGAGAAACTATTATCAGAAACAGTGGATCTAGCTGATCTGGTAGGAGTAAAGATCTCCCTAAATAACTCCTGCTGGGTGATTCTGTCGATTTATCGTCCGCCTAACTCATCGCCACTTTTTAATGATTTATTTGCCCCTATCATATCAGACCTATGTACAAGATGTAAGAAAATCGTGATACTAGGAGATTTTAATTTGCATTGGGACAGCCCTCAAAGGGACTTGCCAACACGCCAATTGGACACTATTATGTCCGCCTTGAGTTTCAGTCAACTCGTGGAAGTACCCACACACATCAAGGGTCATACTCTTGACTTAGTGTGGACCACAGACCCAAATGTTCTTCTTGGGGATGTGGTTCCCTGTGTCTGGACTTACCATTACTTGGTGACTTGTGAGGTAAATGTTAACGACCATTTAAAGCATCTACCCCGGGGTACTAGAAGGATCCGCAAATGGATCGAGGTTGATTTAAAAACCTTAACCTCGGTGTTCCCGAAGACAGCTTGTCTGATGAATTCAGATAAAAACATGGATGTAGAATACGCGGACTTAACTCAGAGCCTGAACAGAGCTATTGATCAGATAGCGCCGGAAAAAACTCAGTTAATAAAGGGACCTGGTAAAGAGGCACCATGGTTTACCCCACTATTAAGGGAACAAAAAAGAAAACTTCGAGCTCGGGAGAGAATCTGGAGGAAAACTAAACAGGATATAGCAAAGAACCAATATAAAGACTCACTCCATCTGTATAAAAAACTTATCTCACAAGCTAAGGCGGAATATTATGAGTCTCGCCTACAGAAGGCTAGGAATACCCAGAAGGAGACCTTTCAAATCCTGTCGGAGCTAAGTAGAAAACAGGAGAATTCTGAGTCTCCCATAAACTGTAACACCTTCCAGGGGTATTTCTTAGAAAAAGTAAAGACCATTATCCTGGAAATTAAGAATAGTATGGCGAATAGTGACACTGCTCTATAGCAAAGTTCCCTGAGCTGGATGAGCTAAGCCTAGAGCAGCTAATGGGTAAAACCAAATCTGGTTCCCCAGCGGACCCTTGTCCCCCGAATGTTTTCCGGGTGGCACTGCCGCTACTGGAAGCCCGGATTATCTCTCTCCTCAATAGGTCCCTAGAAACAGGGTATTTACCAAGCGATCTCAAGGAGGCGCGAGTTAGACCCCTGTTGAAGAAACCAGGCGCAGACCCGGCTGTCCTAAAGAACTACAGGCCGATTTCCCAGCTGCCTTTCCTTGCAAAGGTCCTAGAGCAACATGTGCTGAAGTCTCTGTCCCTGTACCTCGAATCCCATGGCTTATTGCATGAGCGACAGGCGGGGTTTCGAGCACACCATAGCACCGAGCTAGTGATGCTCTCGGTGCTAGACGAACTGAGAGGCATGGCTGACAGCAAAAAACCGAGCGCCCTGATTTTATTAGACCTGTCAGCGGCGTTCGATACCGTCAGTCATGACCTGCTCCTGGGAAGACTGGAGGCCTTTGGGATCAAAGGCTTGGCCTTCAAGTGGCTGCAATCCTTCCTTTCGGGAAGGACACAGAGGATACAACTGGGGGATTCGATATCTGAGGTGGGGTTTTTAGAGTGCGGGGTACCACAGGGCTCCGCACTGTCCCCACTTCTGTTTAATCTCTACCTGCAGCCTCTGATTACATCCTTGGCCGAGATGGGCTGTAGAGTCTTCAATTATGCTGACGATACTCAGCTTGTGCTGAGCATCGATAACACAGGGACAGCACAAATTCAAGCTCAAAACATCCTGAGGTACACCGTAGGGTGGATGACGGAAAACCTACTAAAGATCAACCCGGATAAGACCGAGGTATTGGTAATTCCATCTACCACCTCACCGTGGAGTGATCTGTATTGGCCTGCAGAGCTTGGAGCAGCCCCAAAGCCCAGTGCCAATGTAAAGAGCTTGGGGATCAAACTAGATTGTGATCTGTCAATGTGCAGCCAAATTTCCACCGTTGTTGGAATCTGCACGAACATCATCAGACAACTAAGAAAGCTAGTCCCCTTCCTCTCTCATTCTATGATGCGCTCAATTGTAGCAGCAACCGTCATCTCACGGATCGATTATGGGAATGCCTTGTATCTTGGCCTCCCAAAAATACTGACCAACAGACTTCAGGTCGTAATGAATGACGCCGCACGATTGATCTTCGGACTGCCCAGACGAACAAAGGCCTCCCCTCTACTTCAAAACCTTCATTGGCTCCCTGTTAAAGAGAGGGTTGAGTTTAAGAGCCTCTGTATAGCACATAAGGCGATCTACGGCCATGCTCCGGCCTACATCAAAGCTCGTCTGGAAGTATATAATCCAAAGAGAACACTTAGATCATCGGATTCTCAGCTATTGGTCTGCCCCCGCTACAAATTGGTGACCAAGGGAGGGAGAGCCTTTTCTGTTCTGGCCCCCCAGCTGTGGAACAAGCTGCCTGAGGGGCTACGCAGGGAGGCGAACCTCTTACGGTTCAGGAAATCATTGAAAACGTTGTTCTTCGGAAGAGCCCTGATTGCAATGTAGCCTGTAGCTGTGTCTCTCTGAAGAGTGAGCCAAGTTATTGTAATAACATCGATTTCCAAGCGCTTAGAGACCTGCAGGTGATTGGGCGCGTTATAAATCAAAAATAACAATAACAATAACAATAACAATAGGGGATGGAGATGTTATGCTATTTTACAGAATTTATAAAGCACGCGTGTACCCAAAGGTGTCTTGGCGCTATCTGAGTGAGCAGGCTAGAAACAGTTTCAAAAGTTAAATATCCAAGTTTTTATCTCTTTCCTAAATGCCAAGAGAAGGGATGGCTCTGATTTGAGCTGGCAGACTCTTTCAAAGTCTGGCTGTACCGTGGACGATGCTTCTGCCACCCAGGGCGCCTTTTTGATTTTTTGAACAGCTAAGATGTTAAAATTGACAGAGCAGAGATCTCTGTTGGGCATGTCGTTTAAAAACCGATCTGAGACATTCTGGACCAGTCTTGCACAATCTTTTATGCGCAAGGCAGAGGGCTTTACATTTTGCACGGCTGCGAATAGGCGGCCAGTGGAGCTGGCAAAGTCCGTGAGAAGCGGAATGATACTTAGGGAGCTTAAGAATCATTCTAGCCGCAGCATTTTGAGCCAGCTGACACCGTCTCAAATGTTTATCTTGGATGTTTAGGTAGAGACTGTTGCAATAGCTCACTTCAGATAGAACTAGTGCAGTGATCAGGGTTTTCCTATAGCTGTCGGGGATGAAGGGTAGGATTTTCCTGATCAATTTTAAGATGTAATCGGCTGAAGAGGTCATAGCCGAAACGTGGGCACCCATGCTGAGTTTGTTATCAATGATAACTCCCAACTTTTTTTGGCTTTGGTGACAGGAAGGGAGGGGGGGGGGTGAGGAAGATGCTCAGGGTACCGGTCAAGGGACCAAGCTAGGGAGGGCTTCCCGAAAACAATAATCTCGGTTTTACCTGAATTGAGTTTCAGGCAGTGTCGACTCATTCTACTGCCGACCGCCTCGATACAGTTCAGACAGCTTTGTCCTCCAGACGTGCCATTGTTAGCAGCAGCAATTATCAATTGGGTGTCGTCAGCGTATGATGTTACCTCCAAGTTGAAACTTTTAATAAATAGACCAACTTTAGCTACATAATCATTGAAAAGCGTGGGGCTCAATGGTGATCCCTGGGGACCCTGCACGGTAAGGAGTAAGGGGTAGATTTGTATTTCCCTAGAGATACCGTTTGTGTCTGTCTCTAAGGAAAGCGGTGAGCAGATCCTGTGCTTCGTCCTTCACTCCTATTTCCGCTCGGCAGTGGATGAGCGTTGTGTGGTCTACGGTGTCGAACGCAGCCGACAGGTCCAATAGGATCATGACTGCCGTACCGCCCTCATCCACTGCCATCCACCTCTTACGTTGCTTTGACCAGGGCAGTTTCTGTGCTGTGTCCTGGTCTGAAGCCAAACTGGTTGGTGTCTAAAAGCTGGGTATCCTGAATATATTTAGATGATTCAGTATTCATAATTTTTTCACAGATTTTATCGGGGAGAGGCAGGCGAGCGATCGGGCGATAGTTGTTGGTATCAGTGGGAAACATCCATCACAACGCAACTTTTACGACGCACTACCATTACAACGCAGGATTTACAACGCAAGTCATTACAACGACTTGCGCTGGAGGGCGCTGTAGGATAAGGAATAGTTTAATTTACTATCCAAAACCTTCCCTACTATCCACGGGGACTGGAGTTGGAATAGTAAATTAAACTATTCACTATCCAGCACCCCCAACGCAAGTCGTTGTAACGACTTGCGTTGTAAATCCTGCATTGTAAAGGCATGCGTAGTAAAAGCATGCGTTGTGATGACATACATCCGTATCAGTACAGCTCAGGTTAGATTTTTTTAAGAGAAGGAGGATGGAAGCCTGATTCCAGATAAGTGGAAACGTGCCTGTGGAGAACATAATGTTAAAGGTGTTCGACAGGTTCCGAGCGATGATATCTGGAGCCAGTTTCAATATCTTTGCCGGACAGCGGTCATAGAGGGAACCAGATTTGCTTTGCAGAAGCAGGGAGATCACTTGTTCTGGTGTGGTGGCAGCAAAATTGTGACCATGTTCATTCATATTAAATTGTTCTAAAAGCAGCAAATTGTGGTTATCAAAGTTTAAAAAAATTCCTCTAACTTTTTCTTTAAATTAATTTGCCAAAGCATTATAAAACATTTGACTATAGGAGGAGTTATTGTTATTGGGGGTGCTGGTGGTACCCGGGCACAGGGATGGAGATGCAAGTGGTACCCGGGCACAGGGGATGGAGATGCAGGTGGTACCCGGGCCCACGGGATGGAGATGCAGGTGGTACCCGGGTCCAAGGGATGGAGATGCAGGTGGTACCCGGGTACAGGGGATGGAGGTGCAAGTGGTACCCGGGCCCAAGGGATGGAGATGCAGGTGGTATCTGAGCCTAAGGGATGGAGATGCAGGTGGTACCCGGGCCCAAGGGATGGAGATGCAGGTGGTATCTGAGCCTAAGGGATGGAGATGCAGGTGGTACCCGGGCACAGGGGATGGAGATGCAGGTGGTACCTGGGCCCAATGGATGGAGATGCAGATGGTACCCGGGTCCAAGGGATGGAGATGCAGGTGGTACCCGGGCACAAGGGGTGGAGATGCAGGTGGTACCTGGGCCCAAGGGATGGAGATGCAGGTGGTACCTGGGCCCAAGGGGTGGAGATGCAGGTGGTACCCGGGTCCAAGGGATGGAGATGCAGGTGGTACCTGGGCCCAAGGGGTGGAGATGCAGGTGGTACCCGGGTCCAAGGGATGGAGATGCAGGTGGATCCCGGGTCCAAGGGATGGAGATGCAGGTGGTACCCGGGCCCCAGGGAAGGAGATGCAGGTGGTACCGGGCACAGGGGATGGAGATGCAGGTGGTACCCGGGCCCAAGGGATGGAGATGCAGGTGGTACCCGGGCACAGGGGATGGAGATGCAGGTGGTACCCGGGCACAGGGGATGGAGATGCAGGTGGTACCCGGGCACAGGGGATGGAGATGGAGGTGGTACCCGGGCCCAAGGGATGGAGATGCAGGTGGTACCCGGGCCCAAGGGATGGAGATGCAGGTGGTACCCGGGCACAAGGGATGGAGATGCAGGTGGTACCCAGGGTCACAAGGGGTGGAGATGCAGGTGGTACCCGGACCCAAGGGATGGAGATGCAGGTGGTACCCAGGGTCCCAAGGGATGGAGATGCAGGTGGTACCCGGGCACAAGGGATGGAGATGCAGGTGGTACCCAGGGTCACAAGGGGTGGAGATGCAGGTGGTACCCAGGGTCACAAGGGGTGGAGATGCAGGTGGTACCCGGGCACAAGGGATGGAGATGCAGGTGGTACCCAGGGTCCCAAGGGATGGAGATGCGGGTGGTACCCGGACCCAGGGGATGGAGATGCAGGTGGTACCCAGGGTCACAAGGGGTGGAGATGCAGGTGGTACCCGGGCACAAGGGATGGAGATGCAGGTGGTACCCAGGGTCACAAGGGGTGGAGATGCAGGTGGTACCCGGGCACAAGGGATGGAGATGCAGGTGGTACCCAGGGTCCCAAGGGATGGAGATGCGGGTGGTACCCGGACCCAGGGGATGGAGATGCAGGTGGTACCCAGGGTCACAAGGGGTGGAGATGCAGGTGGTACCCGGGCCCAAGGGATGGAGATGCAGGTGGTACCCGGACCCAGGGGATGGAGATGCAGGTGGTACCCAGGGTCACAAGGGGTGGAGATGCAGGTGGTACCCGGGCACAAGGGATGGAGATGCAGGTGGTACCCAGGGTCACAAGGGGTGGAGATGCAGGTGGTACCCGGGCACAAGGGATGGAGATGCAGGTGGTACCCAGGGTCCCAAGGGATGGAGATGCGGTTGGTACCCGGACCCAGGGGATGGAGATGCAGGTGGTACCCAGGGTCACAAGGGATGGAGATGCAGGTGGTACCCAGGGTCCCAAGGGATGGAGATGCAGGTGGTACCCGGGCACAAGGGATGGAGATGCAGGTGGTACCCAGGGTCACAAGGGGTGGAGATGCAGGTGGTACCCGGACCCAAGGGATAGAGATGCAGGTGGTACCCAGGGTCCCAAGGGATGGAGATGCAGGTGGTACCCGGGCCCAAGGGATGGAGATGCAGGTGGTACCCAGGGTCACAAGGGGTGGAGATGCAGGTGGTACCCAGGGTCACAAGGGGTGGAGATGCAGGTGGTACCCGGGCACAAGGGATGGAGATGCAGGTGGTACCCAGGGTCCCAAGGGATGGAGATGCGGGTGGTACCCGGACCCAGGGGATGGAGATGCAGGTGGTACCCAGGGTCACAAGGGGTGGAGATGCAGGTGGTACCCGGGCACAAGGGATGGAGATGCAGGTGGTACCCAGGGTCACAAGGGGTGGAGATGCAGGTGGTACCCGGGCACAAGGGATGGAGATGCAGGTGGTACCCAGGGTCCCAAGGGATGGAGATGCGGGTGGTACCCGGACCCAGGGGATGGAGATGCAGGTGGTACCCAGGGTCACAAGGGGTGGAGATGCAGGTGGTACCCGGGCCCAAGGGATGGAGATGCAGGTGGTACCCGGACCCAAGGGATGGAGATGCAGGTGGTACCCGGGCCCAAGGGATAGAGATGCAGGTGGTACCCGGGCCCAAGGGGTGGAGATGCAGGTGGTACCCGGGCCCAGGGGATGGAGATGTAGGTGGTGCCCGGGCCCCAAGAGGTGGAGATACAGGTGGTACCCGGGCACAGGGGATGGAGATGCAGGTGGTACCCGGGCCCAAGGGATGGAGATGCAGGTGGTACCCGGGCGCAAGGGATGGAGATGCAGGTGGTACCCGGGCCCAAGGGATGGAGATGCAGATGGTACCCGGGCCCAAGGGATGGGGATGCAGGTGGTACCCGGGCCCAAGGGATGGAGATGCTGGTGGTACCCGGGCCCAAGGGATGGAGATGCAGGAGGTACCCGGGCCAAGGGATGGAGATGCAGGTGTTACCCGGGCCCAAGGGATGGAGATGCAGGTGGTACCCGGCCCCATGGGATGGAGATGCAGGTGGTACCCGGGCCCAAGGAATGGAGATGCAGGTGGTACCCGGGCCCAAGGGATGGAGATGCAGGTGGTACCCGGGCACAAGGGATGGAGATGCAGATGGTACCCGGGCACAAGGGATGGAGATGATAGATACCCAGGGCCCCAAAAGATACAGATGGTACCCGGGACGAAGGGATGGAGAAGTAGGTGGTATCTGGGCCCAAGGGATGGCGATGCAGCTGGTACCCTGGCACAGGGGATGGAGATGTTATGCTATTTTAGAGAATTTATAAAGCACGCTTGTACCCAAAGGTGTCTTGGCGCTATCTGAGAGAACAGGCTAGAAACAGTTTCAGAAGTTAAATAGCCAAGTTTTTGTCTCCTTCCTAAATGCCAGCCGAGAAGGGATGGCTCTGATTTGAGCTGGCAGACTCTTCCAAAGTCTGGCTGTACCGTGGACGATGCTTCCGCCACCTCAGTGCGCCTTTTGATTTTTGGACCAGCTCAGATGTAAAATTGGCAGAGCGGAGATCTTTGTTGGGCATGTATTGTTTAAAAACCGATCTGAGACATTCTGGACCAGTGTTGTGCAATCCTTTATGCGCAAGGCAGAGGGCTTTACATTTTGCGCGGCTGCGAATAGACAGCGAGTCGAGCTCGCAAAGTCCGTGAGAAGCGGAATGATACTTAGGGAGCTTGAGAATCATTCTAGCCGCAGCGTTCTGAGCCAGCTGACACCGTCTCATATGTTTATCTCGGATGTTTAGTTAGAGACTGTTGCAATAGCTCAATTTAGACAGGACTCGTGCAGTGGTCAGGGTTATCCTATCGCTGTCGGGGTTGAAGGGCAGGGTTTTCCTGATCAATTTTAAGATGTAATCGTCTGAAGAGGTCGTAGCCGAAACTTGGGCACTCATGCTGAGGTTGTCATCGAAGATGACTCACAACTTTTTGGCTTTGGTGACAGGAAGGGAGTGGGGGGGCTGAGGAAGATGCTCAGGGCACCAGTCAAGGGACCAAGCTAGGGAGGGCTTCCCGAAAACAATCATCTCGATTTTACCTGAATTGAGTTTCAGGCAGTGTCGACACATCCAACTGCCGACCGCCTCGATACAGTTCCGACATCTTTGTCGTCCAGACGTGTCATTGTTAGTAGCAGCTATTATCAATTGGGTGTCGTCAGCGTATGATGTTACCTCCAAGTTGAAACTTTTAATGAATAGGGCCAGTTTAGCTACATAATCATTGAAAAGCGTGGGTCTCAACGGTGATCCCTGGGGTACTCTGCACGGTAAGGAGTAAGGGGTAGATTTGTATTTCCCTAGAGATACCGTTTGTGTCTGTCTCTAAGGAAAGCGGTGAGCAGATCCCGTGCTTCTTCCTTCACTCCTATTTCCGCTGGGCAGTGGATGAGGGTTGTGTGGTCTACGGTGTCGAATGCAGCCGACAGGTTCAATTGGATCATGACTGCCGAACCTCCCTTATTCACTGTCATCCATATCTCTTCCCTTGATTTCACCAGGGCAGTTCTGTGCTGTGTCCTAGTCTAAAGCCAAACTGGGTGGTATTGAAAAGCTGGTAATCCTGAATATATTAAGATAATTCAGTATTCATGTTTTTTTTACAGATTGTAGTGGGGAGAGGTAGACACGTGATTGGGCGATAGTTGGAGGTATCTACAGCTCAGGTTATATTTTTTTAAGAGGAGGATGGAAGCCTGTTTTCAGATAAGTGTAAAAGTGCCTGTGGATACCATAATGTTAAAGGTGTTCGACAGTAACCCTGGGCGTAGTTTGCGTAGTAGAGCTACGTGTAGCTACGGGAAGTGCACTTCGCACTACGCAATCTAAGTGTAGCTACGTGAACTGCGTAGTGCGGAAGGGAAAATGCTGTTCGCACTGATTGCACAGTGCCGGATGCTTGTCCGCACTGTGCAATCAGTGCAATTGGCATCTTGCAGAGTGCAAGCGGTCGTTTTCTGCCGCTTGAGTAGATTTGTACTCGAGCGGCAGCTTTCTCAACGCTGACTGGTAGTTTCTTATCTTGAGCGGTCACGAGCATACGCGACCACTCGCAATGAGAAACCTGATCTCCCCACGTTGAGAATCTCGCCGGGAGGTTTATTTTCCACGCTCGTGATCAGCAACTTGATGGAGATGCAGGCGGTACCCGGACCCAAGGGATGGAGATGCAGGTGGTACCCGGGCCCAAGGGATGGAGATGCAGGTGGTACCGGGCCCCAAGGGATGGAGATGCAGGTGGTACCCGGGCCCAAGGGATGGAGATGCAGGTGTTACCTGGGCACAGGGGATGGAGATGCTGGTGGTACCCGGGCCCAAGGGATGGAGATGCAGGTGGTACCAAAAGATGCAGATGCAGGTGGTACCCGGGGCCCAAGGGATGGAGATGCAGGTGGTACCCGGGGCCCAAGGGATGGAGATGCAGGTGGTACTCTGGCCCCAGGGATGGAGATGCAGGTGGTACCCGGGCCTAAGGGACGGAGATGCAGGTGGTACCCGGGCCCAAGGGAGGGAGATGCAGGTGGTACCCGGACCCAAGGGATGGAGATGCAGGTGGTACCCGGGCCTAAGGGATGGAGATGCAGGCGGTACCCGGGCCCAGGGGATGGAGATGCAGGTGGTACCCGGGCACAGGGGATGGAGATGCAGGTGGTATCCGGGTCCAAGGGATGGAGATGCAGGTGGTACCCGGGCACAGGGGATGGAGATGCAGGTGGTGCCCGGGTCCAAGGGATGGAGATGCAGGTGGTGCCCGGGTCCAAGGGATGGAGATGCAGGTGGTGCCCGGGCCCAAGGGATGGAGATGCAGGTGGTGCCCGGGCACAGGGGATGGAGATGCAGGTGGTGCCCGGGTCCAAGGGATGGAGATGCAGGTGGTGCCCGGGTCCAAGGGATGGAGATGCAGGTGGTACCCGGGTCCAAGGGATGGAGATGCAGGTGGTACCCGGGCACAGGGGATGGAGATGCAGGTGGTGCCCGGGTCCAAGGGATGGAGATGCAGGTGGTACCCGGGGACCCAAGGGATGAAGATGCAGGTGGTACCCGGGCCCAAGGGATGGAGATGCAGGTGGTACCCGGGCCCAAGGGATGGAGATGCAGGTGGTACCCGGGACGAAGGGATGGAGATGCAGGTGGTTCCAGGCACAGGGGATGGAGATGCAGGTGGTACCCGGGCCCAAGGGATGGAGATGCTGCGAGTGTCCGGGTCTCATGGGGTGTAGAGGCAGCTGGTTTCCGGGCTCGTCTCGGCGTGTCTGTCTGTCTGATGCAGACTTCCCTCTGCGGTACTGTCCGTCTCTGCTTTTGATGCCAGCCATCCCTCCATCCCCTGCTGGCACTGCCGGTGAGTGGCTGCAGGGAGGGGGAAGGGGGAGGGGTAGCAGGGGTGGGGGAGGGACTTGTCCTAGTCTGCCGAAGCTGCAGCTACATATTCTCGAGGGATGGGGAGGGGGTTGAAGTCGGGGGTGCTCGGCGTGTGTCTGTCTGCGTAGAGCGCCTCCCTGAGGGTTCTGTTATAAACAGATCTTGGGGCAGGGTGGATAGCCCCCCCTCTTCCTGTAACGCTGCACCGTGCTCTGGAATGAGCCGGAAGTGACGCTGTTCGTTGTTTCATCTCCTCCAAATATTTACTGCTGAACGCCAGCCTCTGGGCGACTCAGCCTCTACACGTCGGTTTGTGGTTTACAGCGCTCGGCGAGCCTCTGAGCGCTACATACAAACTAATATTATGCTGTGTTATTCGTCTGCCTGCTGTGCTAGGAAACCTGAGCGCTGGGGCCGAAACAAACCGAGTTCCCTTCATAAGCAGCCCCCGCCCCCAAATATAGACCTGTCTTTCCCACCCACCCACCCAGCCTCCTGCCCCTACCCAGCCTCCTGACTGCGAGTGTTGTTTCTGCCCCCCCCCCTCTAGGCTGTCCATCGTATCTAGCTTTCTGTGGGTAGTAACCCCAGGATGGCCCCAGGGTCTCTCTATTCCATCTGTGGCCCTCTGGGTGCTGGTCTTGGGGGCCCTTAAGCCTTTCGATCCAGTCCGCTGCTGGTCCCAGTGACCCCCAAGTTCCTCAGTTCCACCGTCTCTAGGGGCCCCAAGGGGAAACATCCATTACAGTGCAGTCATTACAACGACCTACCTTTACAACGCAACTGGTACAATGCACCTGCCTTTATATCACAGCCATTACAATGCATGCCATTACAACGCATGCCATTACAACGCATGCCATTACAACGCATGCCATTACAACACATGCCATTACAACGCATGCCATTACAACGCATGCCATTACAACGCATGCCATTACAACGCATGCCATTACAACGCATGCCAATACAACGCATGCCATTACAACGCATGCCATTACAACGCATGCCATTACAACGCATGCCATTACAACGCATGTCACTACAACGCATTATAAGGTAAGTAATGGAGATTTTTTAAGTATTAGGGTGAGTATGGGTTTTGGGGTACATGGGAATAGCATTCTTTACCCCTACACTATCCAACACTTTCCCTACTGTTGCACTCTCATGGAGTGGGAATAGTAATTTTTACCCCTACACTATCCAACACTTACCCTACTGTTGCGATCATTGGAGTGTATTAACATATGTATGGGACCCCCTCTATGTCTACTTTAAAGGTCAGGGAAAGCGAGGAACAGCAAAAACAAAGAAAGGTAACAATATTCCCTCACGACCTACACAATTTGAGAAATAACAACTTCTATACTTTGGCAATTATTATTTCACACAGTATGGCAACATCAACTTTTTTCATTTGTATTTTTTATTTTTATTTTTTGTTATTGTAAGTACAAAATATCGTTCATCAATTTGTCATTATAACATATACATTTTTCATAATTCATTTGATAGGACATATAGTGATTCATTTAAGACAATAAAAAGACTATACCATTCCATGCAGAGAAAACATATAAGATTAAACAATTCTATCAATTTCACAACAATACAGGCTCTCTCATTCATACTCCATTCACTCCTTATTCTGCGTCTGAGGGATCGCAGATTGAGGCGCGATATTATTACGCGAGGTCGAGGCGTTTCGGCGGTGTGAAACCACCTTCCTCAGGACCTTTCGGCAGAATAGACAGGTATTCATAAACCAATAATAGCCACTGCACGGTATGGTATCTGTAAGAATAAATAACATGTATTTGTATCCCTTATAAGTTCCTTCAAATTAGTCATACTTTGCATAGGTCCTAAAGTTTAAGTTGCCCTGTGTTTCCATCAAAGACTACCGTTTCACATATCTTAGTTCTAATACTTGTTATCTTACACAGTTGATGCAAACACAGTATAACAGTACCCACTTTCCCCCTCACCTAGCAACTGAAATCCATTTATGTTTAAAGAAAAATAGAGAAAGTGAGAAAAGGACAGATTCCTAAGGTTTTAGAACTAAACTTTTTAATTTAGAACATTTTTATCACATAAGTGCTAAATCTCCTTCGGCATGTTTTTGGATACATATGGTATTTAACTCTAGTACATTGCAGGGGTGCTAAACTAAGAGAATGATGACTACTAGAGTTTTAACATATTCTTACCCGGAAATTTCCACTAAGGTGGACCCCTGCTTCAATCACAAAATCATAATCCAAGGAGATAGCGTTCTTAGATGTTCCTATATTAAGTTAAAAAACACTTTGTATCAATGCCTGTTGATTGGGATATGCTGGAGATATCTATCTGATGTATTTATCAACACTTACCAAGCACGGAAACTATCAATTTCTTAACCAATTACAGAATCCAGAGTTATCTTGAATTTATTGTCTCCCTCCGGCGAGTTAAGGATTTCTGAAAGAAACCAATAGTAATCCTGAGTCTAAGAAATATGGCTGTTCTGATTACTGTTTTTATATAGTAAGTGTAATACCCTACTACTAACCTTCTGTACGCGTTTTGTATCCCCAAAGAAAAAGGCCTTTTCTTTCGCCTTGTTTTAATCGGGTATCTCACTTCTACGGTTCTTCATCATACATTTTGATTTGTTTTTCATACGCTGGAAGCAAAAGGAACCAAAAAGAATAATAGAGAGTTGAACTAATAACTCTTCTTAAAGTTTGGTATAGGCAATAATTTCCCTTATTAATTGTTTCGTATAGTTGGTAAAAGGAAAAACATACTCTAACTTCCCCATTGAAATATATCCTCTACTCAATTACAGAAATCAGCGATCATTGGAGTGGTAATAGTAATTTTTACCCCTACGCTATCCAACGCTTTCCCTACTGTTTCATTCTCTAGAGTTGGAATAGTAATTTTTACCCCTACACTATCCAACACTTACCCTACTGTTGCGCTCACTGGTGTGGTAATAGTAATTTTTACCCCTACACTATCCAACACTTTCCCTACTGTTGCACTATTTGGAGTGGGAATAGTAATTTTTACCCCTGCGCTATCCAACGCTTTCCCTACTGTTTCATTCTCTGGAGTTGGAATAGTAATTTTTACCCCTACACCATCCAACACTTACCCTACTGTTGCACTCTCTGGAGTGGGAATAGTAATTTTTACCCCTACACTATCAAACACTTTCCCTACTGTTGCACTCTCTGGAGTGGGAATAGTAATTTTTACCCCTGCGCTATCCAACGCTTTCCCTACTGTTGCACTCTCTGGAGTGGGAATAGTAATTTTTACCCCTACACCATCCAACACTTACCCTACTGTATCGCTCACTGGTGTGATAATAGTAATTGTTACCCCTACACTATCCAACGCTTTCCCTACTGTTGCACTCACTGGAGTGGGAATAGTAATTTCTACCCCTAAACTATCCAACACTTACGCTACTGTTGCCCTAAAAGTACTATGCGTTGTAATGAAATGCGTTGTAATGGTATGTGTTGTAATGGTATGTGTTGTAATGGAATGTGTTTTAATGGTAGTTTAAAAAAATGTGTTGTAAAATCATGCAATGTAATGGTAGTTGCGATGTAAAGACTGCGTTGTAAAAACATGCGTTGTAATTGCATGCTTTGTAACATCATATATTCGCCCGAGGCCTCTCGCACTCCCTCCCCCCTTGTCAGTACGTGTTTTCTTAGCGGTTCCCTGTGATAACACATTGTAAAACCATCTTTTACACAACCAACCTCACATCACATGTACTTCTGAACTGGGTTAATTCACTTTCTAACTCCATTCTAGGTCGATATTTTTGTACGTTGTTGTGAGATAGAGATTCTGGTGGTCTATTTTTTAAATTTTGTTTCTAGGCAGTATGTTGTTGCTACCCCAGGGGCCTGCTGATTGCACCCTTTTCACTGGGCTCTTGATCTCACTTACCATACTGTTGTTGCAGGCCCCAGGGGCCCCTGGCTCTCTCGGGGTCACCCAACTGTCCACCTCTGGGTGTTGTTCCCCATCTTCCTGTAATGTCTAACTTTCACTTGGCTCTAGTGACAAGGGGCCCGATTCACAGAACTAACTTAAGACAAACTCCAAAACTTACTACTTTTGGTATTCACAGAAGTTAGGATTTTGTCTTAAGTCTGTCTTAAATCTGTCTTAAGACAAACTTTAGACAAAATCCTAACTTCTGTGAATACCAAAAGTAGTGCGTTTAGGATTTTGTCTTAAGTTAGTTCTGTGGATCGGCCCCAAGGTAGAGCTCGGTGGCCCCAGAGGTGACTAACTGCCCTTTCTCACCACCCAGAGGTCCCCCTACCCCTGGCATCATTCAGAAGAGGGTGGTAAAATTGGTGAACGCCTCCACTTCCACCAATCAGGTGTTCCCGCCTCACTTAGCACCAGGGGAACCGCTCAGTTTCTGAGGGAGGAGCTTCAGCTGGTGCCGACACACAGACCAGCCGACAGACACGCCTTTCCTACTAGGGGAGCCTTTGAGGGCGTTCCCATGACTGGCAATGTATCCCCTAGCAGGAAAAAAACAACAGTGCCAGCCACCTACTGGGTGACAACTCACAGTGTGTAAGGGACATTTAATTAATGTTTTGTTAGAAACAAACCCCTGGCCTGTGTGTGGGCAGTGGAGAAGTTTAAAACCTTTTTGTGGGGAAAGTCTGTTGTTTTAGTTACAGATCATAAACTGCTTTACATGATGGATGGAGTTAGGTCAGGAAAGGCATCTTCTAGTGTAATTAGGCTTATTGCAAGATTACAAGAGTCCAAATTCGTCATTCAGTGTATCGCTGGTGGTGAGAACCTGGGTGCCGATTGTCAAGGCTTCCACCCAAGGATAATGTCAGTGAGAGTAGTTTAGATCTGCATGAATGTATGTGGCTACGGTAGATGTAGTGAATAGATGCGAAGGAGTCATTTCAGAGGCTGAAGGGTTGGAATTTTCGAACGAAGATGAACTATTGAGAAAGGTCTAACACTGTGTTGTCCACGGTTGGCGCCCTGGTAGAAGTGGGGATCCTGCAATTCAAAGTTTCGCACAAGTATCCAGTGAACTCAGTTTGGAGAATGATATTCTTTTAAGGCAGGATTTATTTGTTCTACCAGTTCGGCTTAGGAGGAAACTCATTGAATTGGCTCACATGGGACATTCTGGTGTTGCTGGCACAAAAAAACATCTTAGGCAATATTATTGGTGGTCCGGGATGGATGCCAATTTTGAGCGATGTATTGATGCATGTAGCATCTGTGTGAGATCAGATAAACATTGGAAGGTAACTTGCGAGCCAGTTAGTTCTCAGGAGTGCCCTCTGGGTCCATGGGAAAAGGTTTCCATTGATTTTTCAGGTCTGTATGATATTCTAGGTAATTGATTGTCCTTATTGACTGTTTTTCTAAATCGATTTACCATACATCAGTTGAAAATCCCACCACTTCTGAGGTGATCTCATATTTAGACAGGATTTTTTGTATTGAGGGTTTTCCTAATGTCCTCTTGTCAGATAATGGTGTACACTTTGTTTAATCTAAAATGGTACAGTTTCTTACAACGTTTCGAGTTTAAACTGAGAGAAGCCCTTAGTATTGTCCCAGGGCAAATGGTCAAGTGGAAAGGGCTAATACATTTTTAAGGGAAGGGATACAAGTAGCCCTGAGCAGTAACAAGGACTGTCTTGACTTTGTGAAGGAGAAATTGTGGTGGTATCATAACACACCCCATTCTACTAAAGGTGCTACTCCTTATGTTTTACCGAGGGGAAGAGAGAGTGGATCCTTGTTAATTCTTTCTTTTGGAGATACCAGAGTACACAGAAAGATGGAAGAAGTTGTGGAATTGGCTAAAAGTAATTTGACCAAAGCCAATACTGTAGGCAAGGAGTAACATGATGAAGTGCACAGAGTCAAACACAAGGATGTCAGGGTGGGAGATCAGGTGCGTATTATTAAACCAGGTTTTCATGAGAAGGGGCTATCTAACGTATCTGGTCCTGTGCAAGTTGAAAGAGCGACAGAAAGCGCCGTTTTGTTACGTGAGAAAGGTTAGTGGAATAAAAGTTCTATTGTGGTTTTAAAACCATGACAAGAGCAAATGAGTTTCCAATGAAGAAAATTAAATTTTTGGCATAAATGAAGAACATGATTTGAGAAGATCTTCTCAGAAGAAGAACATTTTTTATTTGGTTTTTTACAACCATAAAATATAACACTTTTTAAAAAAATTCTCAGAAGTGTGCCAGGGAAATGGAATGTATTTCTGATCTGTTTGAAGTTCCTCTTCAAGAAAGTGTGGATGGTTCTAAGAGTGTGTCCGAATCTCCTTCTGAACTGTGCAAAGATCCTGTTCAGGAAAGGATTGATGTTAGCTAAGATCAGAATGATACATGCCAAATTAAGAGAATTATCAAAATGGCAAAGAAATTAGAAGATTTGGGGCCAGATGTAGGTCACCAAATACTGGTCGGTAACGGCCGATTTCGGCCGTTACCGGCCGGTATTTGGTGATTGAGATGTAGGGGGCATATATTTTACAGAATCGGTAAATTTACAGATTCGGTAAATTTACAGATTCTGTAAAATACCGTTTCGGCAAATTTACCGAATCGGTAAATCTATATGTAGGTGGCACTGGAAACAGTGCCACAGGTGCTTAAGAATTCGTTATTTACCATGACATACTATGTCATGGTAAATAACAAATTCCTGGGTACATGCACATCTGTGCATGTACACCTGTGCCATGTGACACACATACATGCCCTTAGGGCATGTATGTTTGCCACATGGCACACAAGCCTGAATCCGGGGTGCAACAGGGTGTCAAAGTGACACCCTGTCCCCCTTGCAAATTCGGTAATTTTACAGAATCGGTATTTACTGATTCGGTAATTGCCATTGGTTCCTATGGGCCTCAAAGCCCATAGGAATCAATGGCAATTACAGAATTGGTAAATAGCGATTCGGTAATTACCGAATGTTACAGATTCGGTAAAAAAATCGGTAAATATACCTACATAGCATTTACCGGTTTGTAAATACCGAATCGGTAAAATTCGGTATTTACGAATCGGTAAATGCCATTTACCTACATCTGGCCCTTAGTGTTTAAATAAGTTAGCTTTTATTCTTTTGTTCTTTGATTTTTTCTCTTTTCTTTTTCCCCCTTTTGTTCTGCTTCATATATATATATATATTTATATATCTATACACACACATACACACACGATCACTAACCCACACCCCACTATCATATGATTGCACGCTCATACACACACCATCAAATGTCCTCCCTATGGTGGGTTGATTCATGGGCGTATGATGGTGGGTGCTTGGACATTTGATGATGGGCCTGTTTTTAGTGGGATGGGGGAGAGGGGTGGGAGTGAGTTGATGAAGATGTTCTCCAGTGAGGTACTGGTACTGTGAGGCGGAAGCAGTGGAGGGGACAGGAGCGCCCATCCTCAATCAATAATCAAAGAGCCAGACACTTTGTACACCCAGCTGGTCCTGCGTCCTGTGGGGCTTCATCTGGTGACGCAACCGAGGCCTCTCCGGCTCCCTTGCCCGGGGTGGACTTTGCCATGGGTCAGGGGTACATGCATGTCACCTCCCTCCCTGGCACTCCGTCTTTTCTGTGCCACTTTGGGGCGAAGTGGTTCACACAGCAAACCTGTAAAGTTTGTGACCCGCTGACCGGCACTGCGTGGCCCAGAGCTCCTGATGGTCCATCCGCGGCCTCAGCATCACCAGAAGCCGCCCCAAGGCCCTGGGGCCAGGGCCCTCCGAGCTGATACGGTCACATGATATGTGTGTGTCTTGTGCAGCTCTGTGTTATTGCATTTCAGTGTGCAACTGCTTGGATGCATCTGTGTATATTTGTACGTGTCTGTACCTGAGAGCCTGTGTGCATCCGTGTGTATGTCTGTACATCAGTGTGTTTGCATGCATCCGTGTGTCTGTGCGTAAGTGTCCATTTCTGTGTGCAGCAGTGTCCTCTGTGTGTCTGTATATGTTGTTGCCTCTGGCTGTGACTGTATGTGTGTGCCTGGATGTGAGGGCATGCCTGCTGGCCGCGGGGCTCTAACACGCCAACTCTGCCCTCTGTGCACCTTGACGTCACACACCCGCAGTATGCGTGAGAGTCTGTAGGGCAGCAGGGGCCCCCTGTAGAGAATGGGGGTTGGGAGCACACTGCCTCACAGTCCCAGCACAGTTCGCCCCTTTGCATCCTGTTAAATGCAGTACGCAGTTCAAATTTACTTCAAAATTAGCTGGAGTTTTTCACCAAAGTTGGTGCAGACATTGCTGTATATCTCTAGACACGTGTTTCTGGGTTGAGCCCATCTTCAGTATAGAGCAGCCGTATTAGAGAGCAAAGAAAAATCATCTGAGGTTGCTGGAAATGCTGCCAAGTTTCTCTCAGGTCACAGTACCACTCACAGGCACACAGGTGCATCTCCAAAGCTCGTCGGCTTGCCCCATTTGGCCCCCAATAGAGGACGCCAGGGGTGTGGCACCAGAATACCACTGTCGGACAATATGGATGTATGACGGTACAACGCGTGCTTTTACAACGCGTACCGTTACGACGCAGGCTTTACAATGCAAGTCGTTACAACGACTTGCGTTGGGGGTGCTGGATAGTGAATAGTTTAATCTACTATTCCAACTCCAGTCCCCGTGGATAGTAGGGAAGGTGTTGGATAGTAAATTAAACTATTACCTATCCTAGAGCGCCCTCCAGCGAAAGTCGTTGTAATGACTTTCGTTGTTAAACCTGCGTCGTAACGGTACTTCGTTGTAAAAGTTCTGTTGTAAAGGACGTTTCCCGACAATATTCCTATAAGTGATATTTAGGGAACAATAGTCATGTCAGCCAATGTAGTTGCCCGTGATATAGTGACGTAGAAGCATCATGGGGTGCGGCATCACAGGATAACCCTGTACCCCTTCCGGGAATAGGGACAGCATGAGGCATTACTTTTCCCACTGAGCGGATCTCATTTCTGAGTGATGGGGTTCTGTACTGGCACCCCGCACAGGACTGCTATGTGACGTCATCCCATTATTAAACAGAGCCTGACCTTTGACACCGTGTTGCCAACATCTGACCTCCTCTGACCAGGACTGAGCTGCACGTCGCTTGGGTGGATGTCTAAGATCACACTGGTGCTCGCACGGGTGTCTGACATCACATAATGATATAATGCACAACATGCGTGACTTGTTGAATGCGTCAGAGCACAGGGCCGTTCGCCGTGGAAGCATATGTAAGAATGCTGTCGATGCCACCGATCTGAAGTGGGCAGATATCTTTGATCTGGTCGCGATTTTAATGTTGTTTCATATTATTTGCTATCAAAAATTGAGTGTGGAAAAACTCTATGAAAATATATTACCATTGTATGGAATATAAGTCACGGATACCTTTCAAGGATAAATGAAAGGTGAGACAGACTATTGGTTTAGTATGTTGTCATTTTGTTCATTTCTTTGATTACAAGTTCTGTATTGCACGTCACCACCTTATCAAGCTGTCTCCTGTTCTAGATGCAGTGGGACTCAAAATAAAGGACCTTAGTCTTGAAGAAGGCTTTGCTTAGACGCTAGAAGGGGCTGGAATTTAGGCTGAAACATGTTGACAAATAGTATAGGATGGACACCTCCCCATCCTCAATATCAGGCTTGCAGGTTTTAACCTCACCATTGGAAGACAACTGTAATTGACCCATTTTGTCTCCCAATGTATTGCCATTACACACCCCCTTCCTTTGTCATAGCAGGATATTTGATTGAGCTATAAGTATTTTACGGGCAGAAAATGTTCTAGCCTCTAAGAGCTCCCACATAGGAGCCCCCCGGCACAGAACCTCTGCCTCTGTGAGGAGCAGGCCCTATGGTGAAGCATGACGCAGAGGAGGATCTGAGGGCATATTTACAAGGGCTTTATCTTCACTTTTTTGGCTTAAAAATCCAAAAAAGCGGAGATAAAACTATCGCCCTATTTACAAGAGGGTGCTAGCATGCATAATCGCATGTTAGCACCCTTTTTCCAAACGCCTCCCTTTGCATCTCTAATGAGATGCAAAGTGGGCGTCACTGGGCGTACCCCGGATGGACTACCTTGCAAATATGGCTGATCTTCACATTGCGATATTTACAAGGCTGCCCCAGGATTTTAGGACACGTTAGTTTTTGGAGAAAACCGCTGTTTTCTACAAAAGCTAACGTCTGCTAAAATGCAGACTTACCTATCCCTAACATTGGGGTGGATTATGCTGATATGACCCTCTGGGTCGTATCAGCCAGGTTATCGCCGTTTTGCAGGGAACATCACTGGAAAACTAGCGATGTTCCTTGCAAAAGGGTGATAACCTCACTATCTCTGGAATTTTTATCGCCCTGGAGTAATGCGTTGTTAATAACGCGCTACCAGGGCGATAAATTCCAGAGATAGCCTGCGATAACAAAATTATCGCTAAGCACGGCCAGCGATAATTATCGCTGGCCGTTGATAATATGCCCCCTGGAGTCCTAAGAAATACGTTTATTGACCTATAAATGATCTTGCTCCCCATCTCAAATATTACCATGAAGCCCCCCTTCCTCCTGTCTTCGACACCACATGTTTTTGAAGCTTCTTCCTATGACACTACGCTAACATCTGACCTCATCTAACAGTGGTGGAGCCATGACGTCTTGCAAGTTCCTGACAGTGCTTGACCCATGTACCATTCAACGCCTGACGTTGCCGGTCATTGCTTGCTTTGTGACCTCATCCTAACATCTCACTGTACCAACCCTTTGACATCACGCTAACACCTGACATTGCCTGTCCTGTGATCTCATGTCAACGTCGGACAGTACCAGCCCTGTGACACCACGCTAACGTCCATCTGACATCATCTGTCAGGGACTGAGCTGTGATTGCATGCCAACATCTAGCCTTCTGCTCTGCCCGGGGTCTCTATGATGCCACCTTCCATACCCTGTAGGTTCCAGGGCGATGGTGATTTGTGATGCATTTTTGGGGAGTTCTTACTCACTCACCTCCGCCCGTACCACGGATGTGGGTGAAGATGGGCCTGGTGCTGACTCAGCTGTCACGCTGGGTGAAGGCACCACTGAGGGAGCGGTGCCAGCAGCAGGCGTGGCAGGGTCTGCATCACAAGTGCAGATGTTCCTTCAGTGGTCCTTGAGAAGGAGCGGTGCCAGCAGCAGGCGTGGCAGGGTCTGCGTCGCATGTGCAGATGTTCCTTCAGTGGTCCTTGCATCACATGTGCAGATGTTCCTTCAGTGGTCCTTGCATCACATGTGCAGATGTTCCTTCAGTGGTCCTTGAGAAGGAGCGGTGCCAGCAGCAGGCGTGGCAGGGTCTGCATCGCATGTGCAGATGTTCCTTCAGTGGTCCTTGAGAAGGAGCGGTGCCAGCAGCAGGTGTGGCAGGGTCTGCATCGCATGTGCAGATGTTCCTTCAGTGGTCCTTGCATCACATGTGCAGATGTTCCTTCAGTGGTCCTTGCATCACATGTGCAGATGTTCCTTCAGTGGTCCTTGAGAAGGAGCGGTGCCAGCAGCAGGCGTGGCAGGGTCTGCGTCGCATGTGCAGATGTTCCTTCAGTGGTCCTTGAGAAGGAGCGGTGCCAGCAGCAGGCGTGGCAGGGTCTGCGTCGCATGTGCAGATGTTCCTTCAGTGGTCCTTGCATCACATGTGCAGATGTTCCTTCAGTGGTCCTTGCATCACATGTGCAGATGTTCCTTCAGTGGTCCTTGAGAAGGAGCGGTGCCAGCAGCAGGCGTGGCAGGGTCTGCATCGCATGTGCAGATGTTCCTTCAGTGGTCCTTGAGAAGGAGCGGTGCCAGCAGCAGGTGTGGCAGGGTCTGCATCGCATGTGCAGATGTTCCTTCAGTGGTCCTTGCATCACATGTGCAGATGTTCCTTCAGTGGTCCTTGCATCACATGTGCAGATGTTCCTTCAGTGGTCCTTGAGAAGGAGCGGTGCCAGCAGCAGGCGTGGCAGGGTCTGCGTCGCATGTGCAGATGTTCCTTCAGTGGTCCTTGAGAAGGAGCGGTGCCAGCAGCAGGTGTGGCAGGGTCTGCATCGCATGTGCAGATGTTCCTTCAGTGGTCCTTGCATCACATGTGCAGATGTTCCTTCAGTGGTCCTTGCATCACATGTGCAGATGTTCTTTCAGTGGTCCTTGAGGAGGAGCGGTGCCAGCAGCAGGCGTGGCAGGGTCTGCGTCGCATGTGCAGATGTTCCTTCAGTGGTCCTTGCATCACATGTGCAGATGTTCTTTCAGTGGTCCTTGCATCACATGTGCAGATGTTCTTTCAGTGGTCCTTGCATCACATGTGCAGATGTTCCTTCAGTGGTCCTTGCATCACATGTGCAGATGTTCCTTCAGTGGTCCTTGAGAAGGAGCGGTGCCAGCAGCAGGCGTGGCAGGGTCTGCATCACATGTGCAGATGTTCCTTTAGTGGTCCTTGCATCACATGTGCAGATGTTCTTTCAGTGGTCCTTGCATCACATGTGCAGATGTTCTTTCAGTGGTCCTTGCATCACATGTGCAGATGTTCCTTCAGTGGTCCTTGAGAAGGAGCGGTGCCAGCAGCAGGCGTGGCAGGGTCTGCGTCGCATGTGCAGATGTTCTTTCAGTGGTCCTTGAGAAGGAGCGGTGCCAGCAGCAGGCGTGGCAGGGTCTGCATCACATGTGCAGATGTTCCTTTAGTGGTCCTTGCATCACATGTGCAGATGTTCCTTCAGTGGTCCTTGAGAAGGAACGGTGCCAGCAGCAGGTGTGGCAGGGTCTGCATCACATGTGCAGATGTTCCTTTAGTGGTCCTTGAGAAGAAGCGGTGCCAGCAGCAGGCGTGGCAGGGTCTGCATCGCATGTGCAGATGTTCCTTCAGTGGTCCCTTAGAAGGAGCGGTGCCAGCAGCAGGTGTGGCAGGGTCTGCATCACATGTGCAGATGTTCCTTTAGTGGTCCTTGAGAAGGAGCGGTGCCAGCAGCAGGCGTGGCAGGGTCTGCATCACATGTGCAGATGTTCCTTCAGTGGTCCTTGCATCACATGTGCAGATGTTCCTTCAGTGGTCCTTGCATCACATGTGCAGATGTTCCTTCAGTGGTCCTCGAGAAGGAGCGGCGCCAGCAGAAGGCGTGGCAGGGTCTGCGTCGCATGTGCAGATGTTCCTTCAGTGGTCCTTGAGAAGGAGCGGTGCCAGCAGCAGGCGTGGCAGGGTCTGCGTCGCATGTGCAGATGTTCCTTCAGTGGTCCTTGAGAAGGAGCGGTGCCAGCAGCGGGTGTGGCAGGGTCTGCATCACATGTGCAGATGTTCCTTCAGTGGTCCTTGAGAAGAAGCGGTGCCAGCAGCAGGCGTGGCAGGGTCTGCATCGCATGTGCAGATGTTCCTTCAGTGGTCCTTGAGAAGAAGCGGTGCCAGCAGAAGGCGTGGCAGGGTCTGCGTCACATGTGCAGATGTTCCTTCAGTGGTCCTTGAGAAGAAGCGGTGCCAGCAGCAGGCGTGGCAGGGTCTGCGTCGCATGTGCAGATGTTCCTTCAGTGGTCATCGAGAAGGAGCGGTGCCAGCAGAAGGCGTGGCAGGGTCTGCGTCGCATGTGCAGATGTTCCTTCAGTGGTCCTCGAGAAGGAGCGGTGCCAGCAGCAGGCGTGGCAGGGTCTGCATCGCATGTGCAGATGTTCCTTCAGTGGTCCTTGAGAAGGAGCGGTGCCAGCAGCAGGTGTGGCAGGGTCTGCATCACATGTGCAGATGTTCCTTCAGTGGTCCTTGAGAAGGAGCGGTGCCAGCAGAAGGCGTGGCAGGGTCTGCATCGCATGTGCAGATGTTCCTTCAGTGGTCCTTGAGAAGGAGCGGTGCCAGCAGCAGGTGTGGCAGGGTCTGCATCGCATGTGCAGATGTTCCTTCAGTGGTCCTTGCATCACATGTGCAGATGTTCCTTCAGTGGTCCTTGAGGAGGAGCGGTGCCAGCAGCAGGCGTGGCAGGGTCTGCATCGCATGTGCAGATGTTCCTTCAGTGGTCCTTGAGAAGGAGCGGTGCCAGCAGCAGGTGTGGCAGGGTCTGCATCGCATGTGCAGATGTTCCTTCAGTGGTCCTTGCATCACATGTGCAGATGTTCCTTCAGTGGTCCTTGAGGAGGAGCGGTGCCAGCAGAAGGCGTGGCAGGGTCTGCATCACATGTGCAGATGTTCCTTCAGTGGTCCTTGCATCACATGTGCAGATGTTCCTTCAGTGGTCCTTGAGAAGGAGCGGTGCCAGCAGCAGGCGTGGCAGGGTCTGCGTCGCATGTGCAGATGTTCCTTCAGTGGTCCTTGCATCACATGTGCAGATGTTCTTTCAGTGGTCCTTGCATCACATGTGCAGATGTTCCTTCAGTGGTCCTTGCATCACATGTGCAGATGTTCCTTCAGTGGTCCTTGAGAAGGAGCGGTGCCAGCAGCAGGCGTGGCAGGGTCTGCATCACATGTGCAGATGTTCCTTCAGTGGTCCTCGAGAAGGAGCGGTGCCAGCAGCAGGCGTGGCAGGGTCTGCGTCGCATGTGCAGATGTTCCTTCAGTGGTCCTCGAGAAGGAGCGGTGCCAGCAGCAGGCGTGGCAGGGTCTGCGTCGCATGTGCAGATGTTCCTTCAGTGGTCCTTGAGGAGGAGCGGTGCCAGCAGCAGGCGTGGCAGGGTCTGCAACACATGTGCAGATGTTCCTTCAGTGGTCCTTGCATCACATGTGCAGATGTTCCTTCAGTGGTCCTTGAGAAGGAGCGGTGCCAGCAGCAGGCGTGGCAGGGTCTGCATCACATATGCAGATGTTCCTTCAGTGGTCCTTGAGAAGGAGCGGTGCCAGCAGCAGGCGTGGCAGGGTCTGCATCATATGTGCAGATGTTCCTTCAGTGGTCCTTGAGGAGGAGCGGTGCCAGCAGCAGGCGTGGCAGGGTCTGCGTCGCATGTGCAGATGTTCCTTCAGTGGTTCTTGAGGAGGAGCGGTGCCAGCAGCAGGCGTGGCAGGGTCTGCGTCACATGTGCAGATGTTCCTTCAGTGGTCCCTGAGAAGGAGCGGTGCCAGAGGTGTGGCAGGGTCTGCATCACATGTGCAGATGTTCCTTCAGTGGTCCTTGAGAAGAAGCGGTGCCAGCAGCAGGCGTGGCAGGGTCTGCATCACATGTGCAGATGTTCCTTCAGTGGTCCTCGAGAAGGAGCGGTGCCAGCAGCAGGTGTGGCAGGGTCTGCATCACATGTGCAGATGTTCCTTCAGTGGTCCTCGAGAAGGAGCGGTGCCAGCAGCAGGCGTGGCAGGGTCTGCATCACATGTGCAGATGTTCCTTCAGTGGTCCTTGAGAAGAAGCGGTGCCAGCAGCAGGCGTGGCAGGGTCTGCGTCGCATGTGCAGATGTTCCTTCAGTGGTCCTTGAGAAGGAGCGGTGCCAGCAGCAGGCGTGGCAGGGTCTGTATCACATGTGCAGATGTTCCTTCAATGGTCCTTGAGAAGGAGCGGTGCCAGCAGCAGGCGTGGCAGGGTCTGCATCACATGTGCAGATGTTCCTTCAGTGGTCCTTGAGAAGGAGCGGTGCCAGCAGCAGGCGTGGCAGGGTCTGCGTCGCATGTGCAGATGTTCCTTCAGTGGTCCTTGCATCACATGTGCAGATGTTCTTTCAGTGGTCCTTGCATCACATGTGCAGATGTTCCTTCAGTGGTCCTTGCATCACATGTGCAGATGTTCCTTCAGTGGTCCTTGAGAAGGAGCGGTGCCAGCAGCAGGCGTGGCAGGGTCTGCATCACATGTGCAGATGTTCCTTCAGTGGTCCTTGAGGAGGAGCGGTGCCAGCAGCAGGCGTGGCAGGGTCTGCGTCGCATGTGCAGATGTTCCTTCAGTGGTCCTCGAGAAGGAGCGGTGCCAGCAGCAGCGTGGCAGGGTCTGCATCACATGTGCAGATGTTCCTTCAGTGGTCCTTGAGAAGAAGCGGTGCCAGCAGCAGGTGTGGCAGGGTCTGCATCGCATGTGCAGATGTTCCTTCAGTGGTCCTTGCATCACATGTGCAGATGTTCTTTCAGTGGTCCTTGCATCACATGTGCAGATGTTCCTTCAGTGGTCCTTGCATCACATGTGCAGATGTTCCTTTAGTGGTCCTTGAGAAGAAGCGGTGCCAGCAGCAGGCGTGGCAGGGTCTGCGTCGCATGTGCAGATGTTCCTTCAGTGGTTCTTGAGAAGGAGCGGTGCCGGCAGCAGGCGTGGCAGGGTCTGCGTCGCATGTGCAGATGTTCCTTCAGTGGTCCTTGAGAAGGAGCGGTGCCAGCAGCAGGCGTGGCAGGGTCTGCGTCGCATGTGCAGATGTTCCTTCAGTGGTGCCTGAGAAGGAGCGGTGCCAGAGGTGTGGCAGGGTCTGCGTCGCATGTGCAGATGTTCCTTCAGTGGTGCCTGAGAAGGAGCGGTGCCAGAGGTGTGGCAGGGTCTGCGTCGCATGTGCAGATGTTCCTTCAGTGGTGCCTGAGAAGGAGCGGTGCCAGAGGTGTGGCAGGGTCTGCGTCGCATGTGCAGATGTTCCTTCAGTGGTGCCTGAGAAGGAGCGGTGCCAGAGGTGTGGCAGGGTCTGCATCACATGTGCAGATGTTCCTTCAGTGGTTCTTGAGAAGGAGCGGTGCCAGCAGCAGGCGTGGCAGGGTCTGCGTCGCATGTGCAGATGTTCCTTCAGTGGTGCCTGAGAAGGAGCGGTGCCAGAGGCGTGGCAGGGTCTGCATCACATGTGCAGATGTTCCTTCAGTGGTGCCTGAGAAGGAGCGGTGCCAGCAGCAGGTGTGGCAGGGTCTGCGTCACATGTGCAGATGTTCCTTCAGTGGTCCTCGAGAAGAAGCGGTGCCAGCAGCAGGCGTGGCAGGGTCTGCGTCGCATGTGCAGATGTTCCTTTAGTGGTCCTCGAGAAGGAGCGGTGCCAGAGGTGTGGCAGGGTCTGCATCACATGTGCAGATGTTCCTTTAGTGGTCCTTGAGAAGGAGCGGTGCCAGCAGCAGGCGTGGCAGGGTCTGCGTCGCATGTGCAGATGTTCCTTCAGTGGTGCCTGAGAAGGAGCGGTGCCAGAGGTGTGGCAGGGTCTGCGTCGCATGTGCAGATGTTCCTTCAGTGGTGCCTGAGAAGGAGCGGTGCCAGAGGTGTGGCAGGGTCTGCATCACATGTGCAGATGTTCCTTCAGTGGTTCTTGAGAAGGAGCGGTGCCAGCAGCAGGCGTGGCAGGGTCTGCGTCGCATGTGCAGATGTTCCTTCAGTGGTGCCTGAGAAGGAGCGGTGCCAGAGGCGTGGCAGGGTCTGCATCACATGTGCAGATGTTCCTTCAGTGGTGCCTGAGAAGGAGCGGTGCCAGCAGCAGGTGTGGCAGGGTCTGCGTCACATGTGCAGATGTTCCTTCAGTGGTCCTCGAGAAGAAGCGGTGCCAGCAGCAGGCGTGGCAGGGTCTGCGTCGCATGTGCAGATGTTCCTTTAGTGGTCCTCGAGAAGGAGCGGTGCCAGAGGTGTGGCAGGGTCTGCATCACATGTGCAGATGTTCCTTTAGTGGTCCTTGAGAAGGAGCGGTGCCAGCAGCAGGCGTGGCAGGGTCTGCGTCACATGTGCAGATGTTCCTTCAGTGGTCCTTGAGAAGAAGCGGTGCCAGCAGCAGGCGTGGCAGGGTCTGCGTCGCATGTGCAGATGTTCCTTTAGTGGTCCTCGAGAAGGAGCGGTGCCAGCAGCGGGTGTGGCAGGGTCTGCATCACATGTGCAGATGTTCCTTCAGTGGTCCTCGAGAAGGAGCGGTGCCAGCAGCAGGCGTGGCAGGGTCTGCATCACATGTGCAGATGTTCCTTCAGTGGTCCTTGAGAAGAAGCGGTGCCAGCAGCAGGCGTGGCAGGGTCTGCATCGCATGTGCAGATGTTCCTTCAGTGGTCCTCGAGAAGGAGCGGTGCCAGCAGAAGGCGTGGCAGGGTCTGCGTCGCATGTGCAGATGTTCCTTCAGTGGTCCTTGAGAAGGAGCGGTGCCAGCAGCAGGCGTGGCAGGGTCTGCGTCGCATGTGCAGATGTTCCTTCAGTGGTCCTTGCATCACATGTGCAGATGTTCCTTCAGTGGTCCTTGAGAAGGAGCGGTGCCAGCAGCAGGTGTGGCAGGGTCTGCATCGCATGTGCAGATGTTCCTTCAGTGGTCCTTGCATCACATATGCAGATGTTCCTTCAGTGGTCCTTGAGAAGGAGCGGTGCCAGCAGCAGGCGTGGCAGGGTCTGCATCACATGTGCAGATGTTCCTTCAGTGGTCCTCGAGAAGGAGCGGTGCCAGCAGCAGGCGTGGCAGGGTCTGCATCACATGTGCAGATGTTCCTTCAGTGGTCCTTGAGAAGGAGCGGTGCCAGCAGCAGGCGTGGCAGGGTCTGCGTCGCATGTGCAGATGTTCCTTCAGTGGTCCTTGAGGAGGAGCGGTGCCAGCAGCAGGCGTGGCAGGGTCTGCATCGCATGTGCAGATGTTCCTTCAGTGGTTCTTGAGGAGGAGCGGTGCCAGCAGCAGGCGTGGCAGGGTCTGCATCACATGTGCAGATGTTCCTTCAGTGGTCCTTGAGAAGGAGCGGTGCCAGCAGCAGGCGTGGCAGGGTCTGCGTCGCATGTGCAGATGTTCCTTCAGTGGTTCTTGAGGAGGAGCGGTGCCAGCAGCAGGCGTGGCAGGGTCTGCGTCGCATGTGCAGATGTTCCTTCAGTGGTTCTTGAGGAGGAGCGGTGCCAGCAGAAGGCGTGGCAGGGTCTGCATCACATGTGCAGATGTTCCTTCAGTGGTCCTCGAGAAGAAGCGGTGCCAGCAGCAGGCGTGGCAGGGTCTGCATCGCATGTGCAGATGTTCCTTCAGTGGTTCTTGAGGAGGAGCGGTGCCAGCAGCAGGCGTGGCAGGGTCTGCATCGCATGTGCAGATGTTCCTTCAGTGGTCCTTGCATCACATGTGCAGATGTTCCTTCAGTGGTCCTTGCATCACATGTGCAGATGTTCCTTCAGTGGTTCTTGAGAAGGAGCGGTGCCAGCAGCAGGCGTGGCAGGGTCTGCCTCGCATGTGCAGATGTTCCTTCAGTGGTCCTTGCATCACATGTGCAGATGTTCCTTCAGTGGTCCTTGAGGAGGAGATGTGCCAGCAGCAGGCATGGCAGGGTCTGCATCACATGTGCAGATGTTCCTTCAGTGGTCCTTGCATCACATGTGCAGATGTTCCTTCAGTGGTCCTTGAGAAGGAGCGGTGCCAGCAGCAGGCGTGGCAGGGTCTGCGTCGCATGTGCAGATGTTCCTTCAGTGGTCCTTGCATCACATGTGCAGATGTTCCTTTAGTGGTCCTTGAGAAGAAGCGGTGCCAGCAGCAGGCAAGGCAGGGTCTGCGTCGCATGTGCAGATGTTCCTTCAGTGGTGCCTGAGAAGGAGCGGTGCCAGAGGTGTGGCAGGGTCTGCATCACATGTGCAGATGTTCCTTCAGTGGTCCTTGAGAAGAAGCGGTGCCAGCAGCAGGCGTGGCAGGGTCTGCGTCGCATGTGCAGATGTTCCTTCAGTGGTCCTTGAGAAGGAGCGGTGCCAGCAGCAGGTGTGGCAGGGTCTGCATCGCATGTGCAGATGTTCCTTCAGTGGTCCTTGCATCACATATGCAGATGTTCCTTCAGTGGTCCTTGAGAAGGAGCGGTGCCAGCAGCAGGCGTGGCAGGGTCTGCGTCGCATGTGCAGATGTTCCTTCAGTGGTCCTTGAGAAGGAGCGGTGCCGGCAGCAGGTGTGGCAGGGTCTGCATCACAAGTGCAGATGTTCCTTCAGTGGTCCATGAGAAGGAGCGGTGCCAGCAGCAGGCGTGGCAGGGTCTGCGTCGCATGTGCAGATGTTCCTTCAGTGGTCCTTGAGAAGGAGCGGTGCCAGCGGCAGGTGTGGCAGGGTCTGCGTCGCATGTGCAGATGTTCCTTCAGTGGTCCTTGAGAAGGAGCGGTGCCAGCGGCAGGTGTGGCAGGGTCTGCATCACATGTGCAGATGTTCCTTCAGTGGTCCTTGAGAAGGAGCGGTGCCAGCAGCAGGCGTGGCAGGGTCTGCATCACATGTGCAGATGTTCCTTCAGTGGTCCTTGAGAAGGAGCGGTGCCAGCAGCGGGTGTGGCAGGGTCTGCATCACATGTGCAGATGTTCCTTCAGTGGTCCTCGAGACGGAGCGGTGCCTGCAGCAGGCGTGGCAGGGTCTGCATCACATGTGCAGATGTTCCTTCAGTGGTCCTTGAGAAGGAGCGGTGCCAGCAGCAGGCGTGGCAGGGTCTGCATCACATGTGCAGATGTTCCTTCAGTGGTCCTTGAGAAGGAGCGGTGCCAGCAGCGGGTGTGGCAGGGTCTGCATCACATGTGCAGATGTTCCTTCAGTGGTCCTTGAGAAGGAGCGGTGCCAGCGGCAGGTGTGGCAGGGTCTGCGTCGCATGTGCAGATGTTCCTTCAGTGGTCCTTGAGAAGGAGCGGTGCCAGCAGCAGGCGTGGCAGGGTCTGCATCACATGTGCAGATGTTCCTTCAGTGGTCCTTGAGAAGGAGCGGTGCCAGCGGCAGGTGTGGCAGGGTCTGCGTCGCATGTGCAGATGTTCCTTCAGTGGTCCTCGAGAAGGAGCGGTGCCAGCAGCAGGCGTGGCAGGGTCTGCGTCGCATGTGCAGATGTTCCTTCAGTGGTCCTTGAGAAGGAGCGGTGCCGGCAGCAGGTGTGGCAGGGTCTGCGTCGCATGTGCAGTTGTTCCTTCAGTGGTCCTTGAGAAGGAGCGGTGCCAGCAGCAGGCGTGGCAGGGTCTGCATCACATGTGCAGATGTTCCTTCAGTGGTCCTCGAGAAGGAGCGGTGCCAGCAGCAGGCGTGGCAGGGTCTGCATCGCATGTGCAGTTGTTCCTTCAGTGGTCCTTGAGAAGGAGCGGTGCCGGCAGCAGGTGTGGCAGGGTCTGCGTCGCATGTGCAGTTGTTCCTTCAGTGGTCCTTGAGAAGGAGCGGTGCCAGCGGCAGGTGTGGCAGGGTCTGCGTCGCATGTGCAGATGTTCCTTCAGTGGTCCTTGAGAAGGAGCGGTGCCAGCGGCAGGTGTGGCAGGGTCTGCATCACATGTGCAGATGTTCCTTCAGTGGTCCTTGAGAAGGAGCGGTGCCAGCAGCAGGCGTGGCAGGGTCTGCATCACATGTGCAGATGTTCCTTCAGTGGTCCTTGAGAAGGAGCGGTGCCAGCAGCGGGTGTGGCAGGGTCTGCATCACATGTGCAGATGTTCCTTCAGTGGTCCTCGAGACGGAGCGGTGCCAGCAGCAGGCGTGGCAGGGTCTGCATCACAAGTGCAGATGTTCCTTCAGTGGTTCTTGAGGAGGAGCGGTGCCAGCAGCAGGCGTGGCAGGGTCTGCATCACATGTGCAGATGTTCCTTCAGTGGTTCTTGAGGAGGTGCGGTGCCAGCGGCAGGCGTGGCAGGGTTTTCGTCGCATGTGCTGATGTTCCTTCAGTGGTCCTCGAGAAGGAGCGGTGCCAGCGGCAGGTGTGGCAGGGTCTGCATCGCATGTGCAGATGTTCCTTCAGTGGTTCTTCAGAAGGAGCGGTGCCAGCAGCAGGCATGGCAGGGTCTGCATCACACGTGCAGATGTTCCTTCAGTGGTCCTTCAGAAGGAGCAGGGTCAGCAGTGGTGCGAGCTGCAGGTGGAATGCAAACTCCACGCCCGAGGTGCACGTGATGCCTGTGGGTTGGTGGACGTGAGTGCTGGCTGTTTGCCTGGGTAGGACGGAGCTGGTAATGATGCCACTGGCAGAGTGGCTGGTATGGGTACCAGGGACGCTGGTGTCTCTGTTGTAACTGATGCTGGTGGTGTTATTGTAAATGATTCTGGTGGTTGTATTGTAACTGATGCTGGTGGTTTTATTGTATATGATGCTGGTGGTTTTATTGTATATGATGCTGGTGGTTTTATTGTATGGTGGTTTTATTGTAAATGATGTTGGTGTTGGTATGGGAGCTAGGGATGCGGTGGCTTTATTGTATATGATGCTGATGGTTTTATTGTAACTGCTGCTGGTGGCTTTATTGTAAATGATGCTGGTGTTTTGTTAATGATGCTGCTGTTTGTATGGGAGCTAGGGATGCGGTGGCTTTATTGTATATGATGCTGGTGGTTTTATTGTAAATGATGCTGGTGGTTTTATTGTATATGATGCTGGCGATTTTATTGTAAATGATGCTGGTGGTTTTATTGTATATGATGCTGGTGTTGGTATGGGAGCTAGGGATGCGGTGGCTTTATTGTATATGATGCTGGTGGTTTTATTGTAAATGATGCTGGTGGTTTTATTGTATATGATGCTGGTGGCTTTATTGTATATGATGTTGGTGGATTTATTGTATATGATGCTGGTACAGGTATGGGAGCCAGGGATGCAGTCGCTTTATTGTATATGATGCTGGTGGTTTTATTGTATAAGATGCTCGTGTTGGTATGGGAGCCAGTGATGCAGTGTTTTTATTGTAATTGATGCTGGTGGTTTTATTGTATATGATGCTGGTAGTTTTATTGTAAATGATGCTGGTGGTTTTATTGTATATGATGCTGGTGTTGGAATGGGAGACAGTGATGCTGTGGCTTTATTGTAAATGATGCTGGTGGTTTTATTGTATATGATGTTGGTGGTTTTATTGTATAAGATGCTCGTGTTGGTATGGGAGCCAGTGATGCAGTGTTTTTATTGTAATTGATGCTGGTGGTTTTATTGTATATGATGCTGGTAGTTTTATTGTAAATGATGCTGGTGGTTTTATTGTATATGATGCTGGTGTTGGAATGGGAGACAGTGATGCTGTGGCTTTATTGTAAATGATGCTGGTGGTTTTATTGTATATGATGTTGGTGGTTTTATTGTATAAGATGCTCGTGTTGGTATGGGAGCCAGTGATGCAGTGTTTTTATTGTAATTGATGCTGGTGGTTTTATTGTATATGATGCTGGTAGTTTTATTGTAAGTGATGCTGGTAGTGTTATTGTAAATGATGCTGGTGGTTTTATTGTATATGATGCTGGTGTTGGAATGGGAGACAGTGATGCTGTGGCATTATTGTATATGATGCTGGTGGTTTTATTGTAAATGATGCTGGTGGTTTTATTGTATATGATGCTGGTGGCTTTATTGTATATGATGTTGGTGGATTTATTGTATATGATGCTGGTACAGGTATGGGAGCCAGGGATGCAGTCGCTTTATTGTATATGATGCTGGTGGTTTTATTGTATATGATGTTGGTGGTTTTATTGTATAAGGTGCTCGTGTTGGTATGGGAGCCAGTGATGCAGTGTTTTTATTGTAATTGATGCTGGTGGTTTTATTGTATATGATGCTGGTAGTTTTATTGTAAATGATGCTGGTGGTTTTATTGTAAATGATGCTGGTGGTTTTATTGTAAATGATGCTGGTGTTGGTATGGGAGCTAGGGATGCGGTGGCTTTATTGTAAATGATGCTGGTGGTTTTATTGTAAATTATGCTGCTGTTTTTATTGTAAATGATGCTGGTGGTTTTATTGGAAATGATGCTGATGGTTTTATTGTAAATGATGCTGGTGGTTTTATTTTATATGATGCTAGTGGTTTTATTGTAAATGATGCTGGTGTTGGTATGGGAGCCACTGATGCAGTGGCTTTATTGTAACTGATGCTGGTGTTTTCATTGTATATGATGCTGGTGGTTTTATTGTAAATGAAGCTGGTGGTTTTATTGTAAATTATGCTGGTGGTTTTATTGTATATGATGCTGGTGGATTTATTGTAAATGATGCTGGTGTTGGTATGGGTGCCAGTGATGCGGTGGCTTTAGTGTAACTGATGCTGGTGGTTTTATTGTAAATGATGCTCGTAGTTTTATTGTAAATGAAGCTGGTGGTTTTATTGTAAATTATGCTGGTGGTTTTATTGTATATGATGCTGGTGGTTTTGTTGTAAATGAAGCTGGTGGTTTTATTGTAAATGATGCTGGTGGCTCTATTGTAAATGATGCTGGTGGTTTTATTGTAAATGATGCTGGTGGTTCTATTGTAAATGATGCTGGTGGTTTTCTTGTAAATGATGCTGGTGGTGTGGTTTTATTGTATATGATGCTGGTGGTTTTATTGTATATGATGCTGGTGGTTTTCTTGAAAATGATGCTGGTGGTGTTATTGTAAATGAAGCTGTTGGTTTTATTGTAAATGATGATGGTGGTTTTATTGTATATGATGCTGGTGGCTTTATTGTGAACTAGCTTACCCGTCACGCGTTGTTGCGATTTCAGAAGAAAGGAAATTCAAGGAAACTCGTTATGATAACATTCAATTTACATTGTGTCATTTTTATTGAAACGTATTCATTTTAATATGGAAAACATTTCAAAGTGTCGTTTTAATTCTATTTATTTATTCGAGTGCTTGTGGATACACGATGTTTTGTTTTTCCGTCTGGTGCGTTCATCAGTATTCGAAAGATTATGAGGGCCCTGTGGGGCCGATATTAAAAAAAATGTTATGCCAGAAACCTTCGCGGCATTGTACTCAACAACTTCCCAAATTTTCCTGGCGATCGGATGAATGCTGTTTTAATTCTATTTATTTATTCGAGTGCTTGTGGATACACAATTTTTTTTTTTCCGTCTTGTGCGTACATCAGTATTCGAAAGTTTATTAGGGCCCTTGGGGGCCGATATTTTAAAAAAGTTAAGCCAGAAACCTTCGCTGGAGTGTACTCAACAACTTCCAAAAGTTTCCTGGCGATCGGATGAATGCTGTTTTAGTTCTATTTATTTATTCGAGTGCTTGTGGATACACGATTTTTTGGTTTTAGTCTTGTGCGTACATCAGTATTCTAAAGATTATGAGGGCCCTGGGGGGCCGATATTTAAAAAACCTTTATGCCAGAAACCTTAGCGGGTGTGTACTCAACAAATTCCCAAAGTTTCATGGCGATCGGATGAATGGTGTTTTAATTCTATTTATCTATTAGAGTGCTTGTGGATACACGATTTGTTGTTTTTCTGTCTGATGCCTACATCAGTATTCAAAAGATTATGAGGGCCCTGTGGGGCCGATATTTAAAAAATGTTTATGCCAGAAACCTTCACGGGAGTGTACTCAACAACTTCCCAAAGTTTCATGGCGATCGGATGAATGGTGTAGTAATGAATAAAGGACAAACAGACAGACAGACAGACATACATTCGTTTTTATATATATATAGATAGATGATGCTGGTGCTGGTATGGGAGCCAGGGATGCGGTGGCTTTATTGTAAATGATGCTGGTGGCTTTATTGTATAAGACGCTGGTGGTTTTATTGTATGTGATGCTGGTGGTTTTATTGTATATGACGCTGGTGGTTTTATTGTAAATGACGCTGGTGGTTTTATTGTAAGTGATGTTGGTGGTTTTATTGTATACTAGCTTACCCGTTGCGCGTTGCTGTGATCTCCGAAGAAAGGAAATTCAAGGAAACTCGTTATGATAACATTCAATTTACATTGTGTCATATTTATTGAAACGCATTCATTTTAATATGGAAAACATTTCAAAGTGTCGTTTTAATTCTATTTATTTATTCGAGTGCTTGTGGATACACGATTTTTTGTTTTTCTGTCTGGTGCGTACATCAGTATTCGAAAGATTATGAAGCCCTGAGGGACCGATATTTAAAAAAATGTTATGCCAGAAACCTTCACGGGAGTGTATTCAACAACTTCCCAAAGTTTCCTGGCGATCGGAAGAATGCTGTTTTAATTCTATTTATTTATTCGAGTGCTTGTGGATACACGATTTTTTGTTTTTCCTTCTTGTGCGTACATCAGTATTCAAACGATTATGAGGGCCCTGGGGGGCAGATATTTAAAAACATTTTATGCCAGAAATCTTTGCGGGAGTGCGCTCAACAACTTCCCAAAGTTTCATGGTGAACGGATGAATGGTGTTTTATTCTATTTATTTATTCGAGTGCTTGTGGATACACGATTTGTTGTTTTTCCGTCTGGTGCGTACATCAGTATTCGAAAGATTATGAGGGCCCTGGGGGGCAGATATTTAAAAACATTTTATGCCAGAAACCTTCGCAGGAGTGTACTCAACAACTTCCCAAAGTTTCATGACGGTCGGATGAATGGTGTAGTAATGCATAAAGGACAAACAGACAGACAGACAGACATACATTCGTTTTTATATATAGAGATGACGCTGGTGGTTTTATTGTATATGATGGTGGTGGTTTTATTGTATATGACGCTGGTGGTTTTATTGTAAATGATGCTGGGGGTTTTATTGTAAATGATGCTGGTGAGTTTTGTGTACATATTGCTGAAGGTTTTATTGTATATGACGCTGGTGGTTTAATTGTAAATGACGCTGGTGGTTTAATTGTAAATGACGCTGGTGGTTTTATTGTAAATGACGCTGGTGGTTTTATTGTATATGATGGTATTGGTTTTATTGTAAAGGATGTGGTGATTTTATTGTATATGATGCTGGTGGTTTTATTGTAAATGATGCTGGTGGTTTTCTTGTAAATGATGCTGGCGTTTTTATTGTATATGATGGTGGCGGTTTTATTGTAAAGGATGTGGTGGTTTTATTGTATATGATGCTGGTGGTTTTCTTGTAAATGATGCTGGTGGTTTTCTTGTAAATGATGCTGGTGGGGTGGTTTTATTGTATATGATGCTGGTGGTTTTCTTGTAAATGATGCTGGTGGTTTTATTGTAAATGAAGCTGGTGGTTTTATTGTAAATGATGCTGGTGGTTTTATTGTATATGACGCTGGTGGTTTTATTGTAAACGATGCTGGTGGTTTTATTGTAAATGATGCTGGTGGTTTTATTGTATATGATACTGGAGGTTTTATTGTATACTAGCTTACCCGTCGCGCGTTTCTGCGATCTCCGAAGAAAGGAAATTCAAGGAAACTCGTTATGATAACATTCAATTTACATTGTGTCATTTTTATTGAAACGTATTCATTTTAATATGGAAAACATTTCAACGTGTCATTTTAATTCTATTTATTTATTCGAGTGCTTGTGGATATATGATTTTTTGGTTTTCCGTCTGGTGCGTACATCAGTATTCGAAAGATTATGAGGGCCCTGGGGGGGCCGATATTTAAAACAAATTTAGGCCAGAAACCTTTGCAGGAGTGCACTCAACAACTTCCCAGTTTCATGACGATCGGATGAATGGTGTAGTAATGCATAAAGGACAAACAGACAGACAGACAGACATACATTCATTTTTATATATAGAGATGACGCTGGTGGTTTTATTGTATATGATGGTGGTGGTTTTATTGTAAATGATGCTGGTGTTGGTATGGGAGCCAGTGATGCGGTGGCTTTATTGTAAATGATGCTGGTGGTTTTATTGTAAATGATGCTGGTGGTTTTATTGTATATGACGCTGGTGGTTTTATTGTAAATGATGCTGGTGAGTTTTTTGTACATAATGCTGAAGGTTTTATTGTATATGAAGCTGGTGGTTTAATTGTAAATGACGCTGGTGGTTTAATTGTAAATGACGCTGGTGGTTTTATTGTAAATGACGCTGGTGGGTTTATTGCATATGATGGTATTCGTTTTATTGTAAAGGATGTGGTGATTTTATTGTATATGATGCTGGTGGTTTTATTGTAAATGATGCTGGTGGTTTTATTGTAAATGAAGCTGGTGGTTTTATTGTAAATGATGCTGGTGGTTTTATTGTATATGACGCTGGTGGTTTTATTGTAAATGATGCTGGTGGTTTTATTGTATACTAGCTTACCCGTTGCGCGTTGCTGCGATCTCCGAAGAAAGGAAATTGAAGGAAACTCGTTATGATAACATTCAATTTACATTGTGTCATTTTTATTGAAACGTATTCATTTTAATATGGAAAACATTTCAAAGTGTCGTTTTAATTCTATTTATTTATTCGAGTGCTTGTGGATATATGATTTTTTGGTTTTCCGTCTGGTGCGTACATCAGTATTCAAAAGATTATGAGGGCCCTGGGGGGCCGATATTTAAAACATTTTTATGCCAGAAACCTTTGCGGGAGTATACTGAACAACTTCCCAAAGTTTCCTGGCGATCGGATGAATGCTGTTTTAATTCTAATTATTTATTCGAGTGCTTGTTGATACACGATTTGTTGTTTTTCCGTCTTGTGCGTACATCAGTATTCGAAAGATTATGAGGGCCCTGGTTGCCCGATATTTTACAAAATTGTTATGCCAGAAACCTTCGCGGGAATGTACTCAACAAATTCCCAAAGTTTTATGGCGATCGGATGAATGGTGTTTTAATTCTATTTATTTATTCGAGTGCTTGTGGATACAAGATTTGTTGTTTTTCCGTCTGGTGCGTACATCAATATTTGAAAGATTATGAGGGCCCTAGGGGGCCATATTTAAATACATTTTATGCCAGAAACCTTCGCGGGAGTGTACTCAACAACTTCCCAAAGTTTCATGGCGATCGGATGAATGGTGTAGTAATTTTTAAAAGACAAACAGACAGACAGACAGACATACATTCGTTTTTATATATATAGATGACACTGGTGGTTTTATTCTAAATGACGCTGGTGGTTTTATTGTAAATCACTCTGGTGGTTTTATTGTATATGATGGTGGTTTTATTGTAAATGATGCTGGCGGTTTTATTGTATACTAGCTTACCCGTCGCGCGTTGCTGCGATCTCAGAAGAAAGGAAATTTAAGGAAACTTGTTATGATAACATTCAATTTACATTGTGTCATTTTTATTGAAACTTATTCATTTTAATATGGAAATCATTTTAAATTGTTGTGTTAATTCTGTTTATTCATTCGAGTGCTTGTGGATACACGGTATTTTTTGGTTTTCCGTCTGGTGCGTAGATGAATAAATAAGAAGGTTTTCCGAAGCGTGAGCTGGCCACATACAGTTGTCCATGTGAGAAGCACGGATTCTCCAAATCTAGTCCACACACTTGCAGCGATTGTCCTTGTGCTTTGTTGATGATCATTGCAAAAGCGAGTCGCAGCATAAACTGTAAACGTTCAGTATTGGAAAGATTATGAGGGCCCTGGGTGGCCGGGGGGCCGATACTTAACACATTTTTTTTTGTTGCCAGAAACCTTTGCGGGAGTGTACTCAACAACTTTTAACAATTGTTTTATTTTTTTAGCCAGAAACCTTCGCGGGAGTGTACTCAACACCTTCCCAAAGTTTCATGCCGATCGGATGAATTGTGTAGTAATGCATAAAGGACAAACGGACATACTTTGGTTTTCATATATATAGATTATGCTTGGAATGCCCTCCCCCTCTCTCTCAGAGCCTCTCCAACCATCACTGTCTTCAAAAAAGATCTTAAGACCCATCTTTTTAACGCCCCACTATAACAGATGTGCTCCACTCTCGAGGCTGAACTACTCACCGCGCCAGGATACCCCATGGTAATGGAGCGCGCTATAAAAGCTTTTAAAATAAATAAATAGATGACGCTGGTGGTTTTATTGTAAATGATGCTGGTGCTTTAGGGAAATGATGCTGATGTTGGTATGGGAGCCAGGGATGTGGTGGCTTTATTGTAAATTATTCTGGTGGTTTTATTGTAAATGATGCTGGTGTTGGTATGGGAGCCAGGGATGCGGTGGCTTTATTGTATATGACGCTGGGGGTTTTATTGTATATGACGCTGGTGGTTTTATTGTATATGACGCTGATGGTTTTATTGTAAATGATGCTGGTGGTTTTATTGTATATGACGCTGGTGGTTTTATTGTAAATGATGCTGGTGCTTTAGGTAAATGATGCTGGTGTTGGTATGGGAGCCAGGGATGCGGTGGTTTTATTGTATATGACGCTAGGGGTTTTATTGTAAACGATGCTGGTGGTTTTATTGTAAATGATGCTGGTGCTTTAGGTAAATGATGCTGGTGTTGGTATGGGAGCCAGGGATGCCGTGGATTTTTTGTATATGATTCTGGTGATTTTATTGTAAATGATGCTGGTGCAGTATAGGGGCCAGGGATGTGGCAGCTTTATTGTAAATGATGCTGGTGTTGGTGTGGGAGCCAGGGATGTGGTGGTTTTATTGTAAGTGATGCTGGTGGTTTTATTGTAAATGATGCTGGTGCTGATATGGGAAAAAGAACAGTTGATGGACAGAATGCAGGACAATGTCTTACATTCACCCCAGTACAGAGATCTGGGCCTAAATCCATCGTTTTTTTGCTCACCATGCTGTTCCAGTTTGAACCCCGCCATATGCAAATCAGTCTTGACCCTGTGCCTCATGGGAACAGTTCAGCCCGAACTGCTAGCCAGGTCCTCCCTGGACTGGAACCAAGCATCCTAGGTCCGGTTTCTGGGTTTCACCCCTCATCAGCCAGGATAGCTTGACTCCAGGGGCATGGAGAGCACAGGACCCACGTCTGAGCATACCCGGCACACTTAGGGTGACAAATGCAAAAACAACAGTTGATGGACAGAATGCAGAACAATGTCATACATTTACCCCCGTACAGAGATCTGGGCCAAAATCCATTGTTTTTTGGCTCACCATGCCATTCTAGTTTGAACCTAGCCATATGCAAATCAGTCTTGACCCTGTGCCCCATGGGAACAGTCCAGCCCGAACTGCCAAGCCAGGACCTCCCTGGACTGGAAACAAGCATCCAAGGATTGGTTTTGGGCTTTAAGCCCTCATCAGCCAGGATAGCTTGATTCCAGTGGCATGGAGAGCATGGGACTCACGTCTGGGCATACCCGTCCCACTCTGGGTGACAAATGCAAAAACAACATTTGATGGACTGAATGCAGAACAATGTCATACATTCACCCCAGTACAGAGATCTGGGCCTAAATCCAGCATCATTTATTGTAAATGATGCTAATGTTGGTACAGGAGCCAGGGATGTGGTGGCTTTATTGTAAATGATGCTGGTGATTTTATTGTCAACCATTTAGCAACTCACCATTAACAGCGCGTATTATTGTATATAGCTGCTATATATTATGTATTGAGTTGCTAAATGGTCGGCTTTTTTGAATACCTTGGAATCCTTGCAAAATACTGTCACAATTATGTCACCAATATTTTAAGTTCCTGTTTCTCACTGGCGACACTACACACATTTTTCTTTTTCATTGTATACAGAATTTTGTTAGTAAAATATAAAATATGATTATATCAAACTAAAACCATATGTATATGTGGTTTCTTCGCCCTCTGACATCATTTTAACCCTTCCATTGTGATTGTGCACCTTATTATCTATGTAGATTCTATAATTTCACAGGAACCACTCTTTCTTACAATCATTTACCCACCCAGGTTCCTTAGTGAGTTGGGTTCCCTTGTCCTTTTTCTCGGGATGAAGAGGATGGCCCGGCCCGCACTTGACTCATCAGTCTGGGGATAAAGTTAAAAACAAAACGATAGTATGCATCAGACCTTTGAACCTTATTTCCTATGTCTTTAACTATATACTGTAAAGCGCTCTGATACCCACGTGGGTCACGTTTGCGATATATAAAACTTTATAAATAAATAAATAAAAATAAATAAATAATAAACGAGCTATATTGTCATTTTATTTTTAATCTGCTGCCTTTCTGCAGTGGGGCGTCGCTCCTGCGCCACAGTGGAGGAGCCGCCCCTGCCTAAGAGCACTTCTGTTTTACAGATGTGCATTTCTCGTGCCATACAGGACCCCTATCGAGTGCATACGGTGATGTGAGTCGCCATTTGGTGGCGTTAGGCTGTGTGCAGGTCACGTTCACCACAGCATACGATTAACATCGCTGGAGTTGAGGCTGAAGGCAATGTGAGGTTCTCTCACTGACGGCCAGTGCGTCATAAAGGTATTCAGACTGCATGCTCATCCAATCCCAGGCCTCTCTGCTGAGTGCGTAGAGTGAAGCTCACCTATCTGCCAATTGTAAATAACCTTTATGTGAAAGCCTGTGAAGGAGGCTTACATAGCTGATGAAATATTGACGGTGCCAAATGAAAAGGAATGCTCTGTTTACAGGGGAGGAGGGAGCGAGAGAGAGAGAGAGAGAGTGTGTCTGTGGATGTGTGTGGGAGAGACAGCAGCATGGTGAAGAGGAGGTGAGCTAAGAATGAACACGGCAGAAGGACAGAATGAGTAGTGACGGAGAGGGAAGAGATGACGCGTGAGACCCACAGATAAAGGTTTCAGAAAGATCTTGGGGGGATCAGGGCATAAGTGTTTAACAGAGGATGGCCGTCTTGGACAGGCCTGACAGCACTCTGGCACTGCCAAATGGCAGTGGCGTAGCAAGGTCAGGTGGTACCCGGTGCGGAAAATTTCTTGTCACCCCCAGCTTGACAAAACGGCAAAAATATGTGTTTAAAACACATATTTTTGTGCCATTTTGTTACCCCCTCAGTGATGACACCCGGGTTGACCCGCACCCACAGGACCCCCCTTCCTAGGCCACTGCCAAATAGGGCAGCTTTAAAGGGCCAGTGTGTGGCTCAGGGCCGGCTTTAGGTCAGCGCGACTGTGCCGTGGCACAGACTCACCGGTTGGGAGGAGAGAGTTGAGTGGGGTTGGAGCTATGTTTTGAAATATATTATGGGGTTAAAAGCACCTGCTGCAGAGTTGTTTGTATGGCCAGCAATGTTCAGGCAACAATAACATGCCAATTATAACTCTGCTGATAAATGTTGCTGCTGGAGAGAGATCAGAGTTTTGTCTTTTGGCAGTTTTGATGCAGATCTTATAACTGTGGGGGCTATTATCAACGGCCAGCGATAATTAGCCGTGCTTAGCGATAATTTTGCTATCGAAGACTATCCCTGGAATTTATCGCCCTGGTAGTGCGTTATTAACAACGCATTACTCCAGGCCGATCAAAATTCCAGAGATAGCGAGGTTATCGCCATTTTGCAGGGAACATCGCTGGTTTTCCAGCGATGTTCCCTGCAAAACGGCGATAACCTTGCTGATACGACCCACAGGGCCGTATCAGCATAATCCACCCCAATCTTAGGGATAGGAAAACAGCGGTTTTCTCCAAAAACTAACGTGTGCTACAATGCTGGGGCAGCCTTGTAAATATCGCAATGTGAAGATCAGCCATATTTGCAAGGTAGCCCATCCGGGGTTACGCCCAGTGACGCCCACTTTACATCTCATTAGAGATGCAAAGGGAGGCGTTGGGAAAAGGGTGCTAACATGCGATTATGCATGTTAGCTCCCTCTTGTAAATAGGGTGATCGTTTTATCTCTGCTTTTTTGGCTTTTTAAGCCAAAAAACCAGAGAAAAGTCCTTGTAAATATGCCCCTGTATTTTATGAGGTTATCTCAGTGGGTTACTGATTTTGCCACAGTTTTGTTACAGGCCGTTTATAGGTTACGATCCTAATATTGCACAGTGAGCTGTAAACTGTCGTTGAAAAGCTGCATATAAATTGAAAGATCTAGGTTAACATGTTATGTTTTTTACCCACTATTTTAACCCCTCCCATGCCCCTGACGTGCTCAGCTCGTCATGAGCCACGGTGGCCCGTGGAACGCTCACGCGCTGGGCTAATTCCCCTGATGTGCTGAGCTCGTCATGAGCATGGGGGCGCTTATTAGTAAAGCCATCACCAACCACGGTGTTTCGTTTCAAATCCTGAGTTTGCGCTTCTCCAGACTAAAAACTCTTAAAATATACTGCCGACTAGTATGGATGACGTGATTCCTACACCTTGTAGTCCTCGTTGTCTTATGTAACATTGCCTATACACTGATGTATGCACGTATGACTCATTGTCTCGGTATAATGTGTGTGGGAAGTAAAGTGCTCTGATACCCTACACTGGTATGAGTAGCGCTATACAACAAATGAAATGCATATGAGAGAGAAGCTATGGCGAGATGAGGGGCACTGTTGGAGGGTGGCAGTGAGGGGAGCCAGGGAGAAGTTGTTCATGGGGGGGAAGGTCCCATCAAAGATTGTAGCACCAGGTGCCACCAGTGCCAACCTTGTCCTGCTGTGGCTCGTTTTTTGTTGTTGCTCCCATTGGTCTTGATGCATCCAAATAAAACTGCCCACACACTGGCCCTTTCAAGCTGGCCCATCTGGTAGTGCCGGGGTGCCCCACTGCCCGACAGGTCAGACTAACACTGGAAGGAAGTGACGTGAAGAGGGGACAGGAAGTGATTCAGACACTCCCAAGTCCTGCACCCCTTCCACAGACCGTCGTTATTCACAGTCTCATATTTTCTGGATTGAAACATTTTCAATTTAAATTATTCACAATAAACTAATTGTTGTTCTGCATTTATTTGATACTACTAATAAGCATTGGCAAAGCTAATAGGTCTGGGTTATTTTTAGTGGTAGGTTCCTTGTTGTGTGATATGTCTGGATTCAATAACAGAAAAATGACAGAGGTGCACCCAGATACTGGCCGGGGGGGTCAGAGGGGGGCGGGGGGGGGGGGGGGGGTTGAAGCACTGGATTTCAGTTCACCTACTGTAAGCCAAACCTTTAAACTGTTCAACACCTTGTATTCAAGGTTTGCTACCTTGTGACCATTCACATCACAGTATGTGGCAAACGCCCCTCCCCCCAGAGAAACTTTTATCACCCTAGCCCCCCCCCACGCACCCTGCTCCATGACAGGCAAGAAAAGACAAGCAGCCCTCTTTGTGGGTGTAACTGGAGTGCATTACATGACACTCCCATTGGAGATGGTTACAGTCCTTTAAATAAACCTGTCAAAGGTCACAAGTGCTTAAAACGGATGTGTCAAAGGTCACAGGGTATGACACTTGCCCGGACTCGCCTGCAGTTTGACAATATGTGTTCTGTTGGGGACGTTGTCCCTTTTCGAGGTTCCAGGGATGCCCCCTCCCTGCCGCAGTGTGCCCTGGCTCTGAGAGCTCTCAGGATTGGAGATGAAGGGCAGGGCGAAGAGTTCCTGTGACTAGTATCACCATTGGCATCCTTCCCCACTCCTCCAACGTAACATGCATGCTATTAACTCCTTCCACGCTGATGATGGAACCGCTCCGTCATCAGCCGCGGTAGCGCTGTGCTGATGACGGAGCGGTTCCATCATGGCCCACTCGAATCGCCTGCGCGGAGCTGATTTCGTGCCTGCGCGGCGCATTCTATTGAGCGGGCGGGGCCATGACGGAACCGCTCCGTCATGAGCACAGCTTAACCGAGGCTGGTGATGGAGCGGTTCTGTCACCAGCGTGGGCGCGCCGCGCGGCCCCTCTGCCCCCTTAGCACTGCGGCGGAATAGCCGCCGCAGCGAAGGTGTTAAATAAACACACAACACATTTCTTGTTTGGGTAAAGTTGCTGCAGGTTTATTACATACACCATTATGTAATTTTGTGGGTTATCTTACAGGCGATCCAAGGGCAGGCAACCAGCTGCTGGACGAAATTTGGAAGTGGTGCCCAACGGAGGCAGGGACCACGGCACCCCAGAAAAGATGTGGCGAAGCTAAAAACTCACGGCGAACAACGCCATGCTTCGCTTCCACTCCCGGACACTGCATGTACGTGCCACAAGTGGGGACTCGTGCACCGGCTGGGATGCGGGCCACCCACCATGCTGCTTACTGTTCCCCACTGCTAAAAAGCACTCCATTGCTCTACCGCACTGGAGACCAGAGTGGCTGGCTTGGCTCACTCGACTGCCCACCCCACGAGTCACGGCAAAGAGCTAAGGCCCATCAAAACAACAAAGGCCGTACAAGACCAGGAAGTGGGCCCTTAACTCATTCCGTGAGCCTCCCGTGCTAGGCTCATATGCCGCCGGTCGCAGTGCCCCTTGTCCGCACTCGGCTGTTGGCCTACATCGGCACATTGCCCCTCTAATATCCTTATTTCAAAAAGAGGAGGGGATGGCAACGGTGAGCTCTGATTTTACACACTTATGGGCAGGGTCATCCCGTCCCAAGGGAGCGTCGGAGACAACACACACTGTCCAAAAGGCCCAGACTCACCACAGCAACCGCCAACAAGAGAACCCAACACAGAGCCAGGGGTCGACCATAGATGGCGTGGGCTCACAGGGTGTTGAGTCCACATCAGGGCTCGAACCAGCTTCCCGAACGTTAAAGTGCGGACTCTGGCCCCTGTCCCAATCCTCCGCCCTAGTTGCGAACCGGTACCGCTGCAGCGGATCTCCTTCAACCCCTGGGCAGGGAAAAGCCAATTGGGACAGCGCTGGCAACATAATATGTCATATAGGGCCAGATGTAGGAAGCCTAATACCGGTCGGTAACGGACGAAATTACCGAATTTTGGCCGTTACCGACCGGTATTAGGCATTTGGGATGTAGGGGCCTAATTTAAGGATTCAGTAATTTACCGAATTGGTAATTTAAGGAATCAGTAAATTACCGAATTCTTATATACCGATTCGGTAAATTACCGAAACCTTAATGTAGGAAGCACTCAAGTGAGTACTTTTCACTTGTAAGGATTTGTTATTTATCACCAACTACAAGTTGGTGGTAAATAACAAAAACCGTTAAAAAAGCAATTTTGTGCTTTTTTAACAGTGCTATGTGGCAGACATACATGCCCTTAGGGCATGTATGTGTGCCACATGTGCACCCATGCACTATACAGGGGTGCAACAGGGTGTCAATGTGATACCCTGCCACCCTTGTAGGTCTACCCCCTATTATCGATTTGGTATTTACCGAATCAGTAATTCTCATTCATTCCTATGGGCCTCCAGGCCCGTAGGAATGAATGGGGAATACCGTTTCGGTAAATACCGAATCGGTATTTACCGAATTTTACTGATTCGGTAAAATTTACCGAATCATTAGCTACATATCATTTACCGATTCTAAAATACCAAATCGGTAAAAGTCGGAATTTTAGAATCGGTAAATGATATTTAACTCCATCTGGCTCATAGTTATTGTTTTCAGTCTTGGTGGGGCGACACATACCTTACTCGTCTTTGTACAACACCTCCTTCTTCAGATGGTCCTACTCCATAAATGATACCTCCTGTTGATTGTTCCTGGGGCCAGGTCTGCTCTGCCTCAAATTCCAGATGTGCATTAAAAATGATGACTTTGTCCAGGCACATCCGGGGGATGTTGATTAAGGACCACAGTGGACTCTGCACTGTCCTGAGTTCAGGAGTTTCCAAGAGGCAACACTGCGCCTTATCTAAGTAGCTGCCTGGTTGATGATGTTAATATCGACAATAGATTCTGTATGTATGTATGTATGAAGTATGTATGTGCGTGTACATATGAGTATGTTTATATGTATGTGTGTGTATGCATGTGTGTGTGCGTATGCATGTATGTATGCGTATGTATAAGAATGTTTGTATGTGTATGTATGAGCATGTTTGTATGTATGCATGTGTATCCATGTGTGTATGTGTATGTATGTATTCGTGTATGTATGTGTGTATGTATGTGTGTATGTATGTATGTATGTATGTATGTATTTGGTATTTATGTACAGCAGACCTCGCTGACCGGCATCGGAGGATTGTCCTGGTTCATTGCGTGATCGGTGAGGCAGCCGCTGCTGTTACTGCACAGCGATGCAGTGTTCTTTAACCCCTTGTGTGCTCAGGACGGCCCCCGGCCCTCTTAGGTCACGGTGGGTGTGTGCTCAGGACGGCCGGGGGCCGTCCGAACGCCGATGATTCCCCAGAGCCTGTGCGGGAGAATTAATTAGTGGGCGGAGTTCAGACGCCCCAGGCCGTCCTCTGCGCACGCCTACCATGACGTAGGACACACAAGGGGTTACGTCCCCTAATTAAATCCCCGCACCGCGGCGGAATTCGTGCCGCAGGCAAGGGGTTGAAGAAACGAGACCTCAACTCTTTCTAAATCAAAGCAGCTTTGGGGCGCTCCGGCGGGATGCTGTTACAGACCCGGGGTGCACAGACGGAAAAGGAACGTTGCCATGTTCTACATCAGGAGTCTCCAACCTTTTCTGTAATAAGAGCTACTTATGTCACCAGCAGTGTTCACCTCAGTGCCTTAGAGTTGCCACCTATAATGCAAAAAAGGGTTAATCAATGTGGAATGCCTCTATGTGACTAATGCAATCAATCAAATTTCAATCAATCAAGTTTTATTTAATTTAGTTTTAGTTCTCTACTGAGAACAACAAATATATATGAAAAAATAAAAATTACAATTGTCGTTTGCAAGTTACTTAAATACTAGATGATCGTTTAAAAAGGATTCAAAAAAATTTAAACATGTTATAACACACAAATTGATTAGGCGGTGATTTAAGAAGCAAAATCAAGTTCTGGGCAGAATTAGTTTTACATGTTGTTTGGTTTGGTTTTATGACTCATTTTCTAGTGTCCACAATTGTCAAATTAGGGCAAACAAACAAAACATGTTTCACATCTTGCGCCACACCATTGCAGAGATCACAAGTGCTGCTGGCATTTTCATTCAGGGTCCAATTGGTAGTAAATGCTTTAAAAGAGAGAACCCAGAGCCAAAGTAGTGAAATGCATCGTGTGACTCCATGCTTTAAGTTGAAGCGGGTATACTGTTGCACTTGTATATATTCTCTTGTCTCGGGATAAAGTTTATAAGGATGTAATTTGATACAGTGTTGAACATCAAATTCAAAACTTATCCTTGGTGTTGTGTGTTTTTTTTAGTCCTCATGTAGCAATAGTTTGGAATTGGAGGTGTCGGGTGCCCAGTTTTCTTAGTGGTACCGGCCTTTTGGGGAATCTCCTGGGTACTCGCAGCTTGTGCGTGGAGAATTTCCACTTCGCCTTATACTCTCGAGCCCCTTTTTGTCCATTCCATTTCGATTTCAATTCTGGGACGAGCTAGTCACTTTGACTACTCGTTCAAGTTTCCACTTGATGTAATCTATTGTATTGCTTTAAATCATTGGACAATTGCAATGTTAACGGTGTTGTTGCCTATTGATCATATCATTTTCCCAGATTGTATAAAATTTGTTTGCTCTTCCTCTATTCCCGCTTCTGTCTATTTTGTTTATTCTTTGAACAGAAGCTACCCACTCATTAACAGTTGGAGGTGTATTTCTTACCCAGTTAATACAAATCTCCCTTCTCGCTAGCAATATTAATATAAACAAGATTTTTTCTTGGTCTTTACTTAGTTTAGATTCCCGGGCCAGTTTCCAACTTCTCCCAAAAATAATCAAATTCATACTCACGTCCACCTGCATTCCCAGTGTCTTGGACAAGATTTGACCTATTTCTCTCCAAAATTCTTCCAACTGGGTGCATTGGCCAAACATGTGTAGATCACCTGCGCCCCGTTCCCCGCATTTGGAACAACTCCTCTCGCTTTGGCCTTTAAACTTCGGCACTAAGAAGTTTTCTCCTGTATATTTAGAAAGTGCTTGAAGGTTCCTTAGAAGACCTAATGACATAAGGTCTAAGAAGACTACGTCATCGGCATACATCAAAATATGAATTATGTCTGGTGTGACTTTTGGTGGAAAATTGATACCCTGATTAAAACATTCCGGGAGATCACTGGGGTATAAAGAAAACAAGATAGGAGCTGAGAGACGCCCTTGCCTGAGACCATTTGGTGTATCAATTGGGCTAGTGAGTCCCTTCTTTTTCCCCATTTGAACTTCGCACCATGTTTACGAGTACAGTGATGTAATTATATGCAGAAGATTATCTGGGATTGCCAATTTTCTAAGATTTCTCCAGAGTGTAGGTCTATCCACTCTGCCGAATGCTGTCTTAAAATCGACAAAGACTGCATAAACAACCTGTGATTTTAAGACCATGTATTTGTCTATTATTGTTTGCAGCACTGCAATGTTGTCGATTACAGAGTGTTTTGGTCGGAACCTGACTTGATTTATAAGAATCGATTCCGTTGAATAAGCCTACTCTTGAAGGCGTTCGAGAACACTTGCCGCAAATATTTTCCCTGTTGACTCCAGCAGGGCGATCTGCCAGTAATTATTTGGAAATTGCAAAAAACACAGTTGATGGACAGAATGTAGAACAATGTCATACATTCACCCCAGTACAAGGATCTGGGCCTAAATTCATCGTGTTTTTGCACTCCACACCACCCTGGGTTAGACACTGGCTATATGCAAATCAGCTCTGACCCTGTGCCTCATGGGAACAGTCCAGTCCGAACTACCAAGCCATGTCTTTCCCAGACCGGAATCAAGCATCCAAGGACCGGTTTCTGGCTATCAGCCTTCATCAGCCTGGATAGCTTGATTCCAGTGGTGTGGAGAGCCTGGGACTCACGTCTGAGCATACCCAGCCCACTCGGGGTGAAAATTGCAAAAAACACAGTTGATGGACATTATTTGGAAGCAGGCGGGAGCCCTTCTCATATAGTGGAATCACTATGCTCCCCTTCCAAGATTTTGCAAGTTCACCAATTGCAAAACAGTGGGAAAAAAGGGGGCATAGAAACTTGCTCCGCTCTTTTGGGTTACTTTGCAAAACCTTAATTGGGATCTGGTCCGGACCCATTGCTGCGGACGTGCTTGACGTTTTTATATAGTGTTCGATTAGCAGAGGAGATGGAGCACCAATGTCTAAAATGTTACCTCCTCTAATCTTAAAACTTCGGTCGCACTTTCTTTCCTCTCGTTAAGTTTGTACAGGTTACTTAGGTATGATTCCCATTCGGTTGGGGGAACTGGTGAGGCTTGTAAAGATTTTTTCGTGCCTGTTTCTTTGGCGATTAGACTCCAGTAATTACGTTTATTTTTTTGTTTTGCTGCCCTCTGAATGTCCACCCATTTTTGATCCTGCTTTCCTTTACGATTTTTTGCTATTTCCCTCCTACGACGATTTTTTAAAATATTGATTTTGTGTTGTCTTAATACCGAGAATTGGAGAAATTGTGCCTGTATTAATTTATTTCATTTGATTGCTCTTATATCTGGGTACCTTCTCTTGTGTTTTCCTGCTAATAGACATTTTTTTTTAGGTTAACCGGCAGGGATTGCACCATTTTATTTAAAACTACTGTGAGTAATACATAACAGCCACTGATGTAATGCCTTTGGTACCGAGGTAATAATATGAGTAATAAGTTTCACCAGCGCTGGATGATTCATTACTCAAATATCGGATTTGCATATATTTGACAAAGTCGACCATTTTTTTCCCCAAATTTCAGCTCATGAGAGCTTAACCCCTTGCATGCTGGTGACGGCTCCAGTCCGTCATGGCACACAGTGCTCGTGTGCTGATGACGGCTGGGAGCCGTCACGACCACGCCCGCGATCGGAATGTCCAGCACAGGAGCGGAATTCCGACCGCAGGCAAGGGGTTAAAATACAAACATTTTCATCTTGAATGCACGTTTTTTCAATTTCAGTACACATATATTAATTCAACCTAGCTATTACTTTTAATTTAGCGAGCTGGGCTGCACACGGGAGTCTACTCACAGGTACGGGGGGAGCTGCCAGTAGCTCACGAGCTTCTCGTCGGAGAAGCCTCCTCCACATTTTGCCCTGTCTTATGCCGCAGTGATAGAGGCTGCCTGACAGCAGTATCAGACCCGCCAACACACGTGGGGCCACCGTGTGACACACGATATTGGATTCCATCACGGTTACCCGGTGAGTAGCCGATATCACACGGCGGCAGGTAAAATGAGCTGAAAACCGCTGTAAATAGTGGATTCCCGGCTCGTTTTCTGAGGCTTTGAACTGCCGACGCCCATTAAGGGGCGTGAAAACACCCCAGGAAATCAGCACCAGCCTCAGCAAGCTTTTTTTGGGCGGTGAGGAGAGGTCTTGTGGGCAGAATGGGGGGCTCGTGCCTCGTAGGTAACTTCTTCAATTAATCAATCAATCAATCATATCATTTGTAGAGCGCACTACATACCCGTGAGGGTCCTTCTCGTTTCGGTGGGGATCCACTTGAAGATCCTGCGGAGTATGCGGAGGATGTTGAAGCAGTAGGAGGAGACGGTGTTGACCTGCTTCATCATGGAAAGGTTAGAGCTGAGGATGACCCCTAGGTTGCGTGCGTGGTCGGTGGGTGTTGGGGGTGTTCCTAGTGCAGTCGGCCACCAGGAGTCGTCTCAGGCTGAGGGTGGAGCCTGGGACGAGCCTGGGAGGAGCCTGGGATTGGCCTGGGTGGAGCCTGGGATGGGTCTGGGTGGAGCCTGGGATGGACCTGGGTGGAGCCTGGGATGAGCCTGGGTGGAGCCTGGGATGGTCCTGGGTGGAGACTGGGATGGACCTGGGCGGAGCCTGGGATTGGCCTGGGTGGATCCTGGGATGGACCTGGGTGGGGCCTGGGATGAACCTGGGTGGAGCCTGGGATGGTCCTGTGTGGAGCCTGGGATGGACCTGGGTGGAGCCTGGGATGGGCCTGGGTGGAACCTGGGACGAGCCGGATTGGAGCCTGGGATGGGCGAGGCTGTTCGTGGGCCAGACACCATCAGGAAGATATCTGTGAAGACTGACCTCTGTTGAAGTGTGAGGCTGAGGGGGCGGGGCAGCAGGAAAACAGGTGAAGGTGAACAAACTTCCAGCTGCTCCTCCCTCCCTACTCCCCTTATATGGAGGCCGCGCAGCGGACGCGTGCAGCAGGCACCGCTGGCATCCGGCCCACCAACCCACCTACCAAAGAACCCAACTACCTCAGAGGCATCCTCCTCAACACCCGCTCCACACGCAAACACGCCGTTGAACTCTGGGGCCTTCTCGACTCCAACACCCCAGACGTCGCCTTCCTGACGGAGACCTGGCTGAACCCCTCCTCAGCACCCGGCGTCGCCATAGCCATCCCGAAGGCTATAAGATCACCCACAAGGACCGCACCAATGGAGTAGGAGGAGGAATTGCCATCGTCCACAGGAACAATCTCAAAGTCTCAACCAACACCGACGACACCCTCAGCACCGCCGAACACCTGCACTTCCAGATTCACACCGAATGGGCGCTGAGGGGGCGGGGCAGCAGGGGAGTCAGCTGCGGGAAAAAGCGGCGGGAGCGGACACAGCGGGGTAACGGAGAAAAAGAAAAACAAAGTTGAACACCTGTATAACAGGGGAGAGAAAGGCAAAAACAACAGTGGCACAAAGATTAGCACAAGATAAGCAGCAGTAAGCAGTGTGGGGAGCGGCCTACCCTGAGCCGGGTCAAGGGTCGCTCTCCCTACTGCTTGGCACAGCCCGCCCCCTCCAAGGCCACGCACCCTCATCGTACTGTGAGATTTATGTACAAGTTGATAGCGCTGCAGTGTGTTTGAGTCTACCTCATACAGAGAGCGTCTGATGCTGTCTCATACAGCAGTGTGGGGGATGCTGTCTCATACAGTAGTGTGAGGGATACTGTCTCATACAGCAGTGTGGGGGATACTGTCTCATACAGCAGTGTGGGGGATACTGTCTCATACAGCAGTGTGGGGGATACTGTCTCATACAGCAGTGTGGGGGATACTGTCTCATACAGCGGTGTGGGGATACTGTCTCATACAGCGGTGTGGGGGATGCTGTCTCATACAGCAGTGTGGGGATACTGTCTCATACAGCAGTGTGGGGGATACTGTCTCATACAGCGGTGTGGGGGATGCTGTCTCATACAGCAGTGTGGGGATACTGTCTCATACAGCAGTGTGGGGGATACTGTCTCATGCAGCAGTGTGGGGATACTGTCTCATACAGCAGTGTGGGGGATACTGTCTCATGCAGCAGTGTGGGGGATACTGTCTCATGCAGCAGTGTGGGGATACTGTCTCATACAGCAGTGTGGGGGATACTGTCTCATACAGCAGTGTGGGGATACTGTCTCATACAGCAGTGTGGGGGATACTGTCTCATGCAGCAGTGTGGGGATACTGTCTCATACAGCAGTGTGGGGGATACTGTCTCATACAGCAGTGTGGGGATACTGTCTCATACAGCAGTGTGGGGGATACTGTCTCATACAGCAGTGTGGGGATACTGTCTCATACAGCAGTGTGGGGGATACTGTCTCATACAGCAGTGTGGGGGATACTGTCTCATACAGCAGTGTGGGGGATACTGTCTCATACAGCAGTGTGGCTCCGCTGTCAAACAGCAGTTGCCATAGGCGGTCTCAAACTACAGGGTGGCAGAAGTTGTCTCATACAGCAGTGTGGTGCAGGCTCTCTCATGCAGCAGTGTCCCATGGGTGGTGTCAGCAGACTGCAGGGTGGCAAAGGCTGTCTCATACCGCAGGGTGCACAGGCTGTCTCATACAGCAGGGTGGCCGAGGCTGTCTGAGGGTAGCAGTGTGGCACAGACTGTCTCGTGCAGCAGAGTGCCACAGAAGGTCTCAGGGGGGCACAGACTGTCTCATGCAGTGTTAGAAATGGGATCCCTGGCTGGCCAGGGCTTTTGCCAAAGTCAGTCAGAGACCACCACACCCAAGTCAGGGCAAGGGAGTTACACGCCAAGATAACCCCTGCTCACCCTCTAGGTAACGTGGCGCGAGCAGCAAGGCTAAACTTGGAGGCGATGTGAGTTAAGTATTTGCGCACGCACCCCAGCAACAACACCCAGGACCCACCACAAAGGAAACTCCACACAAGGTTATATAAAAATAGCCTTTGCATTACACCAAAACACATTAGATAAAACACACACTTTTCAATGTGCCAGAGGCACGGGCAGAATTTACAGGGGATATGTACAAGACAGGGCCACCTGGACCACTCTCAGGAATCAGCACTTTTAGAAGTAACACTTTTAGAAATAGCACTTAGAATATAAAATATAAAATCACTTGTAGCAAGAATTAGAACATAAAGTACACAACCAGTAACTACTGGTAACCAGGACCTCACTAGCACCACCTGCACTAGGAGAAAAACAACCACCTAAGTATCACAATACCTGTAGGGGTGTAAGCACATAACACATGATGCATAAACATACATTCAGCGGTGTAAGGAAGGAAAACACATGATGCATCAACAATACATTCAGAGGTGTAAGAACATGGCACATGACGCATAAAAACACATTCAGAGGTGCAGAAAAAGAACAATTGCGCCAACTCACTTAAGTCACCACCTGTGACTGTCCCTAGGCCCTCTGGCCTTGTTGGGGCTAGGACGCCCTGTGTCCAATGTCCAGGGGCCTAAACGTGGCAGCTGCCCACGAAGTGCTGGGCAGCTGTAAGGACAATGATGGGGCCAACACGATGGGGGAGCCTTGCAGGCTCTAAACAAGCAAAAGTGCCCCCTGAGAGTCTCTCAGGACTCTAACCAAATATGGCGCTCTGAGCCTCTCGGGGTTCTGGGAAAAGATTGTGCCAGCAAGAGCCTCGCAGGCTCGAATGAAAATGCCCCCCTGAAGCCCTCGTGGCTTCACAACACTGTGGCCTCTCTGGAGCCTCTCAGGCTCTGAAAACAACTGTGGCGCCTTTCTGTGGGAGTCCCCCCCCTCTGGGAGACTCGAGAACACTGGCCCATCGTTGGAGTCCCTCACGGGGGACTCAGACCAAATGCAAATGCCCCATGAGCCTCTCGTGGCTCGAAACAACGTGCTGCCCCCGTCAGTGGAGTCCCCCCCTCTGGGGGACTCGGGATTCAGAAAATGCCAACAAGAGCCTCTGCGGCTCTAAACACTGGAGGGGGGGGCGGGCACCGGCAATGTGCCCCAACGCCCTCCTCCCCGATTCCGCACTTTGGGCCCCACTCACCGGCTAGTCAGGGACGCTGTACTGGGGCTCCCTCTCCTCAGGGCTCCTGCGGTGTCCTGGGGCTCGGGCGGTTCTCCTTCTGGGCTGCGGCCGAGGTCCGGGGCTCTCCTCTCACTCGGGAGCCTCGATAGGACACGGCAGGCTGCTTCCTGCTTCTCGGCTCCTCCCCCAGTGACGCGGCGGGAGGCTCGGCCGGCTGGGCCTATCCCAGCGCGGCCTGGCTATGACGCTGATGGCTCCTTCTGGCTTCTCCTCGGCGGTGCGAACACGGGGCAATGCCGGGTGGGCACCGGCTCGTTTAAAATAAACAATCACTCGAGGTGGGCACTCGAAGGGCTCAGTGAACACGGAGCAAACGCCGGGTGGGCACCGGCTTGGCAACAAAGCGCTAGTAGCGCTAGCAACAAGGATAAAGCGCCCCCAGGCGCTGGGCAGTAAAAATAAAGCACTCCCAGTGCTTAGGGAGAAATAAAGCGCTCTCAAGCGCTAAAAGGCAATCAAAAGCGCTCCCAGGCGCTAGGGGCCAACAAGCCCAGCAAAAGTCCTCCTAGGCAGGCAGGGGGGGAAAGGCTGGGCCCAGAGCCAGCTCACTGGGTCTCCAGGCAGGGAGACAGTCCAAGTGGCGGTCCTCTGGCCCAGCAACAGCAGCAGCCCCCTCAGGCAGGATCCTGGAAGAGAACAACTTCTGTGGGGACACAGCCCCATTTTTATACACCACATTCCTTTGTCTGTAGGTGCAGGGTGGGGACAGAACCAGTCGCAGCTGGTCTGTGAGCACAGTTGATGGGCTCAACCACCCTCTGTATTCACTGGCAGGGCTTGGGTCATCAGTCGCACCACAGGGGGCGGAGCCAGCATTGTGTGGGGAAAGCCCAGCCCCATTCAGGACACAGGTGCACTCCTCCCCAGCCATCAGCATGCTGATCTCACACTCACCACCGGGCAGACCCATCCAGACTTCCTGGAGCCTGGCATCCCAGCCAGCTCCAGCCAATCACACGCCAGCACCTTCACAGCACACACATGGCCATGTCTAGAAGTGGCACTTCCCCATTAGACACATACACGCCGCCTACATCATTTTGTAGCATTCATTCACACGAGTCCGTACATACCAGACTCGAGCCTGTACACCCTACGCATCAGGAACTACCAGGGACACATACATTCCCCATGCATTCCTATGGGAGGGCAGGCCTATCTCACCACATGCACTCAAAGTGCGCACGCACTTTCCACTGGGACACAGTGAAAGTGCGCAGAACCCAAAAATCACCATCAGCAGGTCACCATTACCAGCAAAAAAAGTCTAGGGGTGGACCTGCCATAAGGGCCAAGTCCAACATGCAGCAGTGTGCCACAGATTGTCTCAGGCTGCCATGTGGCATAGGCTGTCTCGTTCAACAGTGTGGCACAGAAGGTCTCAGGCTGCAGTGTGGCAGAGTCGGTCTCAAACAGCAGTGTGGCACAGACTGTCTTATGCAGCAGACGGTCTCATACTGCAGGGTCGCAGAGGCTGTCTCAAACAGCAGGGTGGCAGAGGCTATCTCATGTAGCAGTGTGGCACAGACTGTCTCATGCGCAGTCTCAGGCTGCAGTGTGGCACCGGCTGCCTGATGCAGGAAGTGACGGTGTCATGCAGCAGGGTGGTATAGGCGGTCTCACGGTGGCAGATACTGTCTCATACGGCAGGGTGGCATAGGCGGTCTCACGGTGTGCAGAGGCTGTCTCATACTGGCACAGGCTGCCTCGGGTGGCAGGCAGGCAGTGAACAGACCTCAGCTGGACTCTATTCTGGTATAATTAGTTTCTGCTCGCAGCTTAATTGGTACCAGGCCTATTTTTATCTCTCCTGGGACTCCAGCATGTAAGACAATTGGCATTAACAAGGAAGGCACAGCCGCAGACACTGTGGGGAGTGAATCCCTCTGCCCTGCCAGGCCTGTCTGACTCCAACGCCCTGTACCCACTGGGGGCACGTGCCAGGGCACTGTGTTCATGTGAATGCAGGCGTGGGCACAGTCTTCTCAGGGCCAGGCGGCCTGTCACACTAGGCCCTTGCGGCAGCGCCAACATGCCGATGCGCTGTGTGCTCGTAAGCCAGGACCCTCGGATAAGGACGACCCGTACACACCGTCGCACCAGAGGCGCCTCCACCCACAGGTAGGGCCTGGGCTTCTTCGAGGTCTTTGGGTTCAGAATGGCTGGTCTCTGGTGTGGGTGGACCCCCTGAGAGCCTGACAGCAGGCACTGGGCACCAGTGGGTCCCCCTTCATGTCCCAGCCTCACACTTCAACAGAGGTCAGTCTTCACAGATATCTTCCTGATGGTCTCTGGCCCACGAACAGCCGGCCCATCCCAGGCTCCACCCCAGCTCGTCCCAGGCTCCACCCAGGCCCATCACAGGCTCCACCCAGGCCCATCCCAGGTTCCACCCAGGCCCATCCCAGGTTCCACCCGGCTCAAACCAGGCTCCACCCAGGCCCATCCCAGGTTCTACCCAGGCCCATCCCAGGTTCCACCCGGCTCAACCCAGGCTCCGCCCAGGTCCATCCCACGCTTCACCCAGGCTCGTCCCAGGCCCATCCCAGGCTCCACCCAGACCCATCCCATGCTCCACCCAGACCCATCCCAGGTCCATTTCAGGCTCCACCCAGGTCCATCCCAGGCTCCACCCAGACCCATCCCATGCTCCACCCAGACCCATCCCAGGTCCATTCCAGGCTCCACCCAGGTCCATCCCAGGCTCCACCCAGGTCCATCCCAGGCTTGTCCCAGACCCATCACAGTCTCCACCCAGGTCCATCCCAGTCTCCACCCAGGCCCATCCCAGGCTCCACCCAGGTCCATCCCAGGCTCCACCCAGGCCCATCCCAGGCTCCACCCAGGTCCATCCCAGGCTCCACCCAGGCTCATCCAAGGCTCCACCCAGGCCTGTCCCAGGCTCCACCCAGGCCAATCCCAGGCTCCACCCAGGCCAATCCCAGGCTCCACCCCGGTTCGTCCCAGGCTGCACCCCGGCTCATCCCAGGCTCCACCCAGGCCTGTCCCAGGCTCCACCCAGGCCAATCCCAGGCTCCACCCAGGTCCATCCCAGGCTCTACCCGGGCTCGTCCCAGACTCCACCTCGGCTCGTCCCAGGCTCCACCCCGGCTCATTCCAGGCTCCACCCAGGCCTGTCCCAGGCTCCACCCAGGCCAATCCCAGGCTCCACCCAGGCTCGCCCCAGGCTCCACCCCGGCTCGTCCCAGGCTCCACCCAGGCCCTTCCCAGGCTCCACCTAGGCCCATCCCAGGCTCCACCCAGGCTCGTCCCAGGCTCCACCCCGGTTTGTCCCAGGCTCCACCCAGGCCACTCCCAGGCTCCACCCCGGCTTGTCCCAGGCTCCACCCCGGCTCATCTCAGGCTCCACCCAGGACAATCCCAGGCTCCACCCAGGCTTGTCCCAGGCTCCACCCCGGCTCGTCCCAGGCTCCACCCAGGCTTGTCCCAGGCTCCACCCAAGCCTGTCCCAGGCTCCACCCAGGCCCGTCCCAGACTCTACCCAGGCTCGTCCCTGTCTCCACCCCGGCTCGTCCCAGGCTCCACCCAGGCCAATCCCAGGTTCCACCCAGGTCCATCTCAGGCTCCACCCAGGCTCATCCCAGGCTCCACCCAGGCCTGTCCCAGGCTCCACCCAGGCCAATCCCAGGCTTCACCCAGGCCCATCCCAGGCTCCACTCAGGCTCCTCCCAGGCTCCACCCCGGCTCGTCCCAGGCTCCACCCAGGCTCATCTCAGGCTCCACCCAGGACAATTCCAGCCTCCACCCAGGCTCCACCAGGCTCCACCCAGGCTCGTCCCAGGCTCCACCCAGGCCTGTCCCAGGCTCCACCCAGGCCCGTCCCAGGCTCTACCCAGGCTCGTCCCTGTCTCCACCCCGGCTCGTCCCAGGCTCCACCCTGGCTCGTCCCAGGCTCCACCCAGGCCCGTCCTAGGCTCCACCCAGGCCCGTCCCAGGCTCCACCCAGGCCAATCCCAGGCTCCACCCAGGTTTGTCCCAGGCTCCACCCCGGCTCGTCCCAGGCCCCACCCCGGCTAGTCCCAGGCTCCACCTAGGCCATTCCCAGGCTCCACCCAGGCTCCAACCAGGCTCCAACAAGGTCCGTCCCAGGCTCCACCCAGGCTCATCTCAGGCTCCACCCAGGACAATTCCAGGCTCCACCCAGGCTCCACCCAGGCTCGTCCCAGGCTCCACCCAGGCCTGTCCCAGGCTCCACCCAGGCCCGTCCCAGGCTCTACCCAGGCTCGTCCCTGTCTCCACCCCGGCTCGTCCCAGGCTCCACCCTGGCTCGTCCCAGGCTCCACCCAGGCCCGTCCTAGGCTCCACCCAGGCCCGTCCCAGGCTCCACCCAGGCCAATCCCAGGCTCCACCCAGGTTTGTCCCAGGCTCCACCCCGGCTCGTCCCAGGCCCCACCCCGGCTAGTCCCAGGCTCCACCTAGGCCATTCCCAGGCTCCACCCAGGCTCCAACCAGGCTCCAACCATGTCCGTCCCAGGCTCCTCCCAGGCCCGTCCCAGGCTCCACCCAGGCCCATCCCAGGCTCCACCCAGGCTCATCCCAGGCTCCACCCAGGCCAATCCCAGGTTCCACCCAGGTCCATCTCAGGCTCCACCCAGGCTCATCCCAGGCTCCACACAGGCCTGTTCCAGGCTCCACCCAGGCCAATCCCAGGCTTCACCCAGGCCCATCCCAGGCTCCACTCAGGCTCCTCCCAGGCTCCACCCCGGCTCATCCCAGGCTCCACCCAGGCCTGTTCCAGGCTCCACCCCGGCTCGTCCCAGGCTCCACCCAGGCCCGTCCAGGCTCCACCCAGGCTCGTCCCAGTCTCCACCCCGGCTCGTCCCAGGCTCGCACCTGGCTCCTCCCAGGCTCCACCCAGACCCGTCCCAGGCTCCACCCAGGCCCGTCCCAGGCTCCACCTAGGCCAATCCCAGGCTCCACCCAGGCCCGTCCCAGGCTCCACCCAGGACCATCCCAGGCTCCACCCCGGTTCGTCCCAGGCTGCACCCCTGCTCATCCCAGGCTCCACCCAGGCCTGTCCCAGGCTCCACCCAGGCCAATCCCAGGCTCCACCCAGGTCCATCCCAGGCTCCACCCGGGCTCGTCCCAGACTCCACCTCGGCTTGTCCCAGGTTCCACCCCGGCTCATTCCAGGCTCCACCCAGGCCTTTCCCAGGCTCCACCTAGGCCAATCCCAGGCTCCACCCAGGCTCGCCCCAGGCTCCACCCCGTCTCGTCTCAGGCTCCACCCAGGCCCGTCCCAGGCTCCACTTAGGCCCATCCCAGGCTCCACCCAGGCTCGTCCCAGGCTCCACTCCGGCTCATTCCAGGCTCCACCCAGACCTGTCCCAGGCTCCACCCAGACCTGTCCCAGGCTCCACCCAGGTCCATCCCAGGCTCCTCCCAGCCCTGTCCCAGGCTCCACCCCGGCTCGTCCCAGGCTCCACCCAGGCCCGTTCCAGGCTCCACCCAGGCTCGTCCCAGTCTCCACCCCGGCTCGTCCCAGGCTCCAACCTGGCTCATCCCAGGCTCCACCCAGACCCGTCCCAGGCTCCACCCAGGCCCGTCCCAGGCTCCACCTAGGCCAATCCCAGGCTCCACCCAGGCCCGTCCCAGGCTCCACCCAGGACCATCCCAGGCTCCACCCCGGTTCGTCCCAGGCTGCACCCCGGCTCATCCCAGGCTCCACCCAGGCCTGTCCCAGGCTCCACCCAGGCCAATCCCAGGCTCCACCCAGGTCCATCCCAGGCTCCACCCGGGCTCGTCCCAGACTCCACCTCGGCTTGTCCCAGGCTCCACCCCGGCTCATTCCAGGCTCCACCCAGGCCTTTCCCAGGCTCCACCTAGGCCAATCCCAGGCTCCACCCAGGCTCGCCCCAGGCTCCACCCCGTCTCGTCTGAGGCTCCACCCAGGCCCGTCCCAGGCTCCACTTAGGCCCATCCCAGGATCCACCCAGGCTCGTCCCAGGCTCCACCCCGGCTCATCCCAGGCTCCACCCAGACCTGTCCCAGGCTCCACCCAGACCTGTCCCAGGCTCCACCCAGGCCACTCCCAGGCTCCACCCCGGCTCATCCCAGGCTTCACCCCGGCTCGTCCCAGACTCCACCCAGGCTCATCTCAGGCTCCACCCAGGACAATCCCAGGCTCCACCCAGGCTCGTCCCAGGCTCCACCCAGGCCCGTCCCAGGCTCCACCCACGCCCGTCCCAGGCTCCACCCAGGCTCGTCCCAGTCTCCACCCCAGCTCGTCCCAGGCTCCACCCCGGTTCGTCCCAGGCTCCACCCAGGCCCGTCGCAGGCTCCACCCAGGCCCATCCCAGGCTCCAGCCAGGCCAATCCCAGGCTCCACCCAGTTTTGTCCCAGGCTCCACCCCGGCTCGTCCCAGGCCCCACCCCGGCTAGTCCCAGGCTCCACCTAGGCCATTCCCAGGCTCCACCCAGGCTCCAACCTGGCTCCAACCAGGTCCATCCCAGGCTCCACCCAGGCCCATCCCAGGCTCCACCCAGGCTCATCCCAGGCTCCACCCGGGCCAATCCCAGGCTCCACCCAGGTCCATCTCAGGCTCCACCCAGGCTCATCCCAGGCTCCACCCAGGCCTGTCCCAGGCCAATCCCAGGCTCCACCCAGGCCCATCCTAGGCTCCACTCAGGCTCCTCCCAGGCTCCACCCCGGCTCGTCCCAGGCTCCACCCCGGCTCGTCCCAGGCTCCACCCAGGCTCGTCCCAGGCTCCACCCCGGCTCGTCCCAGGCTCGTCCCAGGCTCCACCCAGGTTGATCCCAGGCTCCTCCCAGGCCCGTCCCAGGCTCCACCCAGGCCCATCCCAGGCTCCACCCAGGCCAATCCCAGGCTCCAACCAGGCCCGTCCCAGGCTCCACCCAGGCCCGTCCCAGGCTCCACCCAGGACCATCCCAGGCTCCACCCAGGACCATCCCAGGCTCCACCCAGGCCAATGTCAGGCTCCACCCAGGTTTGTCCCAGGCTCCACCCCGGCTCGTCCCAGGCCCCACCCCGGCTAGTCCCAGGCTCCACCTAGGCCATTCCCAGGCTCCACCCAGGCTCCAACCTGGCTCCAACCAGGTCCATCCCAGGCTCCTCCCAGACCTGTCCCAGGCTCCACCCAGGCCACTCCCAGGCTCCACCCCGGCTCATCCCAGGCTCCACCCCGGCTCGTCCCAGACTCCACCCAGGCTCATCTCAGGCTCCACCCAGGACAATCCCAGGCTCCACCCAGGCTTGTCCCAGGCTCCACCCAGGCCCGTCCCAGGCTCCACCCAGGCCCGTCCCAGGCTCCACCCAGGCTCGTCCCAGTCTCCACCCCAGCTCGTCCCAGGCTCCACCCCGGTTCGTCCCAGGCTCCACCCAGGCCCGTCCCAGGCTCCACCCATGCCCATCCCAGGCTCCAGCCAGGCCAATCCCAGGCTCCACCCAGGTTTGTCCCAGGCTCCACCCCGGCTCGTCCCAGGCCCCACCCCGGCTAGTCCCAGGCTCCACCTAGGCCATTCCCAGGCTCCACCCAGGCTCCAACCTGGCTCCAACCAGGTCCATCCCAGGCTCCTCCCAGGCCCGTCCCAGGCTCCACCCAGGCCCATCCCAGGCTCCACCCAGGCTCATCCCAGGCTCCACCCGGGCCAATCCCAGGCTCCACCCAGGTCCATCTCAGGCTCCACCCAGGCTCATCCCAGGCTCCACCCAGGCCTGTCCCAGGCTCCACCCAGGCCAATCCCAGGCTCCACCCAGGCCCATCCTAGGTTCCACTCAGGCTCCTCCCAGGCTCCACCCCGGCTCCTCCCAGGCTCCACCCCGGCTCGTCCCAGGCTCCAGCCAGGCTCATCCCAGGCTCCACCCCGGCTCGTCCCAGGCTCGTCCCAGGCTCGTCCCAGGCTCCACCCAGGTCGATCCCAGGCTCCTCCCAGGCCCGTCCCAGGCTCCACCCAGGCCCATCCCAGGCTCCACCCAGGCCAATCCCAGGCTCCAACCAGGCCCGTCCCAGGCTCCACCCAGGCCCGTCCCAGGCTCCACCCAGGACCATCCCAGGCTCCACCCAGGACCATCCCAGGCTCCACCCAGGCCAATGCCAGGCTCCACCCAGGTTTGTCCCAGGCTCCACCCCGGCTCGTCCCAGGCCCCACCCCGGCTAGTCCCAGGCTCCACCTAGGCCATTCCCAGGCTCCACCCAGGCTCCAACCTGGCTCCAACCAGGTCCATCCCAGGCTCCTCCCAGGCCCGTCCCAGGCTCCACCCAGGCCCATCCCAGGCTCCACCCAGGCTCATCCCAGGCTCCACCCGGGCCAATCCCAGGCTCCACCCAGGTCCATCTCAGGCTCCACCCAGGCTCATCCCAGGCTCCACCCAGGCCTGTCCCAGGCTCCACCCAGGCCAATCCCAGGCTCCACCCAGGCCCATCCTAGGCTCCACTCAGGCTCCTCCCAGGCTCCACCCCGGCTCGTCCCAGGCTCCACCCAGGCTCGTCCCAGGCTCCACCCTGGCTCGTCCCAGGCTCCACCCTGTCTCGTCCCAGGCTCCACCCCGGCTCATCCCAGGCTCCACCCCGGCTCGTCCCAGGCTCGTCCCAGGCTCCACCCCGGCTCGTCCCAGGCTCCACCCCGGCTCGTCCCAGGCTCGTCCCAGGCTCGTCCCAGGCTCCACCCAGGTCGATCCCAGGCTCCTCCCAGGCCCGTCCCAGGCTCCACCCAGGCCCATCCCAGGCTCCACCCAGGCCAATCCCAGGCTCCAACCAGGCCCGTCCCAGGCTCCACCCAGGCCCGTCCCAGGCTCCACCCAGGACCATCCCAGGCTCCACCCAGGACCATCCCAGGCTCCACCCAGGCCCATCCTAGGCTCCACCCAGGCTCTTCCCAGGCTCCACCTAGGCTTGTCCCAGGCTCCACCCAGGCCCGTCCCAGGCTCCACCCAGGACCATCCTAGGCTCCACCCAGGACCCTCCCAGGCTCCACCCAGGCTCGTCTCAGGCCCCACCCTGGCCCGTCCCAGGACCCGCCCAGGCCTGTCCCAGGCTCCGCCAAGGCCCATCTCAGGTCCCACCTATACCCCGTCCTTGGCGCACTAGTCCAGCGATTGGGAATCGTTTGGTCAGATTGAGAATCCATCGTCAGGGGCGGGAATCGGCCAGTCGGCTCCCTGTAAGCGCTTGAAGGGTGATGGGAACTCTTGCAAGCAGTTAGTAGAAGTGCCTGGGGTTGCTGTGGTTGTGCCGCTGGGTCTTGGTCATCAACACATGAAAAAATTCAGAGGCAGCTTGCACCATTCGCAATCTTAACAAGCCTTTGGAATGCAATAGGTCTCGCAACTGCGAGTTTTTGAGCAATTGGCATTGTAAATGGCAATGCCTTTTATAAAAAATTTAAAAGGCATTGTCATTTAGAATGCCAAAAGCAATACATAGTGCATTGCAGAGCGCGGTGTCCGTGAAGCGGGCGCCGCGTTCATTAAAGTACACATTTTATTTTTTTAAAGACAGAGAGTGGTGGCTCTGAAGCGTGTGCCGTGCTCATTAGTAAGGTTAATAAAAAAATAATGAAACCGAGCGCGGTGTCCCTGAAGCGGGCGCCTCGCTCGGTATTACATTTAAAATATTCAGAGCGCGTGTCTCTGAGGCGGGAGCCGCGCTTGGTATTACATTTTTTAAAAAACAAAAAACGAGCGCGGTGTCCCTGAATTGGGCGCTGCGCTCATTATTAATGTTTGAAATTTAAAAAAGAGCAGGGTGACCCTGAAGCGGGTGCCGTGCTCAACATGCAAATACAACAAAAGAAAGCCATTGTCCCCATTAGTGTCAATAACAAAAATAGTGCTCACTCATTAGATAAAGCAGTGCGTGTAACGTGCCAAGTAAAATGTCCAGTCCTTATGGACGGTAACAAATGGCGACAAGGCGGTAACAAGGAGGGACTAACAAGCCTCATAATAAATCGGAAGCCGGCATTTACCAAGGACAATGACAGCAGCCAATGAAAAATATGGGAGGAGAGTGGGTGGGGCTTCCACAGCATACTCTGTTACAGCATGCCTCGCAGAGCGAGCAGCGCATGTGCGCTGCTCTAGACTCGACCTGAAAACCTGAGGAAAGATTTACTAACGCTGCTCTGGGGCTTGTGTGGCGAAATACGAGTTTGCTCTGTGCTTGCCGACCTTTATTATTAAGACTCCCAGTTTTTAGTTTTTACTGATTTTTACAGATAAATACCGACAGAAAACGTCTATTTTCATGTCTGTATTTATTTTTAAATGTGGATAAAAACAAGAATTGGGTTGCTTTTTGAGGTATCCCAAACACTGTCTGCCATGACTGCCAGAACAATAGATGTGTGGATTGATAGGTAAGAAGGGTGTTAATAAGGAAAGCGATTTTAGTAAAGAGGCTTAATCAGCAGTAGATATGCACAAAGGTTGATACCGAAATTTGCATATATTTTCATATAATTGGATTGGTTTATCTTCTGCAGGGTGTTCATAATATCCCTGAAACCTGGTATGACTGCATATCCGCATGCGCGCTAGCGGTTTTCCCGCTGCGCGCTGCGTTTTAAACAAACCCGCGTTACGTGACGAGCTCAGCTCGTCATCCGCGTAGCGCAGGTTACGCCCATGACGAGCTGAGCTCGTCATCCGCCCCGAAGGGGATATTTATCGGTTAAATAAATGTGGAAACATATCAGTTTCAGCATAATTTTTTTCACAAAACCCATAATAAATATGGATGAATAACAATGGAAAGGTAAAAAAAAAAAATACCATAAAACCAGGGAGCTCTATTTATCTATAAAAACGAATGTATGTCTGTCTGTTTGTCCTGTATGCATTACTACACCATTCATCCGATCGCCATGAAACTTTGGGAAGTTGTTGAGTACACTCCCGTTGGCACAAAAATGTTTTAAATATCGAAGCAAGATTAGAAGCTGTTTGAATACAAACTGATCAAACCCATTCTTCTCAAACGAACAACCATCGAGAATCGCTCCGAAGGTGAATTCCTCTAATGCAACCCGGCCCTCCTCGAGCGCAGCTACGCGCATTGAGGGGGCCGGAGAAGCTGCCCAAACATGTCGAATCAGTCTTCGTTGTGCCGAGACGGAGTGTTGGCGAGACGGTGTGGGATCGGGAATGAACCCGAGTCGTGATGGGGGCGCAAGGTATGAGCCTGTAAGCGCAGTGCTCTTGCGCTCGCGTTCAAAAGTATACCAAATGCAATGAGGCCTAATCCGGTTTGAAATAGAACTGGAGGGGAAGTAGTCTAGGGTGAAAGACACAGGGGCCAATATCGAGTGCGAGACACAAGTATCATTAGAAAGCGTACACAAACCAGAGAAAAAAGTTAAAATTTCACCTTAAAAGGCCCTTCTGAGGTTTTCAGAAAATATAGGCCAATCCCAGAAAACATAGGAAACTGAGATATTTATCTTTCTGAGCAGCAGCAACATTCCTTTCTTCTGAGATCGCAGCAACGCGCGACGGGTAAGCTAGTAATGTATAGTAAATAGGCACTACATTTTATGTGACATTGCATCACGTGAGCACCTAGAGAAAACTATCATAAAGCTAGCTCATGGGGGGAGGTGTTTCAAACCAAAGTAGATACACAAAGGCTAGTCCAGTCCCCACGCTCTTCAGTTGGGACCTCGTCACTGCCGTCCTGATCCGAGCCTCAGACCAATGAAAGTAGCGCCAACCTCAGCAGCAAGGGTAACCTCAAGCACTACAAAGAGTGAACAGATCTCTCCAGTCGTGAGACCCACAGCAAGTAGGTGTATGCTCACCCATGCAAAACTTAAAACACTACTACACAACACTATGACCTATCGAGCACAGAAACTAAACCTTCCTGGGGAGAGCTGCACCTCCAGAAGTGAAGATAGACTGGTGCTAGAAATTCCAAAATTTAAGACAATAAACCAACCCCTTTTGGGTACGCACCTAGGGCCTCATTCACGAGGCCTTGCGTCAGTTTTGCGCTTCCGATGCGTCACTTTTTGTGACGCATCGGCAGCGTAAAACATGCTTTCTGTTGCGCACTATTTACAAAGTGACGCATCTAAGCAGATGCGTCACTTTGTAAACCCCTGCGCTACATTATACCTGCGTCAGGAATAATGTATGCGGGGGGGCGTTCCCCCGCACAAAAAGCCTCGTAGAAGTGACGCAGTGAAATCTATGAGATTTCACTGCGTCGCTTCTAGGATGCTGTTGCGTCAAAATCTTGGGCCTGCCTCACAGCAGGCGTAAGACTGACTCAGGCCCTTTCACATGGGGCTTGCCCCATGTGAAAGGACGCATTGCTCGAGTTGCGTCACTTTTGTGACACACTCCAGCAATGCGTCACTTTTGCGCCATACAGATACGTCAGAAATACTGATGTATCTGTAACTCCTTGCGACATGATGCGTAATACAGTAAATATGATGCATCAGGTATGTCGCAAGTAGTGCGCACTGAGAAGTGACACATCGCTGCTTTCACGCAGCGATGCGTCAATTCTCATAAATGAAGCCCCCAGAATCTGGGGCGACGTACCCCAGGATTGCACCGTCGGCCTTTTCCTTTAAGAGAGGAATGAAGTGGTAATAACAACTGTTAGCATACTTCCTGAAATTGACAGCTCGTGATCTCCTGATAGCAGGAAGTGACAATGTTTGCGTCTCTAGGTCCCCAAGTCTGCTTTTCACTTGTAACAAAGGGGCATATTACCAACGATTAGCAATATTTATCGCTAACTAGGCTTAGCAACAAATTTTTTATCGCTAAGCATCGCCGGAAATTATCGCTGAGATAACGTGCTATTAGCAACGTTTATCTCCAAAGCGATACATTTTCCGGCGATAGCGTGATTATCGCTGAGAATACAGCGATATTCACGCATAAGCGACAAAATGCTCTTAGCCATGTTATCCACCTCCCATTGGATAACATGGCTAAGAACTGGTCAGAGCAGGTGTTAGTTTTAGGCGATAGCGGGAATATTTCCATCGCTACGCCTGCCTTGCTAATAGGCGATAGCGACGTTAGCGACTGCTTTCAGTCGCTAACAGGTTGGGTACACCCACTTTGCAAGTCATTAGCGATAAATATCGCTGACATGCAAAGCGGGCCCCAAACCGCTCGCTATCGCCTAAAGCTGTCGCTAACTGCTGTTAGCGACAGCTTGCTAATAGAGCGATAGAATTTTCGCCGCTTAGCGTCCGAAAACGGCCGCTAAAGCGATGATAATTGCCTATCGCCCTGCTTGGTAATATGCCCCAAAGTCTTTCTCTGCAGACCCTGCTTCAAATTAAGATGAAGGAGTCCAGGGCACCCGGAAGGATCGACGAATAATCGCCCAACATTTGGGATTTATTGTTGAGTCTTGAATCTCAATGAAGAGTGATAACAAAGGGTCTGAGTCACCTGGCTGTACTCCTAACCAGGAACGAAGAGTAATCGTACGGCCTTAGGGGTCCTTGTTTCATCACTGCATCTTGAATCTCAATGAAGGGTGATAACAAAGGGTCTGAGTCACCTGGCTGTACACCTAACCAGGAACGAAGAGTAATCTTACAGTCGTAGGGGTCCGTGTTGCGTCTCTGTATCTTGAATCTCAATGAAGGGTGATAACAAAGGGTCTGAGTCATCTGACTGTACTCCTAACCAGGAACAAAGAGTAATCATACAGTCTTAGGGGTTCATTGTTACGTCACTGCATCTTGAATCTCAATGAAGGGTGATAACAAAGGGTCTGAGTCACCTGGCTGTACTCCTAACCAGGAACGAAGAGTAATCGTACGGTCTTAGGGGTCCTTGTTGCGTCACTGCATCTTGAGTCTCAATGAAGGGTGATAACAAAGGGTCTGAGTCACCTGGCTGTACTCCTAATCAGGAACGAAGAGTAATCGTACAGTCTTAGGGGTCCTTGTTGCGTCACTGCATCTTGAGTCTCAATGAAGAGTGATAACAAAGGGTTTAAGTAACCTGCTCTATGCTTAACCAGGAACGAAGAGTAATCGTACGGTCTTAGGGGTCCTTGTTGCGTCACTGCATCTTGAGTCTCAATGAAGAGTGATAACAAAGGGTTTAAGTAACCTGCTCTATGCTTAACCAGGAACGAAGAGTAATCGTACAGTCTTAGGGGTCCTTGTTGCGTCACTGCATCTTGAGTCTCAATGAAGAGTGATAACAAGGGGTTTAAGTAACCTGCTCTATGCTAAACCAGGAACGCAGAATAATCGTACGGTCTTAGGGGTCCTTGTTGCGTCACTGCATCTTGAGTCTCAATGAAGAGTGATAACAAAGGGTCTGAGTCACCTGCCTCTACACTTAACCATCCAAGCAAAAGTGGATGCTGTTCCTCTAATTGTGGTGCCTAGTTAACTTAGGTACGTGGACCAACCACCAACAGGTAGGTGGTGGTGGTAGGGTAGTACTAGGAGGAAGAGGGATACGGGGATCCCGCTCTTGCGGAACTAGGGTCCTCACACACCCAGCAAGCTAGGTGTCATGCTTCATCATCTGGACCTGCTCCTCGTTGGGTCGGCGGTGCAATACCCAACGGGCACCCGCAAAGGGGCTCTTTGTTGGAGATCTTTTGTTCCTTATCCGTATGATGAAGTGGGGGTGTGTGGCCCGTGAAGATGTAGATATAGTGAAGTGCAGTGAGTGCGTTAAAAAAGGTTAGATATTCCAAATAGTATTTTATTCCGGCTGGTAATCCACCTCGTTAAAAACGTGTTGAGTGGCAACTCCCCTGACGTGAGGGTTCAGTGGAAGCTATGCTCATCTCATGGGGTCAACATGTTTCTTGCCTGGTGGTTGCTTGATACCTTTGGCAATTCTTCAGGACCTACTATGTGAAAGTTGAATATATCTACACTAAATGGTGCAGCTAGTAGCTAACTACCACAGGAAAACTCTACATCAAGGGCCAGATGTAGGTCACCAAATACCAGTCGGTAACGGCCGATTTCGGCCGTTACTGACCGGTATTTGGAGTTTGAGATGTAGGGGGCTTAAATTTTACAGAATCTGTAAATTTACAGATTCTGTATATTTACCGATTTGGTAAAATACCGAATCGGTAAATTTACCGATTCTGTAAATCCAGATGTAGGTGGCACTAAAAACAGTGCCACAGGCCCTTAGGAATTCGTTATTTACCACCAAATAATATTTGGTGGTAAATAATGAATTTCTGTGTACATGCACATCTGTGCATGTACACCGGTGCCATGTGGCACACATACATGCCCTAAGGGCATGTATGTGTGTCACATGGCACACAAGCCAGAATCAGGGGTGCAACAGGGTGTCAAAGTGACACCCTGTCCCCCTTGTAAATTCGGTCATTTTACCGAATCGGTATTTACCGATTCGGTAATTGACATTGCTTCCTATGGGCCTCAAGGCCCATAGGAATCAATGGCAATTACCGAATCAGTAAATACCGATTCGGTAATTACCGAATCTTACCGATTCGGTAATTGAATCGGAAAAAAAAACCTAAATCCCGATTGCCAGTTCTTAAATACCGAATCGGTATGATTCGGTTTTTAAGAATCGGTAATCTGGGATTACCTACATCTGGCCCCAAGTCTCTTCAGTAGTGCTATTCAAAGACCTAAGGAAACAATATGCAAAAGTATACATAAGTTCTCATAAATTCTCCTGTTCAATATCGGGAACATCCCTGTAATTGTATGCTGTTCACATACAACCTCCTCGTTCACTTCTTACAAACAAAAAATCCATTGGCGTACTATTCACAATAATAGTACACAAATTATACGTGAAATCGGGGCGTGGTTGTCAACCCCAGCTGCATTATAAAAGCATATAGTAGGAAGCTATCCAACCATATATCAGATGTCTATCGCTAGGAACTGATTGGTAATTTGAGGGACTATAGATAAAATTAACCATAAAACCAGCACGCAAACAAACGCTCTGTCAAGGGTTGGGCCAGTTATAACATTGTGGGGAGCCCTATGTGTGGTGGACAGAAGGTGAGCGAGATGCCGCGTTAAGACTCACCTCCCGATTGCGGGATTATCGCCTCTGCTGGTACGGTAAATCAATCAGACACCTCTGAGTATGGTGTCCTGTAAGATAAAATCAATAGCAGGCAAAGTGCATGGGGCACGGGTTAGTGGTGCGAACCACCTTGCAGAAGTGTCCATCCATTCCTTGGTGCTAGTGGACACCCGCCACGTGGTGACCCCCTGCTCTACACCACCACAAACCACCAGCAAATGAAAAGCGTGGCCGGGCACTGCTCATGTGAGTAGCGGGTGCCCTCAATGAAAGCATTTGGTGGACCTAGTGGTCACACTGCACAGCACCCGGCCACCCCCAAAGTGTGCCGAGAGTAGGTTGGTGGGAGGGAGGAGTTCACACTAAATGGCTGTGATGTCCATGCCCTTCCAATAGAACAGACAGAAAGTAGCGTGTGCGAACTGCTAGGTACCGGGCCGCTACCCCTCAACCTAAAATGTACTCATGTGTCCAGTGGGGGGGACTGCAGTGGATCACCTACCCTCTTCACCTGTGCCGGGATGAATACTCCTGTCTCCAATTGGAGTAGAAGTACCATTTCCGGGTCACATGCACGTTGGGGAGGTGGGCGGCGTCCAGCCTGCGTCGTGGACTGCAACTCACGGTGAATGAGGCATGTAAACGGCTCGCACTACCGGCCATCTTGGAATGTGCACAAGGCGTACATGGAGGTGCGGACGGGTGAGGTATGGCTCAACTGTTGTGTGTGTGGGACATGTCCCTACGGGAGAATATTGACCAAGGGACATGTCCCACACACACAACAGTTGTGCTGGACGCCACCTGCCTCCCCAATGTATGATTCCTTCAGCATTCCATCCATCATTTGTTTGCTTAGCACTTTTCACCCTAAGTGGGATGGGTATACCCGGACGTGGGTCTCTGGGCTCACTGTGCCACTCGATACAAGCTAGCCTGGCTGAAGAAGGGTGACATATCCTGAAAACGGTCCCAGGATGCTTGTTTCTGGTTCATGGAAGACCTGGCCTGGCTGTTCGGTCTGGACAGTTCCCATGGGACACAGGGTCAAGGCTGATTTGCATATGGCTGGGTCCAAACTGGGGTGGCACGGTGAGCAATAGAACAATGGATTTAACCCAGATCATTTGACTGGGGTTCAATGTATGATTCCTTCAGCATTCCGCCCATCATTTGTTTGTGTAGCACTTTTCCTGCTCATGACTACCATTGGCTCATAGGGCTGCAGAGCTCTGACAGTGGTGACAGTGATAGACTGCAGTGCCAGGGCGGCCAATGGTACCTATTGCCAGCTAGGGAGGGCTCTTACTGTCCTCCCCTGTATGTTTTAATTGGTCTGCCAGTCCCCTGCGTCGGGTCCTTGACTCCATCTTCGTGGCACGTGGATGCCAGATGTGAATGTGTATGACGCTGTCAAGAATATTCATTTACTGCTAAATACATTCCTGTCGGTGACACGTTGAAGGACAGAGGGACGGTGTCTAAAGCAGACCGGATTGAGGCACTGGAATCAGACTTGGGGTAAAAAAAAGGTCTTGAATTTATTAAAAATGGTTGGCCAGCAGGGCGAAGTGTAATTTCTGAGCTCAAACCATTAGCCTTGGTCATTGGAGAGCTATCTGTTGTTAATGGCCTTCCCATGCGTTAGGATGTGTGTATTCCCGATACTGCTGTTTGAGTGGTATTGATCCGGTTGGCTCGTGAGGCTCATTTGGGCATCAGTGGTACTTGCAAAAACTTGAAGCCGTGTGACTGGTGGCCTCTGTGGATTGTCAAGTAGCCAACACCTAGGGGCATATTATCAACAAACCGCAATAAATATCGCAGAGCGCGCTTAGCAAATTTTTTTCTATCGCCGACTTGGCGTGGTATTATCAACGCTTGTCTCAAAGGTGATAAGAAATCCAGCGATAGCAGCAAAACGTTGGAATAGCGCGGGAAATGCTGCAATATTTTTTGAGCGATAATGAAAACCTCGTTGATACGTCCCTGTGGCCTTAGCCTTGCAATGAACCTCCTATTATTAAGATGGCTAAGTCAACTTTATGTTATGTTATGTTATTTTAATTTATTTAGCGCACAGCTACTCGGAAGTGTCCCGGCGCTAACAGCAAAAAAAGGCAGGAGAAGCTCAGATACCAAATTAGAACAGAAAGGTCTTTAGGGCTTTCCTGAACAGAAGAGGGTCAGGAGTGGCTCTCAAGGCCAAGGGGAGCTCATTCCAGGCCAGACTAGCCTTGCGGACAAAGGAGTTCCCCCCCCAATCGCTGGCGCTTAAACTTCGACGTCTGCATTAGCAGCAGAGAAGAAGAACGCAGCTGTCTCACTGGGGTGTAAAAGGCGAGTCTCTCCTGCAAATAACTGGGACCAAGACCGTAAAGGGCCTGTTGCACAATAAAGAGCATTTTAAATTTCAGGCGAATTTCAACCGGAAGCCAATGCAGTGACCGTAGAAGAGCCCAGGCACTGTGCCTGGAAGACAGCCTCTCTAGAAGTCTGGCAGCCGAATTTTGGACCACTTGCAATTTCTTCACAAGATAGCCTGGGCTGCCGACAAGGAGGGCGTTGGCATAATCCAAGCAAGAAAGAATCAGTGCACGGACAACCGTCTCTCTATCCGAGTTCGGCAGGAAGGGCAGAAACTTTCTCAAACTTTTCAGCACACCAAAGCAGGTGCCAGCCAGTTTTTTTTACATGTGTCCCGAAATTCAGGTTCTCATCGAACCAAACGCCAAGGTTTTTGGACGCACCCTTATTCTCAGGTAAACAGGGAAAACCGGGCGGCCAAAATCTGTCTCCGAAGTCTGGAGCAAAAGAGCCGAACAGCAGGACTTCAGACTTTCCCTCATTACATTTGAGCTGCGCATTGGCCAGCCAGTGAAAGACCGAAGACAAGCACTGATGGGGTCTCTTGACCGAGTCCTCCTCCTTGCTCCAGGTGAACAACAGCTGGGTGTCATCGGCGTAGGCCATCACCTTAGCCCCCAGAGACTCCGCCAAGAAAATCAGTGGAGTCAGGTAGATGTTAAATACCAGCGGGCTAAGTGATGACCCCTGTGGCACCCCAGTGGAAACCCTCATGGGCACAGAGGCACATGGAGGAAGCCAAACCTGTTGCGATCTTCCCTCCAAAAAAGAGTTAATCCATTGTAAAGCCAACCCCGAAATTCCTATCTCAGAAAGGCGACCAAGGAGCATGGCGTGAGGCACCGCGTCGAACGCCGCCGAGAGATCAAGCATGACCAATGCTGCTCTCCCGCTGGCATCAAGACACTCCCGAATCGATTCAGTAACCTCAAGCACTCCGTGCTATACGAGGCACAGAAGCCAGACTGTGCCGGATGAAACAAGCCAGCCCCCTCAACAAAGTTGGTAAGTCGGAATGTGACCACTTTCTCACAGACTTTAGCCAGACTCGGCAAAAGTGAGATAGGACGATAGTTTTCTGGGGCCAATGGATCGAGCGATGGTTTTTTAAGCAAGGTAAGGATCAGAGCATGTTTCCAAACTGTCGGCACACACGCTTCCTGCAATGATTTGTTGACCATAAAATTCACCTCCAAATTGATAGTATCCGCCACATCCGATTTTAAACGGGCCACACAGGGGTCCTTGGGCGAGCCGGACTTAAGGGCTTTAAGGATCCGGAGAGAACAGGCAAGGTCAATAGGACAGAATTCAGAGAAAAGGGAGACCGAATCAGCACTATAGCATTATAGCAGGAGTTAAATTCCTGCGATAAAGAGGGCTTAGGGTGATTAGTATCATCGCTTCGCGGGTCTGCTGCCGGCTTGATAATATTGCGAAGCTGTGTTAGCGAGTTCTCCCATGCTGTTTTACTCAGGAATGCCTACTTTGCATGTCATTAGCCATCGCGTGAAAACAAGCGCTAACAAGGGTTAGCGTGAGCTTGTTAACAGTGCGATGAAAATCTTGCCGCTTTTTTGGCTTTTCAAGCTAAAAAAGCAGCGATATGGCCCTTGATAATATGCCCCTATAACTTCATGGTGGCGCTTGACTCCACTTGAACAAGCATTGGAAAACCTTTGAGTCACCTTTCCATGTCGTCCACTACCTCAGAATCCTTGAGATAAAGCCGCTTTGGATTTCGAAGTGCTTTTGATACATTGTCATCAGATAAAAGATGTTTGTTAGTATTAATTGATTACTATTCTAAATGGGTCTACTTTGATGTTGCAGCATCTCCCACAACTTCTATTGTGATCAAGTGTCTGAGAAAGATTTTTCAATTGTGGAGAAGCGTGGCTCAGTGGTTAGAGGCGGCAGACCTGGAAGCTGAGATCAGCCGTGGACCAGGGTTCGATTCCCTGCCTCGGCGGGTCTCGGGCTCAAAAATTCCACGGACTCGATAATTCTCGTTCCGGTGCCTACTCAACTCACGGGGTCACACTCTGCGACTCTGGGCAATAGCTTGCTTAATCTCCACTACGGCCCCTCGCGGCGGGATGCCTGGCTTTCACCTTGTGGACACCCTGCCGGGGTATCTCACAGGGGAATACCAGGACGGGTTCCCTAAGCAAGCGACGAGATGCCTGCGGGTAGTCGTGCGCTATACAAGAGCGTAATCATCAATTTGAGGGTATCCCTTCAGTCCTAGTTGCTGATAACGGGGCGCATTTCACTTCTCGTCTATGAAACATTATTGATGTCAATCACATTACTCTTTACTTTTGACCCTGTCTTCTCCCACTTCAGATGGTTTGGTGGAAAGAGTTCATAGGTTCTTTAAAGGAGGCATCCACACAGCCTTGGTTAGTGGCCAGAATGTGGAAGAATTTTTAAGACACAAACTATGAGGATGCTCTGTCCCACCCCACAGCACCGCTGGAGTTTCCCCTTCTAAACTTCTGAAGGAAGCCTTTTCCCAGATCCAGTTAATGTCCTGATTGGTCGAGGTCCGAGTTTTACCACTGAGGCTGATGAGATGGTTCATGATAAAGTTTCAAGCTCTGCACTGGTTCCACAGAGACGTGTCATGGAACATTTTGACAGTAAAAACAATGTCCAAGAAAGTGTGTTGAATACTGGCGTTTGGGTACTAGTCAAGAAACCTTATAAAGTATGAAACAGAGTGTAGGAGAGTAGGGTCTGCTATCCTATGGTCACCCCAAATTTTTGCTTTTTGCTTCACTGGTTTATAACTTATTGTGACTGTGGGCCTGCTAATCAGACCCACAGCCTGCTGTTCTCTCTCTAAATTGATGCCAATGCACTTTAGGTGCATTACGAAATTGGAACTGGTTCACCTTATCTGCCCCTGTAACAGTGTACCCAGGTACCCAGGGCATAGGTGCTTCCAAGGCCTACCAGGGGCTGCAGCACGTATTGTGCCACCCCTGGCCTGGCCTCCATATTCGACACAACTGGCTGATCACTCAGCTGGGGTAAGTCGGTGTAACCACCCCTTACTTAGGTATAGTATGCCTATACCTAACCTAAAATGGACACATATGTTCCTATCAGCCACTCCTATGGAAGGCCTCATCAATCCTGGAGGCAGAGTGCTTGGAAATATGTGAGATGGTGCTCTGGCATGAGCTGAGCCTGTCTGCAGCTTTCGGAACCATGTCCTTTAGCTGTTTCATGATACTGCCATACCATATACTCTTAAGTGCATTATAATCCTCGCGGTTAAATGCTATCTTGGGTTTGGCTTTATCAAAACATGTCGAGTAAGGTGTCATACGAATTGTAATACTACCCCCTCGCCAGTTCTGGTGACGGGGGTAGAATTCCACCCTTCTAGAGCGACACGACATGTACCTAACCTGAACCCCGGTTAAAGTTAAACAGAGCCTCAGCATCACAAAATGGATGCTGCCACCACAGACACAAGTCTGACCTCCTGTTGCTGGGAGTACTTCCAGCGAGGGCAGCTTGGACAAAGGGTTTCCTGCCTTGGGAGGTGCTAGCACCACCCCAGACAGGATTTTGTGTATTGGGTAGGACAGGGCTGAATAGAATCAGACATGCCTGGGGCACACAAGGTGTCCCTGTGCATAGGCCAGTTCAAACCGGTGCTGGGGCTTTCCAGCCCCAGTCCTGGTGCGAAACTGGACAAAGGAAAGGGGGTGTAACCGCCCCCCTTCCTGGTCCCACCCAGAGGAGGGACCTAGCAGGTGATCCGGCCCCTAGAATTGGAATAAGAGTAGGAGCTGTGTCCTGAGACTTCAGATCATCCTGAATCAACTTGAAACTAAGAAGACGACTGGACTTCGACATTCTGCTGCACAGAAGACTGAAGAGCATCCCCCTTGTGGCCCAGGAGTGGCCACCCTGTGAACACAGGTACCATCCAGCAACTCGACATCTGCTTTGCCACCGCCTCCCGCCGGAGCCCGAGCCCAGAGCCTGACAAGACCCAGACTCCCAGACATCTCACAGCCCGATCCACAGTCCCTGAAAAGAAGGGACCTGTGGAGGCACCGAGAGACGTAGGACCGGACCTCTTGAAAGACCCCCGAGAAGCTGACTGCGCAGCACCCGAGGCACCCTCGATGCTGTGCTTTGGGGTCTGAGAAGCCCTAACCTCGAGCAGCCTTTGCACCGAAGATCAGCCCCCCAGCATCTCCAAGATCTGCGTGGGGCCCTTTTGCACTGTGCCACTCAACGCGCCATCCCGGCCACTTGCTACGTGGCTAGCGGCCATCTTGGTGACGAAATCTACAATTTGCACCACTGGTCTGGTTGCTCCAGACTGGCCCTTGCTCCCCTGAAAAGGAGCACACGCTCTGACCTTGCTGGTCCGAGTGAAAAGCTTGAATCACTTCCTGCGTGGCTTGCTATAGCCAAGGCCTGTTTGCTCCAATCAAGTTGCCGACACCGCCATCAGCGAGAGCCTACGTGGGGCAGCTCGTGATCGACTCCTGGACGTCCTGACCTCTTCGTGTCCACGTGGCTGTGGAGACAAGCTGCACCTCTTCACCTGTTTGCACCCGACATCGCCTGGTTCCTTCCTGGTTCCACGGTAGTCACTGACTAGTGACTTTGAACATTGTCCCCTCTGCTTTCAGGTCTTCACCTCTTCAGATCCACCCTTGGATCCACCGGAACTCTTCACATCGAGCCGCCTGCAGCATCTTCAGCTCCAAGCACCATCGACCTGCGTGACGAAACCCGACACTACATCGACCCTATGCACCCGCTTCCTGTGGGTGAGGTAACTCAGCAACGCCGGTGTTCCCACACTGGTACACACCTCTAGTGTCCGTGTCTAAAGTTTTATCCTCCTAGGTCACTCGGAAGGTTCCTTAACAACTAACTTTGTAACTTTTACGCACCATTGACATTGCATTGGTGCATGCGTGCACTTTCAGCACTGCACCGAGTCCCGCGGGCCTTTCCCGACTTCATCGCTGCTAGTCTCGAATAGCTCCAGCGATTCCCCAGGCCCTAGGCCTCTTCACTTTCCCCATAGTGGTTCTTATACCACTATTTTAGTATATGGTTTAGGTGGCCCCTAGGGCTCATCCATAATTGTGCAACTTTTGTATATTTAAACTGTGTTTTGTTTTAACGCATTTGCTTCTGTGCTCATAAAGAGTATAGGGTATATTTTTAGAAATAAATCTATATATATTTTCAATATATCTGTGTGGTGTCCTTTCATTTGACATTCAAGGGGATTGTTTATCGTAAAACAGCTTGCTTCACATGCCTTTACAGAGTTTAGCCTAAGACTGCTTAGTGCATGCTACCCCTAGAATAGCTTGTCTATAAGGTTGACTTTACAACCTGCACCATAAGGGTTGCTTGGCATGGTACAAGGTGATCACTAGAACTAGTGAGCATCATATACCAGGCCAACTTCTCACATTGATGAGCAGCGGATTGGGATTTGAGCTTGCTGTTGTTTTACCATTACAATCTTTGAGAGTATCATTTGAAAGATCATACAGGTACCTGATAGGTACACTAAAACAAGACTAGTATACTTAAGTTCTACTGAACTTAGTTGTTGTAGAGGATAGGGAGTAGCACACCCTGACTACAACTACCAGATAGGTTTTGTAGGAAAACACAAGTGTAGGTAGATTGCAACACATCCACCACACTAGAGCAATGTCTGGAGCAGAGGGATCCACTGGACCTATCTCTGTTGAGAGTGACCCTCCAAGGGCACCATCCAAATTTGCTATCTTTCCTTTTAAGGAACTGAGGCAGCTGTGTTCCATGAGAGGAATCAAAACGGGTCCTACCCCTACAGCAGGTCACCGAGAGTTTTTAGACCAGTCTGAAGCTCTAAAGAACTCCAAGCCAGGCCCCTCAGGGACTGGTGATGGAGGTTCTCCTTCTGAAGAAGAGAACACTGATGCCCCTTGTCTAGAAACTACCTGGTCCTGAAGAGTGCTCTGATTGATGGGTTAGGCTTAACCACTGAACAGTACAGGTTAATGTTCAGAGATACCCAGAAGACACAGACTCAGGGCTGGTCTGAATTTGTTGAATGTGCCACTAAGGCTCTGGAGGGCTGGTTGCTGGGAAGTAAGGTTACAGACTATGAAGGATTGTACAATTTGCTTATGAGAGAACAGATTTTAAATAACTGTCAGAACCAGCAGCTGCATCAACATTTGGTTGACTCAGATCTAACCTCTCCCCAAGAATTGGGAATGAGGGCAGACAAATGGGTTAGAACCAGAGTTAAGCAAAAGAACCAGAACCAGAACCAGGGTGGTGACCAAAAGAAAACAGACCACAGACTAAGGGGGTAGTGGGTATCACCTTGGGAACTGATGGAGATTCTGGCCTAGTCAGAACTCCTACACAGGCTGTTCTGATCTGTGATGGGGAAATTGGTTTCTCCCCTACTGTCAGTCCCAATAATTTGGGCAAGTACAGACAGACACCTTTGATTAATGAAAAAGTGGCTCAAGCATACACGGACACATGTGCCAGTGTCACTATGGTGATGCCTAGCTTTGTGGACCCTGGACAGTACATTCCAGGTGATATTTACCTGGTGACCAATGCCAGCAATGTCACTACTACACATAGTGTGGCAATTGTTAACTTTTCACGGGGAGGGGTAACTGGCCTAAAAAGAGTTGTGGTTAGTGCTGATCTCCCAGTAGAATGTTTGTTGGGCAATGACCTGGAGAGCTCTCTATGGTCAGAAGTTGAGTACAGGACTCATGCAGAGATGTTAGGGATATCATCACATGTCCTTGCTGTGACCTGGTCACAGGCCAAAAAGTGCCTCTCTGAACCTCAGGTCTTGGATCCTGGAACAATGGACCAAGTACCTTCCAAGGCAAGGAACAGGAGGGTAAAGGCTGTGCCTTCCCAGATGCCTACAAGTGAGGATCAGCCTTCACAGGAAGATGATCTTGAGACCCCTGAAGGAACTGTCCCTATAGAGCTTGAACCTGATCAGGTTGTGTTTCTGGGGACAGGGGGACCTTCTAGGGCAGACTTGGGGCAGGCTCAGTTATCCTGTCCTTCTCTTGAACCCCTCAGACAGCAGGCTGCTGCTGAGGCTGCTAGGAATGCTCAAGGTACCCATAAAGTTTTTTGGGATGATGGGCTCCTTTATTCAGGGGGTCGAGACCCCAAGCCTGGTACAACCAGGAGGTTGGTCATACCTCTGCAATTTAGGGGCTTCCTTCTTACCTTGGCACACAATATTCCCTTAGCAGGACACCTGGGCCAGAACAAAACTTGGGACAGACTTGTCTGTCACTTTCACTGGCCTCACATGTCTGAAGATACAAAGGAGTTTTGTCGCTCCTGTGTAACCTGCCAAGCAAGTGGCAAAGCAGGTGGTACCACAAAGGCCCCCCTGATACCACTACCTGTGGTGGGGGTGCCCTTTGAAAGAGGGGGGATTGACATTGTTGGTCCAATGGATCCCCCTACAGCATCTGGGCACAGATTCATACTGGTGGTGGTGGACCATGCCACCAGGTACCCAGAGGCAATTCCACTTAGGACCACAACAGCTCCTGTTGTGGCCAGGGCCTTACTTGGAGTTTTCTCCAGAGTGGGGTTTCCTAAGGAGGTAGTATCTGATAGAGGTGCCAACTTCATGTCAGGATACTTAACAGCTATGTGGAAGGAATGTGGTGTCAACTACAAATTCACCACTCCCTATCACCCACAATGCAATGGGCTTGTTGAAAGGTTCAACAAGACCCTGAAGGGCATGATCAAAGGATTACCTGAAAAGCTCAGGCGAAGATGGGATATCCTTCTGCCCTGCCTTCTGTTTGCTTACAGAGAGGTCCCACAAAAGGGGGTTGGCTTCAGCCCCTTTGAATTGTTGTTTGGGCACCCTGTAAGAGGACCCCTATGTCTGGTGAGGGAAGGATGGGAGTTACCTCTCAAAAAGCCCAAGCAAGACATAGTGGACTATGTACTTGGTCTCCGCTCCAGGATGGCTGAGTATATGGAGAAGGCATCCAAAAACCTTGAGGCTAGCCAGGAATTACAGAAAGCCTGGCATGACCAAAAGGCTGTCTTGACTGAGTACCAGCCTGGACAGAAAGTATGGGTGTTGGAGCCAGTGGCCCCAGCAGCACTCCAAGACAAATGGTCTGGATCCCATACTATCATTGAAAAGAAGGGAGAGGTTACCTACTTGGTGGACCTAGGAACTCCCAGGAGCCCCCACCGGGTGCTCCATGTTAACAGGCTGAAAGCATATGTTGACAGGGCAGACATGGGCTTGCTCATGGCTACAGATGAGGGGCAGGAGGAAGAGAGTGACCCTCTCCCAGACCTGCTGACTCAGAATCCTGAGGATGGCTCAGTTGATGGTGTGGCCTTAGATGGCAGCCTCACTGAACATCAGCAACATGACTGTAGACAGGTTTTGCAGTCATACCGACATATGCTCTCCCTGACACCCAGTCAGATTAACTGGTGCACCCATGTGGTGGACACTGGTGATAGTCTTCCTGTAAAGAACAAAATTTACAGGCAGCCTGACCATGTCAGAGACTGTATCAAGGCTGAGGTGCAAAAGATGCTGGAATTAGGTGTCATTGAGCCTTCAGAGAGCCCCTGGGCTAGCCCAGTGGTTCTAGTCCCCAAACCTCACACCAAAGATGGAAAGAGAGAGATGGGGTTCTGTGTGGATTACAGAGGACTCAATGCTGTCACCAGGACAGATGCACACCCTATTCCAAGAGCAGATGAGCTCATAGACAAATTGGCTTCTGCCAAGTATTTGAGCACATTTGACTTGACAGCTGGCTACTGGCAAATCAGGTTAGCTGAGGAGTCTAAAGCCAAGACAGTATTTTCTACCCCAGGTGGGCATTATCAATTTGTGGTAATGCCCTTTGGTTTGAAAAATGCACCTGCCACCTTCCAAAGGTTGGTGAATCAAGTCCTTACTGGGTTGGATGACTTTTGAGCAGCATATCTGGATGATATTGCTGTCTTTAGCTCCACCTGGGAGGATCACCTGGTCCACCTGAAGGAAGTGCTAGAGGCTCTGCAAAAGGCAGGCCTGACTATCAAGGCAACCAAGTGCCAGATAGGGCAGAGTAAGGTTGTGTACTTGGGCCACCTTGTGGGTGGAGGCCAGGTTCAACCCTTGGAGAGTAAGATTCAGACCATAAAGGACTGGACTCCTCCAACTACCCAGACTCAGGTCAGAGCTTTCTTGGGCCTGACTGGGTACTACAGGAAGTTTGTTAAGAACTATGGGTCAATTGTGACTCCTCTTAATGATCTGACATCCAAGAAGATGCCCAAAAATGTTCAGTGGACAGTAAGCTGTCAAAAGGCATTTGATGACCTGAAGAAGGCCATGTGCTCTGCACCTATCCTGAAGAGTCCTGACTACTCAAGAGAGTTTATTGTCCAAACAGATGCTTCTGAGTTGGGAGTGGGAGCTGTGCTTTCAAAACTTAATGTAGATGGTCAAGACCAGCCCATTGCTTTCATTAGCAGAAGGCTGACCCCAGAGAGAAACGTTGGTCAGCCATTGAGAGGGAGGCCTTTGCTGTGGTGTGGGCCCTGACGAAGTTAAGACCATACTTGTTTGGCACTCACTTCAAGATTCAGACCGACCATAAGCCCCTCTTATGGCTTAATCAGATGAAGGGTGGAAACCCCAAACTACTCAGGTGGTCCATTTCCCTACAGGGGATGGACTTTACAGTGGAGCACCGCCCAGGGACTGACCATGGTAATGCAGATGGTCTCTCCAGGTACTTCCACTTAGAACATGAAGACACAACTGGTCAAGGTTAGTCTAATGTCCCTGCGTTTGGGGGGGGGGGTTGTGTAGGAGAGTAGGGTCTGCTATCCTATGTTCACCCCAAATTTTTGCTTTTTGCTTCACTGGTTTATGACTTAATGTGGCTGTGGGCCTGCTAATCAGACCCACAGCCTGCTGTTATCTCTCTAAATTGATGCCAATGCACTTTAGGTGCATTACGAAATTGGAACTGGTTCACCTTATTGGCCCCTGTAACAGTGTACCCAGGTACCCAGGGCAAAGGTGCTTCCAAGGCCTACCAGGGGCTGCAGCACGTATTGTGCCACCCCTGGCCTGGCCTCCATATTTGACACAACTGGCTGATCACTCAGCTGGGGTAAGTCGGTGTAACCACCCCTTACTTAGGTATAGTATGCCTATACCTAACCTAAAATGGACGCATATGTTCCTATCAGCCACTCCTATGGAAGGCCTCATCAATCCTGGAGGCAGAGTGCTTGGAAATATGTGAGATGGTGCTCTGGCATGAGCTGAGCCTGTCTGCAGCTTTCGGAACCATGTCCTTTAGCTGTTTCATGATAACGCTATACCATATACTCTTAAGTGCATTATAATCCTCGCGGTTAAATGCTATCTTGGGTTTGACTTTATCAAAACATGTCGAGTAAGGTGTCATACGAATTGGAATACTACCCCCTCGCCAGTTCTGGCGACGGGGGTAGCATTCCACCCTTCTAGAGGGACACGACATGTACCTAACCTGAACCCCGGTTAAAGTTAAACAGAGCCTCAGCATCACAAAATGGATGCTGCCACCACAGACACAAGTCTGACCTCCTGTTGCTGGGAGTCCTTCCAGCGAGGGCAGCTTGGACAAAGGGTTTCCTGCCTTGGGAGGTGCTAGCACCAACCCAGACAGGATTTTGTGTATTGGGTAGGACAGGGCTGAATAGAATCAGACATGCCTGGGGCACACAAGGTGTCCCCGTGCATAGGCCAGTTCAAACCGGTGCTGGGGCTTTCCAGCCCCAGTCCTGGCGTGAAACTGGACAAAGAAAAGGGGGTGTAACCGCCCCCCTTCCTGGTCCCACCCAGAGGAGGGACCTAGCAGGTGATCCGGCCCCTAGAATTGGAATAAGAGTAGGAGCTGTGTCCTGAGGCTTCAGATCATCCTGAATCAACTTGAAACTAAGAAGACGACTGGACTTCGACATTCTGCTGCACAGAAGACTGAAGAACATCTCCCTTGTGGCCTAGGAGTGGCCACCCTGTGAACACAGGTACCATCCAGCAACTCGCTGTCTGCTTTGCCGCCGCCTCCCGCCGGAGCCCGAGCCCAGAGCCTGACAAGACCCAGACTCCCAGACATCTCACAGCCCGATCCACAGTCCCTGCAAAGAAGGAACCCGTGGAGGCACCGAGAGACGTGGGACCGGACCTCTTGAAAGACCCCCAAGAAGCTGACTGTGCAGCACCCGAGGCACCCTCGATGCTGTGCTTTGGGGTCTGAGAAGCCCCAACCTCGAGCAGCCTTTGCACCGAAGATCAGCCCCCCAGCATCTCCGCGATCTGCGTGGGGCCCTTTTGCACTGTGCCACTCAACGCGCCATCCCGGCCACTTGCCATGTGGCTAACGGCCATATTGGCGACGAAACCTACGATTTGCACCACTGGTCTGGTTGCTCCAGACTGGCCCTTGCTCCCCTGAAAAGGAGCACCCGCTCTGACCTTGCTGGTCCGAGTGAAAAGCTTGTATCACTTCCTGCATGGCTTGCATTAGCCAAGGCCTGTTTGCTCCGATCAAGAAGCCGACACCGCCAACAGCTAGAACCTTTGTGGGACAGCTCGTGACCAACGCCTGGACATCCTTGACCTCTTCGTGTCCACGTGGCTGCAGAGACAATCTTCACCTCATCGCCTGTTTGCACCCGACATTGCCTGTTTCCATCCTGGTTCCACGGTAGTCACTGGCTAGTGACTTTGAACATTGTCCCCTCTGCTTTCAGGTCTTCACCTCTTCAGATCCACCCTTGGATCCACCGGAACTCTCCTCGACGACCCGCCTGCAGCATCTTCAGCTCCAAGCACCATCGACCTGCGTGACGAAACCCGACACTACTTCGCACCTATGCACCCGCTTCCTGTGGGTGAGGTAACTCAACAACGCCGGTGTTCCCACACTGGTGTACACCTCTAGTGGGTGTGTCTAAAGTTTTATCCTCCTAGGTCACTCGGAAGGTTCCTTAACAACTAACTTTGTAACTTTTACGCACCATTGACTTAACATTGGTGCATGCGTGCACTTTCAGCGCTGCACCCGAGTCCCGCGGGCCTTTCCCGACTTCATCACTGCTCGTCTCGAATAGCTCCAGCGATTCCCCAGGCCCTAGGCCTCTTCACTTTCCCCATAGTGGTTCTTATACCACTATTTTAGTATATGGTTTAGGTGGCCCCTAGGGCTCATCCATAATTGTGCAACTTTTGTATATTTAAACTGTGTTTTGTTTTAACGCATTTGCTTCTGTGCTCATAAAGAGTATAGGGTATATTTTTAGAAATAAATCTATATATATTTTCAATATATATCTGTGTGGTGTCCTTTCATTTGACATTCAAGGGGATTGTTTATGGTAAAATAGCTGGCTTCACATGCCTTTACAGAGTTTAGCCTAAGACTGCTTAGTCCATGCTACCCCTAGGATAGCCTGTCTATAAGGTTGACTTTACAACCTCCACCATAAGGGTTGCTTGGCATGGTACAAGGTGATCACTAGAACTAGTGAGCATCATATACCAGGCCAACTTCTCACACAGAGAGGCTACATTTATGTCACCCATGAAAATGTTCAGGGTTTCCAAGGGTGCTGTGCTGATTGAGGGCAAAGCCTGGTGGAGTAAACACCACTGGTTAATGTTACGCAGGAACAGGCTGACATCCTGCTGAGGCCTAACGCTCAGGCGTTGTCTACAGTGACGGCTGGTAGGAAACTGTAGTGGGCGGTGGAGGAAGGGGGGTTAGGGAAAAAATAAAAGAAAAAATAAATTAAGACTTACCTGGAGGTCGCATTCGCAGCCGCCACGTCTTCTCCAGCAGGAAGCACCCAACCTCCCAGAATCCCCTGACCAATCACCGTGCAGCCTTAAGCAGCACTGTGATTGGTCTCAGCACCACGGTTCGGCGCTCAGACAGGGGCTCGGAGGCTTGGCATGTCCTCCACTAAGGCTGTATAATACATGCACAGCGCGCATGGGGGTTTGGCCAGCCGAGATGACCAACCAAACTTTCATGCGCACTTGAGGTGCTACCACCATTCCTCCTCCACCCTGGATGTCAGGGGAGACCGGCCACACCCCGCCCTCTCAACGGGGCTACTCTGCAGCACAACTGCAATAGAAAAAAATAACATGATAATAACGGGCGCCTGTTATTATTATTTTATTTTTACTTGGCACTGCTTTAAAGCAGTGGGGCGACGCTCCTTCGCCTTAGCAGACAAACCGCTACTGGCTTGTCCACTCAACTTGACGGGCCACGGTGGTTGTACTCTGATGGGTAGAAGCTCTCTCTTACACACCCATTGAGCGCTCTGACCGGCCCAGTTCCTCTCTGGTTCATGAACCTGTTCTTGATGGGGCAGACCATCTCTCAGAGCAAATTTTCCAGCCAGATTTAAGGATTTCTGTCTGCACTGCTTTGTTTTGATTTTAATATGGGGGTTTTTTTGTGAAGGGGAAAGATAAATGTAATATTGTCTGTATCTATTCCCCTGTGTGCACTTACCTTGTGCGCTTCTCACGTGTTGTAGTGTTTTAATCCTGGTTCCATGATGGAGCCTGACACACCCAGGTCCTTGGCACTGCCATGGTGCGTCATGTTGGGCCTCAGACTTTCAGGGCAACAATGGGGGGGTTGCAAACCTTTTACTTTTTTCTTGCACGAATCTTGTCATTCTTGCGAATACAATGATTTCCCCCAATTCCCCTCCCGGGGCTATAAAGTTCTGCGCTTGAGATTTGGTGAAAAATCAGGCCTGGAATATAAATTATTATAAAAAACGATCTCCACATCCGACCAGCTTCAAAATCTGAATGAAAACGAGTTTAAAGAGAAAACGACACATCTGTCATCAGCACCAACTATTTAGAGAAGAACAGTCACCCAGGCCCTCGTCACCAGCCGGCTGGACTCCGGAAACGCCCTCTACGCAGGAACATCGGCCAAGCTCCTGAGACGATTGCAGCGCATCCAGAACACCTCGGCACGTCTGATCCTCGACATACCCCGCCACACCCACATCATCACCCCACCTGAGAGACCTGCAATGGCTCCCCGTCAACAAGAGGATAACCTTCAAGCTCCTCATCCACGCACACACAACACCGGACCAGCGTACCTCAACACACGACTCACCTTCTACATCCCTACCCGCCAGCTCCGCTCTGCCAGCCTCGCCCTCGCCACAGTCCCCCGCATCCGAAGAACGACCGCCGGTGGCAGAGCCTTCTCTAACCTGACCTGGAACACCCTCCCCATCAACCTATGGCAGACAGATCCAAGACCTACTGGCCTTCAGAAGTCTCCTCAAGACCTGTCTCTTTGAGTACTAGCAGCACACCCTCCCCCCAGCGTCTTGAGACCCTCACGGGTATGTAGTGCGCTCTATAAGTGTCATGATTGATTGATTGATATTACTGATGAGGAAATGTGCAGGTTGCGGGGAAAACTTGATCTAATAGCCCCAAAAAACAGAGTTAAACCTGTGAGCCGCTGGCAGGCTAGAGAGCCCCCTGCACACCCTCCACCCCTGCACACCCCCAGTCCAGGACTGAAGCTAGAATGAGGCGCCTCCCGCTCGGCAGGATGAAGTCAACTCATTCATAATTAAAGAAATGAGCAAAGGCAGCCACGTCTCCCCTCTGTCGTTCCACCAGAGGGCACCCCTCCTCCCCCGCTCTCCTCCGCACCCCGCGGCAGTGCGCACGCGCGGACCAGGAGGCGGCTTGGGGCATCTTGGGTTACCCTCTTATCGACGAGGAGCTGTAAACTGGTCTCCGCTCTGGGAGCCATTAAGGATGCAATTCCCATAGCAACCCATCACTTGGACCACTCGGCCAGATGGAGCATCCTCTTAAAGAGGCAGCGTCCTTTTATTAGCCTGACAATAAAGGTATGTAAGTAAATATATGTAATGAATGGGTCTTTTATTAGCCTGGCACTGCGATATATATAGTAATGGGTCTTTTATCAGCCTGGCACTGTGTGTGTCTACAAATGGCCCTGTTATATAGCCAGGCTCGTTTGACTGTATAATTGATGGCACTGTGATCAGCCTGGCACTGCTGTCTGTGAACTCACGCACCTGTTATCAGCCTGGCACTGCTTGTGGCATCAAGGAGCCGGGCACCAGCCTGGCACTAGTGAGTGCGATCAATGGGTCTGTTATTGGCCCGGCCCTGATGCTCGGCATCCATGGACGTTATCAGTCTGGCACTGAATGCTGTACTTTGTGTCTGTTTTTGGTCTCTCCTTTCTTGGTCTGCCTGACACACTTCTCTCGTACCTGTGTGTGTGTGGGGGGGGGGGGAAGGGGGTGTAGGAAGCTGGCTCTATATGCTATACCAAAATGAGGTATAGTGTGCACAGAGTCCAGTGGATCCCCAAAGGTGGGCAGAGGAAAAGTTAGATAGCACCTCACTCTCTATTTGCGGTAGTGCGGTCGAGCAGTAAGGCAGTATCAGAGGACAGCGTTAAGCCTTTGTTGTACACACCCAGTCAGCAAATGAATTCACACACTCAAAGACTGAACTATGGACCAATTGTTTTTTTTTTAAAATCTGTTTTTATTATTTGTATTCAAAACAGTAGCAAATAAATCAAAACATAAAACATCAGTTATGACACAGTTCGTATTCATTTGCTTTGGAACTTCTGCAAGATATCGCCCAAGAGCTCGGCAGACCAATTGTTTTTGTATAAAAATAGTCTTTTAGTTATTTTATTTTCTAGAACCAAGCACGCCTGGCGCAGGTAAGCATTAAATACTTTACAGTAGTAATGCAATTGAAATACAGTTTGAATGATAATTGTATATGCACTTTGGTTGGATTTTCAGTATGGATGCAGAGAAATGCAATACTTAGTAAATGCAGTACATAGACTTGAATAGGCTTATTGGTAAAATAGCAGGTAAGTACCTTTTGAGATTACTAGGCTTACACAGAGTAGTATACCTAGATACTACTCTGGGACATTTCCTGAAAACAGGTAAGTAAAATCGTTGTTGTTAGATTATGCAATTTTAAAGAATTAATTTAGTTTCTCAAACTCCACACTTAAAAACTTTTCACAGAAAAACAGTCAATGTTATTCTATGGAGGAAAATAGTGTTATTGGTTTTGAGGTAAGTATTTGGTATTGGGAGTTGAGGTTCTGGGGGTAGACTCAGGGGTCCCCCCGGGTCGAGGATGCACTCTTGTTACATCCTCAGCGGCACTAGGGAGGCCGGGTGTAGAATGCTGAGGTGCAATGTTATCCAATGGGGCATAGTGAGCCTCCGGTTGGTGGCTGCTAACGAGCAGGCCACTTGGTTGTGGGAGCAAAGATCCTGGACTTTAGCTCAGGGCAAATGGGGAAACAAAGTAGCACCAAAGGTCCACCCTCAGCGGCACTAGTGCGGCCGGGTACAGGGTGCTGTTTCGACGCCAAACACCTTGTTGTTTTCAATGGAGAACCTCTGGTTTGTAAAGACACTACACGCTTGGGGACGAAGGTCTTCTGGGTGTGACCACAACTTTGAGAGGTAAGTTGGGAAGTTAGGGGTTGGTTAGGCACTGTCGGTTTGGGCACACAAGGTGCAGGGGTGCCTTTTGGGGTCGGATCTTCTTACCAGCTCCTGATCGCGCTTAGGGGGGCCTTCTGGATTTAGATTGCAGGCGTCGGCTGGAGGCTTGAGGCAGGTCAGGGGTCGCTGGATCTCAGGTCAGAATTGCCGGGGTGTTTGTGCACTCGAGCTCTGGCTGTGCACGGCGGGTGCAGAGTGGTGCGGATTCTCAGTTTCCGACCAAGGCCAGAGTTTGCAGATGAACAAATCCGGTGTTCACAGGAGACAAAGTCTTTGAGGTTGAAGGCAGGTTCTCCGGGGTTTTCAAGGTTGATGGCTGCAGGACACACTGGGATTGCTCAGGAGCAGGTTCAAGGGGGAGACAGGCCAGCAGGGCTGGGGCCAAGTCAGTGGCCATCTTCCTCTTGTTAGCTGCTGCACGGCTGTTCGGTCCTTCTTGTAGTTTCTTCTTGTCTGAGGGAGCAGGTTCAGGGTGCCCCTAAATACTAGAAATAGGGGTGTTACAGGTAGGTAAAAGGCCAGGCCCAATGGGTTCCTTCCCTGGGGTGGGTAAACCCCTTGTTATGCCACCCTTAGTGGGAGGGGGGCAGGAGCCTGTCCCTGGTTGGCGGAGTCCCTCCATCTCCAAGATGGCGGGGACTGAGAGTTGTGCTTCACCTCGCCTCCACCACCTGAGGGGTGGAGTTGGCAGAGGTGGGCACACCTGTCTTCCTCACTTATTTTTCCCACTGGTTCTCCTGCCCAAAGGGGGGTCAGAACCATTGGGGACCAGTTGCTAAAAGCTGTAAGTGGTCTAGGGAAGGTCACAAAGGCGGCTGCCTTTGAAGCTTCCCCTTCGTGAACCCTGCCCATCCAGGGAGAGGTGGCTTGGCACCTCATCCCAGGATGTGCTCTGTTTCATGCCCCCCGAGAGCAGTAAGCTCTCGACCCAGGAGGTCCAGAAACATGTCTGTTGGTGGCAGCTGAAAGCAGCAACTCAGCCAGGTCACTAGTGGTGGGTTTGTTTTCAGGGGCATCTCTGAGGTGGCCGCTGTGGACATTTTTAATTAAATCCACACTGGCATCAATGTTGGTTTAATGTTCTGAGAACTTTGATTCCACACTTCTCAGTTTTCAGTAAAGCCATTATGGTGCTGTGGAGTTCGTAATGACATACTCCGAGCACCATATGGTCTTAACGGCAGCACTGCACTTACAATGTCTAAGAATGGACTTAGACACTGTAGGGGCACAGGGCTCATGCACCTGTACCCTCACCACTGGCATAGGGCACCCAGCTAGAGGGGTGACTGATCTATGCCAGGGCAGTGGGTTGTAGGCATGGCACACAGGGATGTGTGCCATGTTGACTCTTCACTTTGTTCTGCACCAAGATACGCAGGCTGCAAAGGCAGTGTGTGGGTGTCAGGGTACAGAACCTCTAAGGGTGGCACAATAAGTGCTGCAACCCTTAGAGGCCTTCTCTGGTCACCATGCCCTGGGTACCCGTGGTACCTTTTACCAGGGGCTGACCTGTGGCCAGAGATGCCAATTGGGTTAGTTTTTGGGAAAGAACACAGGCAGGGACCCAGGCCACATCAAGTCAAAGTGCATCAGTAGTTTGGCAAAAAGTGTGTGTGTGTGTGTGTGTGGGGGTGTCACTGCAACAGAAACCCATTTTCCTACAAAGGGTCTGTGGGGCTGTAATCAATGGCCCTGTGACTGGTCTGGTACTGTCTGTAACACATGGCCTGTCCGCCTGGCAGTATAGTCGGCAATGAACGGGACTGCCTCCAGCCTGGCACCGCTCTCTGTATAACTAGTGGGTTGAATGTTTCTGCAAGGAACCTGCTCTTTCGATCTATAGATCGTGTATAACCCTTCTAGCCCACGCTATTACTAATACCATAACACTCAGCGGTTGCAGCCAAATGCAGCTCACACAGGCTGTGTAATAACTCCTTCATACAGCTTAATCCTTTTACACTCACATACGTCATATATGGTACCGGTCTTGCCAACACCCAGTTCAGGACCAGCCCATAAACCAAGCATCGCTAACTGAACAGGCCTAGGATGACTGAAGAGACCAGCCACATGCTGCTGGCCAATCAGAGGGCCCTAATGTAGCCCACCACTGCGGCTCCCAACAAGTATCACAGGATGACGGCTCCAAGACATCTCCCAGTGACAGTCAGATAAGGCGGGATAACGACAAGCTCAGCCCCCGCAGATCTTTAAACTTTAAAGAAATGTCTCAGGGTGAACAATCCCGGACGGTACCCACATACATGAACTATAGCGACAAGCAGCACCACGAAGGGACCCCAGAGCCCCGAACGCTGCCCGCATGCTGGAAACCATAAACTGGGCGCCGCGCTCACCTCTTCATCCATCACACTGCCAAGCACTGCGTCCCATCACACGACAACCGCACCCCCCACACAGGATCGAAACAACCACAGCACGCCTTCAAGTGCACACCGACACTGCATAGCTTGCTGCTCAGACAGACAAGCGCTTCCAATGGTACTAAGCGCTATATACGTGTTGCCGTATGTTACACCAGTCAGCCTGTAGCTCGTCACTCATGCCTGCAGTCAGTGTGTCCATCTGTCCGGCACTGCTGCCTGTATATCCCAGGGGCCTGCCCGCAGGCTGGCACTGCTGCCTGTATATCCCAGAGGCCTGCTCACCGGCTGGCATCAGTGCCCGTATATCCCAGGGGCCTGCTCGCAGGCTGGCACTGCTGCCTGTATATCCCAGGGGCCTGCTCGCAGGCTGGCACTGCTGCCTGTATATCCCAGGGGCCTGCTCGCAGCCTGGCACTGCTGCCTGTATATCCCAGGGGCCTGCTCACCGGCTGGCATCAGTGCCCGTATATCCCAGGGGCCTGCTCGCAGGCTGGCACCGCTGCCTGTATATCCCAGGGGCCTGCTCGCAGGCTGGCACTGCTGCCTGTATATCCCAGGGGCCTGCTCGCAGGCTGGCACTGCTGCCTGTATATCCCAGGGGCCTGCCCGCAGGCTGGCACTGCTGCCTGTGTATCCCAGGGGCCTGCTCGCGGGCTGGGGCTGCTGCCTGTATATCCCAGGGGCCTGCTCGCAGGCTGGCACTGCTGCCTGTATATCCCAGGGGCCTGCTCGCAGGCTGGCACTGCTGCCTGTATATCCCAGGGGCCTGCCCGCAGGCTGGCACTGCTGCCTGTGTATCCCAGGGGGCTGCTCGTGGGCTGGCACTGCTGCCCGTATATCCCATGGGCCTGCTCGCAGGCTGGCACTGCTGCCTGTATATCCCAGGGGCCTGCTCGCAGGCTGGCACTGTATATCCCAGGGGCCTGCTTGCAGGCTGGCACTGCTGCCTGTATATCCCAGGGGTCTGCTCGCAGGCTGGCACTGCTGCCTGTATATCCCAGGGGCCTGCCCGCAGGCTGGCACTGCTGCCTGTATCCCAGGGGCCTGCTCGCAGGCTGGCACTGCTGCCTGTATATCCCAGGGGCTGCTCACCGGCTGGCACTGCTGCCTGTATATCCCAGGGGCCTGCTCGCAGGCTGGCACTGCTGCCTGTATATCTCAGGGGTCTCCTCTCAGGCTGGCACTGCTGCCTGTGTATCCCAGGGGCCTGCTCTCAGGCTGACACTGCTGCCTGTGTATCCCAGTAGCCTGCTCTCAGGCTGGCACTGCTGCCTGTATATCCCATGGCCTGCTCACCGGCTGGCACTGCTGCCTGTATATCCCAGGGGCTGCTCGCAGGCTGGAGCTGCTGCCTGTATATCCCAGGGGCTGCTCGCAGGCTGGCACTGCTGCCTGTATATCCTAGGGGCTACTCGCAGGCTGGCACTGCTGCCTGTATATCCTAGGGGCTACTCGCAGGCTGGCACTGCTGCCTGTATATCCCAGGGGCCTCCTCTCAGGCTGACACAGCTGCCTGTATATCCCAGGGGTCTGCAGGCTGGCACTGCTGCCTGTGTATCCCAGGGGCCTGCTCGCAGGCTGGCACTGCTGCCTGTGTATCCCAGGGGCCTGCTCGCAGGCTGGCACTGCTGCCTGTATATCCCAGGGGTCTGCAGGGTGGCACTGCTGCCTGTGTATCCCAGGGGCCTGCTCGCAGGCTGGCACTGCTGCCTGTATATCCCAGGGGCCTGCTCACCGGCTGGCATCAGTGCCCGTATATCCCAGGGGCCTGCTCGCAGGCTGGCACTGCTGCCTGTATATCCCAGGGGCCTCCTCTCAGGCTGACACTGCTGCCCGTATATCCCAGGGGCCTGCTCGCAGGCTGGCACAGCTGCCTGTATATCCCAGGGGCCTGCTCGCAGGCTGGCACAGCTGCCTGTATATCCCAGGGGCCTGCTCACCGGCTGGCACTGCTGCCTGTATATCCCAGGGGCTGCTCGCAGGCTGGCACAGCTGCCTGTATATCCCAGGGGCCTGCTCACCGGCTGGCACTGCCGCCTGTATATCCCAGGGTCTGCTCTCAGGCTGGTACTGCCGCCTGTATACCCCAGGGGCCTGCTCGCAGGCTGGCACTGCTGCCTGTATATCTCAGGGGTCTCCTCTCAGGCTGGCACTGCTGCCTGTGTATCCCAGGGGCCTGCTCTCAGGCTGACACTGCTGCCTGTGTATCCCAGTAGCCTGCTCTCAGGCTGGCACTGCTGCCTGTATATCCCATGGCCTGCTCACCGGCTGGCACTGCTGCCTGTATATCCCAGGGGCTGCTCGCAGGCTGGCGCTGCTGCCTGTATATCCCAGGGGCTGCTCGCAGGCTGGCACTGCTGCCTGTATATCCTAGGGGCTACTCGCAGGCTGGCACTGCTGCCTGTATATCCTAGGGGCTACTCGCAGGCTGGCACTGCTGCCTGTATATCCCAGGGGCCTCCTCTCAGGCTGACACAGCTGCCTGTATATCCCAGGGGTCTGCAGGCTGGCACTGCTGCCTGTGTATCCCAGGGGCCTGCTCGCAGGCTGGCACTGCTGCCTGTGTATCCCAGGGGCCTGCTCGCAGGCTGGCACTGCTGCCTGTATATCCCAGGGGTCTGCAGGCTGGCACTGCTGCCTGTGTATCCCAGGGGCCTGCTCGCAGGCTGGCACTGCTGCCTGTATATCCCAGGGGCCTGCTCACCGGCTGGAATCAGTGCCCGTATATCCCAGGGGCCTGCTCGCAGGCTGGCACTGCTGCCTGTATATCCCAGGGGCCTCCTCTCAGGCTGACACTGCTGCCCGTATATCCCAGGGGCCTGCTCGCAGGCTGGCACAGCTGCCTGTATATCCCAGGGGCCTGCTCACAGGCTGGCACAGCTGCCTGTATATCCCAGGGGCCTGCTCACCGGCTGGCACTGCTGCCTGTATATCCCAGGGGCTGCTCGCAGGCTGGCACAGCTGCCTGTATATCCCAGGGGCCTGCTCACCGGCTGGCACTGCCGCCTGTATATCCCAGGGTCTGCTCTCAGGCTGGCACTGCCGCCTGTATACCCCAGGGGCCTGCTCGCAGGCTGGCACTGCTGCCTGTATATCCCAGGGGTCTGCAGGCTGGCACTGCTGCCTGTATATCCCAGGGTCTGCTCTCAGGCTGGCACTGCTGCCTGTATATCCCAGGGGCCTGCTCGCGGGCTGGCACTGCTGCCTGTATATCCCATGGCCTGCTCTCAGGCTGGCGCTGCTGCCTGTATATCCCAGGGGCCTCCTCTCAGGCTGACACTGCTGCCTGTGTATCCCAGGGGCCTGCTCGCAGGCTGGCACTGCTGCCTGTGTATCCCAGGGGCCTGCTCGCAGGCTGGCACTGCTGCCTGTATATCCCAGGGGTCTGCTCGCAGTCTGGCACTGCTGCCTGTGTATCCCAGGGGCCTGCTCGCAGCCTGGCACTGCTGCCTGTATATCCCTGGGGCTGCTCGCAGGCTGGCACTGCTGCCTGTATATCTCAGGAGCCTGCCTGCAGGCTGGCACTGCTGCCTGTATATCCCAGGGGCCTGCTCGCGGGCTGGCACTGCTGCCTGTATATCCCATGGCCTGCTCTCAGGCTGGCGCTGCTGCCTGTATATCCCAGGGGCCTCCTCTCAGGCTGACACTGCTGCCTGTGTATCCCAGGGGCCTGCTCGCAGGCTGGCACTGCTGCCTGTGTATCCCAGGGGCCTGCTCGCAGGCTGGCACTGCTGCCTGTATATCCCAGGGGTCTGCTCGCAGTCTGGCACTGCTGCCTGTGTATCCCAGGGGCCTGCTCGCAGCCTGGCACTGCTGCCTGTATATCCCTGGGGCTGCTCGCAGGCTGGCACTGCTGCCTGTATATCTCAGGAGCCTGCTCGCAGCCTGGCACTGCTGCCTGTATATCCCTGGGGCTGCCCGCAGGCTGGCACTGCTGCCTGTATATCCCAGGGGCTGCTCACCGGCTGGCACTGCTGCCTGTATATCCCATGGCCTGCTCACCGGCTGGCACTGCTGCCTGTATATCCCAGGGGCCTGCTCGCAGGCTGGCACTGCTGCCTGTATATCCCAGGGGCCTGCTCGCAGGCTGGCGCTGCTGCCTGTATATCCCAGGGGCCTGCTTGCAGGCTGGCGCTGCTGCCTGTATATCCCAGGGGCCTGCTCGCAGGCTGGCACTGCTGCCTGTATATCCCAGGGGCCTCCTCTCAGGCTGGCACTGCTGCCTGTATATCCCAGGGGACTGCCCGCAGGCTGGCACTGCTGCCTGTATATCCCAGGGGCCTGCTCGCAGGCTGGCACTGCTGCCTGTATATCCCAGGGGCCTGCTCGCAGGCAGGCACTGCTGACTGTATATCCAGGGGGCTGCTCGCAGGCTGGCACTGCTGCCTGTACATCCCAGGGGCCTGCTCGCAGGCTGGCACTGCTGTCTGTGTATCCCAGGGGCCTGCTCGCAGGCTGGCACTGCTGCCTGTATATCCCAGAGGCCTGCTCGCGGGCTGGCACTGCTGCCTGTATATCCCAGAGGCTGCTCGCAGGCTGGCGCTGCTGCCTGTATATCCCGGGGCCTGCTCGCAGGCTGGCACTGCTGCCTGTATATCCCAGGGGCTGCTCGCAGGCTGGCACTGCTGCCTGTATATCCCAGGGGTCTACTCGCGGGCTGGCACTGCTGCCTGTATATCCCAGGGGCTGTTCTCAGGCTGGCACTGCTGCCTGTATATCCCGGGCCTGCTCGCAGGCTTGCACTGCTGCCTGTATATCCCAGAGGCCTGCTCTCAGGCTGGGGCTGCTGCCTGTATATCCCAGGGGCCTGCTCGCAGGCTGGTGCTGCTGCCTGTATATCCCCGGGGCCTGCTCTCGGGCTGGCACTGCTGCCTGTATATCCCAGGGGCCTGCTTTCAGGCTGGCACTGCTGCCTGTATATCCCAGGGGCTGCTCGCAGGCTGGCACTGTTGCCTGTATATCCCAGGGGCTGTTCTCAGGCTGGCACTGCTGCCTGTATATCCCGGGCCTGCTTGCAGGCTGGCACTGCTGCCTGTATATCCCAGGGTCTGCTCGCGGGCTGGCACTGCTGCCTGTATATCCCAGAGGCCTGCTCTCAGGCTGGGGCTGCTGCCTGTATATCCCAGGGGCCTGCTCTCAGGCTGGCGCTGCTGCCTGTATATCCCAGTGGCCTGCTCGCAGGCTGGCACTGCTGCTTGTATATCCCAGGGGCTGCTCGCGGGCTGGCACTGCTGCCTGTATATCCCAGGGGCCTGCTCGCAGACTGGCACTGCTGCCTGTATATCCCAGTGGCCTGCTTTCAGGCTGGCACTGCTGCCTGTATATCCCAGGGGCTGCTCGCGGGCTGGCACTGCTGCCTGTATATCCCAGGGGCCTGCTCGCGGGCTGGCACTGCTGCCTGTATATCCCAGGGGCCTGCTCGCGGGCTGGCACTGCTGACTGTATATCCCGGGGCCCTGATCGCAGGCTGGCACTGCTGCCTGTATATCCCAGGGCCCTGCTCGGAGGCTGGCACTGCTGCCTGTATATCCCAGGGGCCTGCTCGCAGGCTGGCGCTGCTGCCTGTATATCCCCGGGGCCTGCTCTCAGGCTGGCGCTGCTGCCTGTATATCCCCGGGGCCTGCTCGCAGACTGGCACTGCTGCCTGTATATCCCAGTGGCCTGCTTTCAGGCTGGCACTGCTGCCTGTATATCCCAGGGGCCTGCTCGCGGGCTGGCACTGCTGCCTGTATATCCCAGGGGCCTGCCCGTGGGCTGGCACTGCTGCCTGTATATCCCAGGGGCCTGCTCGCAGGCTGGCACTGCTGCCTGTATATCCCAGGGGCCTGCTCGCAGGCTGGCACTGCTGCCTGTATCCCAGGTCCTGCTCGCAGGCTGGCACTGCTGCCTGTATATCCCAGGGGCTGCTCGCGGGCTGGCACTGCTGCCTGTATATACCAGTGGCCTGCTCTCAGGCTGGCACTGCTGCCTGTATATCCCAGGGGCCTGCTCGCAGGCTGGCGCTGCTGCCTGTATATCCCAGGGGCCTGCTCGCAGGCTGGCGCTGCCGCCTGTATATCCCAGGGGCCTGCTCTCGGGCTGGCACTGCTGCCTGTATATCCCAGGTCCTGCACGCAGGCTGGCACTGCTGCCTGTATATCCCGGGGCCTGCTCTCAGGCTGGCACTGCTGCCTGTATATCCCAGGGGTTTGCTTGCAGGCTGGCACTGCTGCTTGTATATCCCAGGGTCTGCTCGCGGGCTGGCTCTGCTGCCTGTATATCCCAGGGACCTGCTCGCAGGCTGGCACTGCTGCCTGTATCCCAGGGGCCTGCTCGCAGGCTGGCACTGCTGCCTGTATCCCAGGGACCTGCTCGCGGGCTGGCTCTGCTGCCTGTATATCCCAGGGGCCTGCTCGCAGGCTGGCGCTGCCGCCTGTATATCCCAGAGGCTGCTCGCAGGCTGGCACTGCTGCCTGTATATCCCTGGGGCTGCTCGCAGGCTGGCACTGCTGCCTGTATATCCCAGGGGCCTGCTCACAGTCTGGCACTGCTGCCTGTATATCCAAGGGGCCTGCTCGCAGGCTGGCGCTGCTGCCTGTATATCCCAGGGGCTGCTCGCAGGCTGAGACTGCTGCCTGTATATCCCAAGGGCCTGCTCGCAGGCTGGTGCTGCTGCCTGTATATCCCAAGGGCCTGCTCGCGGGCTGGCACTGCTGCCTGTATATCCCAGGTCCTGCTCGCGGGCTGGCACTGCTGCCTGTATATCTCAGGGGCCTGCTCGCAGGCTGGCACTGCTGCCTGTGTATCCCAGGGGCCTGCTCGCAGCCTGGCATTGCTGCCTGTATATCCCAGGGGCCTGCTTGCAGGCTGGCACTGCTGCCTGTATATCCCAGGGGCTGCTCGCAGGCTGGCACTGCTGCCTGTATATCCCAGGGGCCTGCTCGCGGGCCGGCACTGCTGCCTGTATATACCAGGGGCTGCTCGCAGGCTGGCACTGCTGCCTGTATATCCCAGGGGCCTGCTCGCGGGCCGGCACTGCTGCCTGTATATCCCAGGAGCTGCTCGCGGGCCGGCACTGCTGCCTGTATATCCCAGGGGCCTGCTCGCAGGCTGGCACTGCTGCTTGTATATCCCAGAGGCCTGCTCGCAGGCTGGTGCTGCTGCTTGTATATCCCAGGGGCTGCTTGCAAGCTGGCGCTGCCGCCTGTATATCCCAGGGGCCTGCTCTCGGGCTGGCGCTGCCGCCTGTATATCCCAGAGGCTGCTCGCAGGCTGGCACTGCTGCCTGTATATCCCTGGGGCTGCTCGCAGGCTGGCACTGCTGCCTGTATATCCCAGGGGCCTGCTCACAGTCTGGCACTGCTGCCTGTATATCCCATTGGCCTGCTCGCAGGCTGGCGCTGCTGCCTGTATATCCCAGGGGCCTGCTCTCAGGCTGGCACTGCTGCCTGTATATCTAGGGGGCTGCTCGCAGGCTGGCACTGCCGCCTGTATATCCCAGGGGCCTGCTCGCGGGCTGGCACTGCTGCCTGTATATCCCAGGTCCTGCTCGCAGGCTGGCACTGCTGCCTGTATATCCCGGGGCCTGCTCTCAGGCTGGCACTGCTGCCTGTATATCCCCGGGGCCTGCTCTCAGGCTGGCACTGCTGCCTGTATATCCCAGGGGTCTGCTCGCAGGCTGGCACTGCTGCCTGTATATCCCAGGGACCTGCTCGCAGGCTGGTGCTGCTGCCTGTATATCCCAAGGGCCTGCTCGCAGGCTGAGACTGCTGCCTGTATATCCCAGGGGCTGCTCGCAGGCTGGCACTGCTGCCTGTATATCCCAGGTCCTGCTCGCGGGCTGGCACTGCTGCCTGTATATCCCAGGGGCCTGCTCGCAGGCTGGCACTGCTGCCTGTGTATCCCAGGGGCCTGCTCGCAGCCTGGCATTGCTGCCTGTATATCCCAGGGGCCTGCTTGCAGGCTGGCACTGCTGCCTGTATATCCCAGGGGCTGCTCGCAGGCTGGCACTGCTGCCTGTATATCCCAGGGGCCTGCTCGCGGGCCGGCACTGCTGCCTGTATATACCAGGGGCTGCTCGCAGGCTGGCACTGCTGCCTGTATATCCCAGGGGCCTGCTCGCGGGCCGGCACTGCTGCCTGTATATCCCAGGAGCTGCTCGCGGGCCGGCACTGCTGCCTGTATATCCCAGGGGCCTGCTCGCAGGCTGGCACTGCTGCTTGTATATCCCAGAGGCCTGCTCGCAGGCTGGTGCTGCTGCCTGTATATCCCAGGGGCCTGCTCGCGGGCTGGCACTGCTGCCTGTATATCCCAGGAGCTGCTCGCGGGCCGGCACTGCTGCCTGTATATCCCAGGGGCCTGCTCGCAGGCTGGCACTGCTGCTTGTATATCCCAGGGGCCTGCTCGCAGGCTGGTGCTGCTGCTTGTATATCCCAGGGGCTGCTTGCAAGCTGGCGCTGCCGCCTGTATATCCCAGGGGCCTGCTCTCGGGCTGGCGCTGCCGCCTGTATATCCCAGAGGCTGCTCGCAGGCTGGCACTGCTGCCTGTATATCCCTGGGGCTGCTCGCAGGCTGGCACTGCTGCCTGTATATCCCAGGGGCCTGCTCACAGTCTGGCACTGCTGCCTGTATATCCCATTGGCCTGCTCGCAGGCTGGCGCTGCTGCCTGTATATCCCAGGGGCCTGCTCTCAGGCTGGCACTGCTGCCTGTATATCTAGGGGGCTGCTCGCAGGCTGGCACTGCCGCCTGTATATCCCAGGGGCCTGCTCGCGGGCTGGCACTGCTGCCTGTATATCCCAGGTCCTGCTCGCAGGCTGGCACTGCTGCCTGTATATCCCGGGGCCTGCTCTCAGGCTGGCACTGCTGCCTGTATATCCCCGGGGCCTGCTCTCAGGCTGGCACTGCTGCCTGTATATCCCAGGGGTCTGCTCGCAGGCTGGCACTGCTGCCTGTATATCCCAGGGACCTGCTCACAGGCTGGCACTGCTGCCTGTATCCCAGGGGCCTGCTCGCAGGCTGGCACTGCTGCCTGTATCCCAGGGACCTGCTCGCGGGCTGGCTCTGCTGCCTGTATATCCCAGGGACCTGCTCGCAGGCTGGCACTGCTGCCTGTATCCCAGGGGCCTGCTCGCAGGCTGGCACTGCTGCCTGTATCCCAGGGGCCTGCTCGCAGGCTGGCACTGCTGCCTGTATCCCAGGGACCTGCTCGCAGGCTGGCACTGCTGCCTGTATCCCAGGGGCCTGCTCTCGGGCTGGCACTGCTGCCTGTATATCTCAGGGGCCTGCTCTCGGGCTGGCACTGCTGCCTGTATATCTCAGGGGTCTGCTCGCGGGCTGGCACTGCTGCCTGTATATCCCAGGGGCTGCTCTCAGGCTGGTACTGCTGCCTGTATATCCCAGGGGCCTGCAGGCTGGCACTGCTGCCTGTATATCCCAGGGGCCTGCCCGCGGGCTGGCACTGCTGCCTGTATATCCCAGGGGCCTGCCCACGGGCTGGCACTGCTGCCTGTATATCCCAGGGTCTGCTCGCAGGCTGGCACTGATGCTTGTATATCCCAGGGACCTGCTCGCAGGCTGGTGCTGCTGCCTGTATATCCCAAGGGCCTGCTCGCAGGCTGAGACTGCTGCCTGTATATCCCAAGGGCCTGCTCGCAGGCTGAGACTGCTGCCTGTATCCCAGGGGCCTGCTCTCAGGCTGGCGCTGCTGCCTGTATATCCCAGGGGCCTGCTCGCAGGCTGGCGCTGCTGCCTGTATATCCCAGGGGCCTGCTCGCAGGCTGGCACTGCTGCTTGTATATCCCAGGGGCCTGCTCGCAGGCTGGCACTGCTGCTTGTATATCCCATAGGCCTGCTCGCGGGCTGGCACTGGTGCTTGTATATCCCAGGGTTCTGCTCGCAGGCTGGCACTGCTGCCTGTATATCTCAGGAGCCTGCTCGCAGTCTGGAACTGCTGCCTGTATATCCCAGGGGCCTGCTCTCAGGCTGGCACTGCTGCCTGTATATCCCAGGGGCCTGGTAGCAGGCTGGCACTGCTGCCTGTATATCCTAGGGGCTACTCGCAGGTTGGCACTGCTGCTTGTATATCCCAGGGTCTGCTCGCGGGCTGGCTCTGCTGCCTGTATCCCAGGGGCCTGCTCTCGGGCTGGCACTGCTGCCTGTATATCCCAGGGGCCTGGTCGCAGGCTGGCACTGCTGCCTGTATCCCAGGGGCCTGCACGCAGGCTGGCACTGCTGCCTGTATCCCAGGGGCTGTTCTCAGGTGGGCACTGATGCCTGTGTATCCCAGGGGCCTGCTCTCGGGCTGGCACTGCTGCCTGTATATCCCAGGGGCCTGCTCTCGGGCTGGCACTGCTGCCTGTATATCCCAGGGGCCTGCTCGCAGGCTGGCACTGCTGCCTGTATATCCCAGGGGCCTGGTCGCAGGCTGGCACTGCTGCCTGTATATCCCAGGGGCCTGGTCGCAGGCTGGCACTGCTGCCTGTATATCCTAGGGGCTACTCGCAGGTTGGCACTGCTGCCTGTATATCCCAGGGGCTGCTTGCAGGCTGGCACTGCTGCCTGTATATCCCAGGGGCCTGCTCGCGGGCTGGCACTGCTGCCTGTATATCCTAGGGGCTACTCGCAGGTTGGCACTGCTGCTTGTATATCCCAGGGTCTGCTCGCGGGCTGGCACTGCTGCCTGTATCCCAGGGGCCTGCTCGCAGGCTGGCACTGCTGCCTGTATATCCCAGGGGCCTGGTCGCAGGCTGGCACTGCTGCCTGTATATCCTAGGGGCTACTCGCAGGTTGGCACTGCTGCCTGTATATCCCAGGGGCTGCTCGCAGGCTGGCACTGCTGCCTGTATATCCCAGGGGCTGCTCGCAGGCTGGCACTGCTGCCTGTGTATCCTAGGGGCTACTCGCAGGTTGGCACTGCTGCCTGTATATCCCAGGGGCTGCTCGCAGGCTGGCACTGCTGCCTGTATATCCTAGGGGCTACTCGCAGGCTGGCGCTGCTGCCTGTATATCCCAGGGGCCTGCTCGCAGGCTGGCGCTGCTGCCTGTATATCCCAGGGGCCTGCTCGCAGGCTGGCACTGCTGCCTGTATATCCCAGGGGCCTGCTCGCAGGCTGGCGCTGCTGCCTGTATATCCTAGGGGCTACTCGCAGGTTGGCACTGCTGCTTGTATATCCCAGGGGCTGCTCGCAGGCTGGCACTGCTGCCTGTATATCCCAGGGGCTGCTCGCGGGCTGGCACTGCTGCCTGTATATCCCAGGGGCTGCTCTCAGGCTGACACTGCTGCCTGTATATCCCAGGGGCTGCTCGCAGGCTGGCACTGCTGCCTGTATATCCCAGGGGCTGCTCGCAGGCTGGCACTGCTGCCTGTATATCCTAGGGGCTACTCGCAGGTTGGCACTGCTGCCTGTATATCCCAGGGGCTGCTCGCAGGCTGGCTCTGCTGCCTGTATATCCCAGGGTCTGCTCGCAGGCTGGCTCTGCTGCCTGTGTATCCCAGAGGCCTGCTCGCAGGCTGGCACTGCTGCCTGTATATCCCAGGGGCCTGCTCGCAGGCTGGCACTGCTGCCTGTATATCCCAGGGGCCTGCTCACAGGCTGGCACTGCTGCCTGTATATCCCAGGGGCCTGCTCACAGGCTGGCACTGCTGCCTGTATATCTCAGGGGCCTGCTCGCAGGCTGGCACTGCTGCCTGTATATCCCAGGGGCTGCTCGCAGGCTGGCACTGCTGCCTGTATATCCCAGGGGCCTGCTCACAGGCTGGCACTGCTGCCTGTATCCCAGGGGCCTGCTCTCGGGCTGGCACTGCTGCCTGTATATCCCAGGGGCCTGCTCACAGGCTGGCACTGCTGCCTGTATCCCAGGGGCTGCTCGCAGGCTGGCACTGCTGCCTGTATATCCTAGGGGCTGCTCGCAGGCTGGCACTGCTGCCTGTATATCCCAGGGGCCTGCTCACAGGCTGGCACTGCTGCCTGTATCCCAGGGGCCTGCTCTCGGGCTGCGCTGCTGTATTTATGGAAATGAACCTGTTCCTGACTCTCCAATGGTTCCTGTGCCCTTCCTGTGCCTGTTTCAGCCGGGGTCGGTTGCAAGCCTCCACCCACCACCCTAGTGTCCTGGTGCGATGCCCTCAGTGGGACAGGTACGCCCAGAATTGGACCCAGCCCCACTGTCAATCGATCAAACGTTTATAAAGCGCTGCGAATCACCCCTGAGGGTCTCGAGGCGCTGTGCCATGGGGCTCGAGCTGCGCCTCGCAGCGAGGCCCGGCAGGGCTGCTTATGCTGTCTGGAGGGGGGGGGGGGGGGGGGCGGGGGTGCTGGTGCTGGCTTGGAGGGGATTGTTCTCGTGGGGCTGGTGCACGGATCTGTGCATGATGGCCCCTGTCTGCAGGGGCAACAAGATGAGAGACCGGTGCGCCCGGGAGAGTGCCAGCCGGAGCCTCCCCATCACCTTTGAGTGTCTGTGCTCGTCGCTTGGCACAGAGGTGTGCCCTACTGCATAGGTGCCCATACAGACCCGTGTGCCAAGACAAACAACACCGACCTTAAAGCCCACTTAAAAGTCCATCAAAGCATGTGTGCTGCTATTAACGAGATGCCCAAAAATGCAGCTGAGCTGACAGAGAGCTGCGCAGAACACCAGCCTATCAGGGGCCGATTACTGGTGCGGAAAAGACCAGCACAGCTCCTCGTGAGAGGGACATCCCACTTAGAGAGGAGCTATATATAGCACAGATGCCGAACTCGTGCTTGAGAGGAGTCAGGCCAGACCCTGGTGTTAGTAAAGGCCCGTGAACCTTGCAAGGATTTCCAGCTGTCTGGGAATAAGAATATTTTGCCTATGGAGCACTCCCCAAACACTGAAAACGGGCATTTTTCTCGACTTTTGTAGTCGGGCATGTTAACAACAAGTTGCGAATAAACATCACAAAGCGCGCTTAGCGCTATTTCACATATCGCCGGCTGTCGCTGGGTTTCAACACCGAGATAGCGCATAATTATCAAGGCTTATCTCTGAGGCGATATGAAATCCAGCAATAGCGGCGAAAAGCGCCAGTATCGCCTGAAAACAAGAGATGCCGGAGATAAGGATATCCTTGCTGATACGCCCCAGTGACCTTAACCATACAATCCACCGCCCATTAAGTAAATCTGGTCGCTAAGCAGGTCTGCTGCAGGCTTATTAATCAAGCGAAGCCTAGTTAGCGACTATTTCCATGTAGCTTAGCACCGGAACGCCTACTTTGCATGTCATTAGCCATGACAGAAACCGGGAGCAAACTCATGGGGGCATATTATCAAGGAGGTTTATCACCGCTTTTTTGGCTTTAAAAGCCAAGAAAGCGGAGATAAAATTATCTCCCTATTACCAAGCTGTCGCTAACACCAGTTAGCGACAGCTAATAGGAGATAGCGACCATCTTGGGCCCCGCTTTGCATGTCAGTGATATTTATCACTAATGACATGCAAAGTGGGCGTGCCAAGATGTTTGCGACTGGAAACAGTCGCTAACATCGCTATCTCCTATTACCAACTTTTGGAGATATTCGCGCTAAGCGCGAATATCTCCAAAAGCTAACGCCTGCCCTGAGCAGTTCTTCACCATGTTAACCAATGGGAGGTGGATAACATGGCTAAGAGCATTAGCTCGGTAATGCATGAATATCGCTGACTTTTCAGCGATATTCATGCATTGCGGCCGTTTTTTATCGCATTTGCGATAAACCTTGCTAATAGCAAGGTTTATCTGAGATAAAAATCGCCGATGTGCGGCGATAATTTTTGTCTCTAAACAAGTTAGAGACAAAAATTATCTCTATTGGTTGGTGATATGCCCCATGGAAACTAGCGCTAACAAGGCTAAGCGCGAGCTTGCTGATAGTGCGCTGTGAATATCGACGCTTTGCTGGCTATAAAAGCCAGGAAAGCGGCGATATGGCCCTTGATGATATGCCCCTCAGTTTGTAAGGCATGCTCAGTTGTCTGCCTGGGCATCGGCACATCCATGAAGACAGCTGGAGATGAGAGCAGGTGTCAGAGGAGTTAACATTTCACAGCACAGACATGTTGAAAGGTGAGCCTGCTGAAAGAAGTGGCCATTGTGGAATATCAAAATGTCTCGGCCGGAAGGTTGCTAACTTTAACCACAACAGAGACGTGTGTGGACCTTGAAGGGTGCTGAGCCCCTGGAGGGGGCGGGACTTTTACCCCATCTCTACCATTGAGGGGTACCGGAAGGGCCGGGAGCACGGAGAGCCCAGAAGACAGGGCTTTCTTCCAGGCGCTGCATGACCGCCCTCAAACCCTCTCTCCAACAAGCATTGGCATAGCCAATAGGTCTCGCCTTTGGGACCTTATAATTGTTTAGCCATGCAACAGTTGATGTTGTTGCACCAAGGATACTGTGCTGCATAACTAAACACTTATAAGGTCCAAAAGGCGAGACCTATTGGCTATGCCAATGCTTGTTTATTTTCTTAGTTGCACGTAATACTATTGGAAAGATACAAAACAGCTGACACGTGTTTTGCCCGATGGCCTGTTGGCCTAGGTCTTTTTCAAGGCTGATAATTAGAAATGCCAACAAGCATAAGTGATACATACATCATGAGTGCACAATACAAAAATTTAAATGAACCCAAACCAGTGAATAATCACGGGATGTCAATAAAGTGATAGGAAACCATGGACGAAAAGGGATATAAAGAATGAAGAGCGAAGATGGGAAAAAGTTAACAAAAAGGAAAAAATTAAAAAAGATGAAAAGGAAGAAAAAGGAAGAAGTGAAGAAGGGAGAAACAGGACACAAAGAGGAAAATAGGAAAAAAATATAAATAGGCAAAATAAACATTCTGATTTGTAATGCAAATCAAACATCTGAAATGGCATAAAGTACAATCATCAATTAACATAAGTACATAATCTCCAAGTCATATCAAAGATCAAAGACCAATGGGTTCCGTGGTTGGATAGACAAATTGAGGGAGAGAAGCAACCCTGAGCGTATATATGTCAAAATGACAGACATATCCCATATGTGATCGTGTCAGATACATATGTACATCAACTACAAGTGCTTATAATATGAGCTAAGTGGCACCCTTCTCAGAGCTTAAATACATCAATATATTGTTGGGCATTACGATATTAAATGGAGTAACAAATGCTTACCAGGAGTCTTACAAGGAAGTTCAGAAAAACTGTCATTTAAAAGGATATGTGTCAGGAGTACAGATTCAAGGTGTCCCAGTGAACTGAAACGATCTGCCATGAGAACCACTTGCTTTGGACCCACCGGGAGTTCCTCTTTTGCTTCTACTTCTTGCGGAACCCGCTCCGCGGGTCCCGCTGCGCCAGGAGTGCCGCCTGCAGTCTGAACCAGCAGAATCTACGTGGGAGGCTGAACCTTCGGGGCTGCGAGCGTGCGTGTGTGCTCCACTGGGACTGCATATCCCAGGAGCGCCCGCCTGCCTGACTCGCCACACCTGGGCCGCTCTCCCCGACCCCTCCCACCACTTGACCGAGCCCTTAACTACAGAGCTCGCAGTACATGCGAGCGGGACGCTCTGCTGAACCACTTGCTTTGGACCCACCGGGAGTTCCTCTTTTGCTTCTACTTCTTGCGGAACCCGCTCCGCGGGTCCCGCTGCGCCAGGAGTGCCGCCTGCAGTCTGAACCAGCAGAATCTACGTGGGAGGCTGAACCTTCGGGGCTGCGAGCGTGCGTGTGTGCTCCACTGGGACTGCATATCCCAGGAGCGCCCGCCTGCCTGACTCGCCACACCTGGGCCGCTCTCCCCGACCCCTCCCACCACTTGACCGAGCCCTTAACTACAGAGCTCGCAGTACATGCGAGCGGGACGCTCTGCTGAACCACTTGCTTTGGACCCACCGGGAGTTCCTCTTTTGCTTCTACTTCTTGCGGAACCCGCTCCGCGGGTCCCGCTGCGCCAGGAGTGCCGCCTGCAGTCTGAACCAGCAGAATCTACGTGGGAGGCTGAACCTTCGGGGCTGCGAGCGTGCGTGTGTGCTCCACTGGGACTGCATATCCCAGGAGCGCCCGCCTGCCTGACTCGCCACACCTGGGCCGCTCTCCCCGACCCCTCCCACTACTTGACCTACGTAGTTGAACTCCATTTAAGGCACCTGGCACCCCCGCTGCGCGGGAGCGCGCGGGAGCGACCGGGAGAAGCCCGGGAGAAGGGCGGGACCGTCCAAGGCCGTCACAGGCCGGAGCAGGCCGGGCTGGGCCTACCCTCTTGGTGTTCCATATTGTACAGGTACTCACAGGTTATATAATTTTGTTGCACTCGTTTTTGATGACATCACTGACTGACCCTTTTGGAGTTTAACCATGCCTTCACCAACAAAGGAGAGTACCCCTCAGAAGCCGGGAGGAGTGAAAAATGGGACTCTTGAAAATTACTTTACCCGGGCTGCGGGGGAGGTGGATAAAGAGGGAAATTTGTCAAGGCTAAGGGCGGAACGGAGACGATCAGTGGACAATTTGAAAAACACCCCCATGGGAGATCTATCCATTACTTTAAGGGAGGAGTCAACTCGCATTGAGGATGTTCCACTCTTGTTAAGGGAAGGGACGAACACCTCTCCAATTGAAATCACTAGTAGTGCTCCACCTAATAGTATTAGTCCCGTTAGGGGGGTTACAGTTTTAATGCCACAATCACCCACAACCCGTAACGATAGACATCCCAAATTGAAAGCAGCCACCACACAAGCAATCCCAGGACCCCCCCCCAAAAAACGTAGGAGAAGGGCTAAGGGAGCACAGGGTGGTAGTAAAGCCAAGACTCTACACTTAGATTTTGGGAAATCCTTAAAACATCAGGTACCCACAGTAAAACCATTGGTAGAGTCACATTTTAAACCCAATGCGCAGGAAGTTATAGCTCCCGCTTTGAGTATAGATGTAGGAGCTAGTAGCGATATAGTCCCCCTTTCTGTTGTACCACTGGGAAATTTGGAATTTCTCTTAAGGTCTCTGTTACTCCCGATCAGCGAAAGCGTAAAAAAGATCGAGATTAGATTAACCATACTGGAGGCCACATTGGGAAGCCTGAAAAACCGCAGTGGTCGACAGGATAGTGACTTAACAGCCCTCACTAGCCCTGTAGCCTCGCAAGGGTTAAAACACAGGGCGGTTAATCCAACGCCAATTCCACCTCAGGACGCAAACGGGGTAGTCCCCCAAAAACCACTAAACCCAAACCCTGTAACCACCAATGCACTCTATGCCAACACACCTAAACCTCCCCCTGTATTAGTATCTCAGGTACACACGACAGAAAATAACATCCCGGTCAACCAAAAAATGCCCCCGGTAAGACCTCGTCGTCCTAACCTACCACCTGAGACTAACGACTTTACAGTAGTTATGGCAGGGGTCCCTCAACTTGATGAAGGGGAAATAGAGGATTTTTGTACTTTAAAAACTAGGGTCATTAAGTGGTTAAACAGAAACAGACCTCTCCCGAGACATCTTAACAATGAGATTATAATGGTAAGAAGGGTCCCATGGGTGGGGAGAAGGCAGAAATCGATCACGGGGGACTGTATTTTGGTAAGCTTTAGGGACAAGGGCACGGTGTCGCACATTTGTCAAGGGGGAAACATATCAAGGGAATCTACCATCCATACCCTACGTGTGTCTTTCTTCTTCCCAAGTACCCTAGGCTTACAACATCCACCCCAACGACATGATGGATGGGAAAGAGTGGGAAGCAGAGGGCGCCATCAGGCTTCTCACCCCTGGCCACTTTTGGGTAGAACGGCATCATTCCTCCCAACTTACAACCGGTTTAATTGCTTAAATAGTCTAGAGGGGGTGGATTGACAAATAGATAAGGCCCCTAAGGAGTCCGCAGAAAAGGGTACCCAACCAGAAACATTAGCGGTGCAAAGACACTTGGCCCTGCAAATCCAACCAGGTAGGGCGGAGGATTCTATGTCTGTAATCAACGAAGATCTAATATATACTCAGATACCATCTGTAGCCCCATTAGGGGAGGTGGAACAGACTCCATGTCGGTTTCTTAGCTGGAACGTGGCAGGGACTAGAGCCAAAAGACTAGATCCCACATGGATAGACTTCGTAGTCAGTAACCACGTAATTGCCCTACAAGAAACATGGGACACCGCACCAACTTTCTGGCTGGATGGGTTCACAAGTTTTACTATCCCAGCAACTCCAAGTAGCGCAGGAAGAGCTAAGGGTGGATTAGTGCTCCTCTTCTCGCTTAAACTGGCAGGGACGTTTAAACAATTAGAGTCTGGGTCCCCAAATATCTTAATGGTAGAATGGACTATCTCACCAGGGCGGGTTTTAGTGGTTTCAAATTTTTATAATTCCTGGGCTAGACTAACAGATACAGCCCATGTGGATCATTTGGAAAATGTTCTTCTTGATTATAGTCACAAATCTTGCACTAATTTCGATTTTTTAATCCTAGGTGATTTTAACATTCAAAAATGTGTTTTAAAATGCAATTTAGGCAACTTAGATGGTCAAACGGAAAATGGCAATTTGCACTTTGCTCACACCAAAGCGGGGGAGGCGCTGGAATTTTTCCTTGCTAGCCTTAATATGTCTGAACCCCTTAGCACTGGTAGTGATGAATCACTTCCCACTTACAAAGGGTCTGAAAGTGGGTCTGTGATAGATTTTATTTTCGTTTCTCAGGGCTTAACCTCTAAGATGGGGATTTACGAAGTAATTGCCTCTCCACATAGTGATCACAACCCAGTCTCTGTACAGGTTCATTGGAGTGACTTATGGAGCAAACGCCTGGGTCTTCCCAGGGCTTGCACATCGACGGTGCCCAGTGACCAGGGCAGACGGCTCAAGTGGGGCAAGGTGGTTCAGGAAACCTTTATGGCTTCCCTGTGCCCAAAGATAGAGGAACCCATGCGTATTTGTTTAGACCAAAATGCCTCTAATGAAGAGATTGTTTCAGCTTTTAATTTAATCTGCTCACAAACGGCTGAAGAACTAACAGTTCCCAATTCCAACCTGCCACCCAAGCCATTTAAATGGTTTGACAGAAACTGCTGTAAAGCCCATAAAGAACTGAAAAATGCCCTTAAAATAAAGCCGAGGGATAAAACTTTAATCTCTAAATTAAGGCGAGAGTATAAACTGGTTGTTAAAAATAGAAAAAATATAATTAAAAAGAATGCCTGGAATGATTTGCTTGACGTGGATATACTACGGAATAGTAAAAGATTCTGGGACATCATAAACAACCAATTTTTCTCTGGGGAGATCAACACAATCTCCGACTGTATTATCAGTGATGAGAAATGGGTTGATCATTTTAAAAATATATATGGCGGTAATGACCCTGTGAATGGAAATGAGACAGGACTGACCAGGGGTTTAGTGGCAGTAGAATTTAATGAGGAGGAGGTATATAAAGCTATAATGGACTCCACGAAAAATAAGGCTCCGGGCCCGGATGGTGTCCCGGTAGACTTCTTCATATACGCCCCAACCACCTGGTCTAAAGTCCTTACCAATGTCTTCAGGGCAACAAATGATGGATGTTTTCCAGAAACCTGGAACACATCTGTCATAGTACCAATTTTTAAAAAAGGAGACAGGGAGAACCCGGGATGTTACCGCCCAATTTCTTTGATAGACTCTGCCTTTAAGATCCTGGGCAGAGTACTACTGACGAAGTTGAGAACAAACCTGGAGATTTGTGGGGATCTCGCAGAGATTCAATATGGCTTCAGGGAAAAACGGGGAACCTTAGAGCAATGCTCAAATTTACACCTTCTAATATCGAAGTACACGGTGGCCGGGGAGGGTTCATTATATTTGGCCTTTATGGACCTCTCCTCGGCCTTCGACTTGGTTAATAGGGCCAAGCTCTGGGCTATACTGCGCGAGCTTGGTATTGAGGACCCTTTGGTGGCCCTCATTGCAAGTCTGCATCAAGGACTTACTGCGAAGGTCCGGGTAACCAGGGAAGGGCGATGCTCTGACAGCTTTAGGTCAAACAAGGGTGTCCGTCAAGGCTGTATTTTAGCCCCACTTTTATTCACCATTTACATTAACGATCTAGGGAAGTCCTTGTTAGCAGGCAACGCCGATGTCCCGCGGGTAGGTGGGAAGCAGATTCCGGCTCTTTTATATGCGGACGACGCTGTTCTCATCGCCCGTACGGGCATTGGGCTACAGACCCTTTTGGAACTTTTTGGCTCCTTTATGGCCAAACTGGATCTAAAAATTAATGTGACTAAATCGCACACAATGATTGTGGGTCCACAAAAAAATAAATCACATACTAAAACCTTTTTTTGCAATGGCGAGGTTCTCTCCAGGGTCCCGGTTTTTCCTTACTTAGGGGTCCTGTTTGACGAGAAGGGCTCCTGGGCCCCGCAAATTAAGGCCAAACATATTTCTTTAGCCCGGTCCACAGCAGCTCTGTTGGATTTTACCAAAAGACTAGGGGCAAAACCAATGGATGCTGTGTTAAAAGTTTATAAAAGTAAATGCATTTCGATAGCCTCATACGGTGCAGCATTGTGGGGTTATACTAATCTGGATAGTATGCAGATAGTAGAGAATAAACTTATTAGACGAATTTTGTCGGTCCCAAACTCCACACCAACCTACTCCATACATGAGGAAGCTGGCCTACCCTATATTGTAGATGGATTGAAAATGGCACCCTTACTTTTTTGGGCCAATACCTGGATAAATACTGAGTTGTCTTTAAACCACACAATTCTTAAAGACGTGACTGCAAGGGAGGGGGCAATGAAAATAGCCTGGCTAAGATACATAAAGTCATCATTCACTGCCCTCGGGAGACCTGATTTATATACAACTCCGTTAAAAATCAGGAAAGCGGACATTGCATGGATCAAGAAGGAATTCCAGGGGAGGGCACGTTTAGAGAGAGAGGAGTCTGAAGTTAATAAACCGCTAGTAAGAGCACACCTGGTTTTGTCCTCTTCCCCCTCGATGGAACCTTACCTGCAATATGTCTCCAATCCCCTGCATAGATTTTTGTTAATCAGACTCAGAATGAATTTAATCCACTATTCACTAGGCATCTTCCCTGTGTGGGGTAAACCGGAACATGCTCCACCCTGTGAGTGTGACCAGTTCTCTGATCAGGACACTCTCCATTTCCTGTTTTTCTGTGCATTTTACAATACTGAGAGGAGAAAATATCTAATTCCCCTCCTGAAAACACTGGGCTTTATACAAGTGAGACCTGCCTTGCTTTATCTCCAAAGATTGCCGGATGCACATGTTACTTTTTGTGTAGCGAGTTTTTTAACAGCCGCATATAGAGGTAGAAACAAAAGGATCCCTAGAACCGTATTGTTTAAAAACTAAAAACCAATATATTAATTGTTACTTTATCGTATGTATTATGGTGACTAATTAAGTGATTCTTTTTCGGACACTATGTAAAAACAAAATGAATTGTGGGTATTTTTAAAATGTCTTTTTAAATATATGTATGTTTTGCCTTTTATGATTTTAACAAAAATCGAATAAAGTGTATTTTGACTGACTGACTGACTGAGAGTGTCTGACATATGTCAAACAAGTGCCAATGAAATGCGATTCTAGTGCATAAACGGCAGACTTGAGCTATGGAATGAGGGTAATTGAGCAATCATAGGAAACTAATACAATGGGGTTGATAAAAAGAGTGCAGGGTCAGGCGAGCGCTCGTATGATCTAGGGTGAAAACCCGAAGTAACACAGATCAATTGTATGTACGGCACAAATTGCGCTTAAACACCACGGTATTGAAAAACGCCTAATAAATTTCGAGAAACAGGACATATGCAAGAGCGCAGAATCAGACGTGTGCTCATGTAGCCTGGGGAAAAAGGCAAATATTAATATATCTTTGCGTGAGGGACAGATCCAGTACGGTGTCCGTCAAACGTGAATGGTGCCGCCTGGAAGGCAAGTAATTATCCATTCAGCATGTGAGGGGCAGACCCCTGAAGGTGCCAGGCAAAAGTGATTGAAGCCGCCTGAAAGGGTGCAGATAAGTAGAACATTGTACCGGTGACAATAACTGATTGAAAGAACAAAACGCGCATTTCGCCACATATGCACAAGTGCCCAGCGTGTGAGAGTCAAGGAACTCGTATGAAGTAGGCAGAGAATTTGACAAGGAATGAGCACCAGGTGTCAATGTAAGACATGGCCTTTAGTAAAAGCAATAATTGCAAACAAAACTTAACAAGCGCGGTACCGCAAAGGCAGCCGCATATTTATTTTCGCATCGCGTTTTTACTTTAAGTGAAAGCGTGATGCAAAAATAAATACGCGGCTGACTTTGCCAAAGCCGAATGTGAAGAAAATAGTGCGTACCGACTAATGAAGGAGTGTGTGTACTGCGCCGGTAAAAGATCCAATCCCGGTGGGTGGGGCCAAAAAGAGACAAGGCTACAACAAAGAGGGACTAAGAATCCTCCTTTACAATCAGAAGCCTGCGTTTTGCATGGGAGATGACGCTACCCAATTAAAAAGATGGGCGGGGCTTTAACTCCGCCTCCGAGAGCTTTGGTATCCGTAATGATTCCAAGAAGCCTTCGTATGACGAGAGCAGCGCATGCGCGCTGCTTTCTCCAGCCGAGACCTAAAAAAGCACGAGACATTCAGAGGCCACTGGTGTCCTGGGGAGGCTACAAAACTCACGATAGACCTCGGCTGAGCCGAGCCTCCACACGTGAGCAGGACCCCCCACTCAGTGCAGGGAGCCCAGCTCATCTTACCTTTCACAGTGTGATCTTCTGACTTTAACGGGTGCTATGTGAAAGGTAAAGATTGACACGCAGTGGCAAGGGCTTGACTGGGGAAACAAACTGAGCCCGGGCAACAGCGTCGGATTGGTAACGCGGGCATTCGGGCAATGCCCGAGGGGCCGGAGTCCGAGTTCCTGCTGTGGGCTACTTTTTTTAGCAGTCTGGGGGCCGATTTGGGAGCTGTCTCTATTGATTGAACAGCCAGTGGGTGTCTGAGTGGCCTTTCTATAGGCAGATGGGCGCTCATTACCTCCTGTTTAGCAACAGCAGAGGTGTCACTCCCTTTGCCTTGCTGGCCGGCCTATTAACGTCAGCACATTCTGAGCAAGGGGCAGGGGGCCTGAGTAGAAGTGGCCTCACTTGTTTCCAGGTGTGTTTCAGCAGTGTAAACTAACGTGTGCATTTTTTTTTATCCCCCTTGCTTTTTAGGTTTTGCAAAATCTTATGTTAGAACAGTACGGGGGCTTTGTCCCGCCTGCTCTTCCATTGGCTAGCTCCATAAATGGAGGCTAGCCATTGGAAGAGAGATCTGTCCGTCATTGCCGGAGCAGATTCGTGGGCGTTCCGGCGATTTTTACTCATCCCACCCCTTTTCGTACGTCATGTGGCGGTGGGCGTTTATTTTAATTTTATTTTTTTTCACGGATGTTTTTCGTCATTTCCAACTTCGTCCCCGTCCGGCGTTGTTGTATTCTGCTGTCTGTCCTCCCTCCCGCTGTTCGTGTCTTTCTCCCGCTGTCTATGTCTTGCGGGTGCCGGCGTACGCTTCAGGCGTACGTTTGCAGCGTTCAGGGCACAGTTCAGTTGTTCACGCTTCCAGCGTGAGAGGCGTACAGGGGCACGGTGCGATGGTTCACGCTTGCAGCGTGAGAGGCGTACAGGGGCACAGTGCGATGATTCAGAGCACCTCTTTCAGAGAGCAGCACTGCCCTTAATGCCTTAGCGCAGCCATGCCAATTAGAAACAGATGCCGCCCCCCCCACCCCTAACGATAAGAAATTCTGCAGGCACTACCCTGCACACTGAGGTCTCCTTGCTTCAACGTGTTCCCCCCCACCTCCTCGGAGCACACGTCGCTCAGGGAGCCTCTCTTCGCTTTAGCCCCCTCACCCCCTCGGAGCACAAGTAACTTGTTTTGGGAAGCCCCCTTGATGTGCACTTTCTCTGATCCCCAGTGTTAGGATGTTTATATATGTCAGCCCTCGAGTCTCAGAGATTAGCAAAACCAGCTTTTAGCCCATGCCGCGAACATCAAGGTTTTATTTGGTTTCTTATGTATCCTGCACCTGTATCGGGTTAAGCATTCTCACTATCTGCCTTTTTTTCCGCCTGAATCTTTGTCATGTAGAACGTTTTCAATCTCCACTGCCTATTGTGGCTGAGACTTTCACTATACAATTCTATAAGCAAAAACCAAATATCTCGAAATAATCTTAAAAAACACACACACAACGCAAGTTATAAGCATCCATGGCACTCGGGCTCTCATTGTGCTCCCCTTCAGTAATTGCACAAAAGGGCCTGGAATCCATCATCTCCAGGACACTAAGACACTAAGCCCCTCAGCGCCCCCTGCAGTCCTTTGCACCCCCTCTCTCACACGTAGGCCATGCACCTGCCTGTCAGCACCTCATCAGCATGCTCTGGCACAGAGAGGAGACAGGGTTGAATGTGTGTGGGGTTCTGTCTGTGTGTGTAGGGTTCTGTCTGTGTGTGTGTGTGGAGTTCTGTGTGTGTGTGGTTCTGTCTGTGTGTGTGTGGTTCTGTCTGTGTGTGTGGTTCTGTCTGTGTGTGTGTGTGTGGTTCTGTCTGTGTGTGGGTGCATGTGGCGCTGTGTGTTGCTCTGTGTGGGTGCAAATGCAATAGGTCTCGCATTTGCGAGAGATTAAGCTATTGGCATTGCAAATGACAATGACATTTATTTATTTATTTTCAAAATCAACACATAAATAAAAATGTTGTCTATTACAATGCCAATAGCTCTAACTTTTGCAAAGGCGAGACCGTTGCATTGTAAATGCTTGTTTTATAAGGTTACGCCGAAGCAGTCATTTGAGGCATTATGCAAATGTGGGCCGATTTTTTTTTTGCGTGCCCGGGTCGATTTTCAATCCCCATCCAAACCAGCTCCACCCCGCCACCCTGCAGCCTCTCTCTCCATCCTTCCATTCTAACCCTCCTCTCTTCCTGCTCCGATCACTCTCTCTCGACCTCCCCTCCACTCTCTGTCTCTCAGCCTCCTGTGCCTGCTGCAGGTAACCTCGGAGAGCTGGGGAAAGGGGGCAGGGGCCCCAGGTGGGGCCCTGGGTGCTCACAACCGGCCTGTAAGGGCCCTGGCCCACCGGGGCCATGCCCGGTGGAATAAAAGGACGACTGTCTGCCCCTGAAGGAGGCACCGTGTGAGTTGGTTGGCACCGTGGTTGGCACCGTGTGAGTTGGACGGTCGGTGACCGGACTGTGGAGGGGCTGGTGTACAGCTGTCTGTCACTATAGTACACGCTCTTGACCTCATTTCCGGTGCGCACGTTGTCTGTTGGCAGGAGCAGAAAGTGAGCAGTGATGGGCAGAATAGTGTTGAACCAAACGGGAACCCTGAAGCGCCTGGTTTCAAGCGCAGTTGGCGCTAGCAATGTACTTGTCTCGATACCCCCTGCAGCGGTAACCCCTTATCCGTGTTACAATAAAGTCTGCCTGGGAGTCATTTTAATTATGCCGGTGTAAATGGAGTCATTTAGGTAATTCTGCAATACTCTTTGACAATGAATTACCAATAAGTTTGCGATTACGCCCACTCACGTAATGAAGAGTAATGGGGGCTGGGGGGGATAAATATAGAAACACTTGCGCCACTTTTGCGTCACTTTTCACATGGGAAAAGTGACGCAAAAGTGGAGCAAGGGGCTCGTAAATCTGCCCCAATGTATTTAGCCAGTACAAGAGGCTGCTCATGTCGCGGTGCAGTAATTATTTTGCTATTTTCTTAGCGTAAAATGCATCCTTCCATCCATTTTGGATGCAATGGTGCGTGTTGCGCTAAGAACATGGAGCAAAATGCTTGGAGTAACTTCACGGAATAATGGCGCTGCTATTCGTGTTCTGTTGCATTGAACATTATTTCTTAGTGCAAAATGCACCCTCATGTCTATTTTGAACGACTTTTCCTGCCAAAGTACGTGGAGTCTTGTGTCATTTCCCAGTCATTTTCTTTTATTTCTTTTATTTTATTTAATGCGATTTTATACAGCGTGAACATTACCCGAAGGTGTCAGAGCGCTTTACATAAGAAACAGTTGCGATACATAAGGATTTAGTATTACATGAGTTACATAAAAGATACAAACAGAAAAAAAACTTGCAAATGTACAAGTTCAAGTTCAAGTTCAGAAATTTGTATAGCGCACTACTCACCCATAGGGTCTCAAGGCGCTTGTGGGAGGGGGTGCATTATTTATCGAATAGCCAGGTTTTAAGTTCCTTTCTGAAGGAAATGTGGTTCTGTGTGAGGCGGAGGTGAGTGGGGAGAGAGTTCCAGGTCTTGGCCGCCAGGTAGGAGAAGGATCTTCCTCCCATGGTGGATCTGTGGATGCGCGGAATTGCGGCAAGCGCTTGGTTGGAGGATCTTAGTTGGCGGGTGGGTGTGTAGAAGAACAGTCGTGTGTTGAGGCATTCGGGTCCTAGTTTGTAGAGGGCCTTGTGAGCATGGGTGAGGAGACGGAACGTTATTCTCTTGTTGACGGGAAGCCAGTGGAGGTCTTTCAGGTGGCCGGTAATGTGAGCTTGGCGAGGGATGTCCAATATGAGTCTGGCCGATGCATTTTGGATGCGTTGGAGTTTTTTCTGTAATTTGGCTGTGGTTCCGGCGTAGAGGGTGTTTCCATAGTCCAGTCGGCTAGTGACCAGTGCGTGGGTGACCGTCTTTCTTGTTTCGATGGGGATCCAACGGAAGATTTTTTTGAGCATACGGAGTACGTTGAAGCAAGAGGATGAAACTGCGTTAACTTGTCTGGTCATCGAGAGGGAGGAGTCTAGGATGAAGCCCAGGTTGCGTGCGTGGTCGGTGGGTATGGGTGCTGTGCCCAGGGCCGATGGCCACCAAGAGTCGTCCCAGGCAGAGGGTGAAGATCCTAGGATGAGAACTTCCGTTTTCTCTGAGTTAAGTTTTAGGCGGCTGTTTTTCATCCATTCGGCTACTTCTTTTATGCCTTCATGAAGATTGGTTTTGGCGGTGTTAGGGTCTTTGGTGAGGGAAAGGATCAGCTGGGTGTCGTCAGCATAGGAGATGATGTTGAGGTTGTGTTGTCGCGCGATGGATGCGAGGGGACTCATGTAAACGTTGAAGAGGGTGGGACTGAGTGATGATCCTTGTGGGACTCCGCAGATGACTTCGGTGGCCTCTGATTTGAATGGGGGGAGTCGGACTCTCTGGGTTCTCCCGGCGAGGAACGAGATGATCCAGTCCAAGGCTTTACCTTGTATTCCGACGTTGCTGAGGCGTTGTATGAGGGTGCTATGACAGACTGTGTCGAAGGCGGCGGAGAGGTCGAGTAGGATGAGGGCAGCTGTTTCTCTGTTGTCAAGTAGCGTTCGGATGTCATCTGTCGCTGCAATGAGGGCGGTTTCGGTGCTGTGTTTGGCTCGAAAGCCAGACTGTGAGGGGTCGAGGGAGTTGTTGGATTCAAGGAAGGTGGCGAGCTGGCTATTGACAGCTTTCTCAATGACTTTGGCAGGGAAAGGGAGGAGGGAAATGGGGCGGTAGTTCTTAAGTTCAGATGGGTCAGCTGTGGGTTTCTTCAGGAGGGCAGTGAGTTCGGCGTGTTTCCAGCTTTCTGGGAAGGTAGCGGAGTTGAAGGAGCAGTTGATGACATCCCGGAGATGGGGTGCGATGATGGAGTCTGCTTTGTTGAAGATGTGGTGGGGACAGGGGTCGGTTGGTGAGCCTGAATGGATGGATTTCATTAGGCGGATGGTGTCTTCAGTGGTGATTGGGTTCCAGGCGTTAAGGTTGTTAGGGAGCGGTTCGGGTTTGGAGGTGTGTGAGGTGGGCTGTTCTTTCAAAATGTTCTTAAAGTTGTTATGTATGTCGGCGATTTTGTTGTAAAAGAAAGAGGATAACGAGTCGCAGAGGTCTTGGGAGGGAGTAATGTCGTTTGAGGCTGCGGTGGGGTTGGTAAATTCTTTGACGATGTTGAATAGTTCCTTGCTGTTGTGGGCGTTGTTGTCGAGTCGATCCTTGAAAGCTGATTTCTTGGTGGATCGGATCAATTGGTGGTGTTTGCGGGTGGCTGCCTTGAGGGTGGTCAGGTTGTTAGTGGTTGGGTTTTTTCTCCATGTTTTTTCGAGAGTACGGCATAGTTTCTTGGAATTCTTAAGGTCATCGTTGAACCAGGGGGCCTTTTTGCTACCTTGTTTGATCTGCTGGTTTTTTAGGGGTGCTAATTCGTCAGCGCTGTGAGTGATCCATTGTTTGAGTTTGGTGGCAGCTTCGTTTGGGTCCGATGAGAGGGCTGGAGGGTTTTGGTTGAGCGATGTGATGAGTTGGTCGGTGGTGATTTTGTTCCAGTTTCTTCGAGGAATAGGTTGTGGGGGGTTGTGAGTCTTGGTAGTTTTGTAGCTGAAGTGAACACAGCTGTGGTCCGTCCAATGGAGAGCTGTGGTATGATTAAAGGAGATGTGTTTGCTGGAGGTGAAGATAGGGTCGAGCGTGTGTCCGGCTAAGTGGGTGGGGGTGTCAACAAGTTGTTTGAGTCCGAGATTGGCCAGGTTGTCCAGAAGGGTGGTGGTGTTGCAGTCGTTTTTCTTTTCTAGGTGGAAATTGAAGTCTCCCAGTAGAATGTAGTTTTCGGAGGGGAGGGCATGTGGGCTGATGAAGTCAGTGATGTCTTCGCTGAATTGTTTACGGGTTCCTGGTGGTCTGTAGATGAGGGTGCCTCTAAGTGTGGTCCTGGGGTCGGTGTGGATCTGGAAGTGGAGGTGTTCGGCGGTTGCAAGGTAGTCGTCAAAGCTGGTCGTGATTCTGATGGTGTTCTTATGGACGATGGCGATGCCGCCTCCTGTTTGGTTGGTACGGTCTTTTCGGATGATCTTGTACGCGTCCGGGATGGCGATGGCGACGTCGGGTGCTGATGATGCGTTCATCCAGGTTTCTGTAAGGAAGGCGATGTCCGGTGACGCAGTGTCGAGTAGGTCCCAGAGTTCTGTGGCGTGTTTGTGGATCGAGCGGGTGTTTAGCAGGATGCATTTCAGGTGGTTAGAGTCTGAGCTGTTTTTGGAGGTCGTGGATTTGGTGTGGGTCTTGATGCAGGCGAACTTGCAGGAGTGGCATGCGAAGGGACCGTGGGTACGCCCTGGGGCAGCTTCGTAGCATTGTGGTGTGCGTCCGGGGTTAAGGGCTAAGAGGGTGGCGGCGTCATACGTTATGCGGGAGGAGTGCGGTTTGCGGGGGCCAGGGGGTCTGGCGCTGGGCGTGGTCCAGGCGCGGACGGGCGTAGACGGGCTTACCTTTGGCGCACCTTCGGCGCGCATGGGGCGCGACCGCTGCGCGTGGACGCTGCGCGGGAAAGCATCTGTCATATGTGAATAGTGGGGGGAGGGGCGAGGGAGGGTCAGCTGGGAGGCGGGAGCGAGGCTGAGAGGACGGGGCTCCGAATCACAATAACAACAAGATGGCAGCAAATTGAAACCGGGAACAGGAAGGGGCACACAGAGAAATAGAGGATCTGTAAACACTCTCTGAAGAAAGCGCTACAAATTTAAATGCATAAAAGCGAGCAATGCTTAATTAGGATCAAGGCTATGAAACTAAACAATGAGCCTGCGCAAATGTTTCAACAATTAATATGAAGCACTCGATTAAGCTTCTACAAATATAGCGCTATGGCAAGCAAGCTTCTATCAGTATAGCACTATGGCAAGCTGCAGCTAGCGGACACGATTGCAAAGAGCAAAGCAATGAATGCAGCCAACGATACCACTGAGGAGCAGGGAGCGTGGGGAGCGACCGCTTCTGGAAGCACCAGGACGGTCACAAAGTCACTCAAGGAAGAGATACAAATGGATAAACTCTAAGAATCACATAAGAATGGTAGTGAGTACAAGGGTCTACTACATATACTAGTGGTTAGAGTTATCTCTATATACATATATATACAAATAGATTTGCTCAGGATTACATTTTACCAGCGATTAGGCTTGGACAAGTATATATCACATATGTACAGAGTGAAAAGAGAAATACAAATAAAAAAATAAAAAGGGGTAGAGAGCGGTAGGTGGGGGAGAAGAGTCGGCGGCTGAGATTGGTGTGAGAAGAGAGGGGTCCTAATTTACCTACTGTAAATGACACGATTTATTATTATTATTATTATTATTATTATTATTATTATTATTATTATTATTATTATTATTAAGGAGTTTGTAGAGTGCACAGCTATCCCCAACGGGGGTGTCCCGGCATGTAGGAGTTACGCCCACCCCTACAATGTAGTACCTCCTTCCCTGTGTCTGTGGTTAGTGGACAATGCAGTGGCGACGAGGAAGTTTCCTCCGCGTGCACGAGCTGTGTGTATCCTCACCCATGCCTGGTGATGCCGCCTCATTTGATCCACTATCACTGAAGAATGTGCCAGTCAAAGGTCACAGCAGGTCTTTAAGTGGGTCGGTCTGAGCACCGCAGTAATTAAAAAGAGGGGTTTAAACGGGTCCCCTGTGGGCCTTAAATCAACCCTCCTAAATACTGAGCTGATACAAAGCGGCAGCTGCCCCGGCAAACAGAAGCTTTGATTTACAGTCAGGACCTCGGTAACCTGGTCACCACTGTCATTCCTGGAAGATAGCATCATTGCAGTCTGCTGCAGGGGGTGGGGGCAGAACGGGGTTGGAAAGCACGGGGGCTTCCCCAAGCGTACACTTTGCTGTGTTTCTGCCACTTTCTTTTTAGGTTTCGCCAACCGTCCGCTGCGCAGCAGCGTTCGGGCAGGCAAAATCTGTTGATCTACACTATGAGGCTATGTTCCGCCTCAGTCTACCATTGGCTAGCTCTATAAATGGAGGCTAGCCATTGGAAGACATTGTTGTCCGTCACTCTTTCCCCCGTCAGGACGCGGGGGCGTTCCTGTGCGGTTTTTAAGTCCCGCCCCCTTTTTTCGTCACCCGCCCCTTTTTTCGTCACGGCATTTGGTTTTGGTGTTCATTACGAGTCTTAGAGGTAAGACGTGTTTATTATTTATTTAGACGTGTTTATTATTTATTTTTAGTAATTTTTTGTTTAGAGTTAAGCTATGTTGACTCTGCTTTTAATGTTTTCAAGGCTTATCCCGTGTCCCGTCGTGCTTGGCTGTCGTCTCCGTTTCCCGCGGTCCATGTATTCCTTTCCTATATTTTTAGATGTAAGCCATTTTGACTTTGCTGCAAATGTGTCTTTATTTTAAATTCACTTTTTAGCCTTAACACGTCGCGAATTGGGGCGTTCCCGTGCATTTTTTTAAGTCCCGCCTCCTTTTTCGTCACGTCATTTTGTTTTGGTGTTCATTACGAGTCTTAGAGGTAAGACGTGTTTATTATTTATTTTTATTAGTAATTTTTGGTTTAGAGTTAAGCTATGTTGACTCTGCTTTTAATGTTTTTAATGCTTTTGAGCTCACTCTGCTGGAGCTGTGGATCGAGAAAGGAAATAGCGATAGGTCTCGCATTTATGCAGACCATTCTAATCAGCTCGCCTCTGTACTCAAATGCCATGTTGTGCACACTGTTTGCCTGTATCAGTCACCAAAGGAGAGAGATACCTTGCCTGCACCCGCACACACCTCAATTCTGCATATTTTTTTTAGTATTGTAAGGGAAACAACAGGTGTTAAAAATCTCCTTACATCTAAGTGCTTTGCACTAAAAAAAGCCACATGCTTTCGCATTTGTTCTTGGTCGTCTAAGCAAGTATTATAAAAGTATCTATGTTGCCATCTTTTCTTACATCAAAATTCACAGCCTAAAGCAAAGCGGTCTGTGCTTTCAGACACATGCTGTGAGTTTTTACACCTTCTTTTCGCAACAGGAAATGTCTTTGTTATTGCCTTTGTCATCTATTTTCACACTTGCCTTATCATTCACTTTGAAGCATAATGCAATCCAGCACCAAACAGCAGCCCTCAAAAAGGAATCACCCTGGGTGCTGGCCTGCCTATGGCGAATATATGACAAAGGCACACATCCAGCAGTAAGCTCCCAGGGACGCCATAGTGTCACGCGCCTGGACACGGCCGCTCACAATAAGCAGCAATGGTGCACAGTGCCGAAGTTTAATTACAAAAGCCCTTTCCTGCATACAGTATGTACACAATGGCACCATTCTCGGACCCCCGAAACCAGGCATTGGGACTTCCCTCAAGTACTTACAACCACCATACTCTGCACACACACAACTGTGCAATATTCCTGCTATCACAAGATACAGTATTCCAGGTGCACTCCTCTGCTGTTTCCAGGCCCTAAAGTCTATAATTTCCGCCGTTTTCACGCATGCACACAAGCGCTGCTTTTACCTTTTCTGCTAATAATTCACGGCTCATGTAGGACCTACACTGCACAGGGGTCATCCTCACACACACACCGCATGGTGCACACAGACGTGCATGCATACGATGTGTACACCCCTCCTGCTGTCAGACAATTAATTCTGATGTAAAGAGCCCCACTTCACTCGCAGACAATTCGAATCAGCTCGCCTTTGTACTCAGATGCCACGTTGTGCACACGTGTTTCCCTGTATCTAAAGGTACTAAAGGAGAGAGATACCTTGCCTGCACCCACACATACCTCAATGCTGCACATCATCCCCCCTCCCCTACTGTGACTGCTCTCATAGGCACCATATTCTGCACAAGCATGTCTCCTATTAAAAGGACAGACCCTGGCCGTTCACACAGACATTATAATCTGCACACAAATAACCTCCTCTCCTCCATCCCTATACAGACTTTGGCTCCTCTCTGCAACAACCAATTGTGATCTTATCACACAAAACAACAGCTCCTGTCTGGTATCACATACTCCACGCTGTGCACACTTGTAACCTCTTACGTGCACACTTCTCCTTAGGAACAGCCCCTGGTTACTCTCACAGACACCAATTTGTGCAAACGCGTGTCTTCCTCTCATATTGTGCACACACGTGGCCCCTTTTCTTAAGAGCACTTACAACCACGATACTCTGCACACACATCACTCTACACAATTCCTGCTGTCACAAGATACCCTATTCCGGGTAAACTCTTTTGCCATTTCCAAGCCCCAAAGACTCTCACTTCCACCATTTATACATCTGCACAGAAGCGCTGCTTTTACTTTTTCTGCTCAAAATGTACGGGTCATCTAGGACCTAAACTGGACACTGTGCACAGCTCCTTGATCCCTGTACTGCTCATTGACACCCGTTGCCGCCTTCTAAACTCAGGCCCCGTAGCTCATTGAACCCCCTGCTGCCTAGAGCGCTTCAGGCCGCCGCATCTCATTGAAGCTGCTGCCACACAATGAAGGTAGGCCGCTCCAGCTCTTCCACTCCTCCCGAGGCCCTGTGAATAAATGCAGGCCGCGGCAGCACTTTGTAGCAGACACTGCCTGCCTACAGAACACAAGGCGCTTGCTGCAGCGCCTTGAAGTCCCCGCTGGCCAAATAGAACTTCTGTAGCTCTTCCGCTCTCGGATGGCTCAACAGCACAGACTGCTAAGACCGGTCCATCCCGCGGTGAACCGGAGCAAAAGTGCTATGCTTTAGCACCTTGAAGCCTGTTGCTCGTGGTGCTCCTCCCACTGTGTATCTGGATTCTGGGATCAGCCTTCAGTTTTTGGCTTGGGAACAGCCGAAACCTGCACCGCCTGCCGCCCCGCAGCCTCGCACGGCTATAATTATGCCGGTAATTACAGGGGCGAATTAAACCTTCACTTCTGTTCTTTCATATGATAGGTCTGAGAGCGGAAACTTATCTGGGGGGGGGGCTCGCAGTGTGTGGGGGGGCTCTGTGTGGGTGTGTGTGTGGGAGGGGCTCTGTGTGGGTGTGTGGGGGGGCTCCGTGTGGGTGTGTGGGGGGGGGCTCTGTGTGTGTGGGGGGCTCTCTGTGGGTGTGTGTGTGTGGCTCTGTGTGTGTGGCATTTGCGAGAGATTAAGCTGTTGGCATTGTAAATGACCATGCCATTTATTTATCTGTTTTCAAAACCAACACATAAATAAAAATGTTGTCATTTACAATGCCAATAGCTCTAACTTTTGCAAAGGCGAGACCGTTGCATTGTAAATGCTTGTTTTTTTTTGGTTTTACTTCTTACAACATATAACATATCATCGTCGTCGCTTTGGCAATACAGGGGTAACAGCCAGCCTGGCTTATTTGCTGGCAGTACAGTTTACACAGAAAACAAACATGCGTGTCTGTCCCTGTTTTACTTCTTAACACATTTAACATATCATCTTCGGCGATTTCTGCCACTTTCTGTGTTCGTGTTTTGCCCTCTCCTGAGGAAGGCACCTCGTGGGCACCGGCAGACCCCGGGCCTGGCAGCAATCAGACTGTAGCTGCTAGGTGGGGGGGGGGGGGGGTGGGGGGGAGATGGGGGGGCATGCGGGACCGTCCCGTAATAGGCAGGAAGGAAATAACGAATTTGTGAAAAGGAATTCCGTTCCGGTCATCAAATTAGTATGAAGTGGGTGTAGGTGGGGCTTTAAGTGGGAAGAAAAAAACTGGGGAGGGGAAGGGGGCTAGGAGGGGAATTCTCGCAATGGGGCGTGGCCGATATAATTAGGGGCGTACCTTCAAAAATGTATGCTAAAAATCTGTGTTCAGCATAGTGTGCCGCCCGACTGGTATTTGGCTGATTCTGTTATTGCCTTCACATAACATTACAACTACCAGGACTATTGGCTTCGTCAAAGATAGATATACTACATGCACACATACAACTATGGCTTTTGTTGCATATAATATTGAATGGGGCAGATTTACGTTTCCTGGCGCATCCCTGCAAATCAGCAGAGATGTGCGAGGAAAGATGCGTGACGCAAGTTTACCCGTGCGCCACCACAGATGTGCCGCATTTACAATGCGGCACATCAAGGCGCAAAGATAAACAGATGCATGTCGCATCTGCCGGCATAAGGCTGGCGCAGTGCTGGAGTTGTGTCGTGGGTGCGACGCAACTCCAGCACTGTTCCAACCTGGCCTATCCTCAACATGGTGCGTCAAGCCTTACACCGGCTTCAAGCAGGCGCAGTGTTTTGACGCAACATGGCCGTAAAAGTGACTCAGTAAAATCTTGTAGATTACACTGCGTCACGTTTACGTGGCGTTCCGGCAACGGAATGCCCACCCTGCGCCACAACGCCCACATGAAACCTGATGCAGGTATAATGTGACGCAGGGTTTTACAACGTGACGCATCTCCCTAGATGCGTCACGTTGTAAATAAGACGCAACGTGGCGCATGGTTTATGCCGCCGCTGCGTCACAAAAGTAATGCAACGGGGCGTAAAAGTGTCGCAAGGGACTTGTAAATCTGCCCCAATATGCTTTCGTTCTTGCACGAGAGGTAGTGGCGTAATGGCTAGAGCTGCCAACTATGGAGCTGAGGAAGCAGGTTTGAGTCTCAGCGTCGGCTCAGCTTTCTGTGTTTCTGGGCAAATCACTTGATCGCCCGTGACCACCAAAAAATGCCCCCACCGCCCTTGGCAGATCTTAAAACCCAGGCCTACAACAATGGTGTTCAGTCCATTCGATGTATTTTTCTGCTCTCTTGTAGGGATTCTGCTCAGAGTGTGTATGTAGGATTAGGAACATTGTTTTACTGCACTTCACTTTATTGTACATGGAACACCGTTCTTAACATGTTTTTTGAGGACTGTATGGATCAGCACACTTTCCCGCTCTTTTTGCACCACAAATGAAGATGTCTTTGTTGGCGCTCATGTGAAGCACTTCGAGTTTTGAAACACAGAACTGAAAAAAAAACAAGTTTCATAAAAAACAGTGAACTGCTGAAGAGTTAAAATTGTTTTTCCATTCTCAGAGTGAGGACGAAAATGGAGAGCCCGATAGGGACCCGTGTCAGCACCTGCTTTTAAGAACGGTTGGCGCTCAGCCCTGGCAGGACCCGGCCCACTTAAAGCCCTGGGTGTAGGCTTTTTGTTTGCATGATTTTTTTCTGTCATGCTTTGCTGCAAACCTGGTATGGAGTGTAGAGAGCACTTGTAAATCTGCCTTTTTCATCAAAAGGAGAAAGGCCGCTTTTATCCTCTAGCCCCAGGCTATTGTTATTGTGGTTCCATGTTTAAATATCGATAACAAAAATATAGTTACCAAAAATATAGATGTAAAAATATCGATTACAAAAATATCGACTCCCTATACTTAAACAGGTAAATACAATAATATCGACTCAAAAATATAAATGTAAAAAATATAGAAGTAAAAAATATCGACTTTAAAAAATAACATAACTTAAATTAAATAATTAAATAATATTAATATTATTGACAAAATAAATTAAATTAAATTTATATTTTAACTAATTATAAAAAATAAACTGAATTTAATAAATATAAACACAAAAAATGTGTACATATACATATATTTACTTAAATAAATGTTATTAACTATTATCTTTATTTAATTTATAAACTTTAATCATTATATAAAAATTAAATAAACACATATATAAAACATTTTTTATAAAATAAAATATTCTATATTTAATTAACACATTCAAGTATTAAAAAAAGAATACATATATTTAATAACAAAATAAAAACATTAGTAGTTAAAACATTGGGTAGCGAAGGAGTAAAAATGACTATTCCCACTCCAGTGAGTGCAACAGTAGGGAAAGCGTTGGATAGCGTAGGGGTAAAAAATACTATTCCCACTCCAGAGAGAGCAACAATAGGGAAAGCGTTTGATAGCGTAGGGGTAAATATTACGATTCCCACTCCAGTGAGTGCAATAGTAGGGAAAGCGCAGGAACCCAAAACAATAAAAAACAAAACTATCACAATTTTTATTACATTTGATTTGCAATATAAACATAATTAATATATAAATTAAAATATATTATTATTAACAAAGATTATAAAAAAGAATTAATTACACATTATTTAACACTATAATATCCACAACACACACCTAAAATTAATTACACAATTACATTTAAGATTTACTAATTAATTAATGAAAATGAATGTATTATTATTTATTAATTAATCAATAAACAATTACCAGCTTTCACAACATATACACATATAAACACCACAACACACACCTAAAATTAATTACACAATTACAATTAATAATTACTAATTAATTAATGGTAATTAATTTGAAAAGTATTTAATAATTAATCAATAAAAAATTAATTACTTACCACCGTTCACACCATTTACACATATAAACTCCACAACACACACCTAAAATTAATTAAACAATTAACATAATTAATTATTAATTGACTAATTGAAATTAATTAACAACTAATTATTAAACTATTATTAATAAATTAACACATTAATTAATCAATTAATTTTATATAATTAAATGACTTCCCACCCTATTCCCCTATAAACCCACAACCCACTACGGAACTAATAACGCAAAATTAAACATAAAATACATTAATAACTAATACAATTCCAAAACATATAATAAAATGACAAACAATTCTCATTAAAAACACTAAAATACATAACATTGTTAATAAATCGATATTTTTGTAAACTATATTTTTGTAAATGATATTTATTATAACTATATTTTTGTAATCGATATTACTTACCTGTCAGTCGATATTCTTGTCAAACTATAATTTTGTTGTCGATATTTCTTCCAAACGATATTTCTGCGGAGATATTAATGTCCCACGATATTTCTCCGTCGATATTCCTGCTCTGCACCGTTATTTTAGCCTTAACCTTGCTTTTTGGGCAGCGTTTCTGCTCTGGGTAAAGTCTTTAGAGCTTTATCCCCACTACAGCTCTGAAGGTGCCATTTATTAAGCGCTTAATGCCTCACAGAAATATACATGCACCTTGTAAAGTGTTTTACTGATTATTAGAACATTGGAATGTTGGGAGCTCCATTGCAGACAACGGAGTGCTCCCTGCTTCCCTCCCTCCCGGTAAAGGCCCGCAGAGCAACATTCCAATGTTCTACAAAGGCTTCTCGAAGTTCGAGGGGATTTATATCCCCTCGAGCTTCGAGAACCCTTTGTTTAATTTGTTAGAACATTTTTTCTCTAGTGGCAGAATGTTCTAATAGCCTTATAGCCCTTCGTAGCAGGGCTATACGGCTATTAAAGTCCCGCTGTTTCGTTAAAGTCCCTCGCCTTCGGCTCGGGCCTTTAACGATTCAGCGGGCCTTTAATAGCCGGTATAGCCCGTTACGGCGGGCTATAAGGCTATATGATAGTTAATGTGCTGCAGCTCATTTCAGTTAGAGCCTGCTGAGTAATACGATGAATTTGTGAGGATGAGGATTCCACCTCACTTGATTTAGGCCACGCCCTTTGTTTTATAGACCCTGCCCTTTATACAGCATTTTTCGAGATGCCTATGTGTCCATGCACCTATGAGAGACCCTCCTTGGGTTAATCCTCTCTCGGCAAGGCAGCTGCCACGCCCGTGGCTCCTGGACCCCCTCCCCCCGTCCCGAGGGGGGGGGGGGCGCCGCCCTCCACCTGGATGAATGCAGTAATCTGTGGTGATGTCCCTGGATTGGGGTGACCCCTAGGGTGGCGTAGCATCCTGACGCATTTCCAAGTTTATGATTCCTCGTAAATCTGGTAATATGTCTGGTTCCATGGGTGTTGCGTGGGAACACCCAGAGCAACACCCAAGGAACGCCCCTTTCACGCAAAGTGCTGCGTGTAAAGGGGCCGTATTTACAAGGACAGGAAAAGCCACACAGGGTGGCTTTTTTTGTCCTTGTAAATATGGGGAAGAGAAGTGCGCTGCCAGTGCGTCACAAAAAGTGACGTACTGGCAACGCAAGGGGCTTGTAAATCTGCCCCTCTATGTCTGCCGCAGCTTATTTGTACCTTTGGTGTCTGCTTCGGACTCGATACATGTGACTCAATCCCACAAAATGCTGCCGGTCACTGTCTGCATTCCTATAAATAAAAACTTTCAGAGCAGATGCCTGCAGGGTGTGGCCTAAATTCAAAGATGGGTGGGGGCGGCGGCGTTTTACTTCATTGTCTGAAACGTCATTATGCCTATCGTTGTGCTCTGGTGCTTGTGCACTGACTGGGCTTCGGCAAAGCACTTGTGCCTCATTCGGAGAGCGAGTCCGTATGTTTGATATAAGAATTTTTACAGCAATGTATAAGGAAGAATTTTGTATTGTGTGTAAAGTTTTTTTTTTAATCTGTTGGTGTGTTTTTGTGGACCTCCGTAGGAGTTCCATAACAAAATAAATAAATACATTGGAAATTTGAGAGTGAGTCAGCCTCTTCCTCTGCTTTGTCTCCTCAGTGTTACTCGGAATGATTGTAGCGCTGAAGTCCCACTTCCGGACATGAGTATAGCGCTTTCCCCCGTGATGTCGCAAGAGCTGCACGCCCTGGGGGCCAGCACGTCCCCAAGGATGGCCAGTGGGCTGGACACGGGACCGCCCAATGGGGAGTACGGCCTCGCCAAGATGGAGGAGCATGGACCACGGTACGAGAAGCCGCCCCCGCTGCACACCGGGGCGGACTGGAAGATCGTCCTCCACCTGCCGGAGATCGAGACGTGGCTCCGCGGCACCTCGCGGAGGGTGCAGGACCTCACCTACTCAGTGCAGCAGGACACCGAGAGCCGCCACGTGGACGCGCACCTGGTGCAACTCAAGGTGAGCGCCTCTGAGTGGGCAACATCCCGGCCATGTCACTTCTGTAATAATGCAAGTGTGGAGACGCCGTTGTGGTATTTTATCCAAGCACCCATGCACATTTCAGGAGGAGTTGGGAGGAAATAAAGGAGAAAACGGAGATTTGAAATTTGCAAACTAGCATATTCAAGATGGAGAAAGGCCTTGTGAGGGGCTTAAGAGAGTTGGTTAAAGATGCACAAAGTTGTTCTGTATTCAAAACAATTATCTACAGCTGTATCTAAACAATATGTTCATAATAAGGTTTATTTGGCATGTTACTGTTATATTATGGTATTTGAAAGACTTAGGGGCCGATGACGATGAGTGTCGGGACTCCACATCCATTGATCCTCTGCATCAAAGGGGTCATAACTGATGAATAGCGGAAAGGCCCCGCCTCCCCAGTCAGACTCTAATAACCCCACAAAGCTGACCTTTGGCTAAAGTCCAGTGCTGTGAAGTAACAAAAATGATCTCAGGGGCAATACCATGATAGCGATACCGGCCTTAGGTGGGGCTGATACCATTGCAATGCATAGTACCCTTACACTATTCAACACTTACCTTACTGTTGAACTCACTGGAGTGGGCATATACATTTTTACCCCTACACTATCCAACACTCACCCTACTATTGCACTCACTGGAGTTAGAATAGTAATTATTATCCCTACACTATCCAACACTTACCTTAAATGCGATGTAATGGTATAAGTTGTAATGGTATAATGCGATGTAATGGCTATGTAAAAGAATGCGTTGTAAAGGATGTTTCGATGTAAAAACTGCGTTGTAAAGGCATGCATTGTAAATGCATGCATTGTAACGTCATACATTCTTTCCAAACCCCCACTTCACTTCCTGATTTACTCTGCCCCTGCCGACCACCGATGCGCTCTTCTGCCCCCTGGTCACAAGCTTTGTAATACCTGCCCGCCCGTCCCTTGATGTTTGGGGCGATGAGTGGGAAGTTTTATTGTGGATGGGTGATTGTTTCTCCAGTTTTTTTTCTTCTTTAAACTATTCTCATGATTTGTTGTATTTGGTGCGGGGAAGGAGTCAAATGTGGCCACAAAGCTAGCGACACCTTGGCATGCTGAACAAGAAGGCGGCACATTCTCGATACATTTGGCTTTAAACCTTTGATCAAGTTGGGGCAGGAGTACTACGTTGTGTAAGGCAGAGCCGTGACGTGCTCTACAGCGATTGGTACTCTGGGGACTCCATTGCACTGCGCTAGGATTGGTGGGATGTTGGAGCTTGCGCCAGGTGCCAAGACCCGCCCCGGTTGCCCAGGCCATATCCCAGAGGGTGCCAGGGGGATCCTTTTTTGGGGAGCTCGGTCATGGATATTCAGGGGCTCAGCTGACTTGCTGGCCTTGGCTCCTATCCCTGTGAGGGAGCATGGGAGTTCGCCGTGTAAGGATTGCATCTCATGGGTGCGGTGTTTGCACCCGGCAGGGCCGGACTGGCTACCGGGCGTTTTGGCTTGCTGCCGAGCTGGGGGCTGATTTCGTTGATGGGGACCTGCGTGTGCTGAGCGAAATTCATTTTGCTTTGTTTATTTCGAACCACACTCAGGTCTCCATCAACGAAATTAGCCCCCACCGCCGTGACATCAGCCCCCAGCTCGGCAGCCTGCCAAAACGCCGGGTAGCCAGTCCGGCCCTGGCACCCGAGCTTCCGAGTTAAGTGGCCAGTGTTCTAAAGGCCAGCGGGGTAAACAAACATGACACCAACAATTTGAGATAGGTGAATCCAATGTATTGAAATTCTCCAACTCTTTGTCATCAAAGTATAAAATATGCTCTGTGTGTTGTGGTAATCCAATGCTTTAATGGGATTCTGTTATGTAATAAATATGGCCTTAGAATGACGCTTCTCAAATGCAAAATGTGGTTAACTCAGGGTGATTCTTTGTCGTACAAAGGCTCCAAGAGATTGAAATCCAAGACTTAGCGCTAAAAAGGTTCGAGAATTTCCTCACAAACGGAACCCAAACTATCATTTGGGTCCCTATAAATCATGAATCTGGACAAGGGGGTGCCTGAAGGCTCATGTCTTAGCATAACATCTATGTGCCCCCCCCTTGCCAAAACCGTTAAAGCCCTTGGATTCGAGGTAACATCTTATGCTGATGATACACAGCTGATCATTTCTCTCAATGATGACCTGGCCAAAGCTGAAGCTTGTTTCTCAGCCGGTACGAGAGCAGTTGCTGACTGGATGACTGAAAATCATCTCCAGCTGAACGCTGGTAAAACTGAGATTGTGTTCTTTGATCTTTTCTACGATTATTTTCCCATTCTGCTCGAGGGTGGTCTTCAGGTTCTTACCGAATTGGACTCCTAGGTATTTAACGAACCCTGGTTGCCAGGCAAACTCTGATTTGTCTGCTAGCTCTCTGGTTGTGTGAATGTTGAGTGGTATACATTCTGACTTGTCTCTTTTGAGTTTGAATCCGGAGTGGTTGGAGTACCTCTCTATGGTGTTCATGAGTGCTGATATGGAATGATCTGGGTCCTCTGTTATTATGAGTATGTCGTTGGCATAGGCTGCAAGTTTGGCTGTGGTCTTGTCGATGGTTACCCTCACCATATCTCTGTTTTCGAGGATGTCTCTAATCAGGAGTTCGAGTGCTAGTAGGAACAGCGCTGGGGATAGGGGGCAGCCTTGCCTCGTGCCCCACTGGAGGCCGAATTAGTTTGATGTCGACCCGTTAATAGCTATCGTGCCTTGGGGCTCTTATATAGTGCCATTACTTTCCTCGTGAAGCTCTCACCCAAGTTGTACGCTTGCAAGCTCTGTTCTAGGAATTGCCAGGACACTCTGTCGAAGGCCTTTTCTGCGTCTAACGTGATTGCTACAGTCGGTTTGTCTGACTTGGAAGAGTGTTCCATGACATGGCAAAGGAGTCTAGTGTTGTCGTGAGACATATGCGTTTTCAGTTAGCCTACCTGTGTGTTTCCAATCAGCTGTGGAAGCACCTTGTTTAGTCTTGTGGCTCGGACTTTGGCGTATATCTTGTAATCTATGTTGATTAGGGAAATGGGGCGGTAGTTTTTGTGACATTGTGTGTCTTTGCCCTCCTAGGGTATGACAATTATGTTTCCTTGCGACATAGATTCAGTTACCGCCCCTTCCCTTTCGCAGTGGTTGAAGACGTTTTTTATGACCGGTAGGAGCTGATTTTGGAAGGTTTTATAGAAAGAGGCAGTGTAGCCGTCTGGGCCTGGGGCTTTGCTGTCCTTCAGGGACCTGATAGCATTTGTAATCTCCTCGGCTTTTATGTCTTGACCTAGTGCCATGGCTTCCTCATTTGAAATCTTGGGCCAGTTGAGACTGTCTAGGTAGGCCCTGCTGCCTGCCTGATCAAGAGTATCGTCTCTTTTGTAGAGCTCTTGGTAGAATTCCATGAATGTCCGTAGGATGTCCTTATGTTGGGTGTGTGTGATGTTGTTTGCATCTGTAATTGTGGAGATGCAGTGTTGTCTTTGTTTGTGCTTAAGGTATGATGCTAGGATTTTCCCTGACTTGTTTGCCTCGCATAGGTTAATTTGTTTGTATTTCTTTATCCATAGGCCTGCCCGTTCACTAAGAATTCAGTTGAATTCGTACTTTTTCCCTGTGAGATCAGCAAGCGTACCAGTGATCTTAGTGTCCCCGATGTGTTTGGTTATTGTAATGTGAAAATACCAATAAAAACATTTTTTTTTAAACGGAGATTGTGTTGTTTGGCTAGGACCAACGACTTTGGCCTCGGACTGGTGGTCTTCAGAACTCGGTGAGGCTCCTCTTCGCAAATTAGTAGTCAAGAACCTCGGCGTCCGATTGGACCAAACTCTATGAAGGAGTAGCTCTTGGCTACCATTGGCACTTGTTTCAACAGACTGGGCTTTATGAGGAGTACTTTTTCCTTCCTCCCACTTTCAGTAAGGAAAACGTTGGTACAGGCACAGGTCATAATTGGTTGATTAGATTATGGCAATGACTTATCGAGCTCTGCAAATGAGACGTTGCTATCAAAAGCTCAAATTGTGCAGAATACTGCTGCCCATCTCATCTGCAATCTTCCATCTGGGACATCAACCTCTCGTCTCTTACGTTCACTTCACTGGTTGCCTCTCTGGAAAAGAATCCTCTTTAGAATTTGTCGTCTAACACATACATCCCTGACAGGTAAAGGTCCCAGTCACCTGTCTTCCAAGCTTACCTTCTCCCGCCCAGTCAGATTTTTAGGCTCCAACGAGAAGGCTTTGCTGACGGTCCCTCAGATTAGACGCACCTGCACCGTTGGCGCATCTTTTTCTTATCGTCCCCTCTGAATCGGAACAGGCGACCTCCTCATATTCGAATGTGTGTGATCATCTTAAATGTAGAAAATCATTTAAGACAGTGAAGCTCTAATTTGAACAGTTGCTGCATTGTCTGTGCTTTGCGGTGCTCCGAGATACCCCTCTCGGGATGAATTGTGCGCGATATAAATTATATTAACATAACATATTAACATGGGCATTGGGGCCCCGGGAATTGGTGCCACGGGCACTGGGGCGGTCACCTACCTGTGAGACCCAAGGCGCTCTGTGACGCTTCCAAGTAACTAAATATATATTCTGCAGCATCTAACACCATTTATCTGCCTGTTGACACAAGAGGATTTCTAATTTGATTAATTACCTACCAGTTTAAAGTGCTGGCACTCTGCATGCAGTGTGTTACCCTTTCAATCTGTTTCACCGGCCCAGAAATCCTGGCAGCTCACAGACACATCGTGGGAGCTGTGAATGTCACACCTTGGGTAATGAGGAACACCATTTACACAGCAGTGTGAACAACGCTCAGGTGGCAAACGTTTCTTCTCTAGGCCCTTACGTTAGGGAGGTTGCGGCCTCGCCGGGGCTGCCATCTCCTGCTGTTGTGCGCAGTCTCAAGCCTGGCACTGCGTCTCTCTTTTCCTCAAGGCGAGTTGAGGACACCCACGTTGGTGAAGGTGCAATGGTGCATCTTCTGGGAAAGGAGCCATCTCTATCGACCAAGTGAAATGCATCTGCAGAGAAGCAGAGGAGGGTGGCAGGGAGGGGGGCGCTCGATGGCAGGATACAGCGGAGGAGGGTGGTGGGGAGGGCGGCGGGCACTTGATCGCAGGATACAATGAACAGGTCTCTGCTCTTGGCTGCAGCTACTACAGAGTGTCCGGCCGCAGGAAGAGCAGGAGTGCTCAAGATGGAGGAATATAATGGACACATAAATTACTTAGAGTCCTGCAGTAACAGGAAATCCTCAAAAAATTAAAAAGCATTTCCCGCCCCACTCCTGGTTTCCTTGACTCATTCACGGATGGAAAAAGCATTTTGGGGCTTATTCACAGGTGCCTTGCACTGACAAAACTTCGCTTTTCTTGACGTTCCAGCGGCGCAGAGTGCAGACCTATATCTCCGAGGCCACGGAAAGCCACCCTGCGTGACTTTACATGGCCTCGTAGTTATGGTGTAAGCACTGGCGTAGCGAAAATTGAGGGGGCCTCCCTGCAAGGTATGTAGCGGGGCCCCCTCCGGGCTCAATTAGGAGCTCTCCGGACAGAGTGCAGTACCGAGGGGGCCCCCTGGAGCTTCGGGGCCCCCTGCACCGCGTGGGCTGCGGGGGCCTGTGTTACGCCCCTGGGTGTAAGGCAATGCAGCGCAGCCTCTGCGTTGTGTCACACTGCCTCGGGGAAGCATGTCATGAGCTTTGCAGTGGGTGTTCCCGCTCAACGCCCATGGTTTTTTGACACTGCCCCAGATTTACAACATAGCGTACAACTGGAAATGCGTCAAATCCCTGCGTCTCCCCAGGGGTGGTGTAAGGGATGTTTTTGCGAAGGAAGTTGCCCCTTCCTGCACAAAAGCATCTGATTTCAACGCAGGCCCCCTTCGCCATGGTGCAAGGCTGCCTGCGTTGGCGCTAGGCAGACGTTTGTGCGCCAGCGCAGTGTACGAGGACAGGAATGTGCCGTATCTCATTGATTCCTGTCCTTTTCTTTTGACGCACGGCAGCTCCGAAGAGTGACGTCAGCGCTGCCCTGCTTACAATTGTTGTAAATGAGGTCCTTCGTTTCCATGCGGGGTCTCAGACGGAGCTGCTGTGGCAGACCCCCTGCCACTGACCAGCCGCTAGAGGGCCACTGGCAAACCAGCTCCAGGACCCCCCCCCCCCCCCCCCCACCCCATCCCACGTCTAGGGTGGCTCTTCGACCCTGGTGTTTCCTGTGAGGAATCGACAACCACTTCCAGTGAAAACCAGTGAAAACTCTCCACCAGTGCAGCGGGCAACTCACAATTTGCTAGGCGGGGTTCCGAGGTCTGCCAGAGGAGGGGTTGGGGGGCCTCATTACTCTAGTGGTCTGGCAGCCTGTCCGTCAAACTCCAAATGACATCGGTAATGTAAGCTGTCGAGGAAGCAGGAACAGGTCAACCCTGGAACATGAGGAGCTGGGGACAGGAACCCACAGAGAAGAGATAGAATGTGCGCGGGAGAATGTACATGTGTAAGTGCGTGCGTGCACGTGTGTGCGTGTGCATGCAACCATGTGCAGGAGTGTTCCAGCCGCAGACACAAGCATGACCTAGAACCGCTCATCTTCTCTGAGCTGGCTCTGAGTGGCTTAACAGGGGGGTCACTAGACAGGCTGCTCCCCTTTTCTACTCCGCGGCTCCGCCCACATTTAACTGGGTAACATTCACCTGGGTTGAGGCTTTCAATCATTATCCCATTTAAAATAAAGACCTCCTTGAATGCCCCCCCTTTTAAATACTGACCCCTCCTTTCCCTTTTGCCTCTCCCCCACCATCATAGGAAACTCGCCGTCTCCCCTGGGGTCCTTGCACCTCTCTAGCCTGAGCTTCACAGGGTGCTGAGCCGGGGGCCTGAGTCCCTGGCTCTCCCTGACCTCACCGTGTGATCTCTGGCACGGCAGGGTAGCCAGGATGCTGCGGGCCTGGCGCAAGCGAGGAAAATGCTGCCTTTAACTGCTGTTGGGATAGTAAAATACTGCAATTTAGAGGGTTCAATGGGCCCCTCAGACATCTGGGCTCTGGAGAGACTGTACCTGCTGCACCAGTGATAGCTAAGCCCCTCCTCCGGGTACCACCCACACCAACTCCATCATCACCACCAACCACCCTGCCTTCCTCTCACCACCACCAACCCAGCCTTCTAGCTGCCGCCAACCACCCAGCCTTCCTCTCACCACCTGCAAAAAGAACAGATGATGGATAGAATACTGAACCAATCAAACATTCACCCCCAGTCACAGATCTGGGTTAAATCCATAGATTTTTGATCCCCACGCCATTCCAGTTTAGATCCAGCCATTTGCAAATCAGTCTTGACCCTGCGCCCAATGGGAACAGTCCAGACCGAACTACCAGGCCATGTTTAGCAGGTGGAGTAAAGGCAGATTGTCTGTCATAAGTCCCAGATGCGTCACGTTGTAAGTACCCCACATCATGTTGCATCTTTTGCACCGCCGCTGCGTCACAAAAGTGACGCAACAGCGGCGTAAAACGGGCGCAAGGGGCTTGTAAATCTGCCCCACAGTACATTACATAACGTCTGTCCATCAATGTAGTGGGACCTGATCTGATTCACACTTTGCATCAAGTATTCTCAGGGGCTCATTTACATTCTGGGGTACAGAGTAGTCCGTCACAAACATGACGGGGTACCCTGGTTCCAAACCCACGCTCCGCCCACCTCATTTGGAGATGGAGTCACGGCCAGCCTACTAGAGTCAGAACCTTGGTTGGCTTTGTCGACGGGAATCTTCCTCCGACTGCCCGGCGAAGTAGGGGCTGTCCGATTATTTATTTATTTGAAGAGTTTTATATAGCGCTGGCTAGACCCGGAGGTATTAGAGCGCTTCTCATAAGAATAGGTTGCCCACAGTTACAACAGTTTCCATAGCATAAAATAACAAATATATGCGAGATTAAGGGCATTACACCACCTGCCCTATTTAGGGTGTGGGTAGGGTAACCAGATCGTGTGACCCAAAAACTGGGACATTTCACAAAAATAGAGGAAGGACTACAAATGTACAAAATAAAGTGGCAACGAATGACGGCCCTCATCCTCATAGAAACACAGAAGAGACACTAAGAAAATCAATGAAATATATTTTTTAAAATCAGCACCATGCCGGTTAATTACATTGCTTACTGATAACAGCAGCTTACTAGCCCTTCTTTGGAACACCTAAAAAAGTGACTCGCACTGTTTCCAGTTAACCCCCTAAAAAAACCGGGACAGGAGCCACTTTCGCCGAAATCTGCCGGGACAACTGTTGAAAAACCGGGACAGTCCGGTCAAATCCGGGACACCTGGTCACCCTAGGTGTGGGAGTCATTCGTTTTTCTTTTTTCATAAACAAACTTCCACTTCGGGAGTTTGTTTTTTGAAGAACAGTAAAAGTTATATGTTTAGTGAACGGCCGACAAAACTGACTGCCGACGTCTACCAGTCTTTTTGTACCTTGAAGGGAATCGCTGTGACGGTGGATCCTTCCAAGCTCCAGAGATTACTGCTGGGCCGGTGGTACTCCCTAAACTTGACAGACGGAGTACCATTATGATAGCAGAGGTAATGTCCTCCGCAACCCAGACAAATTGTGCTTCGTCCGTCAATTTCAAAACTGGCTCCATAATACAGCAAAAAGCACCTCCATTGGAGTAACAACTTCAGACTGTGCAGTTGTCACAAACCCTCTGGAACTTTGTTATATGAAAAACTGTTCTGATGAAGGCCTGTTGAAGAACCTAGCCGAAACATTCTTGATAGGTTTGTTAAGTAGTTCACAAATGCCGCATGTTTGAAGAAGAATTCACGATAAAAGGATAACAGGCCTCTGGCAGAGCTTTCTGAGTCCACAGTAGTGATACCCCTGTGGTATTTGTAATGGTTTTAACCGGGTCCATACACTCTTAGGGCCTCATTTATGAGGCCGTGCGTCACTTTTACGCCGCCGGTGCATCACTTTTTGTGACGCACTCTTCGGCGTAAAACATGCCTCCTGTTGCGCACTATTTACAAAGTGACGCATCTAAGCAGATGCGTCACTTTGTAAACCCCTGCGCCACATTATACCTGCGTCAGGTATAATGTATGCAGGGGGGGGCGTTCCCCCGCAAAAAGCCTGGTAGAAGTGACGCAGTGAAATCTATGAGATTTCACTGCGTCACTTTTAGGACGCTATTGCGTCAAAATCTTGCGCCTGCCTCACAGCAGGCGTAAGACTGATGCAAGCCCTTTCACATGGGGCTTTTCCCATGTGAAAGGACGCATTGCTGGAGTTGCGTCACTTTTGTAACACACTCCAGCAATGCGTCACTTTTGCGCTTACAGATACGTCAGAAATACTGACGTATCTGTAACTCTTTGCGACATGATGCGTCATACATTAAATATGACGCATCAGGAATGTCGCAAGGAGTGCGCACTGAGAAGTGACGCATCGCTGCTTTCACGCAGCGATGCGTCATTTCTCATAAATGAGGCCCTTAGTTTTTTGGTTCAACCATAATCCTGTTCTTATGCTGTAGTTTAAAGTATCCTGAATGCCAGATTAATTTAAATCCCCACCCTCCCCCGAATGAAGAGCCAATTGTTGAAATGTACAAATTAACCGTTGCAATATTGGCCCACTGTTCTTCCTTAAACAGTCCACCTAAGACCCCCGGACAATCTGAGAAAATACGTAGGATAATCAAATACTATAAAATAGTAGTTACCCCAGACAAAATAGGGGTTTCACCCAAAAATGTGCGATCCATAATATCATCTTGTTAAACAAATGTCGCTGTAGCCAAATGTTCTGTACGGCACGCGGGCGGCCTCGTTTAATTACCATCTTCATTGAAATAATGATAATGCACGTCATACGTATCACACAAAATAATAATTAACTTAATGGGAGATAGAAATTATACGTATTATAATATGCAAATGTCAGATGATTCATGACAATTAGAGAGGGTCTTTTATTATAAACACAGTTTTTTCAAGAGGCGCGTAAAAAAGGCACACACAACAGAAGAAATCTAAACAAGGCGGCAAAAAGTATGTTATTTTGTGAAAGAATTGGTGGTAAATAAATGAGTTTACATTCTGATCTTAAAAATAAGTTAAATGTGAAAAAAGGATTGCATTTAAAATGATTTTCCGGAAAGATTTCAGAGGCTCAGCATTTAGATTTAAAGATTGTCGCTCCAATGACCTCAACATTCATTGCAACTTCTACACTGTAACCTGTTTTCACAAAGATTTGATACAACTTTTCGCAAGCTTTGCCATTACAGTGTGGACTGTTATGTTATGTTATGTTAAAATTATTTGCACAGCGCACGGACACCAGGCGGTTTCATGGCGCTAGGAGCGGAAGGACAATAATGAGAGGCGTTATTACTCATAGGCTTGCCGGAACAGATGGGTTTTCAGAAATTTCCTGAATAAAATGTAACTGGATGTTGATCTGATTTCATTAGGAAGAGAATTCCATAACCTGGAGGCCAAAGATGAAAATCTGAGGCCACCGTGTTTTTTCCGTTTGAAGACGGGGATGGAAAGCAGGTTATGGTGGGAGGAGCGGAGATCGCGGGAAGGGGTATACTGATGAATCCTAGAGGCGACAAAAACAGGGCCCTGACCAGATAGTGCCTTGAAGATGGTACAGCCGAGTTTGAAAATGCAGCGTTTGGCCACCGGGAGCCAGTGAAGGTTCCTCAACAGAGGGGAAACATGTTGGTGTTTGGGTTGGCGAAAAATAAGCCTGGCTGCTTGATTCTGCACCAGTTGTAAGCGGTGATGCTGATAGGCTGGAATGCCAACATAAAGAGCATTGGCGTAGTCGATGCGAAAAATGACCAGGGCCATGATGACAAGTGTGAGGGCCTCCGTAGTCAGGAACCTGCAGATTTTCCGAATTCTGCGAAGGTGGATGAAGATGTTACTGCGTTGATCTGGGGATTCATTGACAGGTCTTTGCATATAATGACACCGAGACTCTTCGCGGAGTCTGCAGGATGGGGAGGAGTGCAAAGGGAAGATGGCCAAAAGCTAGAGTTCCAAGGGTTTAAGGACCCTCCGGTTAAGACAAGCTCTGTTTTGTCAGGATTGAGTTTTAGTTGGCTGTGATACATCCATTCGCTAACAGAAAGCATGATGGATTGGAAATTAGTGCCGGATGTAGTGGTGGAATCAAGGTTGAATACCAGCTGAAGATCATCGGCGTAATTGAAGATGGTAACCGGGCTAATGCGAAGGGAGACAATCAGAGGTTGCATATACAGATTGAACAGGAGGGGCGATAGAGCGGAGCCCTGGGGGACCCCGCAAGTCAATCTAGTTTGTGTTGCTGAAAAGGTGGACAGATGGACCGCCTGGGAGCGTTGGTGTAAGAAAGATCTAATCCACTTCAGGGCCAGGCCCTGAATGCCCGCATTATTGACACGGTCGATCAGGAGTTCATGATCGACCGTGTCAAAGGCCGCCGATAAGTCCAAAAGCACAAGTGCTTGGGAGATGTTATTGTCAGCTCCATTGTGTTATATATGTATTTATTTGTTTCATAAAGTGCCTTAAGACCCATTCATAGCTCTTTGACACATGTAAATCATGGTGCCCGAAGGAAGAGAGCTGGTGATGTAAAAGGTATGAACTTACAACGGCGAGGATAGCTCCTCGTCGACCATAACCTGCTTGCCATATAGCGCCCGCAACTGCAGACTACTGGCTCTATAAATAACAAAGTTATCATGAAGTAACTCAGTGCTGCAGCATCGACTTTCGGAGGACTGTCAAAAAGTAACCTTGACGTCGGCCCAGGGGCTTGTAGGTGAAGGCGGACAAGGAATGCTTTGCACCAGTCACTACAATGTTAAGTGTTATTGTAGGAAACTGGCTCTCTCTATAGTGGACAAAAACGAGGTGCACTGTGTAGAGCGTCCAGGCACCCCTCATTGGTTTACAGAAACAAAAATGATAACACTAAATGCTCTCTTTTGCGGCAGTGTGGGTGAGCAGTTTAGGGTAGGGCTCGGCATTTGTTGTACTCAGAGAGTTTATAATTGAGACACACGCTCAAGAATAAATCCAAGACAATTTACAAAAACAAGGCGTATTTTTATATACATTTTGATACCCAGAAGTTCATTATCAAGCAAGTACTTTTTTAAATATCGATTTTTACAGGTAAGTAAAATGTTCACTTAAATGCGTCTTTACGCAGCAATGCTTTCCTATGGGAAAAAAGGCATATGTTGCAAACAAGTATTTATGGTCGGTTTATGGGGTCTCCTTCTGGACTTAGGCTCGTAGAGGGCCAAGGTTCAAAGTAGCACCAGCAGTTACTCGTTACCTGCCCTGGGGCGTCGGGGTGTAGAGGTGCTGGTCGGGTTGGTAGCTTTGTGTGCTATGCTGGTGGAGAGAAGGGGGGACCACCTAAAAACGGACTGCAAAGGGGGACGAGGGGACAAGTAAGGGAGCTCCCACTGGGGAGCTCGGGTCACAAGGGTTCTGGGAGCAAGGGAGCACAGTTGGTTCGTCGGTACCCAGGCTGGGGTGCTCGGATGCAGAGTAGGTGGGTCGGCTGCGCTCTGTGGGCCTCGTTTATGAAAAGTGACGCATCGCTGCGCGAAAACAGCAATGCGTCACTTTTCACTGCGCCCTCCTTGCGACACTAACGATGCGTCATATTAAGGTATGACGCATCATGTCGCAAGGAGTTACAGATACGTCAGTATTTCTGAAGTATCTGTAGGCGCAAAAGTGACGCATTGCTGGAGTGTGTCACAAAAGTGACGCAACTCCAGCAATGTGTACTTTCACATGGGGCAAGTCCCATGTTGTTAGTACCTGCGTTAGTTTTACGTCTGCCATGCGGCAGGCGTAAGATTTTGATGCATTAGCATAAAAAAAATTACGCAGTGATTTCACTGTGTCACTTCTATGACCCTTTCTTGCGTCAATACGCCCCCCTTGCATACATTATACCTGGGGCACGTATAATGTGGCGCAGGGGTTTACAAAGTGACGCATCTAGGTAGATGCGTGACTTTGTAAATATGGTGCAACAAGGTGCATTTTTTACTCCGCCGGTGCGTCACAAAAGTGACGCACCGGAGGCGCAAAAGTGGCATGGGCTCATGAATGAGGCCCTGTGTTTCCAAGGTCATCACAGTAGTCAATCTTGCAGGTTGAGGGCGCAAAAGTCAGGACAGCTGGGTCCCTGTGGAAGGGGGTCTCTGCGGCGCTGATGTCCCTTGACGACTGCTCAGCCTCTGTTATCAGCCTGTGACCCCTCACCCTGCACTCCCCTCTATTTTCATGAGTTTGGGATTCACAGGGAAACTAAACAAACACTAAGAAAGTGAAGGGTGAATGTCTGTCTGAATCCCAGCTGCTGGTGGGGGCCACAGGCCTGCCTGTCCCTCTGTCTGGCTGCTGTTCATTGGCCTTGCTTCTTTCCGGTTTCACAATCGACATTTTCTTGGCGAAGGATCCTTTTGTCCTGCTGCAATGTTTGAGCGCCCTCTAGCGGATTCCAGGCATCTCTACAGCGTTGAATTCCATATGGATAAACAAGCACTGGCAATGCCACAGGCCTGGACTATGAATGAAAATGCCTTTGCATCATTTATGGATTTAAGCAATCATCAAGTCGTCATACATGTACACGGCCACTCATCTTTGCATTCATCCATCCGCTCATTCATTCACGCATTCACCTTCTGACAAACCACAATAAAAAACACACAAACAGAAATCAATTAATAGATGGAAGTAGGAAAATAAAACTTGCTGCTGCTCAAACACAGTGGGAATATGCTTGCAAAAACAAAACTAAACATAGCGGCGGGTGTCTGTCTTGCAGTGGTATTGTACAGAGCCTATCATTGTTTTAAAGTTGCAGCAAGGCCAAAAAACTTACAGCCACATGCATCATTGTTGGCTTTTGCGATTTCTTAATTGCGATTTTTAAGGAATCGCAATTAAGAAATCGCAAAAGCCTATGCATGAAGAAATCGCTGAAAAATGTGCGATTTCTAAACAGTCCTTAATTGCGACTCGCAAATTGCGAGTCGTAATTAAGGAATACCTCCCCATAGAGGCCCATAGGAATGAATGGGAAGACATTCTCAATTTGCGATTCGCAGTTAGTGAATCGCAAATTGAGAATGCGATTTCAAGGGTGCAGGACACCCTATTGCACCCCTGAAATTAATATGTGAACATATGTTGTGCACACACATGGCCTAAGGGCATGTGTGTGCACAACATGAAACTTTGAAAAATGCACAAAAGTGCATTTTTCAAAGTTTTCGCAAATTACCATGAGGTTCAACCTCATGGTTATTTACTCCCCCTAATTGCAAAATCACTATTTTTAAAACTTTCATGTATTGCATATAAGGAATAGCAAAATGCAATTCCTTAAATGCAATCGCAATTTGAGAACTCGCAAATATTTGCGAATTCTCAAATTGCGAGGACCTTCACCCTTGATGCATCCCAAAAGCTGATTTTGCGATCACGAACGGCCGATTTTTGCGATTTGCACCGTTTGCGATCGCAAAAAGCTTTGATGCATGTGCCTGTATGAACCAACGTGTTGACCATCTTCGATAGTAAAACAATGACAGACCATGGACAACAGGGTTCCATGGTGGTCATTTGGTTTATATCCGATGCCCACGCGGGACGCGTCGCATTGCACATGAATGAGTGGTAAGCAAGTGGCCCCTTACCATGGTTTGGGAGCTGCAGTATCTTTTGAATGAAACTTAAAATCATAAAAAGGAAAATCAAAGAAACGAACTAGGAACTATCAAATGAGGAAACTGAAAACGAAAGGACTGGCCAACCAGCCCTACCAGTGACGCGCGCTCATTCTCAAGTAGATGCGCGCACGTGATCAGAAACTCTCGTCCTTCGCAGGGCAGGAGTCTGGCCGTGCAGAGCTTCAGGCTGCTCTCTAGGGGCCTTATTTATGAAGGACTTGCGCCGCAGGTGCGTCACTTTTAACATGGGAAAAAGTGACGCACCGGTGGCGCAAGGCCTTCATAAATGTGGCCCTAGGATGGAGGCGTCTCGGGTTGAGGCAGTGATTTAGGTAAACCGTTTGCTGGACACTGGGACGCAGCAGAGAGACCCTCTTACCCCGGACACCCCCCTGCATCCTGATACACAGCACCCCGTGTCTGTGGCAGCAGCTGACGTCCTGACCGGAGGGGCCCTGACAGCTGAGACTGACGTCACTGCGCAGCTGCACGCCTGCTCTGCTTCATCAATGAGGCCTTCCAAGGATCTGGGCCAGATTAGGCTGACATGAGGCCTGCGGGGCTGGGGTGCAGTCACTCTGACACACTTCAGGGAGCTTCGAATCTCGCGTTACTCTGAATGTCTGGTGCTGTGGGGCGCGTGCTCCTTCGAGGCTCTGGCGCTTTGAATGTTCTGTCTCTTCCACGCTTCACAGCTTCGGGTGTTGTGTTGCTCCAGTGATCTAGTCCTGGGAGTGCTGTATAGCTTTGATATTTGGCACTTGGAATGTTCTGTTCCTTCAGTGCTCTGGTGCTTGGAATGTTATGTCCCTCAGTGCTCTGGTGCTTGGAATGTTATGTCCCTCAGTGCTCTGGTGCTTGGAACGTTCTGTTGCCTCAGTGCTCTGGTGCTTTGAATGTTCTGTTCCTTCAGTGCTCTGGTGCTTGGAATGTTCTGTGGCTTCAGTGCTCTGGTGCTTGGAACGTTCTGTTGCCTCAGTGCTCTGGTGCTTGGAACGTTCTGTTGCCTCAGTGCTCTGGTGCTTTGAATGTTCTGTTCCTTCAGTGCTCTGGTGCTTTGAATGTTCTGTTGCCTCAGTGCTCTGGTGCTTGGAATGTTCTGTGGCTTCAGTGCTCTGGTGCTTGGAATGCTGTGTTGCCTCAGTGCTCTGGTGCTTGGAATGTTCTGTGGCTTCAGTGCTCTGGTGCTTTGAATGTTCTGTTCCTTCAGTGCTCTGGTGCTTGGAATGTTCTGTGGCTTCAGTGCTCTGGTGCTTTGAATGTTCTGTTCCTTCAGTGCTCTGGTGCTTGGAATGTTCTGTTGCCTCAGTGCTCTGGTGCTTTGAATGTTCTGTGGCTTCAGTGCTCTGGTGCTTTGAATGTTCTGTTCCTTCAGTGCTCTGGTGCTTGGAACGTTCTGTTGCCTCAGTGCTCTGGTGCTTTGAATGTTCTGTTCCTTCAGTGCTCTGGTGCTTTGAATGTTCTGTTGCCTCAGTGCTCTGGTGCTTGGAATGTTCTGTGGCTTCAGTGCTCTGGTGCTTGGAATGTTATGTCCCTCAGTGCTCTGGTGCTTGGAACGTTCTGTTGCCTCAGTGCTCTGGTGCTTTGAATGTTCTGTTCCTTCAGTGCTCTGGTGCTTGGAATGTTATGTCCCTCAGTGCTCTGGTGCTTGGAATGTTCTGTTCCTTCAGTGCTCTGGTGCTTGGAACGTTCTGTTGCCTCAGTGCTCTGGTGCTTTGAATGTTCTGTTCCTTCAGTGCTCTGGTGCTTTGAATGTTCTGTTGCCTCAGTGCTCTGGTGCTTGGAATGTTCTGTGGCTTCAGTGCTCTGGTGCTTGGAATGCTGTGTTGCCTCAGTGCTCTGGTGCTTGGAACGTTCTGTTGCCTCAGTGCTCTGGTGCTTTGAATGTTCTGTTCCTTCAGTGCTCTGGTGCTTGGAACGTTCTGTTGCCTCAGTGCTCTGGTGCTTTGAATGTTCTGTTCCTTCAGTGCTCTGGTGCTTTGAATGTTCTGTTCCTTTAGTGCTCTGGTGCTTTGAATGTTCTGTTGCCTCAGTGCTCTGGTGCTTGGGATGTTCTGTTGCCTCAGTGCTCTGGTGCATGGAATGCTCTCTTGCCTCAGTGCTCTGGTGCTTGGAATGTTCCGTTGCCTCAGTGCTCTGGTGCTTGGAATGTTCTGTTGCCTCCGTGCTATGGTGCTTGGAATGTTCTGTTCCTTCAGTGCTCTGTTGCTTGGAATGTTCTGTTGCCTCAGTGCTCTGGTGCTTGGAATGTTCTGTTGCCTCAGTGCTCTGGTGCTTGGAATGTTATGTGCCTCAGTGCTCTGTTGCTTGGAATGTTCTGTTGCCTCCGTGCTATGGTGCTTGGAATGTTATGTGCCTCAGTGCTCTGGTGCTTAGAACGTTCTGTGCCTCAGTGTTCTGGTGCTGGGAATGTTCTGTTCCCTCAGTGCTCTGGTGCTTGGAATGTTCTGTTGCCTCAGTGCTCTGGTGCTCGGAATGTTCTGTGCCTCAGTGTTCTGGTGCTTGGAATGTTCTGTCCCTCCGTGCTCTGGTGCTTGGAATGTTATGTGCCTCAGTGCTCTGGTGCTTGGAATGTTCTGTGCCTCAGTGCTCTGGTGCTTGGAATGTTCTGTTGCCTCAGTGCTCTGGTGCTTGACATGTTCTGTTGACTCAGTGCTCTGGTGCTTGGAATGTTCTGTTCCTTCAGTGCTCTGGTGCTTAGAATGTTCTGTTGCCTCAGTGCTCTGGTGCTTGGAATGTTCTGTTCCTTCAGTGCTCTGGTGCTTGGAATGTTCTGTTGCCTCAGTGCTCTGGTGCTTGGAGTGTTCTGTTGCCTCAGTGCTCTGGTGCTTGACATGTTCTGTCACTCAGTGCTCTGGTGCTTGGAATGTTCTGTTGCCTCATTGCTCTAGTGCATGACATGTTCTGTCCCTCAATGCTCTGGTGCTTGGAGTGTTCTGTGCCTCAGTGCTCTGGTGCTTGGAATGTTCTGTTGCCTCAGTGCTCTGGTGCTTAGAATGTTCTGTTGCCTCAGTGCTCTGGTGCTTGGAATGTTCTGTGGCTTCAGTGCTCTGGTGCTTGGAATGTTCTGTTCCTTCAGTGCTCTGGTGCTTAGAATGTTCTGTTGCCTCAGTGCTCTGGTGCTTGGAATGTTCTGTTCCTTCAGTGCTCTGGTGCTTGGAATGTTCTGTTGCCTCAGTGCTCTGGTGCTTGGAGTGTTCTGTTGCCTCAGTGCTCTGGTGCTTGACATGTTCTGTCACTCAGTGCTCTGGTGCTTGGAATGTTCTGTTGCCTCATTGCTCTAGTGCATGACATGTTCTGTCCCTCAATGCTCTGGTGCTTGGAGTGTTCTGTTGACTCAGTGCTCTGGTGCTTGGAGTGTTCTGTTGCCTCAGTGCTGTGGTGCTTGGAATGTTCTGTTGCCTCAGTGCTCTGGTGCTTGGAGTGTTCTGTGCCTCAGTGCTGTGGTGCTTGACATGTTCTGTCCCTCAGTGCTCTGGTGCTTGGGATGTTCTGTTGCCTCAGTGCTCTGGTGCTTGGAATGTTCTGTTGCCTCAGTGCTCTGGTGCTTGTAATGTTCTGTCCCTCAGTGCTCTGGTGCTTAGAATGTTCTGTTCCTTCAGTGCTCTGGTGCTTGACGTGTTCTGTTGCCTCAGTGCTCTGGTGCTTAGAATGTTCTGTGCCTCAGTGCTCTGGTGCTTAGAATGTTCTGTTCCTTCAGTGCTCCGGTGCTTGACGTGTTCTGTTGCCTCAGTGCTCTGGTGCTTAGAACGTTCTGTTGCCTCAGTGCTCTGGTGCTTGGAATGCTCTGTTGCCTCAGTGCTCTGGTGCTTGGAATGCTCTGTTCCTTCAGTGCTCTGGTGCTTGGAATGTTCTGTTGCCTCAGTGCTCTGGTGCTTGACATGTTCTGTTGCCTCACTGCTCTGGTGCTTAGAATGTTCTGTTGACTCAGTGCTCTGGTGCTTGACATGTTCTGTTGCCTCACTGCTCTGGTGCTTAGAATGTTCTGTTGGCTCAGTGCTCTGGTGCTTGACATGTTCTGTTGCCTCCGTGCTCTGGTGCATAGAATGTTCTGTTGCCTCCGTGCTCTGGTGCATAGAATGTTCTGTTGCCTCAGTGCTCTGGTGCTTGGAATGTTCTGTCCCTCAGTGCTCTGGTGCTTGGAATGTTCTGTGCCTCAGTGCTCTGGTGCTTGGAATGTTCTGTTGCCTCAGTGCTCTGGTGCTTGGAATGTTCTGTTCCCTCAGTGCTCTGGTGCTTGGAATGTTCTGTTGCCTCAGTGCTCTGGTGCTTGGAATGTTCTGTTGCCTCAGTGCTCTGGTGCTTAGAATGTTCTGTTCCCTCAGTGCTCTGGTGCTTTGAATGTTCTGTTCCTTCAGTGCTCTGGTGCTTTGAATGTTCTGTTGCCTCAGTGCTCTGGTGCTTGGAATGTTCTGTTGCCTCAGTGCTCTGGTGCTTGGAATGTTCTGTGCCTCAGTGCTCTGGTGCTTGACATGTGCTGTCCCTCAGTGCTCTGGTGCTTGGAATGTTCTGTTGCCTCAGTGCTCTGGTGCTTGGAATGTTCTGTTGCCTCTGTGCTCCGATGCTTGGAATGCTCTGTTGCTTCAGTGCTCTGGTGCTTGTAATGCTCTGTTCCTTCAGTGCTCTGGTGCTTGGAATGTTCTGTTGCCTCAGTGCTCTGGTGCTTGGAATGTTCTGTTGCCTCAGTGCTCTGGTGCTTGGAATGTTCTGTTGCCTCGGTGCTCTGGTGCTTGGAATGCTGTGTTGCCTCAGTGCTCTGGTGCTTTGAATGTTCTGTTCCTTCAGTGCTCTGGTGCTTGGAATGTTCTGTTGCCTCAGTGCTCTGGTGCTTAGAATGTTCTGTTCCCTCAGTGCTCTGGTGCTTTGAATGTTCTGTTCCTTCAGTGCTCTGGTGCTTTGAATGTTCTGTTGCCTCCGTGCTCTGGTGCTTGGAATGTTCTGTTGCCTCAGTGCTCTGGTGCTTGGAATGTTCTGTTGCCTCAGTGCTCTGGTGCTTGGAATGTTCTGTGCCTCAGTGCTCTGGTGCTTGACATGTGCTGTCCCTCAGTGCTCTGGTGCTTGGAATGTTCTGTTGCCTCTGTGCTCCGATGCTTGTAATGTTCTGTTGCCTCAGTGCTCTGGTGCTTGGAATGTTCTGTTGCCTCTGTGCTCCGATGCTTGGAATGCTCTGTTGCTTCAGTGCTCTGGTGCTTGTAATGCTCTGTTCCTTCAGTGCTCTGGTGCTTGGAATGTTCTGTTGCCTCAGTGCTCTGGTGCTTGGAATGTTCTGTTGCCTCAGTGCTCTGGTGCTTGGAATGTTCTGTTGCCTCGGTGCTCTGGTGCTTGGAATGCTGTGTTGCCTCAGTGCTCTGGTGCTTTGAATGTTCTGTTCCTTCAGTGCTCTGGTGCTTTGAATGTTCTGTTGCCTCAGTGCTCTGGTGCTTGGAATGTTCTGTTCCCTCAGTGCTCTGGTGCTTGGAATGTTCTGTTGCCTCAGTGCTCTGGTGCTTGGAATGTTCTGTTGCCTCAGTGCTCTGGTGCTTAGAATGTTCTGTTCCCTCAGTGCTCTGGTGCTTTGAATGTTCTGTTCCTTCAGTGCTCTGGTGCTTTGAATGTTCTGTTGCCTCAGTGCTCTGCTGCTTGGAATGTTCTGTTGCCTCAGTGCTCTGGTGCTTGGAATGTTCTGTGCCTCAGTGCTCTGGTGCTTGACATGTGCTGTCCCTCAGTGCTCTGGTGCTTGGAATGTTCTGTTGCCTCTGTGCTCCGATGCTTGTAATGTTCTGTTGCCTCAGTGCTCTGGTGCTTGGAATGTTCTGTTGCCTCTGTGCTCCGATGCTTGGAATGCTCTGTTGCTTCAGTGCTCTGGTGCTTGTAATGCTCTGTTCCTTCAGTGCTCTGGTGCTTGGAATGTTCTGTTGCACCAGTGCTCTGGTGCTTGGAATGTTCTGTTGCCTCAGTGCTCTGGTGCTTGGAATGTTCTGTTGCCTCAGTGCTCTGGTGCTTAGAATGTTCTGTTCCCTCAGTGCTCTGGTGCTTTGAATGTTCTGTTCCTTCAGTGCTCTGGTGCTTTGAATGTTCTGTTGCCTCAGTGCTCTGGTGCTTGGAATGTTCTGTTGCCTCAGTGCTCTGGTGCTTGGAATGTTCTGTTACCTCAGTGCTCTGGTGCTTGGAATGTTCTGTGCCTCAGTGCTCTGGTGCTTGACATGTGCTGTCCCTCAGTGCTCTGGTGCTTGGAATGTTCTGTTGCCTCAGTGCTCTGGTGCTTGGAATGTTCTGTTGCCTCAGTGCTCTGGTGCTTGGAATGCTGTGTTGCCTCAGTGCTCTGGTGCTTTGAATGTTCTGTTGCCTCAGTGCTCTGGTGCGTAGAATGTTCTGTTGCCTCAGTGCTCTGGTGCTTCGAATGTTCTGTGCCTCAGTGCTCTGGTGCTTTGAATGTTCTGTTCCTTCAGTGCTCTGGTGCTTGGAATGTTATGTCCCTCAGTGCTCTGGTGCTTGGAATGTTCTGTTCCTTCAGTGCTCTGGTGCTTGGAACGTTCTGTTGCCTCAGTGCTCTGGTGCTTTGAATGTTCTGTTCCTTCAGTGCTCTGGTGCTTTGAATGTTCTGTTGCCTCAGTGCTCTGGTGCTTGGAATGTTCTGTGGCTTCAGTGCTCTGGTGCTTGGAATGCTGTGTTGCCTCAGTGCTCTGGTGCTTGGAATGTTCTGTGGCTTCAGTGCTCTGGTGCTTGGAATGTTATGTCCCTCAGTGCTCTGGTGCTTGGAACGTTCTGTTGCCTCAGTGCTCTGGTGCTTTGAATGTTCTGTTCCTTCAGTGCTCTGGTGCTTGGAATGTTATGTCCCTCAGTGCTCTGGTGCTTTGAATGTTCTGTTCCTTCAGTGCTCTGGTGCTTGGAACGTTCTGTTGCCTCAGTGCTCTGGTGCTTTGAATGTTCTGTTCCTTCAGTGCTCTGGTGCTTTGAATGTTCTGTTGCCTCAGTGCTCTGGTGCTTGGAATGTTCTGTGGCTTCAGTGCTCTGGTGCTTGGAATGCTGTGTTGCCTCAGTGCTCTGGTGCTTGGAACGTTCTGTTGCCTCAGTGCTCTGGTGCTTTGAATGTTCTGTTCCTTCAGTGCTCTGGTGCTTGGAACGTTCTGTTGCCTCAGTGCTCTGGTGCTTTGAATGTTCTGTTCCTTCAGTGCTCTGGTGCTTTGAATGTTCTGTTCCTTTAGTGCTCTGGTGCTTTGAATGTTCTGTTGCCTCAGTGCTCTGGTGCTTGGGATGTTCTGTTGCCTCAGTGCTCTGGTGCATGGAATGCTCTCTTGCCTCAGTGCTCTGGTGCTTGGAATGTTCCGTTGCCTCAGTGCTCTGGTGCTTGGAATGTTCTGTTGCCTCCGTGCTATGGTGCTTGGAATGTTCTGTTCCTTCAGTGCTCTGTTGCTTGGAATGTTCTGTTGCCTCAGTGCTCTGGTGCTTGGAATGTTCTGTTGCCTCAGTGCTCTGGTGCTTGGAATGTTATGTGCCTCAGTGCTCTGTTGCTTGGAATGTTCTGTTGCCTCTGTGCTATGGTGCTTGGAATGTTATGTGCCTCAGTGCTCTGGTGCTTAGAACGTTCTGTGCCTCAGTGTTCTGGTGCTGGGAATGTTCTGTTCCCTCAGTGCTCTGGTGCTTGGAATGTTCTGTTGCCTCAGTGCTCTGGTGCTCGGAATGTTCTGTGCCTCAGTGTTCTGGTGCTTGGAATGTTCTGTCCCTCCGTGCTCTGGTGCTTGGAATGTTATGTGCCTCAGTGCTCTGGTGCTTGGAATGTTCTGTGCCTCAGTGCTCTGGTGCTTGGAATGTTCTGTTGCCTCAGTGCTCTGGTGCTTGACATGTTCTGTTGACTCAGTGCTCTGGTGCTTGGAATGTTCTGTTCCTTCAGTGCTCTGGTGCTTAGAATGTTCTGTTGCCTCAGTGCTCTGGTGCTTGGAATGTTCTGTTCCTTCAGTGCTCTGGTGCTTGGAATGTTCTGTTGCCTCAGTGCTCTGGTGCTTGGAGTGTTCTGTTGCCTCAGTGCTCTGGTGCTTGACATGTTCTGTCACTCAGTGCTCTGGTGCTTGGAATGTTCTGTTGCCTCATTGCTCTAGTGCATGACATGTTCTGTCCCTCAATGCTCTGGTGCTTGGAGTGTTCTGTGCCTCAGTGCTCTGGTGCTTGGAATGTTCTGTTGCCTCAGTGCTCTGGTGCTTAGAATGTTCTGTTGCCTCAGTGCTCTGGTGCTTGGAATGTTCTGTGGCTTCAGTGCTCTGGTGCTTGGAATGTTCTGTTCCTTCAGTGCTCTGGTGCTTAGAATGTTCTGTTGACTCAGTGCTCTGGTGCTTGGAGTGTTCTGTTGCCTCAGTGCTGTGGTGCTTGGAATGTTCTGTTGCCTCAGTGCTCTGGTGCTTGGAGTGTTCTGTGCCTCAGTGCTGTGGTGCTTGACATGTTCTGTCCCTCAGTGCTCTGGTGCTTGGGATGTTCTGTTGCCTCAGTGCTCTGGTGCTTGGAATGTTCTGTTGCCTCAGTGCTCTGGTGCTTGTAATGTTCTGTCCCTCAGTGCTCTGGTGCTTAGAATGTTCTGTTCCTTCAGTGCTCTGGTGCTTGACGTGTTCTGTTGCCTCAGTGCTCTGGTGCTTAGAATGTTCTGTGCCTCAGTGCTCTGGTGCTTAGAATGTTCTGTTCCTTCAGTGCTCCGGTGCTTGACGTGTTCTGTTGCCTCAGTGCTCTGGTGCTTAGAACGTTCTGTTGCCTCAGTGCTCTGGTGCTTGGAATGCTCTGTTGCCTCAGTGCTCTGGTGCTTGGAATGCTCTGTTCCTTCAGTGCTCTGGTGCTTGGAATGTTCTGTTGCCTCAGTGCTCTGGTGCTTGACATGTTCTGTTGCCTCACTGCTCTGGTGCTTAGAATGTTCTGTTGACTCAGTGCTCTGGTGCTTGACATGTTCTGTTGCCTCACTGCTCTGGTGCTTAGAATGTTCTGTTGGCTCAGTGCTCTGGTGCTTGACATGTTCTGTTGCCTCCGTGCTCTGGTGCATAGAATGTTCTGTTGCCTCCGTGCTCTGGTGCATAGAATGTTCTGTTGCCTCAGTGCTCTGGTGCTTGGAATGTTCTGTCCCTCAGTGCTCTGGTGCTTGGAATGTTCTGTGCCTCAGTGCTCTGGTGCTTGGAATGTTCTGTTGCCTCAGTGCTCTGGTGCTTGGAATGTTCTGTTCCCTCAGTGCTCTGGTGCTTGGAATGTTCTGTTGCCTCAGTGCTCTGGTGCTTGGAATGTTCTGTTGCCTCAGTGCTCTGGTGCTTAGAATGTTCTGTTCCCTCAGTGCTCTGGTGCTTTGAATGTTCTGTTCCTTCAGTGCTCTGGTGCTTTGAATGTTCTGTTGCCTCAGTGCTCTGGTGCTTGGAATGTTCTGTTGCCTCAGTGCTCTGGTGCTTGGAATGTTCTGTGCCTCAGTGCTCTGGTGCTTGACATGTGCTGTCCCTCAGTGCTCTGGTGCTTGGAATGTTCTGTTGCCTCAGTGCTCTGGTGCTTGGAATGTTCTGTTGCCTCTGTGCTCCGATGCTTGGAATGCTCTGTTGCTTCAGTGCTCTGGTGCTTGTAATGCTCTGTTCCTTCAGTGCTCTGGTGCTTGGAATGTTCTGTTGCCTCAGTGCTCTGGTGCTTGGAATGTTCTGTTGCCTCAGTGCTCTGGTGCTTGGAATGTTCTGTTGCCTCGGTGCTCTGGTGCTTGGAATGCTGTGTTGCCTCAGTGCTCTGGTGCTTTGAATGTTCTGTTCCTTCAGTGCTCTGGTGCTTGGAATGTTCTGTTGCCTCAGTGCTCTGGTGCTTAGAATGTTCTGTTCCCTCAGTGCTCTGGTGCTTTGAATGTTCTGTTCCTTCAGTGCTCTGGTGCTTTGAATGTTCTGTTGCCTCCGTGCTCTGGTGCTTGGAATGTTCTGTTGCCTCAGTGCTCTGGTGCTTGGAATGTTCTGTTGCCTCAGTGCTCTGGTGCTTGGAATGTTCTGTGCCTCAGTGCTCTGGTGCTTGACATGTGCTGTCCCTCAGTGCTCTGGTGCTTGGAATGTTCTGTTGCCTCTGTGCTCCGATGCTTGTAATGTTCTGTTGCCTCAGTGCTCTGGTGCTTGGAATGTTCTGTTGCCTCTGTGCTCCGATGCTTGGAATGCTCTGTTGCTTCAGTGCTCTGGTGCTTGTAATGCTCTGTTCCTTCAGTGCTCTGGTGCTTGGAATGTTCTGTTGCCTCAGTGCTCTGGTGCTTGGAATGTTCTGTTGCCTCAGTGCTCTGGTGCTTGGAATGTTCTGTTGCCTCGGTGCTCTGGTGCTTGGAATGCTGTGTTGCCTCAGTGCTCTGGTGCTTTGAATGTTCTGTTCCTTCAGTGCTCTGGTGCTTTGAATGTTCTGTTGCCTCAGTGCTCTGGTGCTTGGAATGTTCTGTTCCCTCAGTGCTCTGGTGCTTGGAATGTTCTGTTGCCTCAGTGCTCTGGTGCTTGGAATGTTCTGTTGCCTCAGTGCTCTGGTGCTTAGAATGTTCTGTTCCCTCAGTGCTCTGGTGCTTTGAATGTTCTGTTCCTTCAGTGCTCTGGTGCTTTGAATGTTCTGTTGCCTCAGTGCTCTGCTGCTTGGAATGTTCTGTTGCCTCAGTGCTCTGGTGCTTGGAATGTTCTGTGCCTCAGTGCTCTGGTGCTTGACATGTGCTGTCCCTCAGTGCTCTGGTGCTTGGAATGTTCTGTTGCCTCTGTGCTCCGATGCTTGTAATGTTCTGTTGCCTCAGTGCTCTGGTGCTTGGAATGTTCTGTTGCCTCTGTGCTCCGATGCTTGGAATGCTCTGTTGCTTCAGTGCTCTGGTGCTTGTAATGCTCTGTTCCTTCAGTGCTCTGGTGCTTGGAATGTTCTGTTGCACCAGTGCTCTGGTGCTTGGAATGTTCTGTTGCCTCAGTGCTCTGGTGCTTGGAATGTTCTGTTGCCTCAGTGCTCTGGTGCTTAGAATGTTCTGTTCCCTCAGTGCTCTGGTGCTTTGAATGTTCTGTTCCTTCAGTGCTCTGGTGCTTTGAATGTTCTGTTGCCTCAGTGCTCTGGTGCTTGGAATGTTCTGTTGCCTCAGTGCTCTGGTGCTTGGAATGTTCTGTTACCTCAGTGCTCTGGTGCTTGGAATGTTCTGTGCCTCAGTGCTCTGGTGCTTGACATGTGCTGTCCCTCAGTGCTCTGGTGCTTGGAATGTTCTGTTGCCTCAGTGCTCTGGTGCTTGGAATGTTCTGTTGCCTCAGTGCTCTGGTGCTTGGAATGCTGTGTGGCCTCAGTGCTCTGGTGCTTTGAATGTTCTGTTGCCTCAGTGCTCTGGTGCGTAGAATGTTCTGTTGCCTCAGTGCTCTGGTGCTTCGAATGTTCTGTGCCTCAGTGCTCTGGTGCTTGGAATGTTCTGTTGCCTCAGTGCTCTGGTGCTTGGAATGTTCTGTGCCTCAGTGCTCTGGTGCTTGGAATGTTCTGTTGCCTCAGTGCTCTGGTGCTTGGAATGTTCTGTTGCCTCAGTGCTCTGGTGCTTGGAATGTTCTGTCGTTTCAGTGATCTGGTGCTTGACATGTTCTGTTGCTTCAGTGCTCTGGTGCTTGACATGTTCTGTTGCCTCAGTGCTCTGGTGCTTAGAATGTTCTGTTCCTTCAGTGCTCTGGGGCTTGGAATGTTCTGTTGCCTCAGTGCTCTGGTGCTTGACATGTTCTGTTGCCTCAGTGCTCTGGTGCTTGACATGTTCTGTTGCCTCAGTGCTCTGGTGCCAAGAATGTTCTGTTGCCTCAGTGCTCTGGTGCTTGGAATGTTCTGTTGCTTCAGTGCTCTGGTGCTTGACGTGTTCTGTTGCCTCAGTGCTCTGGTGCTTGACGTGTTCTGTTGCCTCAGTGCTCTGGTGCTTGAAATGTTCTGTTGCCTCAGTGCTCTGGTGCTTGTAATGTTCTGTTGCCTCAGTGCTCTGGTGCTTGGAAACGTTGTGTTGCCTCAGTGCTCTGGTGCTAGGAATGTTCTGTTGCTTCAGTTCTCTGGGGCTTGGAATGTTCTGTTTCCTCAGTGCTCTGGTGCTTGGAATGTTCTGTTCCTTCAGTGCTCTGGTGCCAAGAATGTTCTGTTGCCTCAGTGCTCTGGTGCTTGGAATGTTCTGTGGCTTCAGTGATCTGGTGCTTGACATGTTCTGTTGCTTCAGTGCTCTGGTGCTTAGAATGCTCTGTTCCTTCAGTGCTCTGGTGCTTGACATGTTCTGTTGCCTCCATGCTCTGGTGCTTGGAATGTTCTGTGGCTTCAGTGCTCTGGTGCTTGGGATGTTCTGTTGCCTCAGTGCTCTGGTGCATAGAATGTTCTGTTGCCTCAGTGCTCTGGTGCTTGGAATGTTCTGTTGCCTCAGTGCTCTGGTGCATAGAATGTTCTGTTGCCTCAGTGCTCTGGTGCTTGGAATGTTCTGTTGCCTCAGTGCTCTGGTGCTTGGAATGTTCTGTTGCCTCAGTGCTCTGGTTCTTGGAATGTTCTGTTGCCTCAGTGCCCTGGGGCTTGGAATGTTCTGTGGCTTCAGTGCTCTGGTGCTTGGAATGCACTGTTGCTTCAGTGCTCTGGTGCTTGGGATGTTCTGTGCCTCAGTGCTCTGGTGCTTGGAATGTTCTGTTGCCTCAGTGCTCTGGTGCATAGAATGTTCTGTTGCCTCAGTGCTCTGGTGCTTGGAATGTTCTGTTGCCTCAGTGCTCTGGTCCTTGGAATGTTCTGTTGCCTCAGTGCTCTGGTGCATAGAATGTTCTGTTGCCTCAGTGCTCTGGTGCTTGGAATGTTCTGTTGCCTCAGTGCTCTGGTGCTTGGAATGTTCTGTTGCCTCAGTGCTCTGGTGCTTGGAATGTTCTGTTGCCTCAGTGCTCTGGTTCTTGGAATGTTCTGTTGCCTCAGTGCTCTGGGGCTTGGAATGTTCTGTGGCTTCAGTGCTCTGGTGCTTGGAATGCACTGTTGCTTCAGTGCTCTGGTGCTTGGAATGTTCTGTTGCCTCAGTGCTCTGGTGCTTGACATGTGCTGTCCCTCAGTGCTTGGAATGTTCTGTTGCCTCAGTGCTCTGGTGCTTGGAATGTTCTGTTGCCTCAGTGCTCTGGTGCTTGGAATGTTCTGTTGCCTCAGTGCTCTGGTGCTTGACATGTTCTGTTGCCTCAGTGCTCTGGAGCTTGGAATGTTCTGTTGCCTTAGTGCTCTGGTGCTTAGAATGTTCTGTTGCCTCAGTGCTCTGGTCCTTGGAATGCTGTGTTTCCTCAGTGCTCTGGTCCTTGGAATGTTCTGTTGCCTCAGTGCTCTGGTGCCAAGAATGTTCTGTTGCTTCAGTGCTCTGGTGCTTAGAATGTTCGGTGGCTTCAGTGGTCTGGTGCTTGGAATGCACTGTTCCTTCAGTGCTCTGGTGCTTAGAATGTTCTGTTGCCTCAGTGCTCTGGTGCTTGACATGTTCTGTTGCCTCAGTTCTCTGGTGCTTAGAATGTTCTGTTGCCTCAGTGCTCTGGTGCTTGGAATGTTCTGTGGCTTCAGTGCTCTGGTGCTTGGAATGCACTGTTGCTTCAGTGCTCTGGTGCTTAGAATGTTCTGTTGCCTCAGTGCTCTGGTGCTTGACATGTTCTGTTGCCTCAGTGCTCTGGTGCTTTACATGTTCTGTGGCTTCAGTGCTCTGGTGCTTGGAATGCACTGTTGCTTCAGTGCTCTGGTGCTTGGAATGTTCTGTTGCCTCAGTGCTCTGGTGCATAGAATGTTCTGTTGCCTCAGTGCTCTGGTGCTTGGAATGTTCTGTTGCCTCAGTGCTCTGGTCCTTGGAATGTTCTGTTCCTTCAGTGCTCTGGTGCTTGACATGTTCTGTTGCCTCCATGCTCTAGTGCTTGGAATGTTCTGTTGCCTCAGTGCTCTGGTGCTTGGAATGTTCTATTGCCTCAGTGCTCTGGTGCTTGGAATGTTCTGTTGCCTCAGTGCTCTGGTGCCAAGAATGTTCTGTTACTTCAGTGCTCTGGTGCTTAGAATGTTCTGTTTCCTCAGTGCTCTGGTGCTTGACATGTTCTGTTGCCTCGGTGTTCTGGTGCTTAGAATGTTCTGTTGTCTCAGTGCTCTGGTGCTTGGAATGCTCTGTTGCCTAAGTGCTCTGGTGCTTGGAATGCTCTGTTCCTTCAGTGCTCTGGTGCTTGGAATGTTCTGTTGCCTCAGTGCTCTGGTGCTTGACATGTTCTGTTGCCTCACTGCTCTGGTGCTTGACGTGTTCTGTTGCCTCAGTGCTCTGGTGCTTGACGTGTTTTGTTGCCTCAGTGCTCTGGTGCTTGACGTGTTCTGTTGCCTCAGTGCTCTGGTGCTTGGAATGTTCTGTTGCCTCAGTACTCTGGTGCTTGTAATGTTCTGTTGCCTCAGTGCTCTGGTGCTTGGAAACGTTGTGTTGCCTCAGTGCTCTGGTGCTAGGAATGTTCTGTTGCTTCAGTTCTCTGGGGCTTGGAATGTTTTGTTTCCTCAGTGCTCTGGTGCTTGGAATGTTCTGTTCCTTCAGTGCTCTGGTGCCAAGAATGTTCTGTTGCCTCAGTGCTCTGGTGCTTGGAATGTTCTGTGGCTTCAGTGATCTGGTACTTGACATGTTCTGTTGCTTCAGTGCTCTGGTGCTTAGAATGCTCTGTTCCTTCAGTGCTCTGGTGCTTGACATGTTCTGTTGCCTCCATGCTCTGGTGCTTGGAATGTTCTGTGGCTTCAGTGCTCTGGTGCTTGGGATGTTCTGTGCCTCAGTGCTCTGGTGCTTGGAATGTTCTGTTGCCTCAGTGCTCTGGTGCATAGAATGTTCTGTTGCCTCAGTGCTCTGGTGCTTGGAATGTTCTGTTGCCTCAGTGCTCTGGTGCTTGGAATGTTCTGTTGCCTCAGTGCTCTGGTTCTTGGAATGTTCTGGTGCCTCAGTGCCCTGGGGCTTGGAATATTCTGTGACTTCAGTGCTCTGGTGCTTGGAATGCACTGTTGCTTCAGTGCTCTGGTGCTTGGGATGTTCTGTGCCTCAGTGCTCTGGTGCTTGGAATGTTCTGTTGCCTCAGTGCTCTGGTGCATAGAATGTTCTGTTGCCTCAGTGCTCTGGTGCTTGGAATGTTCTGTTGCCTCAGTGCTCTGGTCCTTGGAATGTTCTGTTGCCTCAGTGCTCTGGTGCATAGAATGTTCTGTTGCCTCAGTGCTCTGGTGCTTGGAATGTTCTGTTGCCTCAGTGCTCTGGTGCTTGGAATGTTCTGTTGCCTCAGTGCTCTGGTTCTTGGAATGTTCTGTTGCCTCAGTGCTCTGGGGCTTGGAATGTTCTGTGGCTTCAGTGCTCTGGTGCTTGGAATGCACTGTTGCTTCAGTGCTCTGGTGCTTGGAATGTTCTGTTGCCTCAGTGCTCTGGTGCTTGACATGTGCTGTCCCTCAGTGCTCTGGTGCTTGGAATGTTCTGTTGCCTCAGTGCTCTGGTGCTTGGAATGTTCTGTTGCCTCAGTGCTCTGGTGCTTGGAATGTTCTGTTGCCTCAGTGCTCTGGTGCTTGGAATGTTCTGTTGCCTCAGTGCTCTGGTGCTTGGAATGTTCTGTTGCCTCAGTGCTCTGGTGCTTGACATGTTCTGTTGCCTCACTGCTCTGGTGCTTAGAATGTTCTGTTGACTCAGTGCTCTGGTGCTTGACATGTTCTGTTGCCTCACTGCTCTGGTGCTTAGAATGTTCTGTTGGCTCAGTGCTCTGGTGCTTGACATGTTCTGTTGCCTCCGTGCTCTGGTGCATAGAATGTTCTGTTGCCTCCGTGCTCTGGTGCATAGAATGTTCTGTTGCCTCAGTGCTCTGGTGCTTGGAATGTTCTGTGCCTCAGTGCTCTGGTGCTTGGAATGTTCTGTTCCCTCAGTGCTCTGGTGCTTGACATGTTCTGTTACCTCAGTGCTCTGGTGCTTGGAACGTTCTGTTCCTTCAGTGCTCTGGTGCTTGACATGTTCTGTTGCCTCAGTGCTCTGGTGCTTGGAATGTTCTGTTGCTTCAGTGCTCTGGTACTTAGAATGTTCGGTGGCTTCAGTGGTCTGGTGCTTGGAATGCACTGTTCCTTCAGTGCTCTGGTGCTTAGAATGTTCTGTTGCCTCAGTGCTCTGGTGCTTGACATGTTCTGTTGCCTCAGTTCTCTGGTGCTTAGAATGTTCTGTTGCCTCAGTGCTCTGGTGCTTGGAATGTTCTGTGGCTTCAGTGCTCTGGTGCTTGGAATGCACTGTTGCTTCAGTGCTCTGGTGCTTAGAATGTTCTGTTGCCTCAGTGCTCTGGTGCTTGACATGTTCTGTTGCCTCAGTGCTCTGGTGCTTTACATGTTCTGTGGCTTCAGTGCTCTGGTGCTTGGAATGCACTGTTGCTTCAGTGCTCTGGTGCTTGGAATGTTCTGTTGCCTCAGTGCTCTGGTGCATAGAATGTTCTGTTGCCTCAGTGCTCTGGTGCTTGGAATGTTCTGTTGCCTCAGTGCTCTGCTCCTTGGAATGTTCTGTTCCTTCAGTGCTCTGGTGCTTGACATGTTCTGTTGCCTCCATGCTCTAGTGCTTGGAATGTTCTGTTGCCTCAGTGCTCTGGTGCTTGGAATGTTCTGTTGCCTCAGTGCTCTGGTGCTTGGAATGTTCTGTTGCCTCAGTGCTCTGGTGCCAAGAATGTTCTGTTACTTCAGTGCTCTGGTGCTTAGAATGTTCTGTTTCCTCAGTGCTCTGGTGCTTGACATGTTCTGTTGCCTCAGTGTTCTGGTGCTTAGAATGTTCTGTTGTCTCAGTGCTCTGGTGCTTGGAATGCTCTGTTGCCTCAGTGCTCTGGTGCTTGGAATGCTCTGTTCCTTTAGTGCTCTGGTGCGTGGAATGTTCTGTTGCCTCAGTGCTCGGGTGCTTGACATGTTCTGTGCCTCAGTGCTCTGGTGCTTGGAATGTTCTGTTCCCTCAGTGCTCTGGTGCTTGACATGTTCTGTTGCCTCAGTGCTCTGGTGCTTGGAACGTTCTGTTCCTTCAGTGCTCTGGTGCTTGACATGTTCTGTTGCCTCAGTGCTCTGGTGCTTGGAATGTTCTGTTGCTTCAGTGCTCTGGTGCTTAGAATGTTCGGTGGCTTCAGTGGTCTGGTGCTTGGAATGCACTGTTCCTTCAGTGCTCTGGTGCTTAGAATGTTCTGTTGCCTCAGTGCTCTGGTGCTTGACATGTTCTGTTGCCTCAGTTCTCTGGTGCTTAGAATGTTCTGTTGCCTCAGTGCTCTGGTGCTTGGAATGTTCTGTGGCTTCAGTGCTCTGGTGCTTGGAATGCACTGTTGCTTCAGTGCTCTGGTGCTTAGAATGTTCTGTTGCCTCAGTGCTCGGGTGCTTGACATGTTCTGTTGCCTCAGTGCTCTGGTGCTTTACATGTTCTGTGGCTTCAGTGCTCTGGTGCTTGGAATGCACTGTTGCTTCAGTGCTCTGGTGCTTGGAATGTTCTGTTGCCTCAGTGCTCTGGTGCATAGAATGTTCTGTTGCCTCAGTGCTCTGGTGCTTGGAATGTTCTGTTGCCTCAGTGCTCTGGTCCTTGGAATGTTCTGTTCCTTCAGTGCTCTGGTGCTTGACATGTTCTGTTGCCTCCATGCTCTAGTGCTTGGAATGTTCTGTTGCCTCAGTGCTCTGGTGCTTGGAATGTTCTATTGCCTCAGTGCTCTGGTGCTTGGAATGTTCTGTTGCCTCAGTGCTCTGGTGCCAAGAATGTTCTGTTACTTCAGTGCTCTGGTGCTTAGAATGTTCTGTTTCCTCAGTGCTCTGGTGCTTGACATGTTCTGTTGCCTCGGTGTTCTGGTGGTTAGAATGTTCTGTTGTCTCAGTGCTCTGGTGCTTGGAATGCTCTGTTGCCTAAGTGCTCTGGTGCTTGGAATGCTCTGTTCCTTCAGTGCTCTGGTGCTTGGAATGTTCTGTTGCCTCAGTGCTCTGGTGCTTGACATGTTCTGTTGCCTCACTGCTCTGGTGCTTGACGTGTTCTGTTGCCTCAGTGCTCTGGTGCTTGACGTGTTCTGTTGCCTCAGTGCTCTGGTGCTTGACGTGTTCTGTTGCCTCAGTGCTCTGGTGCTTGGAATGTTCTGTTGCCTCAGTACTCTGGTGCTTGTAATGTTCTGTTGCCTCAGTGCTCTGGTGCTTGGAAACGTTGTGTTGCCTCAGTGCTCTGGTGCTAGGAATGTTCTGTTGCTTCAGTTCTCTGGGGCTTGGAATGTTTTGTTTCCTCAGTGCTCTGGTGCTTGGAATGTTCTGTTCCTTCAGTGCTCTGGTGCCAAGAATGTTCTGTTGCCTCAGTGCTCTGGTGCTTGGAATGTTCTGTGGCTTCAGTGATCTGGTACTTGACATGTTCTGTTGCTTCAGTGCTCTGGTGCTTAGAATGCTCTGTTCCTTCAGTGCTCTGGTGCTTGACATGTTCTGTTGCCTCCATGCTCTGGTGCTTGGAATGTTCTGTGGCTTCAGTGCTCTGGTGCTTGGGATGTTCTGTGCCTCAGTGCTCTGGTGCTTGGAATGTTCTGTTGCCTCAGTGCTCTGGTGCATAGAATGTTCTGTTGCCTCAGTGCTCTGGTGCTTGGAATGTTCTGTTGCCTCAGTGCTCTGGTGCTTGGAATGTTCTGTTGCCTCAGTGCTCTGGTTCTTGGAATGTTCTGGTGCCTCAGTGCCCTGGGGCTTGGAATATTCTGTGACTTCAGTGCTCTGGTGCTTGGAATGCACTGTTGCTTCAGTGCTCTGGTGCTTGGGATGTTCTGTGCCTCAGTGCTCTGGTGCTTGGAATGTTCTGTTGCCTCAGTGCTCTGGTGCATAGAATGTTCTGTTGCCTCAGTGCTCTGGTGCTTGGAATGTTCTGTTGCCTCAGTGCTCTGGTCCTTGGAATGTTCTGTTGCCTCAGTGCTCTGGTGCATAGAATGTTCTGTTGCCTCAGTGCTCTGGTGCTTGGAATGTTCTGTTGCCTCAGTGCTCTGGTGCTTGGAATGTTCTGTTGCCTCAGTGCTCTGGTTCTTGGAATGTTCTGTTGCCTCAGTGCTCTGGGGCTTGGAATGTTCTGTGGCTTCAGTGCTCTGGTGCTTGGAATGCACTGTTGCTTCAGTGCTCTGGTGCTTGGAATGTTCTGTTGCCTCAGTGCTCTGGTGCTTGACATGTGCTGTCCCTCAGTGCTCTGGTGCTTGGAATGTTCTGTTGCCTCAGTGCTCTGGTGCTTGGAATGTTCTGTTGCCTCAGTGCTCTGGTGCTTGGAATGTTCTGTTGCCTCAGTGCTCTGGTGCTTGGAATGTTCTGTTGCCTCAGTGCTCTGGTGCTTGGAATGTTCTGTTGCCTCAGTGCTCTGGTGCTTGACATGTTCTGTTGCCTCACTGCTCTGGTGCTTAGAATGTTCTGTTGACTCAGTGCTCTGGTGCTTGACATGTTCTGTTGCCTCACTGCTCTGGTGCTTAGAATGTTCTGTTGGCTCAGTGCTCTGGTGCTTGACATGTTCTGTTGCCTCCGTGCTCTGGTGCATAGAATGTTCTGTTGCCTCCGTGCTCTGGTGCATAGAATGTTCTGTTGCCTCAGTGCTCTGGTGCTTGGAATGTTCTGTGCCTCAGTGCTCTGGTGCTTGGAATGTTCTGTTCCCTCAGTGCTCTGGTGCTTGACATGTTCTGTTACCTCAGTGCTCTGGTGCTTGGAACGTTCTGTTCCTTCAGTGCTCTGGTGCTTGACATGTTCTGTTGCCTCAGTGCTCTGGTGCTTGGAATGTTCTGTTGCTTCAGTGCTCTGGTACTTAGAATGTTCGGTGGCTTCAGTGGTCTGGTGCTTGGAATGCACTGTTCCTTCAGTGCTCTGGTGCTTAGAATGTTATGTTGCCTCAGTGCTCTGGTGCTTGACATGTTCTGTTGCCTCAGTTCTCTGGTGCTTAGAATGTTCTGTTGCCTCAGTGCTCTGGTGCTTGGAATGTTCTGTGGCTTCAGTGCTCTGGTGCTTGGAATGCACTGTTGCTTCAGTGCTCTGGTGCTTAGAATGTTCTGTTGCCTCAGTGCTCTGGTGCTTGACATGTTCTGTTGCCTCAGTGCTCTGGTGCTTTACATGTTCTGTGGCTTCAGTGCTCTGGTGCTTGGAATGCACTGTTGCTTCAGTGCTCTGGTGCTTGGAATGTTCTGTTGCCTCAGTGCTCTGGTGCATAGAATGTTCTGTTGCCTCAGTGCTCTGGTGCTTGGAATGTTCTGTTGCCTCAGTGCTCTGCTCCTTGGAATGTTCTGTTCCTTCAGTGCTCTGGTGCTTGACATGTTCTGTTGCCTCCATGCTCTAGTGCTTGGAATGTTCTGTTGCCTCAGTGCTCTGGTGCTTGGAATGTTCTGTTGCCTCAGTGCTCTGGTGCTTGGAATGTTCTGTTGCCTCAGTGCTCTGGTGCCAAGAATGTTCTGTTACTTCAGTGCTCTGGTGCTTAGAATGTTCTGTTTCCTCAGTGCTCTGGTGCTTGACATGTTCTGTTGCCTCAGTGTTCTGGTGCTTAGAATGTTCTGTTGTCTCAGTGCTCTGGTGCTTGGAATGCTCTGTTGCCTCAGTGCTCTGGTGCTTGGAATGCTCTGTTCCTTTAGTGCTCTGGTGCGTGGAATGTTCTGTTGCCTCAGTGCTCTGGTGCTTGACATGTTCTGTGCCTCAGTGCTCTGGTGCTTGGAATGTTCTGTTCCCTCAGTGCTCTGGTGCTTGACATGTTCTGTTGCCTCAGTGCTCTGGTGCTTGGAACGTTCTGTTCCTTCAGTGCTCTGGTGCTTGACATGTTCTGTTGCCTCAGTGCTCTGGTGCTTGGAATGTTCTGTTGCTTCAGTGCTCTGGTGCTTAGAATGTTCGGTGGCTTCAGTGGTCTGGTGCTTGGAATGCACTGTTCCTTCAGTGCTCTGGTGCTTAGAATGTTCTGTTGCCTCAGTGCTCTGGTGCTTGACATGTTCTGTTGCCTCAGTTCTCTGGTGCTTAGAATGTTCTGTTGCCTCAGTGCTCTGGTGCTTGGAATGTTCTGTGGCTTCAGTGCTCTGGTGCTTGGAATGCACTGTTGCTTCAGTGCTCTGGTGCTTAGAATGTTCTGTTGCCTCAGTGCTCTGGTGCTTGACATGTTCTGTTGCCTCAGTGCTCTGGTGCTTTACATGTTCTGTGGCTTCAGTGCTCTGGTGCTTGGAATGCACTGTTGCTTCAGTGCTCTGGTGCTTGGAATGTTCTGTTGCCTCAGTGCTCTGGTGCATAGAATGTTCTGTTGCCTCAGTGCTCTGGTGCTTGGAATGTTCTGTTGCCTCAGTGCTCTGCTCCTTGGAATGTTCTGTTCCTTCAGTGCTCTGGTGCTTGACATGTTCTGTTGCCTCCATGCTCTAGTGCTTGGAATGTTCTGTTGCCTCAGTGCTCTGGTGCTTGGAATGTTCTGTTGCCTCAGTGCTCTGGTGCTTGGAATGTTCTGTTGCCTCAGTGCTCTGGTGCCAAGAATGTTCTGTTACTTCAGTGCTCTGGTGCTTAGAATGTTCTGTTTCCTCAGTGCTCTGGTGCTTGACATGTTCTGTTGCCTCAGTGTTCTGGTGCTTAGAATGTTCTGTTGTCTCAGTGCTCTGGTGCTTGGAATGCTCTGTTGCCTCAGTGCTCTGGTGCTTGGAATGCTCTGTTCCTTTAGTGCTCTGGTGCTTGGAATGTTCTGTTGCCTCAGTGCTCTGGTGCTTGGAATGTTCTGTTGCCTCAGTGCTCTGGTCCTTGGAATGTTCTGTTGCCTCAGTGCTCTGGTGCATAGAATGTTCTGTTGCCTCAGTGCTCTGGTGCTTGGAATGTTCTGTTGCCTCAGTGCTCTGGTGCTTGGAATGTTCTGTTGCCTCAGTGCTCTGGGGCTTGGAATGTTCTGTGGCTTCAGTGCTCTGGTGCTTGGAATGCACTGTTGCTTCAGTGCTCTGGTGCTTGGAATGTTCTGTTGCCTCAGTGCTCTGGTGCTTGACATGTGCTGTCCCTCAGTGCTCTGGTGCTTGGAATGTTCTGTTGCCTCAGTGCTCTGGTGCTTGGAATGTTCTGTTGCCTCAGTGCTCTGGTGCTTGGAATGTTCTGTTGCCTCAGTGCTCTGGTGCTTGGAATGTTCTGTTGCCTCACTGCTCTGGTGCTTAGAATGTTCTGTTGACTCAGTGCTCTGGTGCTTGACATGTTCTGTTGCCTCACTGCTCTGGTGCTTAGAATGTTCTGTTGGCTCAGTGCTCTGGTGCTTGACATGTTCTGTTGCCTCCGTGCTCTGGTGCATAGAATGTTCTGTTGCCTCCGTGCTCTGGTGCATAGAATGTTCTGTTGCCTCAGTGCTCTGGTGCTTGGAATGTTCTGTGCCTCAGTGCTCTGGTGCTTGGAATGTTCTGTTCCCTCAGTGCTCTGGTGCTTGACATGTTCTGTTGCCTCAGTGCTCTGGTGCTTGGAACGTTCTGTTCCTTCAGTGCTCTGGTGCTTGGAATGTTCCGTGGCTTCAGTGCTCTGGTGCTTGGAATGCACTGTTGCTTCAGTGCTCTGGTGCTTAGAATGTTCTGTTGCCTCAGTGCTCTGGTGCTTGACATGTTCTGTTGCCTCAGTGCTCTGGTGCTTTACATGTTCTGTGGCTTCAGTGCTCTGGTGCTTGGAATGCACTGTTGCTTCAGTGCTCTGGTGCTTGGAATGTTCTGTTGCCTCAGTGCTCTGGTGCATAGAATGTTCTGTTGCCTCAGCGCTCTGGTGCTTGGAATGTTCTGTTGCCTCAGTGCTCTGGTCCTTGGAATGTTCTGTTCCTTCAGTGCTCTGGTGCTTGACATGTTCTGTTGCCTCCATGCTCTAGTGCTTGGAATGTTCTGTTGCCTCAGTGCTCTGGTGCTTGGAATGTTCTGTTGCCTCAGTGCTCTGGTGCTTGGAATGTTCTGTTGCCTCAGTGCTCTGGTGCCAAGAATGTTCTGTTACTTCAGTGCTCTGGTGCTTAGAATGTTCTGTTTCCTCAGTGCTCTGGTGCTTGACATGTTCTGTTGCCTCAGTGTTCTGGTGCTTAGAATGTTCTGTTGTCTCAGTGCTCTGGTGCTTGGAATGCTCTGTTGCCTCAGTGCTCTGGTGCTTGGAATGCTCTGTTCCTTCAGTGCTCTGGTGCTTGGAATGTTCTGTTGCCTCAGTGCTCTGGTGCTTGACATGTTCTGTTGCCTCGGTGTTCTGGTGCTTAGAATGTTCTGTTGTCTCAGTGCTCTGGTGCTTGGAATGCTCTGTTGCCTAAGTGCTCTGGTGCTTGGAATGCTCTGTTCCTTCAGTGCTCTGGTGCTTGGAATGTTCTGTTGCCTCAGTGCTCTGGTGCTTGACATGTTCTGTTGCCTCACTGCTCTGGTGCTTGACGTGTTCTGTTGCCTCAGTGCTCTGGTGCTTGACGTGTTCTGTTGCCTCAGTGCTCTGGTGCTTGACGTGTTCTGTTGCCTCAGTGCTCTGGTGCTTGGAATGTTCTGTTGCCTCAGTACTCTGGTGCTTGTAATGTTCTGTTGCCTCAGTGCTCTGGTGCTTGGAAACGTTGTGTTGCCTCAGTGCTCTGGTGCTAGGAATGTTCTGTTGCTTCAGTTCTCTGGGGCTTGGAATGTTTTGTTTCCTCAGTGCTCTGGTGCTTGGAATGTTCTGTTCCTTCAGTGCTCTGGTGCCAAGAATGTTCTGTTGCCTCAGTGCTCTGGTGCTTGGAATGTTCTGTGGCTTCAGTGATCTGGTACTTGACATGTTCTGTTGCTTCAGTGCTCTGGTGCTTAGAATGCTCTGTTCCTTCAGTGCTCTGGTGCTTGACATGTTCTGTTGCCTCCATGCTCTGGTGCTTGGAATGTTCTGTGGCTTCAGTGCTCTGGTGCTTGGGATGTTCTGTGCCTCAGTGCTCTGGTGCTTGGAATGTTCTGTTGCCTCAGTGCTCTGGTGCATAGAATGTTCTGTTGCCTCAGTGCTCTGGTGCTTGGAATGTTCTGTTGCCTCAGTGCTCTGGTGCTTGGAATGTTCTGTTGCCTCAGTGCTCTGGTTCTTGGAATGTTCTGGTGCCTCAGTGCCCTGGGGCTTGGAATATTCTGTGACGTCAGTGCTCTGGTGCTTGGAATGCACTGTTGCTTCAGTGCTCTGGTGCTTGGGATGTTCTGTGCCTCAGTGCTCTGGTGCTTGGAATGTTCTGTTGCCTCAGTGCTCTGGTGCATAGAATGTTCTGTTGCCTCAGTGCTCTGGTGCTTGGAATGTTCTGTTGCCTCAGTGCTCTGGTCCTTGGAATGTTCTGTTGCCTCAGTGCTCTGGTGCATAGAATGTTCTGTTGCCTCAGTGCTCTGGTGCTTGGAATGTTCTGTTGCCTCAGTGCTCTGGTGCTTGGAATGTTCTGTTGCCTCAGTGCTCTGGTTCTTGGAATGTTCTGTTGCCTCAGTGCTCTGGGGCTTGGAATGTTCTGTGGCTTCAGTGCTCTGGTGCTTGGAATGCACTGTTGCTTCAGTGCTCTGGTGCTTGGAATGTTCTGTTGCCTCAGTGCTCTGGTGCTTGACATGTGCTGTCCCTCAGTGCTCTGGTGCTTGGAATGTTCTGTTGCCTCAGTGCTCTGGTGCTTGGAATGTTCTGTTGCCTCAGTGCTCTGGTGCTTGGAATGTTCTGTTGCCTCAGTGCTCTGGTGCTTGGAATGTTCTGTTGCCTCAGTGCTCTGGTGCTTGGAATGTTCTGTTGCCTCAGTGCTCTGGTGCTTGACATGTTCTGTTGCCTCACTGCTCTGGTGCTTAGAATGTTCTGTTGACTCAGTGCTCTGGTGCTTGACATGTTCTGTTGCCTCACTGCTCTGGTGCTTAGAATGTTCTGTTGGCTCAGTGCTCTGGTGCTTGACATGTTCTGTTGCCTCCATGCTCTGGTGCATAGAATGTTCTGTTGCCTCCGTGCTCTGGTGCATAGAATGTTCTGTTGCCTCAGTGCTCTGGTGCTTGGAATGTTCTGTGCCTCAGTGCTCTGGTGCTTGGAATGTTCTGTTCCCTCAGTGCTCTGGTGCTTGACATGTTCTGTTACCTCAGTGCTCTGGTGCTTGGAACGTTCTGTTCCTTCAGTGCTCTGGTGCTTGACATGTTCTGTTGCCTCAGTGCTCTGGTGCTTGGAATGTTCTGTTGCTTCAGTGCTCTGGTACTTAGAATGTTCGGTGGCTTCAGTGGTCTGGTGCTTGGAATGCACTGTTCCTTCAGTGCTCTGGTGCTTAGAATGTTCTGTTGCCTCAGTGCTCTGGTGCTTGACATGTTCTGTTGCCTCAGTTCTCTGGTGCTTAGAATGTTCTGTTGCCTCAGTGCTCTGGTGCTTGGAATGTTCTGTGGCTTCAGTGCTCTGGTGCTTGGAATGCACTGTTGCTTCAGTGCTCTGGTGCTTAGAATGTTCTGTTGCCTCAGTGCTCTGGTGCTTGACATGTTCTGTTGCCTCAGTGCTCTGGTGCTTTACATTTTCTGTGGCTTCAGTGCTCTGGTGCTTGGAATGCACTGTTGCTTCAGTGCTCTGGAGCTTGGAATGTTCTGTTGCCTCAGTGCTCTGGTGCATAGAATGTTCTGTTGCCTTAGTGCTCTGGTGCATAGAATGTTCTGTTGCCTCAGTGCTCTGGTGCTTGGAATGTTCTGTTGCCTCAGTGCTCTGCTCCTTGGAATGTTCTGTTCCTTCAGTGCTCTGGTGCTTGACATGTTCTGTTGCCTCCATGCTCTAGTGCTAGGAATGTTCTGTTGCCTCAGTGCTCTGGTGCTTGGAATGTTCTGTTGCCTTAGTGCTCTGGTGCTTGGAATGTTCTGTTGCCTCAGTGCTCTGGTGCTTGGAATGTTCTGTTGCCTCAGTGCTCTGCTCCTTGGAATGTTCTGTTCCTTCAGTGCTCTGGTGCTTGACATGTTCTGTTGCCTCCATGCTCTAGTGCTTGGAATGTTCTGTTGCCTCAGTGCTCTGGTGCTTGGAATGTTCTGTTGCCTCAGTGCTCTGGTGCTTGGAATGTTCTGTTGCCTCAGTGCTCTGGTGCCAAGAATGTTCTGTTACTTCAGTGCTCTGGTGCTTAGAATGTTCTGTTTCCTCAGTGCTCTGGTGCTTGACATGTTCTGTTGCCTCAGTGTTCTGGTGCTTAGAATGTTCTGTTGTCTCAGTGCTCTGGTGCTTGGAATGCTCTGTTGCCTCAGTGCTCTGGTGCTTGGAATGCTCTGTTCCTTTAGTGCTCTGGTGCGTGGAATGTTCTGTTGCCTCAGTGCTCGGGTGCTTGACATGTTCTGTGCCTCAGTGCTCTGGTGCTTGGAATGTTCTGTTCCCTCAGTGCTCTGGTGCTTGACATGTTCTGTTGCCTCAGTGCTCTGGTGCTTGGAACGTTCTGTTCCTTCAGTGCTCTGGTGCTTGACATGTTCTGTTGCCTCAGTGCTCTGGTGCTTGGAATGTTCTGTTGCTTCAGTGCTCTGGTGCTTAGAATGTTCGGTGGCTTCAGTGGTCTGGTGCTTGGAATGCACTGTTCCTTCAGTGCTCTGGTGCTTAGAATGTTCTGTTGCCTCAGTGCTCTGGTGCTTGACATGTTCTGTTGCCTCAGTTCTCTGGTGCTTAGAATGTTCTGTTGCCTCAGTGCTCTGGTGCTTGGAATGTTCTGTGGCTTCAGTGCTCTGGTGCTTGGAATGCACTGTTGCTTCAGTGCTCTGGTGCTTAGAATGTTCTGTTGCCTCAGTGCTCTGGTGCTTGACATGTTCTGTTGCCTCAGTGCTCTGGTGCTTTACATGTTCTGTGGCTTCAGTGCTCTGGTGCTAGGAATGCACTGTTGCTTCAGTGCTCTGGTGCTTGGAATGTTCTGTTGCCTCAGTGCTCTGGTGCATAGAATGTTCTGTTGCCTCAGTGCTCTGGTGCTTGGAATGTTCTGTTGCCTCAGTGCTCTGCTCCTTGGAATGTTCTGTTCCTTCAGTGCTCTGGTGCTTGACATGTTCTGTTGCCTCCATGCTCTAGTGCTTGGAATGTTCTGTTGCCTCAGTGCTCTGGTGCTTGGAATGTTCTGTTGCCTCAGTGCTCTGGTGCTTGGAATGTTCTGTTGCCTCAGTGCTCTGGTGCCAAGAATGTTCTGTTACTTCAGTGCTCTGGTGCTTAGAATGTTCTGTTTCCTCAGTGCTCTGGTGCTTGACATGTTCTGTTGCCTCAGTGTTCTGGTGCTTAGAATGTTCTGTTGTCTCAGTGCTCTGGTGCTTGGAATGCTCTGTTGCCTCAGTGCTCTGGTGCTTGGAATGCTCTGTTCCTTTAGTGCTCTGGTGCTTGGAATGTTCTGTTGCCTCAGTGCTCTGGTGCTTGGAATTTTCTGTTGCCTCAGTGCTCTGGTCCTTGGAATGTTCTGTTGCCTCAGTGCTCTGGTGCATAGAATGTTCTGTTGCCTCAGTGCTCTGGTGCTTGGAATGTTCTGTTGCCTCAGTGCTCTGGTGCTTGGAATGTTCTGTTGCCTCAGTGCTCTGGGGCTTGGAATGTTCTGTGGCTTCAGTGCTCTGGTGCTTGGAATGCACTGTTGCCTCAGTGCTCTGGTGCTTGGAATGTTCTGTTGCCTCAGTGCTCTGGTGCTTGACATGTGCTGTCCCTCAGTGCTCTGGTGCTTGGAATGTTCTGTTGCCTCAGTGCTCTGGTGCTTGGAATGTTCTGTTGCCTCAGTGCTCTGGTGCTTGGAATGTTCTGTTGCCTCAGTGCTCTGGTGCTTGGAATGTTCTGTTGCCTCAGTGCTCTGGTGCTTGGAATGTTCTGTTGCCTCACTGCTCTGGTGCTTAGAATGTTCTGTTGACTCAGTGCTCTGGTGCTTGACATGTTCTGTTGCCTCACTGCTCTGGTGCTTAGAATGTTCTGTTGGCTCAGTGCTCTGGTGCTTGACATGTTCTGTTGCCTCCGTGCTCTGGTGCATAGAATGTTCTGTTGCCTCCGTGCTCTGGTGCATAGAATTTTCTGTTGCCTCAGTGCTCTGGTGCTTGGAATGTTCTGTGCCTCAGTGCTCTGGTGCTTGGAATGTTCTGTTCCCTCAGTGCTCTGGTGCTTGACATGTTCTGTTGCCTCAGTGCTCTGGTGCTTGGAACGTTCTGTTCCTTCAGTGCTCTGGTGCTTGGAATGTTCTGTGGCTTCAGTGCTCTGGTGCTTGGAATGCACTGTTGCTTCAGTGCTCTGGTGCTTAGAATGTTCTGTTGCCTCAGTGCTCTGGTGCTTGACATGTTCTGTTGCCTCAGTGCTCTGGTGCTTTACATGTTCTATGGCTTCAGTGCTCTGGTGCTTGGAATGCACTGTTGCTTCAGTGCTCTGGTGCTTGGAATGTTCTGTTGCCTCAGTGCTCTGGTGCATAGAATGTTCTGTTGCCTCAGCGCTCTGGTGCTTGGAATGTTCTGTTGCCTCAGTGCTCTGGTCCTTGGAATGTTCTGTTCCTTCAGTGCTCTGGTGCTTGACATGTTCTGTTGCCTCCATGCTCTAGTGCTTGGAATGTTCTGTTGCCTCAGTGCTCTGGTGCTTGGAATGTTCTGTTGCCTCAGTGCTCTGGTGCTTGGAATGTTCTGTTGCCTCAGTGCTCTGGTGCCAAGAATGTTCTGTTACTTCAGTGCTCTGGTGCTTAGAATGTTCTGTTTCCTCAGTGCTCTGGTGCTTGACATGTTCTGTTGCCTCAGTGTTCTGGTGCTTGGAATGTTCTGTTGTCTCAGTGCTCTGGTGCTTGGAATGCTCTGTTGCCTCAGTGCTCTGGTGCTTGGAATGTTCTGTTCCTTCAGTGCTCTGGTGCTTGACATGTTCTGTTGCCTCAGTGCTCTGGTGCTTAGAATGTTCTGTTACTTCAGTGCTCTGGTGCTTGACGTGTTCTGTTGCCTCAGTGCTTTGGTGCTTAGAATGTTCTGTTGCCTCAGTGCTCTGGTGCTTGGAACGTTCTGTTGCCTCAGTGCTCTGGTGCTTGGAATGCTCTGTTCCTTCAGTGCTCTGGTGCTTGGAATGCTGTGTTTCCTCAGTGCTCTGGTGCTTGGAAAAACAGCCCACCTTACTGCTGAGGAAGCAAGATGGCGGCTGTGTGAGGACCCGCAGAGCAGCAGCGGGGGCGAGACGAGGTGCAGCAACCCTCCCCGACCCCCCCGTAGAAGCGGCGGCTTACCTGGCTGACTCCCGCTGACTCCCGTAAGAGAAGGAGAACCGATGCTGATCGTTCCCTGGTCGTCCGGAGCGACGAGCTTCCAGTGTAGGCGGTCGGCGATCACGGACGGGCTGCTGGTGCTCTGGGTCTGACGTCCGCCCAAACAGCACAAGCGGCGCAGGTAGCACAGGCGGCTACTGCTATACCTTTAAACTCAGAGCAAGTACACCAAGGGTTGGAAGACACATCTCAGCCCACAGTGGATCCGAAATATGGTGAAGGTGATGAAACACCAATGCCACCCAAGAGAGTAAAACAGATGACGCAGCACCCCCGGCAGTCCCCCTCTATTTCAGAGCTATTGATTCGCGGGGGAAGAAGTCAGAAGAACGCGGTTGTGGAGTCGCCTCAACCCCTAGTCCAGGAGCCAATGGCACAGAACCCCAAGGAGAATGGAGAACCTATCCCCCCCCTGGATGAGGTAGAGGGGCATGAAGATATATCATTGCCAACGGCTGCACAGGCAGAGGAACAAGCTGAGGCAAGGGAGCAAGAGACAGCCACAAAGACCCCGGTGGTTACAGGTACTGATGCTGATAAACAATTTGATGGGGCTGCATTAGATAACGGGGGGGATCACTTAGACTTTGTCATCTCCTGCTCATCTGTTGAATGATCAGCTGGTGGAGGCCACGGGACAATGTTTGGTGACTGAAGGGGGCATGGATAAAGGGAAGGAGAAAGAAATCACGCTATGTTGCCCACTAGCTCAGCTCACCCTCACGGATGAAGGGGGTAAGGAGCAAAGATAGCAGTGAGTGCTTCTTCTCGGTGACAGAGGATGCGGAATGGTCCGATGAGGAGAGGAGCTCCCAGGAAGGGAGCAATCTGGATTCGGATAGTGACAGTGATTTAGAACGGGACCCCCCCAGTACGGCCAAAAGACCTGGTGGCCAGGGAGAGACCCGTGCGCATCAGATGCGGGATTTGACCTGGGATCACTCTTCAGCTACGCCGCTACAGGGAAACCCTAATACTGAGGCCCCATCATCGTACCCTCCACTGCTGGATGTCATATATCAGACCATCCTTACGCATAGAGAAGAGGCCAGGCAGGACACCCGGAAGTCACAGGCAGCAATGCGTAAGATGCAGGGGGCTGTTAGAAAACTCTCTAAGGCATGCACCAATGTGGGGGACAGAGTCACTAATTTGGAGGAATGGATTGAGGCAACCGAAGCAGAAGCCGCAGCAGCCTCCTCTAAGGTAGAATCCCAGTGTGCTCAGGTTGTTGACATCCAGTGGAAACTGGAAGATATGGAGAACCGGTTGAGGCGCAACAACCTCCGAGTCTTAGGAGTTCCGGAAGGGGCAGAGGGCTCAGATATTAGGGTCTTCATGATCAACCTGTTCAAAAAGGCATTCCCGGAACTATCTGAGTGGAACTGGGCTGCGGAAATGCAGAGAATCCATCGTACCCCATTTAGAGCTCGCCGGGGAACAGGAAGCGATGATAAACCTAGGGCAGTCTTAATATTTTTTGGTAACTTTGTTCTCCGGCAGATTATATCGGAAAAGGCCCGCCCCGACGCTAAAAGATCTAGTGAGGGGGTTTCTTTCTTCGTGAGGCCAGACTTCTGTCACGCGACAGTGGAGAGGCGGTGGAGACTCCGCCAGCTGATTAAGCCCTCTCAGGACAAGCACACCCAGGCTTATTTAGTAAATCCAGCGCAGCTTAAGATACTGAAAGATGGGAAGACCATATATTTTTCATCAGAAGTTAAGGCAAAGGAGTTCCTGGACTCTCTGTGATTCAAATAGTCTGACTCGTGGAGCTTTAAGTCCGCCAAGGTGTCTAAAATCTAGAATATTTTTTGGGGTGTTTGGTGCACTATCTATCTGAACTGATTGGTTCAACAGTGGGTTTTTGTTTCGTTTCTTAGGGGGGCACGGGTTGGGGGAGGTAAGATATGGTAAAATACGGTTCATATGAATGTGGGGGTTTAAGAAATAGCTGCGCCTATGCCCCATGCTGCTGCACACAACCATCATTAGCTCAGACCAAGGTCTGAGTGCTTCCAGTGGGAGGGGGAAGAGGGAGGGTTCCTCTGGGGGGGCACTGGTGGGAAGGGTAAGGTAGGGTAAAAAAGCAGAAAAAAATGAAAATTTGTGGTACAATGTTTTTTACAGCTTTGGTGTTTTTGGAAAATGGTAAACTTACTTTGGAAATGGATTTTTTTTATGATTATGTTCAGCTGAAAGTAAGGCTATTCTTTAGCAATAAGCATGGCAAATCTTAATGTATATTCAATAAATATAGGGAGGCTTAACGACTGGAGGAAGAGATCAAAATTGGCACAGTTTGTCAAGACCGAGTCCGTAGATATTTTATGCCTTCAGGAAACCCATCTACCATGGGCGAAGAGCTAGCTGCTGAGGGTTGGAGGGTTCAATATTTTGGCATGTTCTACCCAAACGTCAACAGTAAGGGGGGTAGTGATTTTGGGGAAATCCTTTCTGGGGAAGGAAAAACGGGCTAAATCTGACGCACTTGGTAGATGGGCTCTGGTTGAATTGGAGTGTGGTCTTACTATCTGCGGCATATATGGCTCAAATCAGGATGACCCAGAGGTCTTTGAAATTTTGGAAGAGGAACTGTCATCTTGGCCGATTCCCATACTGGTCTGTGGTGATTTTAATATCTCCACGGATCTTTTTGAGGGAAGTTCATATGCTGGCAGAAAACCAAGGGTATTCATGGCTCTCCCCTCTATGATGTTGTCGCATGGTTTAATGGATGTTTGGGGGGCAAAGGAGCCTAGAGATCCAGGCTATACATACTTCTCTTGTCCCCACCAGAGGTATAGTAAATTGGACTATTTCTTAATATCATCTACAGAAATTAGTAAGATCAGTATTAGGAAACTTCCCAAGGTCCTCTCGGATCATAACCCGTTGGCAATTATATACAAAGGCATGGGGCTAGCTAGGAACTGTAGGGCTTGGACATTCAATCGAAAGCTCCTGGCTGATGTACGGTTTGTCGAACATATGAAAAAATGGGCCCGCGAATTCTTTGTTGCCAATCGATATATTGCATCAAGGAATTATGTGTGGGATTCATTTAACGCAGTATTAAGGGGGGAGGTTATCAGTTATTCTGCTCAGTCCAGGAAAAATGAACAAGCCACCAGGGTCAAGCTTTTGGGAGATCTAGGTACGGCAGAAGAACAACACTGTCAAGATATAACCCAAGGAAGGGAAGGTAGAGAGAGCCAAACCAACATCTGCCTTATTAAAGCAGAGTTACAAAAACACTTTGCAGAAAAGGCGGCAGCAGAATATTGGACATACAAGGGGAGGGTGTATGAAACTGGGGAGCAGGCTGGTAAGGAATTAGCGCTAAGGATCAGGCAAGATTATACTAAGAGTATAATAACAAGCATTCGCGAGAATGGACGTGATGTGGTGGAACCCCAGGGCATCCTCTCAATCTTTGCTAATTTCTATGAAACCTTGTATAAGGAGGAAATGGGTGGGACACGCACAACCGGCAGGTATCCGGATAATGGGCCTAAACTGGGACCAGTAGAGAGAGAAAACTTGGAGCTGGATATAACGGGAGATGAGATCCGTGAGGCACTATCTGACCTGGCTGCTGGCAAGGCTGCTGGGCCAGATGGCATCCCTCTCGAGATGTATAAATGCCTCTCGGGAGAGCTTGGTCCAATACTGGTGGATCTATTCAATGGCATCATGGGTACGGGTAAGATCCCGGAAACATGGAAAGATACTAACATCATAGTCTTCCATAAAAAAGGAAAGCCGAGGGAAAACCCAGGGTCATATAGGCCTATATCTCTGATTAATTCTGACAATAAGCTGTAAGCCAAGATCTTGGCTATGCGGTTGGGGAGGGTTATTTGTGGACTCGTCTCCCCCTGGCAGCATGGGTTTATCCCTGGTCGAGGAACGGCGGATCATGTTAGAAGAGCAATCTCGCTGTTCGAGGCCTATGCTGCTGAGGGGAGAGGAGTCACCATGATCCTCCTTGACGCAGAAAAAGCGTTCGATCGCGTCAGGTGGCTTTACCTTTGGAATGTATTGACATGTTCTGTTGCCTCCATGCTCTGGTGCATAGAATGTTCTGTTGCCTCAGTGCTCTGGTGCTTGGATCGTTCTGTTGCCTCAGCGCTCTGGTGCTTGGAATGTTCTGTTACCTCAGTGCTCTGGTGCTTAGAATGTTCTGTTGCCTCAGTGTTCTTGTGCTTAGAATGTTCTGTTGCCTCAGTGCTCTGGTGCTTAGAATGTTCTGTTGCCTCAGTGCTCTGGTGCTTGGAATGTTCTGTTGCTTCAGTGCTCTGGTGCTTGACATGTTCTGTTGCCTCCGTGCTCTGGTGCTTGGAACGTTCTGTTGCCTCAGTGCTCTGGTGCTTGGAATGCTCTGTTCCTTCACTGCTCTGGTGCTTGACATGTTCTGCTGCCTCAGTGCTCTGGTGCTTAGAATGTTCTGTTGCCTCAGTGCTCTGGTGCTTGGAATGTTCCTTGGCTTCAGTGCTCTGGTGCTTGGAATGCTCTGTTGCCTCCGTGCTCTGGTGCATAGAATGTTCTGTTGCCTCAGTGCTGTGGTGCTTGGAATGTTCTGCTCCTTCAGTGCTCTGGTGCTTGACATGTTCTGTTGCCTCAGTGCTCTGGTGCTTAGAATGTTCTGTTCCTTCAGTGCTCTGGTGCTTGACGTGTTCTGTTGCTTCAGTGCTCTGGTGCTTAGAATGTTCTGTGCCTCAGTGCTCTGGTGCTTGGAACGTTCTGTTGCCTCAGTGCTCTGGTGCTTGGAATGCTGTGTTGCCTCAGTGCTCTGGTGCTTGGAATGCTCTGTTCCTTCAGTGCTCTGGTGCTTGGAATGTTCTGTTCCTTCAGTGCTCTGTTGCTTGCAATGTTCTGTTGCCTCAGTGCTCTGGTGCTTGGAATGCTCTGTTGCCTCAGTGCTCTGGTGCTTGGAATGCACTGTTGCTTCACTGCTCTGGTGCTTGACATGTTCTGTTGCTTCAGTGCTCTGGTGCTTAGAATGTTCTGTTCCTTCAGTGCTCTGGTGCTTGACATGTTCTGTTGCCTCAGTGCTCTGGTACTTGGAATGTTCCGTTGCCTCAGTGCTCTGGTGCTTAGAATGTTCTGTTGCCTCAGTGCTCTGGTGCTTTGAATGTTCTGTGGCTTCAGTGCTCTGGTGCTTGGAATGCACTGTTGCCTCAGTGCTCTTGTGCCAAGAATGTTCTGTTACTTCAGTGCTCTGGTGCCTAGAATGTTCTGTTTCCTCAGTGCTCTGGTGCTTGGCATGTTCTGTTGCCTCAGTGTTCTGGTGCATAGAATGTTCTGTTGCCTCAGTGCTCTGGTGCTTGACATGTTCTGTTGCCTCCATGCTCTGGTGCATAGAATGTTCTGTTGCCTCAGTGCTCTGGTGCTTAGAATGTTCTGTTGCCTCAGTGCTCTGGTGCTTGGAATGTTCTGTGGCTTCAGTGCTCTGGTGCTTGGAATGCTGTGTTGCCTCAGTGCTCTGGTGCTTGGAATGTTCTGTTGCCTCGGTGCTCTGGTGCTTGGAATGCTCTGTTCCTTCAGTGCTCTGGTGCTTGGAATGTTCTGTGGCTTCAGTGCTCTGGTGCTTGGAATGCTGTATTGCCTCAGTGCTCTGGTGCTTGGAATGTTCTGCTGCCTCAGTGCTCTGGTGCTTGGAATGTTCTGTGGCTTCAGTGCTCTGGTGCTTGGAATGCACTGTTGCTTCAGTGCTCTGGTGCTTGACATGTTCTGTTGCCTCCGTGCTCTGGTGCATAGAATGTTCTGTTGCCTCAGTGCTGAGGTGCTTGGAATGTTCTGCTCCTTCAGTGCCCTGGTGCTTGACATGTTCTGTTGCCTCAGTGCTCTGGTGCTTGGAATGTTCTGTTCCTTCAGTGCTCTGGTGCTTGACATGTTCTGTTGCCTCAGTGCTCTGGTGCTTAGAATGTTCTGTTCCTTCAGTGCTCTGGTGCTTGACGTGTTCTGTTGCCGCAGTGCTCTGGTGCTTAGAATGTTCTGTGCCTCAGTGCTCTGGTGCTTGGAACGTTCTGTTGCCTCAGTGCTCTGGTGCTTGGAATGCTGTGTTGCCTCAGTGCTCTGGTGCTTGGAATGCTCTGTTCCTTCAGTGCTCTGTTGCTTGCAATGTTCTGTTGCCTCAGTGCTCTGCTGCTTGGAATGCTCTGTTGCCTCAGTGCTCTGGTGCTTGGAATGCACTGTTGCTTCACTGCTCTGGTGCTTGACATGTTCTGTTGCTTCAGTGCTCTGGTGCTTAGAATGTTCTGTTCCTTCAGTGCTCTGGTGCTTGACATGTTCTGTTGCCTCAGTGCTCTGGTACTTGGAATGTTCTGTTGCCTCAGTGCTCTGGTGCTTAGAATGTTCTGTTGCCTCAGTGCTCTGGTGCTTGGAATGTTCTGTGGCTTCAGTGCTCTGGTGCTTGGAATGCACTGTTGCTTCAGTGCTCTGGTGCTTGGAATGTTCTGTTGCCTCAGTGCTCTGGTCCTTGGAATGTTCTGTTGCCTCAGTGCTCTTGTGCCAAGAATGTTCTGTTACTTCAGTGCTCTGGTGCTTAAAATGTTCTGTTTCCTCAGTGCTCTGGTGCTTGGCATGTTCTGTTGCCTCAGTGTTCTGGTGCATAGAATGTTCTGTTGCCTCAGTTTTCTGGTGCATAGAATGTTCTGTTACCTCAGTGCTCTGGTGCTTGGAATATTCTGTTGCCTCAGTGCTCTGGTCCTTGGAATGTTCTGTTGCCTCAGTGCTCTTGTGCCAAGAATGTTCTGTTACTTCAGTGCTCTGGTGTTTAGAATGTTCTGTTTCCTCAGTGCTCTGGTGCTTGACATGTTCTGTTGCTTCAGTGCTCTGGTGCTTAGAATGTTCTGTTGGTTCAGTGCTCTGGTGCTTGTAAATGTAAATGTAAATGTAAATGTACAGGAATTTATATAGCGCAAATCACCGAGCGGTTTCTAAGCGCTTGCTTAGGGAACCCGTCCTGGTATTCCCCTGTGAGATAAGCCCGGCAGGGTATCCACAAGGTGAAAGCCAGGCATCCCGCCGCGAGGGGCCGTTGTGGAGATTAAGCAAGCTATTGCCCAGAGTCGCAGAGTGTGAACCCGTGAATCGAGTAGGCACCGGAGCGAGAATTGTCAAGTCATGGACATTTTAGGACTCAAGAACCCGCCGAGCCGGGAATTGAACCCTGGTCCCGGGCTGACCTCTGCTTCCAGGTCTGCCTCCTCTAACCAGTGAGCCACACTTCTCCACATGGAATGCTCTGTTCCTTCAGTGCTCTGGTGCTTGACATGTTCTGCTGCCTCAGTGCTCTGGTGCTTTGAACGTTCTGTTGCCTCAGTGCTCTGATGCTTGGGATGTTCTGTGCCTCACTGCTCTGGTGCTTGGAATGTTCTGTTGCCTCAGTGCTCTGGGGCTTGGAATGTTCTGTTGCCTCAGTGCTCTGGTGCTTGGAACGTTCTGTTGCCTCAGTGCTCTGGTGCTTGGAATGCTCTGTTCCTTCAGTGCTATGGTGCTTGACATGTTCTGTTGCCTCCATGCTCTGGTGCATAGAATGTTCTGTTGCCTCAGTGCTCTGGTGCTTAGAATGTTCTGTTGCTTCAGTGCTCTGGTGCTTGGAATGTTCTGTGGCTTCAGTGCTCTGGTGCTTGGAATGCTGTGTTGCCTCAGTGCTCTGGTGCTTGGAATGTTCTGTTGCCTCGGTGCTCTGGTGCTTGGAATGCTCTGTTCCTTCAGTGCTCTGGTGCTTGGAATGTTCTGTTCCTTCAGTGCTCTGTTGCTTGCAATGTTCTGTTGCCTCAGTGCTCTGGTGCTTGGAATGTTCTGTTGCCTCAGTGCTCTGGTGCTTGGAACGTTCTGTTGCCTCAGTTCTCTGGTGCTTGGAATGCGGTGTTACCTCAGTGCTCTGGTGCTTGGAATGTTCTGTTGCCTCGGTGCTCTGGTGCTTGGAATGCTCTGTTCCTTCAGTGCTCTGGTGCTTGGAATGTTCTGTTCCTTCAGTGCTCTGTTTGCTTGCAATGTTCTGTTGCCTCAGTGCTCTGGTGCTTGGAATGTTCTGTTGCCTCAGTGCTCTGGTGCTTGGATCGTTCTGTTGCCTCAGTGCTCTGGTGCTTGCAATGTTCTGTTGCCTCAGTGCTCTGGTGCTTGGATCGTTCTGTTGCCTCAGTGCTCTGGTGCTTGGATCGTTCTGTTGCCTCAGTGCTCTGGTGCTTGGAATGTTCTGTTGCCTCAGTGCTCTGGTGCTTGGAATGTTCTGTTGCCTCAGTGCTCTGGTGCTTGGAATGTTCTGTTTCCTCCGTGCTCTGGTGCTTGGAATGTTCTGTTTCCTCAGTGCTCTGGTGCTTGGAATGTTCTGTGCCTCAGTGCTCTGGTGCTTGGAATGTTCTGTGCCTCACTGCTCTGGTGCTTGGAATGTTCTGTGCCTCAGTGCTCTGGTGCTTGGAATGTTCTGTTGCCTCAGTGCTCTGGTGCTTGGAATGTTCTGTTGCCTCAGTGCTCTGGTGCTTGGATCGTTCTGTTGCCTCAGTGCTCTGGTGCTTGGATCGTTCTGTTGCTTCACTGCTCTGGTGCTTAGAATGTTCTGTTGCCTCAGTGCTCTGGTGCTTGGATCGTTCTGTTGCCTCAGTGCTCTGGTGCTTGGAATGCTCTGTTCCTTCAGTGCTCTGGTGCTTGACATGTTCTGCTGCCGCAGTGCTCTGGTGCTTGGAATGTGCTGTTGCCTCAGTGCTCTGTTGCTTTGAACGTTCTGTTGCCTCAGTGCTCTGGTGCTTGGGATGTTCTGTGCCTCAGTGCTCTTGTGCTTGGAATGTTCTGTTGCCTCAGTGCTCTGGGGCTTGGAATGTTCTGTTGCCTCAGTGCTCTGGTGCTTGGAATGTTCTGTGCCTCAGTGCTCTGGTGCTTGGAATGTTCTGTTGCCTCAGTGCTCTGGTGCGTGGAACGTTCTGTTGCCTCGGTGCTCTGGTGCTTGGAACGTTCTGTTGCCTCAGTGCTCTGGTGCTTGGAATGCTCTGTTCCTTCACTGCTCTGGTGCTTGACATGTTCTGCTGCCTCAGTGCTCTGGTGCTTAGAATGTTCTGTTGCCTCAGTGCTCTGGTGCTTGGAATGTTCCTTGGCTTCAGTGCTCTGGTGCTTGGAATGCTCTGTTGCCTCCGTGCTCTGGTGCAGAGAATGTTCTGTTGCCTCAGTGCTGTGGTGCTTGGAATGTTCTGCTCCTTCAGTGCCCTGGTGCTTGACATGTTCTGTTGCCTCAGTGCTCTGGTGCTTGGAATGTTCTGTTCCTTCAGTGCTCTGGTGCTTGACATGTTCTGTTGCCTCAGTGCTCTGGTGCTTAGAATGTTCTGTTCCTTCAGTGCTCTGGTGCTTGACGTGTTCTGTTGCTTCAGTGCTCTGGTGCTTAGAATGTTCTGTGCCTCAGTGCTCTGGTGCTTGGAACGTTCTGTTGCCTCAGTGCTCTGGTGCTTGGAATGCTGTGTTGCCTCAGTGCTCTGGTGCTTGGAATGCTCTGTTCCTTCAGTGCTCTGGTGCTTGGAATGTTCTGTTCCTTCAGTGCTCTGTTGCTTGCAATGTTCTGTTGCCTCAGTGCTCTGGTGCTTGGAATGCTCTGTTGCCTCAGTGCTCTGGTGCTTGGAATGCACTGTTGCTTCACTGCTCTGGTGCTTGACATGTTCTGTTGCTTCAGTGCTCTGGTGCTTAGAATGTTCTGTTCCTTCAGTGCTCTGGTGCTTGACACGTTCTGTTGCCTCAGTGCTCTGGTACTTGGAATGTTCTGTTGCCTCAGTGCTCTGGTGCTTAGAATGTTCTGTTGCCTCAGTGCTCTGGTGCTTGGAATGTTCTGTGGCTTCAGTGCTCTGGTGCTTGGAATGCACTGTTGCCTCAGTGCTCTTGTGCCAAGAATGTTCTGTTACTTCAGTGCTCTGGTGCCTAGAATGTTCTGTTTCCTCAGTGCTCTGGTGCTTGGCATGTTCTGTTGCCTCAGTGTTCTGGTGCATAGAATGTTCTGTTGCCTCAGTGCTCTGGTGCTTGACATGTTCTGTTGCCTCAGTGCTCTGGTGCTTGGAATGCTGTGTTGCCTCAGTGCTCTGGTGCTTGGAATGTTCTGTTGCCTCGGTGCTCTGGTGCTTGGAATGTTCTGTGGCTTCAGTGCTCTGGTGCTTGGCATGCTGTATTGCCTCAGTGCTCTGGTGCTTGGAATGTTCTGCTGCCTCAGTGCTCTGGTGCTTGGAATGTTCTGTGGCTTCAGTGCTCTGGTGCTTGGAATGCACTGTTGCTTCAGTGCTCTGGTGCTTGACATGTTCTGTTGCCTCCGTGCTCTGGTGCATAGAATGTTCTGTTGCCTCAGTGCTGAGGTGCTTGGAATGTTCTGCTCCTTCAGTGCACTGGTGCTTGACATGTTCTGTTGCCTCAGTGCTCTGGTGCTTGGAATGTTCTGTTCCTTCAGTGCTCTGGTGCTTGACATGTTCTGTTGCCTCAGTGCTCTGGTGCTTAGAATGTTCTGTTCCTTCAGTGCTCTGGTGCTTGACGTGTTCTGTTGCCGCAGTGCTCTGGTGCTTAGAATGTTCTGTGCCTCAGTGCTCTGGTGCTTGGAACGTTCTGTTGCCTCAGTGCTCTGGTGCTTGGAATGCTGTGTTGCCTCAGTGCTCTGGTGCTTGGAATGCTCTGTTCCTTCAGTGCTCTGTTGCTTGCAATGTTCTGTTGCCTCAGTGCTCTGCTGCTTGGAATGCTCTGTTGCCTCAGTGCTCTGGTGCTTGGAATGCACTGTTGCTTCACTGCTCTGGTGCTTGACATGTTCTGTTGCTTCAGTGCTCTGGTGCTTAGAATGTTCTGTTCCTTCAGTGCTCTGGTGCTTGACATGTTCTGTTGCCTCAGTGCTCTGGTACTTGGAATGTTCTGTTGCCTCAGTGCTCTGGTGCTTAGAATGTTCTGTTGCCTCAGTGCTCTGGTGCTTGGAATGTTCTGTGGCTTCAGTGCTCTGGTGCTTGGAATGCACTGTTGCTTCAGTGCTCTGGTGCTTGGAATGTTCTGTTGCCTCAGTGCTCTGGTCCTTGGAATGTTCTGTTGCCTCAGTGCTCTTGTGCCAAGAATGTTCTGTTACTTCAGTGCTCTGGTGCTTAAAATGTTCTGTTTCCTCAGTGCTCTGGTGCTTGGCATGTTCTGTTGCCTCAGTGTTCTGGTGCATAGAATGTTCTGTTGCCTCAGTTTTCTGGTGCATAGAATGTTCTGTTACCTCAGTGCTCTGGTGCTTGGAATATTCTGTTGCCTCAGTGCTCTGGTCCTTGGAATGTTCTGTTGCCTCAGTGCTCTTGTGCCAAGAATGTTCTGTTACTTCAGTGCTCTGGTGTTTAGAATGTTCTGTTTCCTCAGTGCTCTGGTGCTTGACATGTTCTGTTGCTTCAGTGCTCTGGTGCTTAGAATGTTCTGTTGGTTCAGTGCTCTGGTGCTTGTAAATGTAAATGTAAATGTAAATGTACAGGAATTTATATAGCGCAAATCACCGAGCGGTTTCTAAGCGCTTGCTTAGGGAACCCGTCCTGGTATTCCCCTGTGAGATAAGCCCGGCAGGGTATCCACAAGGTGAAAGCCAGGCATCCCGCCGCGAGGGGCCGTTGTGGAGATTAAGCAAGCTATTGCCCAGAGTCGCAGAGTGTGAACCCGTGAATCGAGTAGGCACCGGAGCGAGAATTGTCAAGTCATGGACATTTTAGGACTCAAGAACCCGCCGAGCCGGGAATTGAACCCTGGTCCCGGGCTGACCTCTGCTTCCAGGTCTGCCTCCTCTAACCAGTGAGCCACACTTCTCCACATGGAATGCTCTGTTCCTTCAGTGCTCTGGTGCTTGACATGTTCTGCTGCCTCAGTGCTCTGGTGCTTTGAACGTTCTGTTGCCTCAGTGCTCTGATGCTTGGGATGTTCTGTGCCTCACTGCTCTGGTGCTTGGAATGTTCTGTTGCCTCAGTGCTCTGGGGCTTGGAATGTTCTGTTGCCTCAGTGCTCTGGTGCTTGGAACGTTCTGTTGCCTCAGTGCTCTGGTGCTTGGAATGCTCTGTTCCTTCAGTGCTATGGTGCTTGACATGTTCTGTTGCCTCCATGCTCTGGTGCATAGAATGTTCTGTTGCCTCAGTGCTCTGGTGCTTAGAATGTTCTGTTGCTTCAGTGCTCTGGTGCTTGGAATGTTCTGTGGCTTCAGTGCTCTGGTGCTTGGAATGCTGTGTTGCCTCAGTGCTCTGGTGCTTGGAATGTTCTGTTGCCTCGGTGCTCTGGTGCTTGGAATGCTCTGTTCCTTCAGTGCTCTGGTGCTTGGAATGTTCTGTTCCTTCAGTGCTCTGTTGCTTGCAATGTTCTGTTGCCTCAGTGCTCTGGTGCTTGGAATGTTCTGTTGCCTCAGTGCTCTGGTGCTTGGAACGTTCTGTTGCCTCAGTTCTCTGGTGCTTGGAATGCGGTGTTACCTCAGTGCTCTGGTGCTTGGAATGTTCTGTTGCCTCGGTGCTCTGGTGCTTGGAATGCTCTGTTCCTTCAGTGCTCTGGTGCTTGGAATGTTCTGTTCCTTCAGTGCTCTGTTTGCTTGCAATGTTCTGTTGCCTCAGTGCTCTGGTGCTTGGAATGTTCTGTTGCCTCAGTGCTCTGGTGCTTGGATCGTTCTGTTGCCTCAGTGCTCTGGTGCTTGCAATGTTCTGTTGCCTCAGTGCTCTGGTGCTTGGATCGTTCTGTTGCCTCAGTGCTCTGGTGCTTGGATCGTTCTGTTGCCTCAGTGCTCTGGTGCTTGGAATGTTCTGTTGCCTCAGTGCTCTGGTGCTTGGAATGTTCTGTTGCCTCAGTGCTCTGGTGCTTGGAATGTTCTGTTTCCTCCGTGCTCTGGTGCTTGGAATGTTCTGTTTCCTCAGTGCTCTGGTGCTTGGAATGTTCTGTGCCTCAGTGCTCTGGTGCTTGGAATGTTCTGTGCCTCACTGCTCTGGTGCTTGGAATGTTCTGTGCCTCAGTGCTCTGGTGCTTGGAATGTTCTGTTGCCTCAGTGCTCTGGTGCTTGGAATGTTCTGTTGCCTCAGTGCTCTGGTGCTTGGATCGTTCTGTTGCCTCAGTGCTCTGGTGCTTGGATCGTTCTGTTGCTTCACTGCTCTGGTGCTTAGAATGTTCTGTTGCCTCAGTGCTCTGGTGCTTGGATCGTTCTGTTGCCTCAGTGCTCTGGTGCTTGGAATGCTCTGTTCCTTCAGTGCTCTGGTGCTTGACATGTTCTGCTGCCGCAGTGCTCTGGTGCTTGGAATGTGCTGTTGCCTCAGTGCTCTGTTGCTTTGAACGTTCTGTTGCCTCAGTGCTCTGGTGCTTGGGATGTTCTGTGCCTCAGTGCTCTTGTGCTTGGAATGTTCTGTTGCCTCAGTGCTCTGGGGCTTGGAATGTTCTGTTGCCTCAGTGCTCTGGTGCTTGGAATGTTCTGTGCCTCAGTGCTCTGGTGCTTGGAATGTTCTGTTGCCTCAGTGCTCTGGTGCGTGGAACGTTCTGTTGCCTCGGTGCTCTGGTGCTTGGAACGTTCTGTTGCCTCAGTGCTCTGGTGCTTGGAATGCTCTGTTCCTTCACTGCTCTGGTGCTTGACATGTTCTGCTGCCTCAGTGCTCTGGTGCTTAGAATGTTCTGTTGCCTCAGTGCTCTGGTGCTTGGAATGTTCCTTGGCTTCAGTGCTCTGGTGCTTGGAATGCTCTGTTGCCTCCGTGCTCTGGTGCAGAGAATGTTCTGTTGCCTCAGTGCTGTGGTGCTTGGAATGTTCTGCTCCTTCAGTGCCCTGGTGCTTGACATGTTCTGTTGCCTCAGTGCTCTGGTGCTTGGAATGTTCTGTTCCTTCAGTGCTCTGGTGCTTGACATGTTCTGTTGCCTCAGTGCTCTGGTGCTTAGAATGTTCTGTTCCTTCAGTGCTCTGGTGCTTGACGTGTTCTGTTGCTTCAGTGCTCTGGTGCTTAGAATGTTCTGTGCCTCAGTGCTCTGGTGCTTGGAACGTTCTGTTGCCTCAGTGCTCTGGTGCTTGGAATGCTGTGTTGCCTCAGTGCTCTGGTGCTTGGAATGCTCTGTTCCTTCAGTGCTCTGGTGCTTGGAATGTTCTGTTCCTTCAGTGCTCTGTTGCTTGCAATGTTCTGTTGCCTCAGTGCTCTGGTGCTTGGAATGCTCTGTTGCCTCAGTGCTCTGGTGCTTGGAATGCACTGTTGCTTCACTGCTCTGGTGCTTGACATGTTCTGTTGCTTCAGTGCTCTGGTGCTTAGAATGTTCTGTTCCTTCAGTGCTCTGGTGCTTGACACGTTCTGTTGCCTCAGTGCTCTGGTACTTGGAATGTTCTGTTGCCTCAGTGCTCTGGTGCTTAGAATGTTCTGTTGCCTCAGTGCTCTGGTGCTTGGAATGTTCTGTGGCTTCAGTGCTCTGGTGCTTGGAATGCACTGTTGCCTCAGTGCTCTTGTGCCAAGAATGTTCTGTTACTTCAGTGCTCTGGTGCCTAGAATGTTCTGTTTCCTCAGTGCTCTGGTGCTTGGCATGTTCTGTTGCCTCAGTGTTCTGGTGCATAGAATGTTCTGTTGCCTCAGTGCTCTGGTGCTTGACATGTTCTGTTGCCTCAGTGCTCTGGTGCTTGGAATGCTGTGTTGCCTCAGTGCTCTGGTGCTTGGAATGTTCTGTTGCCTCGGTGCTCTGGTGCTTGGAATGTTCTGTGGCTTCAGTGCTCTGGTGCTTGGCATGCTGTATTGCCTCAGTGCTCTGGTGCTTGGAATGTTCTGCTGCCTCAGTGCTCTGGTGCTTGGAATGTTCTGTGGCTTCAGTGCTCTGGTGCTTGGAATGCACTGTTGCTTCAGTGCTCTGGTGCTTGACATGTTCTGTTGCCTCCGTGCTCTGGTGCATAGAATGTTCTGTTGCCTCAGTGCTGAGGTGCTTGGAATGTTCTGCTCCTTCAGTGCACTGGTGCTTGACATGTTCTGTTGCCTCAGTGCTCTGGTGCTTGGAATGTTCTGTTCCTTCAGTGCTCTGGTGCTTGACATGTTCTGTTGCCTCAGTGCTCTGGTGCTTAGAATGTTCTGTTCCTTCAGTGCTCTGGTGCTTGACGTGTTCTGTTGCCGCAGTGCTCTGGTGCTTAGAATGTTCTGTGCCTCAGTGCTCTGGTGCTTGGAACGTTCTGTTGCCTCAGTGCTCTGGTGCTTGGAATGCTGTGTTGCCTCAGTGCTCTGGTGCTTGGAATGCTCTGTTCCTTCAGTGCTCTGTTGCTTGCAATGTTCTGTTGCCTCAGTGCTCTGCTGCTTGGAATGCTCTGTTGCCTCAGTGCTCTGGTGCTTGGAATGCACTGTTGCTTCACTGCTCTGGTGCTTAGAATGTTCTGTTCCTTCAGTGCTCTGGTGCTTGACATGTTCTGTTGCCTCAGTGCTCTGGTACTTGGAATGTTCTGTTGCCTCAGTGCTCTGGTGCTTAGAATGTTCTGTTGCCTCAGTGCTCTGGTGCTTGGAATGTTCTGTGGCTTCAGTGCTCTGGTGCTTGGAATGCACTGTTGCTTCAGTGCTCTGGTGCTTGGAATGTTCTGTTGCCTCAGTGCTCTGGTCCTTGGAATGTTCTGTTGCCTCAGTGCTCTTGTGCCAAGAATGTTCTGTTACTTCAGTGCTCTGGTGCTTAGAATGTTCTGTTTCCTCAGTGCTCTGGTGCTTGGCATGTTCTGTTGCCTCAGTGTTCTGGTGCATAGAATGTTCTGTTGCCTCAGTTTTCTGGTGCATAGAATGTTCTGTTACCTCAGTGCTCTGGTGCTTGGAATATTCTGTTGCCTCAGTGCTCTGGTCCTTGGAATGTTCTGTTGCCTCAGTGCTCTTGTGCCAAGAATGTTCTGTTACTTCAGTGCTCTGGTGTTTAGAATGTTCTGTTTCCTCAGTGCTCTGGTGCTTGACATGTTCCGTTGCTTCAGTGCTCTGGTGCTTAGAATGTTCTGTTGGTTCAGTGCTCTGGTGCTTGTAAATGTAAATGTAAATGTACAGGAATTTATATAGCGCAAATCACCGAGCGGTTTCTAAGCGCTTGCTTAGGGAACCCGTCCTGGTATTCCCCTGTGAGATAAGCCCGGCAGGGTATCCACAAGGTGAAAGCCAGGCATCCCGCCGCGAGGGGCCGTTGTGGAGATTAAGCAAGCTATTGCCCAGAGTCGCAGAGTGTGAACCCGTGAATCGAGTAGGCACCGGAGCGAGAATTGTCAAGTCATGGACATTTTAGGACTCAAGAACCCGCCGAGCCGGGAATTGAACCCTGGTCCCGGGCTGACCTCTGCTTCCAGGTCTGCCTCCTCTAACCAGTGAGCCACACTTCTCCACATGGAATGCTCTGTTCCTTCAGTGCTCTGGTGCTTGACATGTTCTGCTGCCTCAGTGCTCTGGTGCTTTGAACGTTCTGTTGCCTCAGTGCTCTGATGCTTGGGATGTTCTGTGCCTCACTGCTCTGGTGCTTGGAATGTTCTGTTGCCTCAGTGCTCTGGGGCTTGGAATGTTCTGTTGCCTCAGTGCTCTGGTGCTTGGAACGTTCTGTTGCCTCAGTGCTCTGGTGCTTGGAATGCTCTGTTCCTTCAGTGCTATGGTGCTTGACATGTTCTGTTGCCTCCATGCTCTGGTGCATAGAATGTTCTGTTGCCTCAGTGCTCTGGTGCTTAGAATGTTCTGTTGCTTCAGTGCTCTGGTGCTTGGAATGTTCTGTGGCTTCAGTGCTCTGGTGCTTGGAATGCTGTGTTGCCTCAGTGCTCTGGTGCTTGGAATGTTCTGTTGCCTCGGTGCTCTGGTGCTTGGAATGCTCTGTTCCTTCAGTGCTCTGGTGCTTGGAATGTTCTGTTCCTTCAGTGCTCTGTTGCTTGCAATGTTCTGTTGCCTCAGTGCTCTGGTGCTTGGAATGTTCTGTTGCCTCAGTGCTCTGGTGCTTGGAACGTTCTGTTGCCTCAGTTCTCTGGTGCTTGGAATGCGGTGTTACCTCAGTGCTCTGGTGCTTGGAATGTTCTGTTGCCTCGGTGCTCTGGTGCTTGGAATGCTCTGTTCCTTCAGTGCTCTGGTGCTTGGAATGTTCTGTTCCTTCAGTGCTCTGTTTGCTTGCAATGTTCTGTTGCCTCAGTGCTCTGGTGCTTGGAATGTTCTGTTGCCTCAGTGCTCTGGTGCTTGGATCGTTCTGTTGCCTCAGTGCTCTGGTGCTTGCAATGTTCTGTTGCCTCAGTGCTCTGGTGCTTGGATCGTTCTGTTGCCTCAGTGCTCTGGTGCTTGGATCGTTCTGTTGCCTCAGTGCTCTGGTGCTTGGAATGTTCTGTTGCCTCAGTGCTCTGGTGCTTGGAATGTTCTGTTGCCTCAGTGCTCTGGTGCTTGGAATGTTCTGTTTCCTCCGTGCTCTGGTGCTTGGAATGTTCTGTTTCCTCAGTGCTCTGGTGCTTGGAATGTTCTGTGCCTCAGTGCTCTGGTGCTTGGAATGTTCTGTGCCTCACTGCTCTGGTGCTTGGAATGTTCTGTGCCTCAGTGCTCTGGTGCTTGGAATGTTCTGTTGCCTCAGTGCTCTGGTGCTTGGAATGTTCTGTTGCCTCAGTGCTCTGGTGCTTGGATCGTTCTGTTGCCTCAGTGCTCTGGTGCTTGGATCGTTCTGTTGCTTCACTGCTCTGGTGCTTAGAATGTTCTGTTGCCTCAGTGCTCTGGTGCTTGGATCGTTCTGTTGCCTCAGTGCTCTGGTGCTTGGAATGCTCTGTTCCTTCAGTGCTCTGGTGCTTGACATGTTCTGCTGCCGCAGTGCTCTGGTGCTTGGAATGTGCTGTTGCCTCAGTGCTCTGTTGCTTTGAACGTTCTGTTGCCTCAGTGCTCTGGTGCTTGGGATGTTCTGTGCCTCAGTGCTCTTGTGCTTGGAATGTTCTGTTGCCTCAGTGCTCTGGGGCTTGGAATGTTCTGTTGCCTCAGTGCTCTGGTGCTTGGAATGTTCTGTGCCTCAGTGCTCTGGTGCTTGGAATGTTCTGTTGCCTCAGTGCTCTGGTGCGTGGAACGTTCTGTTGCCTCGGTGCTCTGGTGCTTGGAACGTTCTGTTGCCTCAGTGCTCTGGTGCTTGGAATGCTCTGTTCCTTCACTGCTCTGGTGCTTGACATGTTCTGCTGCCTCAGTGCTCTGGTGCTTAGAATGTTCTGTTGCCTCAGTGCTCTGGTGCTTGGAATGTTCCTTGGCTTCAGTGCTCTGGTGCTTGGAATGCTCTGTTGCCTCCGTGCTCTGGTGCAGAGAATGTTCTGTTGCCTCAGTGCTGTGGTGCTTGGAATGTTCTGCTCCTTCAGTGCCCTGGTGCTTGACATGTTCTGTTGCCTCAGTGCTCTGGTGCTTGGAATGTTCTGTTCCTTCAGTGCTCTGGTGCTTGACATGTTCTGTTGCCTCAGTGCTCTGGTGCTTAGAATGTTCTGTTCCTTCAGTGCTCTGGTGCTTGACGTGTTCTGTTGCTTCAGTGCTCTGGTGCTTAGAATGTTCTGTGCCTCAGTGCTCTGGTGCTTGGAACGTTCTGTTGCCTCAGTGCTCTGGTGCTTGGAATGCTGTGTTGCCTCAGTGCTCTGGTGCTTGGAATGCTCTGTTCCTTCAGTGCTCTGGTGCTTGGAATGTTCTGTTCCTTCAGTGCTCTGTTGCTTGCAATGTTCTGTTGCCTCAGTGCTCTGGTGCTTGGAATGCTCTGTTGCCTCAGTGCTCTGGTGCTTGGAATGCACTGTTGCTTCACTGCTCTGGTGCTTGACATGTTCTGTTGCTTCAGTGCTCTGGTGCTTAGAATGTTCTGTTCCTTCAGTGCTCTGGTGCTTGACACGTTCTGTTGCCTCAGTGCTCTGGTACTTGGAATGTTCTGTTGCCTCAGTGCTCTGGTGCTTAGAATGTTCTGTTGCCTCAGTGCTCTGGTGCTTGGAATGTTCTGTGGCTTCAGTGCTCTGGTGCTTGGAATGCACTGTTGCCTCAGTGCTCTTGTGCCAAGAATGTTCTGTTACTTCAGTGCTCTGGTGCCTAGAATGTTCTGTTTCCTCAGTGCTCTGGTGCTTGGCATGTTCTGTTGCCTCAGTGTTCTGGTGCATAGAATGTTCTGTTGCCTCAGTGCTCTGGTGCTTGACATGTTCTGTTGCCTCAGTGCTCTGGTGCTTGGAATGCTGTGTTGCCTCAGTGCTCTGGTGCTTGGAATGTTCTGTTGCCTCGGTGCTCTGGTGCTTGGAATGTTCTGTGGCTTCAGTGCTCTGGTGCTTGGCATGCTGTATTGCCTCAGTGCTCTGGTGCTTGGAATGTTCTGCTGCCTCAGTGCTCTGGTGCTTGGAATGTTCTGTGGCTTCAGTGCTCTGGTGCTTGGAATGCACTGTTGCTTCAGTGCTCTGGTGCTTGACATGTTCTGTTGCCTCCGTGCTCTGGTGCATAGAATGTTCTGTTGCCTCAGTGCTGAGGTGCTTGGAATGTTCTGCTCCTTCAGTGCACTGGTGCTTGACATGTTCTGTTGCCTCAGTGCTCTGGTGCTTGGAATGTTCTGTTCCTTCAGTGCTCTGGTGCTTGACATGTTCTGTTGCCTCAGTGCTCTGGTGCTTAGAATGTTCTGTTCCTTCAGTGCTCTGGTGCTTGACGTGTTCTGTTGCCGCAGTGCTCTGGTGCTTAGAATGTTCTGTGCCTCAGTGCTCTGGTGCTTGGAACGTTCTGTTGCCTCAGTGCTCTGGTGCTTGGAATGCTGTGTTGCCTCAGTGCTCTGGTGCTTGGAATGCTCTGTTCCTTCAGTGCTCTGTTGCTTGCAATGTTCTGTTGCCTCAGTGCTCTGCTGCTTGGAATGCTCTGTTGCCTCAGTGCTCTGGTGCTTGGAATGCACTGTTGCTTCACTGCTCTGGTGCTTAGAATGTTCTGTTCCTTCAGTGCTCTGGTGCTTGACATGTTCTGTTGCCTCAGTGCTCTGGTACTTGGAATGTTCTGTTGCCTCAGTGCTCTGGTGCTTAGAATGTTCTGTTGCCTCAGTGCTCTGGTGCTTGGAATGTTCTGTGGCTTCAGTGCTCTGGTGCTTGGAATGCACTGTTGCTTCAGTGCTCTGGTGCTTGGAATGTTCTGTTGCCTCAGTGCTCTGGTCCTTGGAATGTTCTGTTGCCTCAGTGCTCTTGTGCCAAGAATGTTCTGTTACTTCAGTGCTCTGGTGCTTAGAATGTTCTGTTTCCTCAGTGCTCTGGTGCTTGGCATGTTCTGTTGCCTCAGTGTTCTGGTGCATAGAATGTTCTGTTGCCTCAGTTTTCTGGTGCATAGAATGTTCTGTTACCTCAGTGCTCTGGTGCTTGGAATATTCTGTTGCCTCAGTGCTCTGGTCCTTGGAATGTTCTGTTGCCTCAGTGCTCTTGTGCCAAGAATGTTCTGTTACTTCAGTGCTCTGGTGTTTAGAATGTTCTGTTTCCTCAGTGCTCTGGTGCTTGACATGTTCCGTTGCTTCAGTGCTCTGGTGCTTAGAATGTTCTGTTGGTTCAGTGCTCTGGTGCTTGTAAATGTAAATGTAAATGTACAGGAATTTATATAGCGCAAATCACCGAGCGGTTTCTAAGCGCTTGCTTAGGGAACCCGTCCTGGTATTCCCCTGTGAGATAAGCCCGGCAGGGTATCCACAAGGTGAAAGCCAGGCATCCCGCCGCGAGGGGCCGTTGTGGAGATTAAGCAAGCTATTGCCCAGAGTCGCAGAGTGTGAACCCGTGAATCGAGTAGGCACCGGAGCGAGAATTGTCAAGTCATGGACATTTTAGGACTCAAGAACCCGCCGAGCCGGGAATTGAACCCTGGTCCCGGGCTGACCTCTGCTTCCAGGTCTGCCTCCTCTAACCAGTGAGCCACACTTCTCCACATGGAATGCTCTGTTCCTTCAGTGCTCTGGTGCTTGACATGTTCTGCTGCCTCAGTGCTCTGGTGCTTTGAACGTTCTGTTGCCTCAGTGCTCTGGTGCTTGGGATGTTCTGTGCCTCACTGCTCTGGTGCTTGGAATGTTCTGTTGCCTCAGTGCTCTGGGGCTTGGAATGTTCTGTTGCCTCAGTGCTCTGGTGCTTGGAACGTTCTGTTGCCTCAGTGCTCTGGTGCTTGGAATGCTGTGTTGCCTCAGTGCTCTGGTGCTTGACATGTTCTGTTGCCTCCATGCTCTGGTGCATAGAATGTTCTGTTGCCTCAGTGCTCTGGTGCTTAGAATGTTCTGTTGCTTCAGTGCTCTGGTGCTTGGAATGTTCTGTGGCTTCAGTGCTCTGGTGCTTGGAATGCTGTGTTGCCTCAGTGCTCTGGTGCTTGGAATGTTCTGTTGCCTCGGTGCTCTGGTGCTTGGAATGCTCTGTTCCTTCAGTGCTCTGGTGCTTGGAATGTTCTGTTCCTTCAGTGCTCTGTTGCTTGCAATGTTCTGTTGCCTCAGTGCTCTGGTGCTTGGAATGTTCTGTTGCCTCAGTGCTCTGGTGCTTGGAACGTTCTGTTGCCTCAGTTCTCTGGTGCTTGGAATGCTGTGTTACCTCAGTGCTCTGGTGCTTGGAATGTTCTGTTGCCTCGGTGCTCTGGTGCTTGGAATGCTCTGTTCCTTCAGTGCTCTGGTGCTTGGAATGTTCTGTTCCTTCAGTGCTCTGTTTGCTTGCAATGTTCTGTTGCCTCAGTGCTCTGGTGCTTGGAATGTTCTGTTGCCTCAGTGCTCTGGTGCTTGGATCGTTCTGTTGCCTCAGTGCTCTGGTGCTTGCAATGTTCTGTTGCCTCAGTGCTCTGGTGCTTGGATCGTTCTGTTGCCTCAGTGCTCTGGTGCTTGGATCGTTCTGTTGCCTCAGTGCTCTGGTGCTTGGAATGTTCTGTTGCCTCAGTGCTCTGGTGCTTGGAATGTTCTGTTGCCTCAGTGCTCTGGTGCTTGGAATGTTCTGTTTCCTCCGTGCTCTGGTGCTTGGAATGTTCTGTTTCCTCCGTGCTCTGGTGCTTGGAATGTTCTGTGCCTCAGTGCTCTGGTGCTTGGAATGTTCTGTGCCTCACTGCTCTGGTGCTTGGAATGTTCTGTGCCTCAGTGCTCTGGTGCTTGGAATGTTCTGTTGCCTCAGTGCTCTGGTGCTTGGAATGTTCTGTTGCCTCAGTGCTCTGGTGCTTGGATCGTTCTGTTGCCTCAGTGCTCTGGTGCTTGGATCGTTCTGTTGCTTCACTGCTCTGGTGCTTAGAATGTTCTGTTGCCTCAGTGCTCTGGTGCTTGGATCGTTCTGTTGCCTCAGTGCTCTGGTGCTTGGAATGCTCTGTTCCTTCAGTGCTCTGGTGCTTGACATGTTCTGCTGCCGCAGTGCTCTGGTGCTTGGAATGTGCTGTTGCCTCAGTGCTCTGTTGCTTTGAACGTTCTGTTGCCTCAGTGCTCTGGTGCTTGGGATGTTCTGTGCCTCAGTGCTCTTGTGCTTGGAATGTTCTGTTGCCTCAGTGCTCTGGGGCTTGGAATGTTCTGTTGCCTCAGTGCTCTGGTGCTTGGAATGTTCTGTGCCTCAGTGCTCTGGTGCTTGGAATGTTCTGTTGCCTCAGTGCTCTGGTGCGTGGAACGTTCTGTTGCCTCGGTGCTCTGGTGCTTGGAATGCTCTGTTCCTTCAGTGCTCTGGTGCTTGGAATGTTCTGTTCCTTCAGTGCTCTGGTGCTTGGAATGTTCTGTTGCCTCGGTGCTCTGGTGCTTGGAATGCTCTGTTCCTTCAGTGCTCTGGTGCATAGAATGTTCTGTTCCTTCAGTGCTCTGTTGCTTGCAATGTTCTGTTGCCTCAGTGCTCTGGTGCTTGGAATGTTCTGTGCCTCAGTGCTCTGGTGCTTGACATGTTCTGTCCCTCAGTGCTCTGGTGCTTGGAATGCTCTGTTCCTTCGGTGCTCTGGTGCTTGACATGTTCTGCTGCCGCAGTGCTCTGGTGCTTGGAATGTTCTGCTGCCGCAGTGCTCTGGTGCTTGGAATGTTCTGTGCCTCAGTGCTCTGGTGCTTGGAATGCTCTGTTCCTTCAGTGCTCTGGTGCTTGACATGTTCTGCTGCCGCAGTGCTCTGGTGCTTGGAATGTTCTGTGCCTCAGTGCTCTGGTGCTTGGAATGCTCTGTTCCTTCGGTGCTCTGGTGCTTGACATGTTCTGCTGCCGCAGTGCTCTGGTGCTTAGAATGTGCTGTTGCCTCAGTGCTCTGGTGCTTTGAACGTTCTGTTGCCTCAGTGCTCTGGTGCTTGGGATGTTCTGTGCCTCAGTGCTCTGGGGCTTGGAATGTTCTGTTGCCTCAGTGCTCTGGTGCGTGGAACGTTCTATTGCCTCGGTGCTCTGGTGCTTGGAATGTTCTGTTGCTTCAGTTCTCTGGTGCTTGGAATGTTCTGTTCCTTCAGTGCTCTGATGCTTGGAATGTTCTGTTGCCTCAGTGCTCTGGTGCTTGGAATGTTCTGTTGCCGCAGTTCTCTTGTGCTTGGAATGTTCTGTTGCTTCAGTGCTCTGGTGCTTGGACTGCTCTGTTGCCTCAGTGCTCTGGTGCTTGGAATGTTCTGTTGCCTCAGTGGTCTGGTGCTCACAAGGTTTGATTGCTCCTGGTCTCTGGTGATGAGCGAGACTTTCAGTGTGTGAGACTCACTTGTGATGAGTGAGACTGGGCTGGTGCATAAAGTGTTGTGTTGCTTCGATGCTGTGGTGCTGGGAATATTGTATTGCTTTGATATTTGGTACTTGTTGGAATGTTGTTTTGATTCAGTGCTTGTCCTGAAAGTGTTTTTTTGCTTTGATATTTGGATTGTTCTGTTGCCTCGGTGCTCTGGTGCTTGGAATGTTCTGGTGTTTCAACAATGCAGTGTTTGGAATCTTGTAATGCTTTGATCTCTGAAGCTTAGAATGTTGCTTCTCTTCCACGCTTGGAGGCTTGGGATGTTGTGTTGCTTCAGTGATCTGGGCCTGAGATTCTTGTATTGCTTTGACATTTGGATTGTTGTGTTGCCTCAGTGCTGTTGTCTTGGAATGTTGCATTGCTTCAGTGCGCCTCTGGTCCTTGGAATGTTGTGTTGCTTCAGTGCTCCTCTGATGCTTGGAATGTTGCGTTGCTTCGTGTGCCTCTGGTCCTTGGAATGTTGTGTTGCTTCAGTGCTTCTCTAGTGCATGAAATGTCGCGTTACTTTCGTGCTCTTCTGGTGCTTGGAATGTTGCGTTGCCTTAGTGCTCCTCTAGTGCTTGGATGTTGCATTTTTTCAGTGCTCCTCTAGTCCTTGGAATGTTGTGTTGTTTTAGTATGCCTCTGGTGCTTGGAATATTGTGTTGCTTCCGGGCTTCTCTAGTGCTTGGAATATTGAGTTGCTTTAAGGCTCTTCTGGTGCTTGGAATGTTCTGGTGCTTTGATGATCTGGTACATAGAATGCTGTATTATTTTGATGTTTGGTGCTTGGAATGTTGTGTTGCTTCAGTGCTCCTCCGGTGCTTGGAATGTTGTGCTGCTTCAGTGCTCCTCTGGTGTTTGGAATGTTGTGTTGCTTTCGGGCTTCTTTAGTGCTTGGAATGTTGAGTTCCTTCAGTGCTTCTCTAGTGCTTTGAATGTTTCGTTGCCTCAGTGCTCCTCTAGTCCTTGGAATGTTGTGTTGTTTCAGTATGCCTCTGGTGCTTGGAAAATTGTGTTGCTTCCGTGCTTCTCTACTTCTTGGAATGTTGCATTACTTCAGTGCTCCTCTGGTGCTTGGAATGTTGCTTTTCTTCAGTGCGCCTCTGATGCTTGGAATGTTGCTTTGCTTCAGTGCTCCTCTGGTGCTTGGAATGTTGCGTTACTTCAGTGCGCCTCTGATGCTTGGAATGTTGCGTTGCTGCAGTGCTCCTCTGGTGCTTGGAATGTTGCTTTTCTTCAGTGCGCCTCTGATGCTTGTAATGTTGCGTTGCTACTGTGCGCCTATGATGCTTGGAATGTTGTGTTTCTTCCGTGCGCCTATGATGCTTGGAATGTTGCGTTGCTTCAGTGCTCTTCCAGTGCTTGGAATATTGTGTTGCTTCAGTGCTTTGAATGTTGCGTTACCTCAGTGCTCCTCTAGTGCTTAAACTATTGCATTTCTTCAGTGCTCCTGTAATGCTTGGAATGTTGTGTTGCTTCGTATGCCTCTGGTGCTTGGAATATTGTGTTTCTTCAGTGCTTCTCTAGTGCTTGGAATGTTGCATTGCTGCAGTGCTCCTCTGGTGCTTGGAATGTTGCATTGCTGCAGTGCTCCTCTGGTGCTTGGAAGGTTGTGTTGCTTCCGGGCTTCTCTAGTGCTTGGAATATTGAGTTGCTTCAGTGCTTCTCTAGTGCTTGGAATGTTGCGTTGCTGCAGTGCTCCTCTGGTGCTTGGAATGTTGTATTGCTGCAGTGCTCCTCTGGTGCTTGGAAGGTTGTGTTGCTTCCGGGCTTCTCTAGTGCTTGGAATATTGAGTTGCTTCAGTGTTTCTCTAGTGCTTGGAATGTTGCATTGCTGCAGTGCTCCTCTGGTGCTTGGAATGTTGCATTGCTGCAGTGCTCCTCTGGTGCTTGGAAGGTTGTGTTGCTTCCGGGCTTCTCTAGTGCTTGGAATATTGAGTTGCTTCAGTGCTTCTCTAGTGCTTGGAATGTTGCATTGCTGCAGTGCTCCTCTGGTGCTTGGAATGTTGCGTTGCTGCAGTGCTCCTCTGGTGCTTGGAATGTTGCATTGCTGCAGTGCTCCTCTGGTGCTTGGAAGGTTGTGTTGCTTCCGGGCTTCTCTAGTGCTTGGAATATTGAGTTGCTTCAGTGCTTCTCTAGTGCTTGGAATGTTGCGTTGCTACTGTGCGCCTATGATGCTTGGAATGTTGTGTTTCTTCCGTGCGCCTATGATGCTTGGAATGTTGCGTTGCTTCAGTGCTCTTCCAGTGCTTGGAATATTGTGTTGCTTCAGTGCTTTGAATGTTGCGTTACCTCAGTGCTCCTCTAGTGCTTAAACTATTGCTTTTCTTCAGTGCTCCTGTAATGCTTGGAATGTTGTGTTGCTTCGTATGCCTCTGGTGCTTGGAATATTGTGTTGCTTCAGTGCTTCTCTAGTGCTTGGAATGTTGCATTGCTGCAGTGCTCCTCTGGTGCTTGGAATGTTGCATTGCTGCAGTGCTCCTCTGGTGCTTGGAAGGTTGTGTTGCTTCCGGGCTTCTCTAGTGCTTGGAATATTGAGTTGCTTCAGTGCTTCTCTAGTGCTTGGAATGTTGTGTTGCTACAGTGCTCCTCTGGTGCTTGGAATCTTGCATTGCTTCAGTGCTTGGAATGTTGTGTTGCTTCAGTGCTCCTCCGGTGCTTGGAATGTTGCGCTGCTTCAGTGCTCCTCTGGTGCTTGGAAGGTTGTGCTGCTTCAGTGCTCCTCTGGTGCTTGGAATATTGTGTTGCTTCCGGGCTTCTCTAGTGCTTGGAATATTGAGTTGCTTCAGTGCTTCTCTAGTGCTTGGAATGTTGTGTTGCTGCAGTGCTCCTCTGGTGCTTGGAATCTTGCATTGCTTCAGTGCTTGGAATGTTGTGTTGCTTCAGTGCTCCTCTGGTGCTTGGAAGGTTGTGTTGCTGCAGTGCTCCTCTGGTGCTTGGAAGGTTGTGCTGCTTCAGTGCTCCTCTGGTGCTTGGAATGTTGCGTCGCTTCGGGGCTCCTCTGGTGCTTGGAATGTTGTGTTGCTACAGTGCTCCTCTGGTGCTTGGAAGGTTGTGTTGCTTCTGTGCTCCTCTAGTGCTTGGAATATTGTGTTGCTTCAGTGCTCCTCTGGAGCTTGGAATGTTGTGTTGTTTCAGTGCTCCTCTGGTGCTTGGAAGGTTGTGTTGCTTCAGTGCTCCTCTGGTGCTTGGAATGTTGTGTTGCTTCAGTGTTCTTCCGGTGCTTGGAATGTTGTGTTGCTTCATTGTTCTTCTGGTACTTGGAATGTTGTGTTGCTTCAGTGTTCTTCCGGTGCTTGGAATGTTGTGTTGCTTCAGTGTTCTTCTGGTGCTTGGAATGTTGTGTTTCTTCAGTGCTCCTCTGGTGCTTGGAATGTTGTGTTTCTTCAGTGCTCCTCTGGTGCTTGGAACGTTGCATTGCTTCAGTGTGCCTCTGGTGGTTGGAATGTTGTGTTGCCTCAGTGTGCCTCGGGTGCTTGGAATGTTGTGTTGCTTCTGTGCTTCTTTAGTGTTTGGAATGTTCTGTTACTTCTGTGCTTTTTTGGTGCTTCAAATGTGGCGTTTCTTCAGTGCGCTTCTAGTGCTTGGAATGTTGCGTTGCTTCAGTGCGCCTCTGGTGCTTGGAATGTTGTGTTGCTACAGTGCTCCTCTGGTGCTTGGAATGTTGTTTTGCGTCAGTGCTCTACTGATGCTTGGAATGTTGTGTTTCTTCAGTGCTCCTCTGGTGCTTGGAATGTTGCATTTCTTCCGTGCGCCTATGATGCTTGGAATGTTGCGTTTCTTCAGTGCTCCTCTGATGCTTGGAATGTTGCGTTGCTTCAGTGCGCCTCTGGTACTTGGAATGTTGTGTTGCTTCAGTGCTCTTCTGGTGCTTGGAATGTTACGTTTGTTCAGTGCGACTCTGATGCTTGGAATGTTGCGCTGCTTCAGTGCTCCTCTAGTGCTTGGAATGTTCAGTTTCTTCAGTGCTCCTCTAATGCTTGGAATGTTGTGTTGCTTCAGTGCTCCTCTGGTGCTTGGAATATTGTGTTGCTTCAGTGCTCCTCTGGAGCTTGGAATGTTGTGTTGTTTCAGTGCTCCTCTGGTGCTTGGAAGGTTGTGTTGCTTCAGTGCTCCTCTGGTGCTTGGAATGTTGTGTTGCTTCAGTGCGCCTCTGGTGCTTGGAATGTTGTGTTGCTACAGTGCTCCTCTGGTGCTTGGAATGTTGTTTTGCGTCAGTGCTCTACTGATGCTTGGAATGTTGTGTTTCTTCAGTGCTCCTCTGGTGCTCAGAACGTTGCATTGCTTCAGTGTGCCTCTGGTGGTTGGAATGTTGTGTTGCCTCAGTGTGCCTCTGGTGCTTGGAATGTTGTGTTGCTTCTGTGCTTCTTTAGTGTTTGGAATGTTCTGTTACTTCTGTGCTTTTTTGGTGCTTCAAATGTGGCGTTTCTTCAGTGCGCTTCTAGTGCTTGGAATGTTGCGTTGCTTCAGTGCGCCTCTGGTGCTTGGAATGTTGTGTTGCTACAGTGCTCCTCTGGTGCTTGGAATGTTGTTTTGCGTCAGTGCTCTACTGATGCTTGGAATGTTGTGTTTCTTCAGTGCTCCTCTGGTGCTTGGAATGTTGCATTTCTTCCGTGCGCCTATGATGCTTGGAATGTTGCGTTTCTTCAGTGCTCCTCTGATGCTTGGAATGTTGCGTTGCTTCAGTGCGCCTCTGGTACTTGGAATGTTGTGTTGCTTCAGTGCTCTTCTGGTGCTTGGAATGTTACGTTTGTTCAGTGCGACTCTGATGCTTGGAATGTTGCGCTGCTTCAGTGCTCCTCTAGTGCTTGGAATGTTCAGTTTCTTCAGTGCTCCTCTAATGCTTGGAATGTTGTGTTGCTTCAGTGCTCCTCTGGTGCTTGGAATATTGTGTTGCTTCAGTGCTCCTCTGGAGCTTGGAATGTTGTGTTGTTTCAGTGCTCCTCTGGTGCTTGGAAGGTTGTGTTGCTTCAGTGCTCCTCTGGTGCTTGGAATGTTGTGTTGCTTCAGTGTTCTTCCGGTGCTTGGAATGTTGTGTTGCTTCAGTGTTCTTCTGGTACTTGGAATGTTGTGTTGCTTCAGTGTTCTTCCGGTGCTTGGAATGTTGTGTTGCTTCAGTGTTCTTCTGGTGCTTGGAATGTTGTGTTTCTTCAGTGCTCCTCTGGTGCTTGGAATGTTGTGTTGTAGTGTAGCTCCTATTTTCCCAATAGGCTCTGCGCATTGGAATAGTACCTACAGCAGTAAAGGCCTAGACCAGACGTTAACTAGGTCTACTACTGTCGATACTAGACTTAATTTTTGGGTTTGCCAGCTAAGCTCAGAGTTCGCTAGAAACTTTCTCGAATGTTCAAGGAAGGATTAACTCCCCTGATTAGACAAGAAGGGATTTAGTTTCTGACAACCATAGAACATGACAACTTTGCTCTCCCCTAATCAAGAGTCAATCTCAAGAGTCGTGTGAGCACAAGGCAATTATTTTACTCAGTCAGTACGTGCATTCTTAGTCTCATCAGAATGTAGAGAAAAGGAAGAGACGGGCGTGTTCAATAAAAGATGTTATTTATTGATCAGTCTCTTTTCTCGTACAAGAGAAATGGATCGATATTATTGCAATACTTATAGTTAAGTAAAGTGCATACATTAGAAGCAATAGTATAAAATAATACTGTAAAAACATTGATATGGTTTCTGAGCCATATGATGTTTAAAATGATTAAAATATATTTACATACACATATACATTTGACTAAACGTACTCAACTGGTGTTTCTAAATACGCCTACCCCGTGTACCTGACCTAAGTCTAATACGTGGGCGGGAATAGAAAGTTACAGTTTAAGTTAAGTTTGTTTTTGCCAAGTGAATAACTAAAGAATTCTCTGTGAGGGGTTATTCAGTTCTGTACCTGGAATTTAGGATGAATGAGGAATGGTATCTCTTTCTCTGCTCTCGATATTCCAGGCTGCCTGCGAGAGCTGCCCAGAAGCGCCGGTGCTGGGTCTCTCGGCTTGAGATAGCAGCGCGTCTCTCAGCGCGTCAGGAAGGCGGGGCTGCTGCCTGCGGGGTCTGCTTCTGCTCTCGGCTTCGGCAAGTATGGCTGCTCCGTCTTGTCACCACGCGTGTGTTTGCATAGGGCAAGGTCGGCAATATTTATACCTTAAAGGTGCCGGGATTGACGTAAGGATGGACATAGGTACGTCAATAAAGATGTCATACGACTTGCTCGTTAGCACATTCTTTACTAAAGTTCTCTGTGAAATCAAAACAATGGCCGCACGGATTATCCAGGTTGTCATAGGTTTGATTTGTTATGAGAACGTCGTATGCCTTATCAGGGGCTGGAGGAATGTCGCTTGTCTAATTAGATCTCAAGCGTTATGACCTAATCAGATAACACGTTCCTGTGCCGTAGTGTGACTGCGTCAGATAACGGTATCTGCATCATGGGGGATTTCTTGCCTCATGGGCTGACTGTTAGTTAACTAGCTAGTTAGTTTAACCAGAATAGGGTCAGGAATAGGGGGATCGATTCAGAACCTGTAGAAATACACGACACCCACTCCACGCTAACTATGGTCATATCTACTAATCTATGCATAGTATAACATAGTACAACATACTATAGAGTATAGTGTATACCTTACCACCCCAAAATACATAAATGCATTTCGAAATTTTCAAATATACTGAAAAATTGCAGTCATATATATTGTATGCACTTAAGCTATGAATTAAATGCAAAAGTAAACACGCATTTTATGCATTATTGCTTGTTGGTATATGAGAAATACACATGAAATGGCTCTTAATATGGCTATACAGAAAAAAAGTCGAAACCATTTCATCACATAAAATCTTTTTTGTGAACATACCAGCGGGCAGCTAAAGTCTATAAAGTATCTAAAAATAGAAATCTTAGTTCTCTAGGAATAGTTTCTTACTTTAAGCAGAAGATCAGTGTCCCGGTAAAAAATATATAGAAAAATATTTTAAGGGCTTGCTGAAAAAATTGCTGTCCGTGAACTGGATTGTAATTGTTCATGTGACTTTTATTTTTAAAGTTGAAGGCCGAATTCAGGGAACGCCGTGTGCGAGTTTACTCAAAAGTCTCTATTTCTGTTCCGGAGAGAACATCATATCATTCAGGCTTTCGAAAAAACTGTCAACAGCTTCATGGGAAAGTTCCACTAAGTCGGAAATAGGGGTAACCATGCATTCATGCGCATGATTGTCTGCATTGACATTCTGATTTGCATTGCTGACAGAAGGTCGTACCTGTTCGATGCTGCTTTCATCTTGAACTTCACTACCCTTCAATCGCAGTGGTGAAGATTCCAGGAATGCCGTCATCAAAATTGGCAGCCTTTGAGGGCAGCACAAAGCGTGAACCTTGGTAGGAACCAACAGTGTATCTGCATCCACCGGCGCATCCGATTGTAGCGTCAGACAGGTGTCTAACACGCATTCTTCTCCGCATAGCAGACACCTTAGTACAGGTAAAACACACCTTTGCCACATTGGTCGAAATGATAGAAACCAAGTCATGTTTAGGTCTCTAAGCCGGGAGAGTCCCAGGATTTTTGATATCCGGTCCCGGTATCCAATGGCTAGGATCGTATCTTCCATTGTCGCGAGAGTTTGATCTGTGACATGGGTTGCCATAACGAAAAATAAGGACTAGGAATAGGATTCCTGCAATTAGTCCCAGGATCAGGGGAAGTCCGCCAAAAATCGAATGGACGAAATCTGGAAAAATACCCAGTATGGCTTTGAATGGTGTTAATGCCATCGAAAATACTGTCTTAAATACCTTTGAGACCCCAGTAGTATCAGAAATATTTAAGATTTCGCTCAGGATTTCCGCGAAATGTACGGGGGAATTAGTTGATAATAATGTATGTATCTCTGCAGTCGTCCTTGCGACTTGTAGATCATACGTTTCTTTAGATGACGTGAGCCTTGTAGGCGTCTGAAGAAGCACTGTTTTCATTCTGCTTAAAGTATCTATTCGAATAGAAGTAATTTTCAAACTGGGCCATGCCCTTGCCTCCCTGTCTGGAAAGGAGCTGGGGAACAAAGAACGTCCACAGCACTTGACCTTCGCCGTCGTAGTGACGAGATAAGGAGTCCCGGGCATAAGACTACAACATCTGCGGTCTACAATAAGAATGTAACTCCCATTATAGAGTCTTTGAAAGAATGGTTCTATTTCAGTTGCAGGTGCGCCTTGCTGGTGACATGAAAGGTTGTATGAATTCCCTTCACAGGCTCCGTGCAAACTAATACCGTTACACAGAAGCGTGCCGCTTAGTGACATAGCACAATTGTTGCCACTAAGAAACACTTTCTGTCCTTTGTTACTGACACATGCATGTGAATAGGGCAGGTTCCAAGTTGTTTTAAGGTACCCCTTTCCCAATTTCTCGTACATGCCAGCCTGTATATATTTTTGGCAGTATTGAAACCTGAAGGTTGAGATTGGAATATTTATGATTCCGTGGATTATCCATTCACTGACAGGTCGTTCTGACATTGTCATTGGTAATCTTTCTAGTTTTTCAATGCTCAAGATTGTATAATCAGCACCCTTCTGTGCCATACCGATTTGTCTATCAGTAAGGTTAAAGATTTGGAATAGTGACGTTGTGTTGATTAAACGCCAAGGCACATAGCCTGAACGCAGATTTTGTAACGTCCAGCCAAGCTGTACAATAGAACGCAATTGTGACTGACCATGTTGTAATAACAGTAAGTCTTGCGATAATATATCGATTGCTGAAGACACAATGCTGTCCAATGAAAATATTCTGGAGGACAGAGTCATTAACCCATTGTCCACTACAGAAAGTGATTTTTCCAAATTAATACGATCAATTTCACGTATTCTTTCTGCTGTTTCAATTTGAGTAACCTTCCATGCCTCATTGTATGCTGCATATACAGAGGCTGCTATGAAACGCTTATGACGCTGTTTGCGTGGTCCCAGTATGAAATCACGCAAGTCAGCACCATCAGTAAGTAAAGTTAGGTGTTGCTTAATTTCAGGCAGTGTGGAAGTTTGTAGCCATTGAAGGCATAATTTGCCCACACTGTAGGTTGTTATTATCCCTGGGTGATGTCTTTGGGGATATCTAGGGTCTGGCCTGGTCATTTTGAAACCCTGTGTTTTATTCAGGAATCTATCTTGACAGTGATTTGTATCTGTGGGCCAGATCAACCATTGTTTCCAATCAGGATGTGTTCTGTTTTGGTTAAGTATATGGTTTATGTCTATTTCTTCATCTGTATCAGAGTTATTGCTAAACATTGTTGGCTTTGGAATAGACAGGTTATTTAAATCCTTGATTTTGGCTAAGCCAAGACAGGTGGTTTGTTGAACAGTGTCATTTAAAAATATCATTTGTTCTGGGATCATGCAGGCTCTAAACAAAGCTTCTAAACCTTGTACTTGCCATTCTTTTGTACCCCAAACACTTTTCAAATCAACATTTTTGTCCCAATAATCAAATCCAAAAGTATTCATTTTTTCAAAGAACGAATCTGAATATATCAATTTTGTGTTGGTTATCATGGTTTTCATCCCTGTCTTGTTTGACAATTTGTAATAAAATGTTTCAGCATTAGTTATGTTAAAACCTGAAAAATATGAATATTTGTCATAAACGGTTCTAGAGCTCCCTTTTGGAGGTGTAGCACAATGTTCCCATTGATTATAATTTAAAACATTTCTAGGTTGTGCAGATTTATGCAAGAAATGGTTACCATAATGGTTATAGCAATACATACTATCATAATTTGTAGAACCCTGCAAATAATCATGTTTTTGTAAATTTAGCAGACATTACTAAGTCAGACATCATATTGTTTATACTTTCAAAGTCCCAATCATCAGCAAATGAGTTTGGTTTTGCAAAGTCACTCAAGGAGATCTTAATTTGGTGTGGATATTTCAGGATCTCGACCGGACCATAAATTTCATAGTCAGTGTTGTCCCAGGCTACCCCACCAGGTATTGGAATTGCTGTGAAGTTGGCTGAAGAAAGTTCTGAAGAAAGTTCTCGTTTCTCGACGTGTGAAGATGTGTGTGGTTTGAGGACCAAGTTGATGTTCTGGCTTGCTGTGTCCATTTTAGCATATTTTCCCTCAATGAAGCGTCCCAAAGTAAATACCATGATGAGCCAAAGTATGAGGATAAATGCACCAAAACCCACCCAAAATTCAATCCATGGAGAAATCAGATATGTTTCTTTTAGTTGTTTCAAAAGTTCCTTTGCTTTGTCTTTAAAGGATTTTGATGATGGCTGTGTCTTTTGTTCGCTGACACCGTCAGAGGAATCATCGAAGTTGATGAAGTAACCAGATGCAGTTCTGTCAATTGTTCCAATTGGTTCAGGATTTTTGTTTTTTGCATTTTCACTTGGTACTTCAGTATAGATTGGTGTGTCTCTGCTAAATGTCTTAATTTGGGTTTTCAGAGGTCTTAGTTCTATTGCATTGTTGCATAGTCCTTGTTGTTCTTCTGTAGGCGTTTCGAATGTGATGAGCCTCTTTGTTAGGACCTCTGTACTGGTAGCAAACCTTGGTGTTCTGCTACTTATTGGGAGTCCACTTGGCCTACTGTTTGTTATCGGCCACATGTTGTGGTTTTACCAGGTCGATCGATACAACTCGGTTCTCCTTTTTTCCAGCAAGTGGCGGTAGTACAACTGATCTTGTCCCGTTGACAGACAAGACAGGAACTGCTTTTCTGTAAGAAGGCCCAAATTCCTTCTTTACCGCGATCTTCTCCCTGACTAGATCCCCGACTTTCGGAATCCAGACAGGTCTTGCTGGGACAGGTGGTGATTCTTCAGTGGTTGTTGGCTGTTGTTTCAACTGTATGTTGCTCAGGTCTTTTCTTGTTTTGTTTAAGTCCTGCAAAATAGCCAAACGGTCTTTGACATCAAAGCTTTTTTCTATTACCACTGAAGTCTGACTATCAAGGTCAGAGATCAACATCCTAGTTCCGAATAATAATTCGTACGGACTGAATCCCTTCAGAGAATTTCTTGGCAGGTTATTTAGACTACGTTGGACACTTAATAGATGTTTGACCCACCCAGCTCCCGAACCTAATATCCTTTCTATTATAGATTGCTTTCTGCCTTGGTTTTTTCTTTACACCATCCCATACCCTCAGGAAGGAAGTGAGAAGATTCCCGCTGGGCTGTGCTCATTTGGCCATGTTTCCCCCCCAGGCTGGATTGCCTGAGTGAAAGAAATGGTCGAACGTAGCATGCTCTTAGCGTATATGCCATTTAGACTCGCAAATCTTGTATAACAGTCCGGACGTCAGCCGAGTGCTGTGGATCTACATTATAAGTGGAACTAGCCTGTATATGTTAATCGCAAGCCTTTCTTTTTGCTGGTAATATTATCTGCAGTCAGATTCCACCGTATTTTATTTTTTCTCTCCCCACTGCGATTTCTGTTGCAGTTTGGGCAGTTTTTTACAAACATGGTATGATGTAGGCTCATGCCTGGCCACCAGTACCGTGATTGTAAATCTTCCAGAGAATCTTTTAGTTTGAGGTGTCCAAGACCCTCACCCATATGTGCGTCTGCGATTAACAAGTGTCTCCTGTCCATGTTTGGAATCACTCTATCCCCCACTCCAGGGATTCGAGCAAAAGGGACGGAGTTTGCATCGATTATGTATGTATAATTGAGTGGATAATTGATCGGTAACGCTGAGCAGTCGCCTTTTGATGACGTTTTCACTGCCAGCAATGTTTCGCCGTCAATGTATTTTAATGTACGCTTTTTTCGATCTACGGGAGCCGGTTTAGTGGCTGCCGCTGCGGCTGCTTCAGCCAATGAATTCCCTACAACGTGAACGCCATCACGCTGATGACTCAGCGAGTGAGTCACGTGAGTCTTTGGTAGTTCTTTTTTCAAAAGAGCTACTTGTTCCCAGAGCAGTCTCTGCTTTATTGGTGCATCTGTGTCATCTTTGTAACCGTTCTGAATCCAAGTCTGCAAATCGCTGTTATATGATTTGACGCAGTAATATGAATCTGACACTATAAGTGTCGGGAATTCGCGATCCGCATTATCTAGCGCCATTTTCAATGCGATTATTTCAGTTTGTTTTTCTGAATTAGTTTCTACTGAGTGTGATTTTGTTAATAGAGGTCTTAGTTTACCTCCGCGCCACACTTCTTTTGTAATCTCACATGTGGGATTGTATGCATGTTCTCCCCAAACGGAGGGTTGAGCATGTCCGTCTGTATAGATTACACAGGCGTAATGTCGTAGAGGCAGAATGTCGATTGGCAGAGGATACGTCTTTTCATATTTTAGATTTTTCAATCCTTCTAGTTCTGGATCAAAGAAGTAGTATACTTTGTCCGTTGTGATTGAATTTACCCATTGTAACCATTCTGGATCCAATGTTGTTGTTGGTAAATTACACAGTGTTGTTAATGCCTCAAAGGCTGATTCAGCTGTTCTGACTGTGATATGTCTACCGTCAGCTATGTCTTTTTCTCTAGCTATTGCGGTTTGAACTGCTTGAACAATTTTTCCTTTGTTGCTGAATCTCTGTTCAGCTTTTGTGTACAAGTGTGATTTAAATGCAATTGGTACCTTTTCTCCCTCATTAGAGGTCAGGTATGTGAATCCGCATCTCCCTGGGATGACTCGGATCACAAGGTTGCGTGTATTATCACGGGTTTCTAATTTTGTTTTAATTAGCATGTCTGTTTGTAAGGATCTCAAAATTTCTGTGTGTGTTTGAGTCCAACTGGATCTTTTAAAGTCTGGCTTAATTAGATCATAAAGGGGTTTGACCCTTTCTGCGTAATTTGCAATGTATGTTCTTCCGAAATTTAGGAAGCCTAGAATTGACTGTAGGTTTTTTAGTGTTTTAGGAGCTTGGATTACGGCACATTTCTCTAGGAAATTGTCTGCCAGGCTTTTGCCTTCACTTGATAACTCATATCCTAAGAATAGGACCGTCAGATGGGCAATTCTGGATTTTTTGAAGTTGAATTTGTAACCCTCTGCAGCGAAACCAAGTATTATGGTGTTCACTCTTTTCAAGTGAGTCTCCAAGTCATCATCTGTTAAGTAAATGTCATCGACATAAGATAATGCTTCATCATCATATAGTTGTAGTAATTCTGTTACTCTCGCTGAGAATACCCCCGGGCTGTTCTTGTACCCCTGGGCTAACCGACAGAATTGTTTTTGAGTGCCATTTACTGAGAATGCAGTTAAATATCTGCTCTCTGGTGCTATGTTTTGACAAAAGAATCCATTGGAGATGTCCAAGGTTGTTTTGTATTTTTTGCGCACTATGTTATTCATTAGTGCAGCACTGTGTGAGTTTTGCACTGCAAAAGTTTTGCAACATGTGTTAAGGTGTCGGTAATCCAAAACTAGACGGTACGAATTGTCTGGTTTGGAGACCGGAAACAAAGGATTGTTCATTTGTGAGGTGCAAGTTTCAATCACCCCCTGGTATTCTAGCTGATCTAGTATTTCATTTACTTGTTTTTTAGCTTCTTGCTTAATTGGGTACTGCCTTTGTGCAGTTGGTTGTGATTTTAACTGGATTTTGTGAGGAGGAGAATCCTCATCCCATCCTACATGATTTTTATATAAAGCAGGTGCTAAGGCCACTGCCCACTTTCTAGCAAGTGTATATTTTTTATGAATCTGGATTTGATTCGAGAAGGCAGGCATAATTACTTCTTCGCCATGAGGGCACTCCCTGACAAACTCTGGTGGCCAGTCTTTTTCAGCTAGAAGGATGTCATAGCCTTTGGATAGGTTATCCCAAAATAGTCCCCTTATTTTCCTAGTCTTATCTCCCTCTATACGTAATGTTATCTCGTATATCTTGTGGGGCTTGCTAACTCTGGTATCCGCAGTTTCCACTTGAAGGTATTCATTCGTGTCCACTGTCTCCAGATGATTCATAAGGACTTTGCGAGCTATGCTCACCTCTGCTGCGCTGTCTAGCATTGTCTGAGCCCACTCTCCGTTTTTCAGTTGTGTCCTCAGTATTCTCGGCATTGTTAACTACCTTGATACTGGCTACCTTCTTTTTTGGAAATTGTAATTTCTTTTTCAGTTGAGCAGGTTCCTTGTCTTTGGACTTGGCGTGCTCTTCTGATCGTCCTCTTCTTTCCGATTTCTGCGAGGAATTCTGAAAAGATTGAGAGGGACGTGTATCAATGTCTTGATATCTATCAGGTTTTTTAATATTATCCCTATTTCTAAGGTTATATCTATTCCCAGAGGGGTCACTCTGGGGTGACCTTTGTCTCGGGTTTGGAGATTTCTCTCTTCGCCTAGGAGACCTTCCTCTGGACTGGAATTTCTTTTCTTTAGGATTGGATTGTTTGTTTCCATCCCAGTTCTTTTTTGGTGAATTATTATTATTAAAAAATATTTTTTCTGGACTTGTAGTCAGTTGCGGTTTTACTGGTATTCCACCTAGACTATCTCTGCCTAGTTCCTCATAGGATTTTTCTATGATTCTGGCAATTTCAGCTGGTTGGTCTGCTATATCTGTCTCTTTTAACCTCTGGCGGATCGCCACGTTTGCTGCTTCACCTTTTATGTTGGCTAGTAATATAGCCGAAACCTGCTTGAAGTCTTTCAGTAATTTCATACCAAGAGTTAAAGCAGGTTCTGGACCGTATTCATCTTGAATTTGTTTTAGCACATCTGGTATCACCGAAATGGATGGGACACCGTGCGTTTTTGTGTAGATGGAAGCAAAGACTGTACCCCAAGTGTCACAGTCCTCAATGTGTGGTGCGATTCCCATTGGGAGACATATAGTCAGAATCCTGTGTTTTTCCAGCGGGGTGGTGTCAGGAAACACCGCCTCTATTTGGGTGATTTTCTGTGCCAACCAGAATGGTATTTGTTCCCGTTTAGCTGGAACTTTACCTAGGCAGGATTGGATGTTCTGTGGTGTAATTTTATTTGTGTTCCCTTGGTGAGGGGTCAGCTGTGGAATTTTAATCGCTGGCTGAATTGTTGAAGTCCGCATTACATACTGAACTAATTGTCTGTGAATTTTTAGTAGTTGTTTTAGCTGTATTAACAGTTGTGGTGCAGGCATCTCGTCGATGTCTGGATGTGGTGTGTATCCGGCTAAGACCGGCCACGTTGCTCCTGGTCTTCCTAAAGGACCGAGCCTTGTAATGTGATTGTTATGTATTAGGGCGCCATCAAATAAGAGCAAATGCTCTTGGAATTTGAGTGGTACTTCCACCTCCTCGAAAGGAGTGTACATTTCAGGAGGTTCCTCTACTTTGTAATAGTGGAAGTACTTTGTTACAGCATTTGCTGCTGGAAAATGTATCCATGTATAGTATACCTCTGTCTGCCGATATTCGTGTGCCTCGATTACGAATATGACTGTGCCACCTCTAGGTGTCAGTCCATTTTCTATAAGTTTTAAGGTTATAGATCTCCTTTTGGCGACCTGGATGAGTATTATATCCGGGTCTGCTGTTTGCATGGTAGCATCAGCATCTGCTATTTCAGTAGCTAATCTAATTGCTTCTCTTTCTTCATCACTTTCAGCCATTTTACTGACAGGATGGTATTATGTTTATTTGCAGATCAGGTTTCTTTATGGAACAAAGATTAGATGCACAATATTCTGGAACTGTTTTATCCTTCAACGTTGACTAGACCAAGAACCATACATAGGAGTTCCCTCCTGCGAGGTTTTGGAGGATATAATAACCTTTCACCCACTCCAGACGTCTTTGGAGTATTTGGGAAAAGGGGTCTGAGTGAGAAAGCACGACTGAGTTACTCTAAATGTCTTACGTTAGTTTTATCGCCCTTTCCAAACGCGTTGGGCGCCATGTAGTGTAGCTCCTATTTTCCCAATAGGCTCTGCGCATTGGAATAGTACCTACAGCAGTAAAGGCCTAGACCAGACGTTAACTAGGTCTACTACTGTCGATACTAGACTTAATTTTTGGGTTTGCCAGCTAAGCTCAGAGTTCGCTAGAAACTTTCTCGAATGTTCAAGGAAGGATTAACTCCCCTGATTAGACAAGAAGGGATTTAGTTTCTGACAACCATAGAACATGACAACTTTGCTCTCCCCTAATCAAGAGTCAATCTCAAGAGTCGTGTGAGCACAAGGCAATTATTTTACTCAGTCAGTACGTGCATTCTTAGTCTCATCAGAATGTAGAGAAAAGGAAGAGACGGGCGTGTTCAATAAAAGATGTTATTTATTGATCAGTCTCTTTTCTCGTACAAGAGAAATGGATCGATATTATTGTAATACTTATAGTTAAGTAAAGTGCATACATTAGAAGCAATAGTATAAAATAATACTGTAAAAACATTGATATGGTTTCTGAGCCATATGATGTTTAAAATGATTAAAATATATTTACATACACATATACATTTGACTAAACGTACTCAACTGGTGTTTCTAAATACGCCTACCCCGTGTACCTGACCTAAGTCTAATACGTGGGCGGGAATAGAAAGTTACAGTTTAAGTTAAGTTTGTTTTTGCCAAGTGAATAACTAAAGAATTCTCTGTGAGGGGTTATTCAGTTCTGTACCTGGAATTTAGGATGAATGAGGAATGGTATCTCTTTCTCTGCTCTCGATATTCCAGGCTGCCTGCGAGGGCTGCCCAGAAGCGCCGGTGCTGGGTCTCTCGGCTTGAGATAGCAGCGCGTCTCTCAGCGCGTCAGGAAGGCGGGGCTGCTGCCTGCGGGGTCTGCTTCTGCTCTCGGCTTCGGCAAGTATGGCTGCTCCGTCTTGTCACCATGCGTGTGTTTGCATAGGGCAAGGTCGGCAAGATTTATACCTTAAAGGTGCCGGGATTGACGTAAGGATGGACATAGGTACGTCAATAAAGATGTCATACGACTTGCTCGTTAGCACATTCTTTACTAAAGTTCTCTGTGAAATCAAAACAATGGCCGCACGGATTATCCAGGTTGTCATAGGTTTGATTTGTTATGAGAACGTCGTATGCCTTATCAGGGGCTGGAGGAATGTCGCTTGTCTAATTAGATCTCAAGCGTTATGACCTAATCAGATAACACGTTCCTGTGCCGTAGTGTGACTGCGTCAGATAACGGTATCTGCATCATGGGGGATTTCTTGCCTCATGGGCTGACTGTTAGTTAACTAGCTAGTTAGTTTAACCAGAATAGGGTCAGGAATAGGGGGATCGATTCAGAACCTGTAGAAATACACGGCAGTGTTTCTTCAGTGCTCCTCTGGTGCTCGGAACGTTGCATTGCTTCAGTGTGCCTCTGGTGGTTGGAATGTTGTGTTGCCTCAGTGTGCCTCTGGTGCTTGGAATGTTGTGTTGCTTCTGTGCTTCTTTAGTGTTTGGAATGTTCTGTTACTTCTGTGCTTTTTTGGTGCTTCAAATGTGGCGTTTCTTCAGTGCGCTTCTAGTGCTGTGAATGTTGCGTTGCTTCAGTGCGCCTCTGGTGCTTGGAATGTTGTGTTGCTACAGTGCTCCTCTGGTGCTTGGAATGTTGTTTTGCGTCAGTGCTCTACTGATGCTTGGAATGTTGTGTTTCTTCAGTGCTCCTCTGGTGCTTGGAATGTTGCATTTCTTCCGTGCGCCTATGATGCTTGGAATGTTGCGTTTCTTCAGTGCTCCTCTGATGCTTGGAATGTTGCGTTGCTTCAGTGCGCCTCTGGTACTTGGAATGTTGTGTTGCTTCAGTGCTCTTCTGGTGCTTGGAATGTTACGTTTGTTCAGTGCGACTCTGATGCTTGGAATGTTGCGCTGCTTCAGTGCTCTTCCAGTGCTTGGAATGTAGTGTTGCTTCAGTGCTCCTCTAGTGCTTGGAATGTTCAGTTTCTTCAGTGCTCCTCTAATGCTTGGAATGTAGTGTTGCTTCAGTGCTCCTCTAGTGCTTGGAATGTAGTGTTGCTTCAGTGCTCCTCTAGTGCTTGGAATGTAGTGTTTGTTCAGTGCTCCTCTGGTGCTTGGAATGTTCTGTTGCTTCAGTGCTTCTAATAATAATAATAATAATAACTTTTATAGAGCGCCTGGTTACACTAAATCCAGTGTGTCCCCGCGCTATAGTGCGGCTAGCAACAGTTAGGCGGACAAGCCCTCTCTCCAAATCCTCAGAAACGGTCCTCCTCCCCCTCAACCTGAGGGGAAGAGATGGGTTTTCAATTGTTTCCGAAACATATGTTCAGAGGTCTCCAGTCGCATTCTCGGTGGAAGTCTGTTCCACTGTTGAGCTGCCTGGACCCGAAAGAGCGTCCACCCATCCGGGCTCTTCTGATCTTGGGACCTTAACCAGCCCCGTCCCCGTGGATCTCAGTTGGCGCGCAGGGGCATAAGGGGTCAGCAGGTCAAAAAGATAGGCGGGCCCTTTCCCCTGCATAATATGGTGACTGATCAGCAGGGTTTCAAAGATCACCTGTTCTTTGATTGGAAACCAACATAGTGACTCAAGGGCTTTCTTAGATGGCGCTCTTTTGGGCAACATCAAGACCATACGGGCAGCCGCATTTTGTATGCGCTGAAGCCGAGTGATACACCTGACGTTAGCTCCCAGGTATAGGGCGTTCCCATAGTCCAGCCTAGATGTGATGGGGGCATGGGCAAGGGTTTTTCTGGCCGTCATCGGCAGTAAATCAAGTGTCTTTCTCATACTTCTCAGAATACCAAAGCACTGTCCTGCCACGCGCCTTGTGTGATACTCAAAGGAGATTTAGTTGTCGAGCCAGATACCCAGATTCCTAACTTGTTCACCGGGAGAAGGTTGAGGCCCCAGCACCTGCGGCCACCATGCCGATGTCCCCACAATCGGCACCTCCGTCTTACTTCCGTTTAATTTCAAACAGGTGTTAGCCATCCAGGCCGCTACTTCCTGAAGACACGTTGAAAAATTACTGGCTGCTGTCTCATTAGGTTGAGTAAGAGACGCAACAAGTTGGGTGTCGTCCGCATAGGATACCACTTGCACCCCAAACCTGTCCGTAATCTCTGCCACTGGAGTTACGTAGAGATTGAAAAGGGTGGGGCTCAAGCTGGACCCCTGAGGCACCCCCTGTTTCAGCCTAGTGTTTTTCGACCAGTAAGGTCCTTCAGTTAATTGGAAGCTGCGATTATGGAGGAACGACGCCAACCACTCCAGAGCTCTACCTGCCACTCCCCCTTTTTTTAAGCACTGCAGCAAGGTGTGATGTGGTACAGTGTCAAAGGCAGCACTTAAATCCAGAAGGATAAGTGCTGCTGTCTGACCTTCATCCACCAACTTCCGTATGATTTCAGTTGATAGGAGCAAAGCGGATTCAGTGGAATAGGACGCCCGAAAGCCAGATTGTGTGGGGTGGAGTAGTTTACCAGTTTCAATATGCTCTGTCAGTTGCATATTAGCAACTTTCTCCGCAATTTTAGCGAAGTAGGGGAGAAGGGAAATTGGGCGCAGATTGTCCGATTGCTTTGCGCTAACATTAGGTTTTTTTTGTAGCGGAAGCCCCACAGCCTCTTTCCAAGCTATCGGGACAATGCCCGACCCGAAGGAGAGCTCTAACAGATGGCGTATGTCTGGTTCAGGGTTTTTATACTTTCCCTTAGTATTTTCGCCGGTCTTGGGTTATTATGGGAAACCGATTTGATTTTAGACGCTATATTCATTAGGATACCCTTCTCTTGTGCTTGGAATGTTGCGTTTCTTCAGTGCGCCTCTGGTGCTTGGAATGTTGTGTTGCTTCAGTGTTCTTCTGGTACTTGGAATGTTGTGTTGCTTCAGTGTTCTTCCGGTGCTTGGAATGTTGTGTTGCTTCAGTGTTCTTCCGGTGCTTGGAATGTGTGTTGCTTCAGTGTTCTTCCGGTGCTTGGAATGTTGTGTTGCTTCAATGTTCTTCCGATGCTTGGAATGTTGTGTTGCTTCAGTGTTCTTCTGGTACTTGGAATGTTGTGTTGCTTCAGTGTTCTTCCGGTGCTTGGAATGTTGTGTTGCTTCAGTGCTCCTCTGGTGCTTGGAATGTTGTGTTGCTTCAGTGCTCCTCTGGTGCTTGGAATGTTGTGTTGCTTCGGTGCTCTTCCGGTGCTTGGAATGGTGCGTTGCTACAGTGCTCCTCTGGTGCTTGGAATGTTGTGTTGCTTCAGTGCTCCTCTGGTGCTTGGAATGTTGTGTTGCTTCAGTGCTCCTCTGGTGCTTGGAATGTTGTGTTGCTACAGTGTTCTTCCGGTGCTTGGAATGTTGTGTTGCTTCAGTGTTCTTCTGGTGCTTGGAATCTTGTGTTGCTACAGTGCTCCTCTGGTGCTTGGAATGTTGTGTTGCTTCAGTGCTCTTCCGGTGCTTGGAATGTTGTGTTGCTTCAGTGCTCTTCCGGTGCTTGGAATGTTGTGTTGCTTCAGTGTTCTTCCGGTGCTTGGAATGTTGTGTTGCTTCAGTGTTCTTCCGGTGCTTGGAATGTTGTGCTGCTTCAGTGCTCCTCTGGTGTTTGGAATGTTGTGTTGCTTCAGTGTTCTTCCGGTGCTTGGAATGTTGTGTTGCTTCAGTGTTCTTCTGGTGCTTGGAATGTTGTGTTGCTACAGTGCTCCTCTGGTGCTTGGAATGTTGTGTTGCTTCAGTGCTCTTCCGGTGCTTGGAATGTTGTGTTGCTTCAGTGGTCTTCCGGTGCTTGGAATGTTGGGTTGCTACAGTGTTCTTCTGGTGCTTGGAATCTTGTGTTGCTACAGTGCTCCTCTGGTGCTTGGAATGTTGTGTTGCTTCAGTGCTCTTCCGGTGCTTGGAATGTTGTGTTGCTTCAGTGCTCCTCTAGTGCTTGGAATGTTGTGTTGCTTCAGTGCTCTTCCGGTGCTTGGAATGTTGTGTTGCTTCAGTGCGTCTCAGGTGCTTGGAATGTTGTGTTGCTTCAGTGTTCTTCTGGTGCTTGGAATGTTGTGTTGCTTCAGTGCTCTTCCGGTGCTTGGAATGTTGTGTTGCTTCAGTGCGTCTCAGGTGCTTGGAATGTTGTGTTGCTTCAGTGTTCTTCTGGTGCTTGGAATGTTGCTTTGCTTCAGTGCTCCTCCGGTGCTTGGAATGTTGCTTTGCTTCAGCGCTCCTCTGGTGCTTGGAATGTGCTTCAGTGCTCCTCTAGTGCTTGGAATGTTGCTTTGCTTCAGTTCTCCTCTGGTGCTTGGAATGTTGTGTTGCTTCAGTGCTCTTCCGGTGCTTGGAATGTTGTGTTGCTTCAGTGCGTCTCTGGTGCTTGGAATGTTGTGTTGCTTCAGTGCTCCTCTGGTGCTTGGAATGTTGTGTTGCTTCAGTGCTCTTCCGATGTTTGGAATGTTGTGTTGCTTCAGTGCTCCTCTGGTGCTTGGAATGTTGTGTTGCTTCAGTGTTCTTCTGGTGCTTGGAATGTTGTGTTGCTACAGTGCTCCTCTGGTGCTTGGAATGTTGTGTTGCTTCAGTGCTCTTCCGGTGCTTGGAATGTTGCGTTGCTTCAGTGCGCCTCTGGTGCTTGGAATGTTGTGTTGCTTCAGTGCTCCTCTGGTGCTTGGAATGTTGTGTTGCTTCAGTGCTCTTCCGGTGCTTGGAATGTTGTGTTGCTGCAGTGCTCTTCTGGTGCTTGGAATGTTGTGTTGCTTCAGGGCTCCTCTGGTGCTTGGAATGTTGTGTTGCTTCAGTGCTCCTCTGGTGCTTGGAATGTTGCGTTGCTTTAGTGCTCTTCTAGTGCTGGGAATGTTACGTTGCTGCAGTGCTCCTCTGGTGCTTGGAATGTTGTGTTGCTTCAGTGCTCTTCTGGTGCTTGGAATGTTGCTTTTCTTCAGTGCGCCTCACGGTGCTTGGAATGTTGTGTTGTTTCGGTGCTCCTCTGGTGCTTGGAATGTTGTGTTGCTTCAGTGCTCTTCTGGTGCTTGGAATGTTGCTTTTCTTCAGTGCGCCTCACGGTGCTTGGAATGTTGTGTTGCTTCAGTGTTCCTCTGGTGCTTATTATGTTGTGTTTCTTCTGTGCTCCTCTGGTGCTTGGAATGTTGTGTTGCTTCAGTGCTCCTCTGGTGCTTGGAATGTTGTGTTGCTTCGGTGCTCCTCTGGTGCTTGGAATGTTGAGTTGCTTCGGTGCTTTTCTGGTGCTTGGAATGTTGAGTTGCTTCGGTGCTTCTCTGGTGCTTGGAATGTTGTGTTGCTTCGGTGCTCCTCTGGTGCTTGGAATGTTGAGTTACTTCGGTGCTTCTCTGGTGCTTGGAATGTTGAGTTGTTTCAGTGTTCTTTTGGTGCTTGGAATGTTGTGCTGCTCTGTGCGCCTCTGGTGCTTGGAAGGTTGTGTTGCTTCAGTGCTCCTCTGGTGCTTGGAATGTTGAGTTACTTCGGTGCTTCTCTGGTGCTTGGAATGTTGAGTTACTTCGGTGCTTCTCTGGTGCTTGGAATGTTGTGCTGCTCTGTGCGCCTCTGGTGCTTGGAAGGTTGTGTTGCTTCAGTGCTCCTCTGGTGCTTGGAATGTTGTTTTGCTTTGAATCCCTGCTCCTCCCCCACCCCCTCATGCTTCCTTCTTCTGTTTGGATTGGTGCTCAGGGCCCACACATTCTTTCTCACTTCCTCTTTCACATTCAGGAGTAAGTCAGGACAAAGTAACACCTGCCACAAAGGTCACTCCACAGGCGCCTCTTTGTGAATCCTGTGCTTTAATGCACGAGGCACACACGCCCCCTGACACCCCCCACCCCTCAGGGCTTCAGCCTGCATTCCTCGACCCCTCGGTCACTGCTGAGAATAGATCCGCCCGTGACTGCTCCGAGTGTGCAGGGACACTCTGCAGAGTGCAGCCTGGGACAGCGGCCGCTGCCCCCACTGGGGGCGGCAGTGCCAGCTCCGAGCGTGCCTACAGGAGCAGCTCAGAGGGCAGACTGTGGGCGCCCACCGCCTGCAGCAGAAGCAATACCGGCCCTGAGCGTGTAGGATGGTCCATACCTGCTGGGAACTCGTCTTGGAACCTGTAGGATAGCTGACACCGCTTGCATCAGCACCGGTGTGGAACCTGTAGGATAGCCGACACTGGTTGCACCAGCACCGGCGTGGAACCTGTAGGATATCCGACACTGGTTGAACCAGCACCGGCGTGGAACCTGTAGGATAGCCGACACTGGTTGCATCAGCACCGGCGTGGAACCTGTAGGATAGCCGACACTGGTTGCATCAGCACCAGCGTGGAACCTGTCGGATAGCCGTCACTTGTTGCATCAGCACCATGGTGGAACCTGTAGGATGGCCTGACACTGGTTGCACCATCTTGGAACCTGTAGGATAGCCGACACTGGTTGCACCATCTTGGAACCTGTAGGATAGATGACACTGTTTGCATCAGCACCGGCGTGGAACCTGTAGGACAGCCGAAACTGGTTGCACCAGCACTGGCGTGGAACCTGTAGGATAGCCAGCACTGGTTGCATCAGCACCAGCGTGGAACCTGTAGGATGGTCTGACACTGGTTGCACCAGCACCAGCGTGGAACCTGTAGGATAGCTGACACTGGTTGCACCAGCACCAGCGTGGAACCTGTAGGATAGCTGACACTAGTTGCACCAGCACTGACGTGGAACCTGTAGGACAGCCGACACTGGTTGCACCAGAACTGACGTGGAACCTGTTGGGTAGCCGACACTGGTTGCACCAGCACCGGCGTGGAACCTGTAGGACAGCCAACACTGGTTGCACCAGCACCGGCGTGGAACCTGTAGGACAGCCGACACTGGTTGCACCAGCACCAGCGTGGAACCTGTAGGATGGTCTGACACTGGTTGCACCAGCACCAGCGTGGAACCTGTAGGATAGCTGACACTGGTTGCACCAGCACCAGCGTGGAACCTGTAGGATAGCTGACACTAGTTGCACCAGCACTGACGTGGAACCTGTAGGACAGCCGACACTGGTTGCACCAGCACTGGCGTGGAACCTGTTGGGTAGCCGACACTGGTTGCACCAGCACCGGCGTGGAACCTGTAGGACAGCCAACACTGGTTGCACCAGCACCGGCGTGGAACCTGTAGGACAACCGACACTGGTTGCACCAGCACCAGCGTGAAACCTGTAGGATGGTCTGACACTGGTTGCACCAGCACCAGCGTGGAACCTGTAGGATGGTCTGACACTGGTTGCACCAGCACCAGCGTCGAACCTGCAGGATAGCTGACACTGGTTGCACCAGCACCGACGTGGAACCTGTAGGACAGCCGACACTGATTGCACCAGCACCGGCGTGGAACATGTAGGATGGCCCGACACTGAGTGCACCAGCGTGGAACCTGTAGGATAGCTGACACTGGTTGCATCAGCACCGGCGTGGAACCTGTAGGATGGCCTGACACTGGTTGCACCAGCACCGGCGTGGAACCTGTAGGATATCCGACACTGGTTGCACCAGCACCGACGTGGAACCTGTAGGACAGCCGACACTGGTTGCACCAGCACCGGCGTGGAACCTGTAGGACAGCCGACACTGGTTGCACCAGCACTGGCGTGAAACCTGTAGGATGGTCTGACACTGGTTGCACCAGCACCAGCGTGGAACCTGTAGGATGGTCTGACACTGGTTGCACCAGCACCAGCGTGGAAACTGCAGGATAGCTGACACTGGTTGCACCAGCACCGACGTGGAACCTGTAGGATATCCGACACTGGTTGCACCAGCACCGGCGTGAAACCTGTAGGATAGCTGACACTGGTTGCACCAGCACCAGCGTGGAACCTGTAGGATAGCTGACACTGATTGCACCAGCACCGGCGTGGAACCTGTAGGATGGCCCGACACTGGTTGCATCAGCACCGGCGTGGAACCTGTAGGATGGCCTGACACTGGTTGCACCAGCACGGCGTGGAACCTGTAGGATATCCGACACTGGTTGAACCAGCACCGGCGTGGAACCTGTTGGGTTTACCCCCTGGGTCACTACCAGCTCAGAACATGTAGGGCAGACGGGCACTGCCAGCTCCAGCAGCAGCTTGGATCACCTTGGCTGGGCCACAGCAGAGCCTGGGCAGAGGACCCCTGGTGTAGCGGGTCTTAGGGCGGTAATTACCCTGGGTGGACCTCCATGGGCTCACCCTAGGAAGGCCAGGATTCCTGCCGGGCCTCCCTGAGCTGCACCCAAGAAGATAAAGTCCTTTGATGGAGCTCCAGGGCTGGGCTGAGGGAGGTGAGTCCCCTGGTGGAGCTTCTCAAGGGGGGCTGTGGGGCTGGACAAGAGGTGGGCTGGTGGGGCTGTGGGGCTGGACAAGAGCTTGGCTGGTGGGGCAGGTGGGGCTGGACAAGAGGTGGGCTGTGGGGCTGGACAAGAGCTGGGCTGGTGGGGCTGGACAAGAGGTGGGCTGGTGGAGCTGTGTGACTGGACAAGAGGTGGGCTGTGGGGCTGGACAAGAGATGGGCTGTGGGGCTGGTGGGGCTGTGGGGCTGGACAAGAGGTGGGCTGTGGGGCTGGACAAGAGGTGGGCTGTGGGGCTGTGGGGCTGGACAAGAGGTGGGCTGTGGGGCTGATTGACTGGACAAGAGGTGGGCTGTGGGGCTGTGGGGCTGGACAAGAGGTGGGCTGTGGGGCTGTGTGACTGGACAAGAGGTGGGCTGTGAGGCTGTGGGGCTGGACAAGAGGTGGGCTGTGGGGCTGGACAAGAGGTGGGCTGTGGGGCTGGACAAGAGGTGGGCTGGTGGAGCTGTGTGACTGGACAAGAGGTGGGCTGTGGGGCTGGACAAGAGGTGGGCTGTGGGGCTGGACAAGAGCTGGGCTGGTGGGGCTGTGGGGCACGATAAGAGGTGAACTGTGGGGCTGGACAAGAGGTGGGCTGGTGGAGCTGTGTGACTGGACAAGAGGTGGGCTGTAGGGCTGGACAAGAGGGTGGCTGGTAGGGCTGGACAAGAAGTGGGCTGGTGGGGCTGTGGGCTGGGCTCAGGGAGGTAAGTACCCTGGTGGAGCTTCACATGTGGAGCTGTGTGACTGGACAAGAGGTGGGCTGTGGGGCTGGACAAGAGGTGGGCTGTGGGGCTGGGCTCAGCATGGCGGGCTTGGGCCATTACTGCATCCCCCGTAATGCGGCATCTGTGGGATGAATAAGTGTCAGGCGGAACCGTAAGAGGGCGATGAGGCCTGCTCTGCCTACCAATCCTCTGACTGACCCCCAAGGCTCGCCCCAGGAATGGAGGTCACTCCGTGGATTGGGTGCTCAGTCCCTCCAGATGACCGGGAATGACTTCTGGAGGCCGGAGTCCTCCGCAGGAGACGTGAACTCCGTCTGAGGGACATTGGCTCCCTGCGTGGCACCTCAACTCACCCTGGTCAGGGTGGACTCAATATCAGAAGAAACAAGCGCGGCGCGTCCACAGACCACAATCTGTTTGTGCACCGACCTGTTCCACTTGGAAGGCAAGTCAATCACAATAGATCTCGCTGGCGACAGCGCTTTCGCGCTGCAACGCCTGGCGAGACCTAAAAAGGGGGGGGGAGGTAGAGGTATAAGCTAGGTCCACCCTCCAAAAACTGTAGTAGACCTGCAAAACCCGAAATATCGGGTAGAGAACCTAGCCAGAGGGGTAATCTCTTAACTCAATTTAAGTTTGAGAATCCACAGGAATGAAAAACGTTTCTTTCTTGAGTCGCCTCACTCACCGGGGTTTCCCCACGGTGACATGCTTCATCATAGGGGCCATCCCAGTCCTCTACGGACTGAGGCGTGCTGCGACTTGCGAATTACGTAGGAGCACTTGTTGTGAGATCTATGTGTAGTGCAGGAAGTGTAGTGGAGGGGACTAAAGTGAGTTTAAAAATACCTGGCTAGTGGGCGAAATTATTTTATTCTTGCTCCTAGTCGGTATGGGCTAAAATGGGGTAAAAACACTAGGAGACCAAGCTATAATGGGTTAGATGTGCCTAGTATTGGTCAACATGTTTCGAGCGTTCCCCAGTGCTCTTCGTCAGGACTACACAGGGACCAGCCCTATGTACGCCACTCCTAAATGACCTTAATAAGCGGAAAAATATATATATTAAATGACGCTGCAACTAATAAGCATGTGTTAGTGAATACATACGATTGAATGATATCACGTAGTATCTGTGGATAGAAAACACAAACAATGTTAAGGGAACCTAAGCCCCCACAATCGCTGTTTTTAGAATGGCAGTAATGTATTATCTATGTACACACAAATCTCATTCATGGTGCGTGAATTGCCTTTCATAGTGCCTGGTTTGGATATAGAAAAGCTGTCAATCACGCTTCTTTTGCATGCTGCCTTATCAATATGTGATTAGCATGTGATTTAAAAATATAAACACAAAGGGCCCGATTCACAGAACTAACTTAAGACAAAATCCTAAACTTACTACTTATGGTATTCACAGAAGTTAGGATTGTGTCTTAAGTTTGTCCTAAGACAAACTTAAGACAGACTTAAGACAGACTTAAACGAGACTCGGTGATTCCGGGATTCCGTGGGTCCTGATCTGCCAGAAAAGGAAGGACTTACTTGACCTGAGAGATCCTGACGTCGTTGTCACCTAACTGGTGCCCCTACCCGACCGCATCTTAGCGCGTCTCTGGGGAGGGCCAGTTTTAATTGCTTCCGCATTTGACGACTCATAGTTGTAGAAAGCTGGTGCGGGAGAGGCAATGACTTCCAAAATGGCCGCCGCGTATTGGCAAATCGTGGTGGCCAAGTTGAGAGTATCGGTTTCTATTAATTAGTTATTGGGACCCCAATGGTACATGTAAAGTGGCGTGAAATAATTATCATGGTTGTTGGGGGGTTGTTTCAAATTGTGCATGATTAAACACTGACTTTTATATGTGAGAGCCAATGCATATGTTTCATTAAAAACAATGTTATAAATTGCTCTCTTTGCAGGGAGTGCCAGAAAAAAAGTGTTTCTCTGGTGTACCCAAAGTATAAAACCCAAATGGCCGCCATGTTGTGGCTTATTGTGTTGTTGATCTTTTTTAGTCCAAAATAAATGTTGGCGCTGCATTGGTACATAATATGCGTCAGATGGGTGTTGTTTGGTGAACCCCAGATTGTCTTGGGTAAAAAAAAACTTTCTAAAGGAAGATTTTGTCCTAAAAGCTAATTTAGAATCTAGTAGTTCATGTATACCCCCAGGTCGGGTTGGTTATGTGGCCAAAGGGAGGTTTTGTATGAATAATTGTCCCCATGGGATATCATCATTGAGGCCCTCACTGTCTGAAAGTAACTTAACCCGTTGGCTGCTGCCGTCGGCCATTGGCCGACGGCAGCCCTACCTCGCTGGTGCTGCTGTCGGCCAATGGCCGACGCAACCGCGCCCGTTTTTTAAAACGGCCGCAATGCCGCAAAAAAGCGGAAGAAGCCAATGGGTTAAACACCCAGCGTTGTTATTTTTCATGTAGTTTCTTCTCAATGTTTGTGTGATTGATTATGTTTTCCAGGACCACCCACTTCATATCATTAGGGGTATGTTGTTTTCCCAAGAAATGGGTTGTTGTTCTAGAGGTAGTGCGTTTGCACTGTATATTACTGCGGTGCTCCACTATCCTATTACTGACTTTTCTTGTGGTCATTCCTACGTTGTGTAGATTGCATGTACAGGTGATTAAATACACTACCCCTGTTGTGTTACAGTTAGTGAATCTTCGTAGGTCCCATGTCATACCATTGTTACATTCCACTTTTTTAGTAGTAGCTGTGGTTAAGTGGCACACGCTGCATTTACTGCACGGATAGTGGCCCTGTGGGAGTGGGTGCAGAAGTCGTAATGGCCCTTCTGTTTCTGTTGTGCTTTTGGGACGTGTGTGTACCAGGTGATTCCTGAGGTTTTTACCTTTTCTATGACTGAACATAGGTTGTTTTATGTTCAGGCCACCACTATTCAGGGTCCGCCAATGTTTTTTTTACAATTTTTGTCACCCTATCTGATGCGATATTAAATGTAGTTATGCAGATAGGTCTCTTGTGGTCTTTGTTTGATTCTTTCTGCTTGGGTTCTAAAAGAGCTTCCCTGTTGTTGTTAGAAGCTCTTTTCTTTGCTTTTGATACTATGGGGCACATTAGGATGGCGGGCGGGCAACACCCTATCGGAAAACGGGACCGCCCGCCTTAAGGGCGGGGGTCCCGGGAGTGCCATTAGGATGTGCCCACCACAGTGGCGGGCACATCCTGTATTTTCAGCATTGTGGCGGGCGGTGCTCTCTGCACCGCCCGCCACAATGCTGAAAATGCATGGCAGCATTTGCATGATGAAAGCGGAAGGCACCGCGCGGTGCCTGCCACTTTCATTATGCAAATGCAGGGGGGTACCATAGGTACCCCCCTGTGTGCATCACTCTGGGGGCCCGCAGGGGGCCCCCAGAGTGAAGTCCACCTGCCTTTCTGTGGCGGTATTGCCGCCACGGAAAGGCATTGAAAAATGCCCATGCTAATATGGCTGGCGGTGTCTGATAGACACCGCCACCATGTTATCCCTTTTCTGCCCCGGCCGCAAGGCGACCGGGGCGGAAAACAGGCGGGCGGTGTTTCCCACCGCTGCGGTCCCCTCCGCCATCGTAATATGGCGGGGGGGAATGCAGGGAAGGATGTCGGGCGGATTGCCTCCGCCAGGGTGGCGGTGGCCACCGCTACCCTGGCGGAGGCAAACCGCCCGACATCCTAATGGGCCCCTATGTCTTTAGGGTAATTTCTCAGTATCAATTTCCTCTACAGGTCTTTTGCTTGGGTGTTGTAGTCCTTCTCTGTGCAGTTGCGTCTTAATCGCAAAAATTGGCTGAATGGGAGATTGTCTTTGAGTTGTCTAGGATGGAAGCTGTCATATACCAAAAGACAGTTCCTTGCTGTTGGTTTGAAGTGTGTCGTAATTAGAAGCCTATTCTGTGCGATAATATTTAGGTCAAGGAAGACCAAATGGGATCGGCTTCATAATGAAAGTGAACTTTAGGTATCGGTCTTGTAACCAATAGTTACCTTCAGGACACCAAAGCTGTCCTCTGCCTCCTACAAGATCTCCATTTCAACCCTTTGACAAGCATCTTAACCCCTTGGCTGCGGCGGTAATTCCGCCGCAGCGCTAGGGGGAGGCGGGCCGCATGGCGCTCCTATGCTCATGACGGAACCGCTCCGTCACGAGCCTCGGGCACGCTGTGCTTGTGACGGAGTGGTTCCGTCACCAGCATGGAAGGTGTTAATAGGCTTAGATGTAGAAAGCCTGTACACCAGTCTGCCACACAAAGAAACATTGGACATTCTGGAGGCAGTACTCTTTGAAGAACAATGGCGGTACCACACACCGAGACATGTTGTACTAGAATGCTGTCGGCTTGCCCTGACAAAGAATTTCTTCCAATTCGAAGAAACCCTATACCGCCAGAAGCATGGTACTAGTATGGGGAGTACTTTTGCGCCAAGCGTTGCTGGTTTTTAGGTCCACTACCTTGAAAAACAAAAAATACTCAATGACCACAACCTACACATCAATCATATTAAACTTTGGAAGAGATACATAGACGACGTGTTGTTAATTTGGGAAGGTAATGAAACAGAAACAACAATTTTTCTAGACTGGCTAAACTTACAAGACCCATACCTAAAGTTCACTTTCACTATGAACCGGTCCCGCTTGTGTGGACGGACGGAGCGCGTGCACCACTACACTTCGCATGGGTGACCGCTGCTAGGGTGTCACACTCCCTGTCTCGCACCATCTGCACACTGTTAGTTTCATGAGTCTCCTGGTGGTATCAAGGCTGCCCGGCCCTGAACCAATCCACGCCTCATCTCCCGGAGAACGGTCAGGAACTGGGATTTCTGACCCCGCGGAAGCGCAGACACTCTCCACCGCTGCCAAGAATGAGGAGAGTCAGGGAGGTTGGGACTTACGAGGAGACACATGCTGATCAGGGAAACACAAACAAGAAAGTTTTTTTTTCATTTTCTAAATGTGGGTAAATGTGGGTGTACTTGTAAAGCGCACTGCGACTCCATGGAGTATCCTGGCGCTGAAGACCGCTGGGGAACCCGTCCTGGTTTTCCCTGTGAGATGGTCCCTTTCTGGGTATCTCCAAGGTGAAACCAGGCATCCCCGGCGTCTGTGGGGGGCCGTTGTAGAGATGAGGCAAGCTTAATGCCCAGAGTTGCCGAGTGTGTTCCCTGATTAGAGTGGGCACCGAGGCGAGAATTATCGAGTCCATTTTTGACCCTGGTCCACGACCCTGCCGCGTCAAGAATTGAACCCTGGTCCCGGGCTGTTCTCTGCTTACGGGTCTGCCACCTCTAACCAGTGAGCCACACCACTCCACCAGACACAGGGAGAGGGCACCATGGGAACTGCAATCCAGATGAAAAGGAAGGACAGGTCACATGCACACAGATGGAGGGATACTTGAGCCCTTCCCCCACTCCTAGAATAAAAATGAAGGCCAAAAAGTAGTTGCTTTGCAAAATTAAAACATGTTATCACTCTTAAGTAGAGTAGGTCTCTGATTAAAATGTAAGAAACTGAGACAAAAAACACAAAGCAGGCTAAAGCTCTCATATGATTGGATTAAAAATAGGGGTGGGCGGTAAACTCTGCCACGCAGCAGTGTGCCGAGTTTTTGCCGAACTCCGTGCTCCATGCGGAGTGTAGAGTGGCAAAACTCTGCGAACTCCGCTGGTGGTGTGGAGTTTACCGCCCAGCCCTAGTGGAGACATACAGGTCTACACGAAAGTGTAACTCTACACTCAGAAATGGTGAATAGCAAAAAGGGGCAGACATACACCAGGAGGATGCAGGAGTAGATTTACACACACATATACATGTACCTTTGGGAATAAGGTGCCATGTGTGTAGGACACTATGTGTGTAGTTCTTGACTTTTGTGTTTCAAATGATCAGGTGTGTGTGTGCCCGATTTGGTCCAGTAGAAGTGAAAGAAAACTACAACTCCCAGAAAATGTTAGTTAGTCAAATTAAATTCCAGGACTCTAAGTTCTGCTCATATGGAGTGAGACACCAGGTTATTGTAAACTGGGAAATAACAGGGGAATTTGTTGCACAAATTCAGGGCACCACAGCTGTTTCAGAAAGCCTTGGACCTTTGTCCTTACACCGCGTGTCCACTGTCCAGTCATTAGCTTACGTTTACCAAAACAATGCCTTCTGGGAGTTGAAGTACTGGCTCACAGGTATGCAAAGTGAATCACACGTAGGCGAAGACAATGTATGGTAGAAAGAGGCCCCATTGCCATTTTTTTTAGAAGGGCCATTGGATGAGGCCTAGGCCATGTTTTGCTTGCCCTAGGACCTCTTGAGAATAGTACTCGAGGGGTAGCTGCCTCCTGGCCCCATGTCATATGATACACCTTCAGCGAGTTATGGAATTTGGGACACCAGCCCATTGAATTGTGGGACTTGTAGTTTCCATTGAACACTGTAACTGTCTGCCCAGAAACCCCCAGCATTTAAAGTGCTGTTGGCTCAAGCCCCACACGTGCTATTGTTCTGGTCGCAAACAACTGTTGCAATTTGCGACCAGTATTTTTATGACCAGAAATGTATTTTGTGAACCAACTTATGTATGTACTAATACGGTGGTCAGCAAAATACGGAATCAAGAGTGGCTCGCAGCCCAACCTTCCTAATTGACATGAATCAGGATGGTTACAAATTGCTCCAATAGGCGGCAATAGCAAGTACGGTGGCCTGCGAGGGTGGGCGGACCACCATCTCTGTGACCGCGTTAAAAAAATTGAAATATTTTATTTTAAAATAGCCTGCTTTCCTTAAAGGAAAATGGATGTTTTTTTCCTTTTTTTTTAAAAAAAACCCAAAAAAAAAAACCTTTCCACTTTTCTGTGAGAGTTAGAAGTGGTCCCCTGATCACTGCCTACACCCCCTGAAACTTGTACCCCAATTCATTGTGCGGACGGAGCCCCAATTTTGCAAATAAGTTGCCCCCCCAGCTTGGGAGTCTGTAACTTTATAAAGGTTTCGACCAGACTTCTGGTGACAAATCATTGATGCATCTGGTACCAAATGGCAGTTTGCAAGGAAGGCCGACAACAGACCCCGCCCACATGGTGCTCCGGAGTCAGGAGTCAGTAGCACTGTAGAGAGCCCTACCGGGGGTTTGAGGCCACGTGGGCGAATCCTTTTTACGGCTGCAAACTCTGAAAAGGGGTGTTTGCAACAGCAAAAGGGTTTGGTACACTCGGCCCAACGTCTGGGTTTGAGCTGATGGTCCATTGACCCTCTTTAGGTCTGGCCTGGACGCAGCTTCAGCCTTGTCTTTAGTCTCATGTGTATAACAACAAAACATGATGAAATAGAAAGGTATATACTTAAACAAGAGATGCTTTCTGTCAGCTGTCCATCCACTGGTCTGTTCACCTGTATTCACAAGCTGCTTCCGCCCACCATAGCCCACAGATTGGGACAGTGTCGCTGCCCTCTTCTTACACTCGGCGGTCCTGCGCTGAGAGTGATGGCCTTTTTCCTGATTGGACTCGCACATCCGTCTAAAAAGGAGAAAAGTTCAGAGCAGGGTCTGGTGCACCTGGGCCACTGCTGCTTTTATATCTTTGCGATGTTGTATAGGTTTGACAAAAATAAAGACTTACAAAATATTGCACACACGCCAAGGACAGATCTATGTGCTTTGACCAATGCTTGTTTCGTGTGGGTTTTGATGCACATCTTTCAACCAGACCTACTGATAGCAATGTACATATTGGGAGGTGAAGGGTCTCTCCTGGGTCAACTGCTGGCTGCATTCAGCCAGAGGCTTTCTGCCATTGGCTTCAGACTTTGTCAATCACGTCCTGCCTCCGCCCAGTGTAGGGATCCCTCTCACCCCTTGGGTGTATCCTTCCACCTCCAGTCAAATGCCTGCACTCAACTGCATTGGAGATTAGTTTACAATGATAGCTCTCCTTACCCAATGCTGCTGGCTCCCTGCCATAGGTCTCACACTAAAGTGCTAACACTTCACCGATTAACACTTTAAAGCTCAGATTAATTGCCCTTACCAGTGCCTATTGTTTAATTTGTGTTCTTCTGGTTGTAGTTCTTCTTGCTGCATTATATATTCAGCACCACATGTCCCATGATGCAAAGTGAAAACCTGGCTGATGAGTTGTACTTGCTCCATTATTCATTCAGGACCACATGTTCCAGAATGCAAAGTGAAAACCTGGCCTGGATGAGTTTTACTTGCACTATTATTTATTCAGGACTACATATCCCAGGATGCAAAGTGAAAACCTGGCCGGATGAGTTCTAATTGCTCCATTATATACTTAGGAGGACCACATGTCCCAGAATGCAACGTGACACCTGCCCGGATGACCTCCCCTTCCCTGGCATGAGACAGCTGAATGTGTCTGTGGGTTATTTTTAGCAGCCTGGGTAGCAGGAGGCTGCCAGGGCCCAAGATAGGCCCCAGCAGGTGGGGTGGGCCCGGCTGTCGAGGGTCTGAGTGACGTGGGCAGTTGAGGCGCTCGTGTGGATGGCAACAAACACTGGCGCTGTCTGGGCTGGGCACAGCGCTGGGCACGGGGCATGGGCTGCAGGACAGAGAGGCGCCGAGGGCTGCGCGGGGAGTGCTGCATAGCGCCGACATGCCTCGGTGCGGACCCCGGGGCGCTGCGCACCCCTGGCAGAGGGCACCGGCGGGCACAGGCGGCACACACAGGACTTTAGACAACTCTCCCGAGCTCCGGGGGCCCGAGCCACGGCCAAGGTAAGACCGTCTTCTTTCAGGGAATTGTTTATCGTGGTTTTCATAGCGGGGAAAGAACCTCCCGCCGCCTCAAGGCGCTGGGAATGACTCGGCAGACAAGTACTGCCATGGGGGCGGAGCTAAGAACACCCCCTCCCTCGGAGGCTCTCTTTCAACTCCTAGATTAAGGGTCGGAGCGACCCCTCGGGCAGTCGAGGCTCATCTGCAGGTGGGTGCACCTGAACTGCCAGTGGGGCTGGGGCGAAGGCAGCGCTACCAAGGGAGGGTGCCCAGATGTTGGCTGCACCTGTAACATGACGTCATGTTGAATGTTCACAGTCGCCACCGCCAGACTTTGGAACCCCCCCCCCCCTTCACATCAAGACCACCCCCTCCCTCCTTCTGGCCTTTCGTAAACAGCTGAAAACGTGGTTATTCAACCAATAACTCACCAGCACCCCTCTGTCCCACCGCCAGCCGTCCGTGTTTGAGCGCTTAATAAATTGCCTAAAAAAGATATAATTGTGCGCCTCTCTCTCCTCTACCAATGCAGCCGCGTGTGCAGTTATGGGGACAGGCTCTGGGAGGGTCTGTAACTATTCAGTCTGTAACTATTCAGGACAAAGGGTCAAAGTTCAGGACACAGGGTCAAAGTTCAGGACACAGGGTCAAAGTTCAGGACACAGGGTCAAGCCTTGGAGCACATCTGTGCACGTCAGGCAGTCATATAAGTAAGTGAATGGAGGCGGGGCCAGCGCTGGAAGTGGAAGAAATGTACTCGGGAGCCCATACATTAGGGGTGGTGGTGGGGCAGAGGAAAGGGGCGGAGCTACAAGGGGCAGAGCTTGAAAAGCAGAGTCAGGCGGTCGGGTAAACTGTCAGTCTTGGCTTTAGATCTTTATTGTTTTCGTTCCAGTTGTGGATAGCCTGCGATTGCTAAGAAGGGATCTTTAGGGAAGTAATAAAGTGTTATCAGTACCAACAACCACTTCACTGCACTCGATTTTACATCCTGACTTTCTGTTTCTCCCGACCATTCTCTCTTAACATATAGAGCCATATGTATCAAGCTAAATTGCATTCGCAAATGCTGAAAATCGCAGAATTTCAGCGTTTGCATTTTAGCTTTGTACTATGTAGGTAAGTTTAAAGCTACTTGCAAAATAGGGAATCGCAAAAATTGTGATTCCTTTTTTTGCGCAAGCATTTAGAGAATCGTAATTTGCCATTCTCTAAATGCTATGCTAGAAGACATCGCAAATTGCGATATTGCCTTAAGGAACTGCAAATTTTCGTGGTAATATGCAATTTCCTTTAAAAAAGCACTTTTTTGATTTTTTTAAGGGCATGTATGTGCACCACATGTGCACACATGCACATTTCAGGGGTGCAACTGGGTGTCCTTTTGGCACCCTTGCAACCTTAAAATTGCATTCTCAGTTTGCGATTCTCTAATTGCGAATCGCAAATTGAGAATGTCTTCCCATTCATTCCTAAGGGCCTCCAGGCCCATAGGAATGAATGGGGAGTGTTGGACCCGGCCTCGTGGCGTGGTCCCACTTCTTCCGCATAGCGGGCCCTGGACAGCATCGACCCATGTCCCCCGGCCTAAAGCTATCCCCTCCAACCTTCACGAGAGCCGCCACCCCTGGCGACCCCCGGCTCTCCCCCTCGGGAGCCCGGCGACCCCTGCTCGCCCCACTCTGCGGATCCGACCCCAATTCCGGCCCACCATTTCAGACCCCGACTCCATCTTGGACCCTCCACGTCCGGACCACGTGGCCTCGGCCCGACCTCGGCCACAGCCCCAGCGAAGCCCCAACATCGAGGCACCAAGATCCAACCAGGTGGTAAAACGGCCACTTGGCGGATCCAGGAGGAGGGGAGTTTCGATGGCCCTCCAGCCGTCCCCGGACGCCTGGTTTCGATCGCCCTCCGGCCTCCCTGGGCGCTGGCTCCACCCCCCTGCTGGGTGTCTGGACACTCTCATCCCGGCCCCTCTGACCCCCAGGCACGAGGGTCCGGACATCAAAGGACTCCAGGCCTATATCTGGGGCAGCTCTGGGATGGGTCAGCAGTTGTATCCTGGAGTCGAGAGCCCTGCTGACGCTGTCGCGGCTGACCCCGAGAAAAACTCGCTACTTTGAACCCTGAACCTCTGGAGTCCTGCTGGCGCTGCCGCGGCCTAACCTCGCTGAAACCATCTTTGGAGCCTGCTGGCGCTGCCGCGGCCCAAACCTCGTTGAAACCATCTTTGGAGCCTGCTGGCGCTGCCGCGGCCCAAACCTCGTTGAAACCATCTTTGGAGCCTGCTGGCGCTGCCGCGGCCTAACCTCGCTGAAACCATCTTTGGAGCCTGCTGGCGCTGCCGCGGCCCAAACCTCGTTGAAACCATCTTTGGAGCCTGCTGGCGCTGCCGCGGCCCAAACCTCGCGGAGCCCCCCAGCTCGAGGATTGAGAGCTGAGCGTAGGGCCTCCCCGTGCCAGACTGGTATTAAGACTGTCCCGCTACTCCTTTCCCTCCAGTTACCGAGACTCTAAGGATCCCTCGATCCGCTTGTACATATTACCGAAAGAACCAATTGTTAGTGTTGATAAAGATTCTAAGAAGACTCTCTTGTGTGGTGTCCCTTTGTAGCGGCGTGGTTACTCTACTGTGACGATTCTAGGAGAGGACCCTCACCCAGGAGGCCTCTCGACGGCGCTCGGACAATTCCATAAGGAGAGGTGGGCCTCGGGGTGGTCAGTCAGACATCTTCTGCCTCCCCAGGGGCCGCCTTTCTAACAGGGAGGTATTCCGTAATTGAGAATCTCAATGCAATGTATGTAGGATTCACAAAATGTTTAGCAAAACCTACATTGCATTTTGCGATTCTCTAATTGCACTTCGCAAAAAAACACAATTAGAGATTGCAAAATTCGTTTTTGATACATATCCCTTAATGTCTACAAGTATAGACGATATGTGATTCCTACACCTTATAACCCTTATTGTCTTATTTTACATTTCCTGGACACTTGTGTACACACTTGTATGGTTTATTGTACCTCTGTGTGTAATGTAAAGTGCTCTGACACCCTACACTGGGATGAGTAGCACTAGAAAATAATTATTTTTAAAAAACGATGCCTTTTAGGTCCTTATTTGTGTTATTCCTCATGCAGACAGATACATTGTGCATTCTTACAGTACACACACATCTCTTACATAGGGGTTTGAAGAAAGTCAAAAACCTACCCTCAAGACACAGTTTCTAAAGTGCTTGTGAAGCGATAAGCTGAGTGCCTTTGTTTCCTTGGCATCTAGGTTTTATGATCCAGCTGGCTCCCAGCCAAGATGATAGTTGAACAAAAGGGCTATTGACCATTTAAATCAGTCTTTTGTTTTGGGCCCGGTTGGAAGTAAAAATAAGAAAGCCTCCTGGCTGCCTGCAGGTTGCTGCTCTGTCACAGATCTGGGTTTAATCCATCGTTACTTTGTTCACCAAGCCACCCCAGTTGAGACATGGCCATATGCAAATCATTCTTGACCCTGTACCTCATGGGAACAGTCCAGCCCGAACTGCCAAGCCAGGTCCTCCCTGGACCGGAAACAAGCTTCCGAGGACCGGTTTCTGGCATTCCAGTCGTCTTCAGCCAGATAGCTTGACTCCAGTGGCGTAGTGAGCAGGGGACTCACGTCTGGCCATACCCTTCCCACATGGGGTAAACAGCAAAACACACAAGATGATGGACGGAATGCCCAGACGTGGGTCTCGTGCTCACTACACCACTGGAGTCAAGCTATCCTGGCTGAAGACGGCTGATAGCCAGAAACCGGTACTAGGATGCTTGATTCCAGTCCAAGGAAGACATGGCTTGGCAATTCGGGCAGGACTGTTCCCATGAGGCACAGGGTCAAGACTGATTTACATTTGGCTATGTCTGAACTCGTGAGGCGTGGTGAGCAAAATAACGATGGATTAAACCCAGATCTGTGCCTGGGGGTGAATGTTTTCCCAATGTGCAACATTCCGTCCATCACCTTGTGTGGGGGAACATCCTTTTCGACGCGGATTTTACCCCGCAGTACTATTAGAACGCGCCCTTTACAACGCAAGTCGTAACTATGACTTGCGCTGGAGGGCGTTAGAGGCTAAAGAATAGTAAATTTACTATTCCAACACCTTACCTAGTATCCACAGGGACTGGTGTTAGAATAGTAAATTATATTATTTACTATCCGCGCCCCCAACGCAAGTCAATGGTTACGACTTGCGTTGTAAAAGATGCGTTGTAAAAGCACGCGTTGTGACGGTACAGGTCGTACCGTCATACATCCCCTTGTGTGTTTTTCTTTGAAAAGATTGCAGGAAACGTGCAGGTGCGGCTGAATTATGTCCCGGTGTCTGAAAATGAAACCAGGACAAATACACCCTGTTTGCCAGGGGATCCGGTCAGAAACAGCTGCTGGAGCCCGGCTCCGGTGAGTTCACCCCCACTCCCAGCATCGGCAGCACAAGCGCTGGTGAAAGTAGATTCATGTACTGTGGTTTGTGTAAGACACCGCATCGTGTGTATCTGGAATTATTTACAGATCAAAGCTAGCAAATAATTGCAAAATGATTTGACATTGATGGAAGGGAATGTTACGCCACAATTCTGCCCCTCACCCTGAGTGACAGTCCCAGGGCTCTGCTGAAAAACGTGGATTTCCAGCCTACAGGTAGTGATGGTCCAGAGAAGGACATTGTAGAGTGCGGGGTGTCTTGTGATGTGTGTGTGTGAGGTCTAATCACCTTGTAGGACAGAAGCTGTGTGTAGGGGGTGGTCCTTGCAAGGCACATTGTTGCAGACCCAACTCTTTGTAAACGTGTGGGGTGTAGAGATACAGTACGTGGTGTGTGCTCCACTCACCTGGCAGTACACCTTGTTGCTGACTCTTTGTACAAGTGTGGGGTGTAGAGATACAGTACGTGGTGTGTGCTCCACTCACCTGGCTGTACACCTTGTTGCTGACTCTTTGTACAAGTGTGGGGTGTAGAGATACAGTAAGTGGTGTGTGCTCCACTCACCTGGCAGTACACCTTGTTGCTGACTCTTTGTACACGTGTCAGGTGTAGAGATGCAGTATGTGGTGTGTGCTCCACTCACCTGGCAGTACACCTTGTTGCTGACTCTTTGTACAAGTGTGGGGTGTAGAGATACAGTACATGGTGTGTGCTCCACTCACCTGGCAGTACACCTTGTTGCTGACTCTTTGTACACGTGTGGGGTGTAGAGATACAGTATGTGGTGTGTGCTCCACTCACCTGGCAGTACAGCTTGTTGCTGACTCTTTGTACATGTGTGTGGTGCAGAGATGCAGTACATGGTGTGTGCTCCACTCACCTGGCAGTACACCTTGTTGCTGACTCTTTGTACATGTGCGGGGTGTAGAGATACAGTACATGGTGTGTGCTCCACTCACCTGGCAGTACACCTTGTTGCTGACTCTTTGTACATGTGCGGGGTGTAGAGATACAGTACATGGTGTGTGCTCCACTCACCTGGCAGTACACCTTGTTGCTGACTCTTTGTACATGTGTGGGGTGTAGAGCAGGCAGACATTAGAAATGATGTCTATGTGGCCCCCTTGTCTATGTGTATGTGGCCCCCTTGGCATATATAGTAAGATCTCATGGGTTCACCTCTGTGTCGTACGCTGATGACACTCAGCTTTTATTCCCTTTTAAAGCCCTAACGCCAGCAATACAAAAATCTTTTGCGGACGGAATGAGAGCAATATCTAACTGGATGGCCACTAATCACCTCCAGTGTAATGTAGGCAAGACTGAATTAATGCTGTTTGGGGAAGCCACACTTTTATGGTCCCCGGATTGGTGGCCCCCGGATTTAGGACCAACACCAAGCCCCAAACAGACTGTTAAAAATCTTGGTGTGCGTCTAGACAAAACACTTCTGTTCAAAGAGCACACAAATCAAGTAGCAGGTTCCTGCTTCCGGGCCATTGGACTGCTGCGACGTGTCTTCCCATTCCTATCAGATTCCTATAGGAAGACTCTCGTCCAGGCCTTGGTCATAAGTAGACTGGATTACTGTAATGGCCTGCTGATCTCTGCCAATGAGGAACAACTGCAGGGACTACAGGTGGTCCAGAACACTGCTGCGAGACTAGTTCTCAACGCTCAGCCAAGGTCTGCCTCACTCCCCCTTTTGACAAAACTCCACTGGCTGCCAATTAGCGTGTAAAATTTTAAATCTGCTGCACTATTCACAGATGTCTGTTTTGCAATGGACCTAGATATTTAAAAGAAATATTTAAACCCTGCAAACCCAGTCGTACCTTGCGCTCCAGCAGTCTGCAGCAACTTCAGGTTCCAAGGATAAAAAAAGCTAGGCAGGGAGGGCGAGCCCTGTCCTACAAAGGCCCTATCCTATGGAACTCACTACCCCCGGCTCTCAAAAATACAGCCAATTTTCAATCCTTCAAGAAGTCTTTGAAAACTTTCTTATTCGTCTCCAGTTAGGATTCTCCCCCCTCCACTCTACTGTCTAGTACCAGGTCTTAGCTTCTTGGTAAAACGTAAGCGCGGAGATACCCTTCCGAGGGTCGACGTCCAGCGCTATACAAGAATACAAATAAACAAATAAATGTCGCACCCAGGGGTCCCAGATGGCTCCATGTCACTGGGACACCACTCTTCCATTCCAGGACTGCGTTTTCACAAATCATTGTTACCAGGTGTGTTGGTCTGAGCTTGTCCAAGGTTTTTATGAGTAAAAACAGAAATTGGCGTCTTTCCATGACTCCCCATGCTCTCTTTCAAGAGGCCCAGGCCCACCTGTGGAGAGTTTTTAAAAAGTGATGTAATATTTCGATCGAGCCTGGCCGCGCATGCGCTGCTCTGCGAACCATGCTGTATTCGAGTACGGACTTGAAGCCCCGCCCACTCTCTGCACATGTTTGTCATTGGCTTGTGTCATTGTCCTTTGTAAATGCTGTCTTCTGATTCGTTAATAGGCTTGTTAGTCCCTTCTTAGTACCGCCGTGTCTTCATTTGTGACCACCCATGAGGACTGGCCCTTTTACTTCTGTTGTTACACAGTACGCGTTATTTGGTTTGTAAGCACTATCTTCTTTAATACGTTTCTCCTACTGAAGGCGCAAAATGCTTTCCTGCAACATTCAGTGCGCCATGCGCGCTTTCACTTTCCAAGCAGCACGGGACAATGGTGGGCGCTTCTTTGAAATTAAATAGATCTCAGATTGACAAGAGTTTGAGCTCTTGGCATTGTAAATGACAATGCCTTTTATTTATGTGTTAATTATCAAAAGAGGTAAAAGGTATTGTCATTTACAATGCCAATAGCTTAAACTCTTGTAAATGCGAGACCTATTGCATTGCAAATGCTTGTTACTCTTTACTTTATATGTGCACATGTTTCTACTGTGCTGCTGATAGCAGGAGAGGTGCAAGCTTCCCTGAAACACAGGACAGGTACAGCACTAGCAGCAGAGATGCAAGCTTCCCTCAAACACAGGACAGGTTCAGCACTGGCAGCAGAGGTGCAAGCTCCCCTCAAACACAGGACAGGTTTAGCACTAGCAGCAGAGGTGCAAGCTTCCCTGAAACACAGGACAGACACAGCTCTAGCAGCAGAGGTGCAAGCTTCCCTGAAACACAGGACAGACACAGCTCTAGCAGCAGAGGTGCAAGCTTCCCTCAAACACAGGACAGGTTCAGCACTGGCAGCAGAGGTGCAAGCTTCCCTCAAATACGGGGCAGGTACAGCACTAGCAGCAGAGATGCAAGCTTCCCTCAAACACAGGACAGGTTCAGCACTGGCAGCAGAGGTGCAAGCTCCCCTCAAACACAGGACAGGTTTAGCACTAGCAGCAGAGGTGCAAGCTTCCCTGAAACAAAGGACAGACACAGCTCTAGCAGCAGAGGTGCAAGCTTCCCTCAAACACAGGACAGGTTCAGCACTGGCAGCAGAGGTGCAAGCTCCCCTCAAACACAGGACAGGTTTAGCACTAGCAGCAGAGGTGCAAGCTTCCCTGAAACACAGGACAGACACAGCTCTAGCAGCAGAGGTGCAAGCTTCCCTCAAACACAGGACAGGTTCAGCACTGGCAGCAGAGGTGCAAGCTTCCCTCAAACACAGGACGGCTACAGCACTGGCAGCAGAGGTGCAAGCTTCCCTCACACACAGGACAGGTTCAGCACTAGCAGCAGCGGTGTAAGCTTCCCTCAAACACAGGACAGGTACAGCACTTGCAGCAGAGTTGCAAGCTCCCCTCAAACACAGGACAGGTTCAGCACTGGCAGCAGAGGTGCAAGCTTCCTTCAAGCATAAGACAGGTTCAGTACTAGCAGCAGGGGTGCAAGCTTCCCTCAAACACAGGACAGGCACAGCACTGGCAGCAGAGGTGCAAGCTTCCCTCACACACAGGACAGGTACAGCACTAGCAGCAGAGGTGCAAGCGTCCCTCAAATACAGGACAGGTACAGCACAGGCAGCAGAGATGCAAGCTTCCCTCAAACACAGGACAGGTTCAGCACTGGCAGCAGAGGTGCAAGCTTCCCTCAAACACAGGACAGGTACAGCACTAGCAGCAGAGGTGCAAGCTTCCTTCAAGCATACGACAGGTTCAGTACTAGCAGCAGGGGTGCAAGCTTCCCTCAAACACAGGACAGGCACAGCACTGGCAGCAGAGGTGCAAGCTTCCCTCAAACACAGGACAGGTTCAGCACTGGCAGCAGAGGTGCAAGCTTCCCTCAAACACAGGACAGGTTCAGCACTAGCAGCAGAGGTGCAAGCTTCCCTCAAACACAGGACAGGTACAGCACTGGCAGCTGAGGTGCAAGCTTCCCTCAAACACAGGACCGGTACAGCACTAGCAGCAGAGATGCAAGCGTCCCTCAAACACAGGACGGGTACTGCACTAGCAGCAGCGGTGCAAGCTTCCCTGAAACACAGGACGGGTACAGCACTAGCAGCAGAGGTGCAAGCTTCCTTCAAGCATAAGACAGGTTCAGTACTAGCAGCAGGGGTGCAAGCTTCCCTCAAACTCAGGACAGGCACAGCACTGGCAGCAGAGGTGCAAGCTTCCCTCTAAAACACAGGACGGGTAAAACACTAGCAGCAGAGATGCAAGCTTCCCTCAAACACAGGACAGGTGCAGCACTGGCAGCAGAGGTGCAAGCGTCCCTCAAACACAGGACGGGTACAGCATTTGCAGCAGAGGTGCAAGCTTCCCTCACTCCAAAGACAGGTTCAGCACTAGCAGCTGAGGTGCAAGCGTCCCTCAAATACAGAACAGGTACAGCACTAGCAGCAGAGGTGCAAGCTTCCCTCAAACACAGGACAGGTGCAGCACTGGCAGCAGAGATGCAAGCTTCCCTCAAACACAGGACAGGTTCAGCTCTAGCAGCAGAGATGCAAGCTTCCCTCAAACACAGGACAGGCTCAGCACTAGCAGCAGAGATGCAAGCTTCCCTCAAACACAGGACAGGTACAGCACCAGCAGCAGAGATGCAAGCTTCCCTCAAACACAGGACAGGTACAGCACTAGCAGCAGAGGTGCAAACGTCCCTCAAATACAGGACAGGTACAGCACTAGCAGCAGAGGTGCAAGCTTCCCTCAAACACAGGACAGGTGCAGCACTGGCAGCAGAGGTGCAAGCTTCCCTCAAACACAGCACAGGTACAGCACTGGCAGCAGAGGTTCAAGCTTCCCTCACTCACTGGACAGGTTCAGCACTAGCAGCTGAGGTGCAAGCTTCCCTGAAATACAGGACAAGTACAGCACTAGCAGCAGAGATGCAAGCTTCCCTCAACCACAGGACAGGTTCAGCAATAGTAGCAGAGATGCAAGCTTCCCTCAAACACAGGACAGGCTCAGCACTAGCAGCAGAGATGCAAGCTTCCCTCAAACACAGGACAAGTTCAGCACTGGCAGCAGAGGTGCAAGCTTCCCTCAAACACAGGACAGGCTCAGCACTAGCAGCAGAGGTGCAAGCTTCCCTCGAACACAGGACAGGCACAGCACTAGCAGCAGAGGTGCAAGCTTCCCTAACACATAGGACAGGTTCAGCATTAGCGGCAGAGGTGCAAGCTTCCCTCAAACACAGGAAAGGTTCAGCATTAGCAGCAGAGGTGCAAGCTTCCCTCAAACACAGGACAGGTTCAGCACTGGCAGCAGAGGTGCAAGCTTCCCTCAAACACAGGACAGGTTCAGCACTGGCAGCAAAGGTGCAAGCTTCCCTCAAATACAGGACAGGCTCAGCACTAGCAGCAGAGGTGCAAGCTTCCCTCAAACACAGGACAGGTTCAGCACTGGCAGCAGAGGTGCAAGCTTCCCTCAAACACAGGACAGGTACAGCACTAGCAGCAGAGATGCAAGCATTCCTCAAACACAGGACGGGTACTGCACTAGCAGCAGCGGTGCAAGCTTCCCTGAAACACAGGACAGGTACAGCACTAGCAGCAGCGTTGCAAGCTTCCCTCAAACACAGGACAGGTTCAGCACTAGCAGCAGAGGTGCAAGCTTCCCTCAAACACAGGACAGGTACAGCACTAGCAGCAGAGGTGCAAACGTCCCTCAAATACAGGACAGGTACAGCACTAGCAGCAGAGGTGCAAGCTTCCCTCAAACATAGGACAGGTGCAGCACTGGCAGCAGAGGTGCAAGCTTCCCTCAAACACAGCACAGGTACAGCACTGGCAGCAGAGGTTCAAGCTTCCCTCACTCACTGGACAGGTTCAGCACTAGCAGCTGAGGTGCAAGCTTCCCTGAAATACAGGACAAGTACAGCACTAGCAGCAGAGATGCAAGCTTCCCTCAACCACAGGACAGGTTCAGCAATAGTAGCAGAGATGCAAGCTTCCCTCAAACACAGGACAGGCTCAGCACTAGCAGCAGAGATGCAAGCTTCCCTCAAACACAGGACAAGTTCAGCACTGGCAGCAGAGGTGCAAGCTTCCCTCAAACACAGGACAGGCTCAGCACTAGCAGCAGAGGTGCAAGCTTCCCTCGAACACAGGACAGGCACAGCACTAGCAGCAGAGGTGCAAGCTTCCCTAACACATAGGACAGGTTCAGCATTAGCGGCAGAGGTGCAAGCTTCCCTCAAACACAGGAAAGGTTCAGCATTAGCAGCAGAGGTGCAAGCTTCCCTCAAACACAGGACAGGTTCAGCACTGGCAGCAGAGGTGCAAGCTTCCCTCAAACACACGACAGGTTCAGCACTGGCAGCAAAGGTGCAAGCTTCCCTCAAACACAGGACAGGCTCAGCACTAGCAGCAGAGGTGCAAGCTTCCCTCAAACACAGGACAGGTTCAGCACTGGCAGCAGAGGTGCAAGCTTCCCTCAAACACAGGACAGGTACAGCACTAGCAGCAGAGATGCAAGCATTCCTCAAACACAGGACGGGTACTGCACTAGCAGCAGCGGTGCAAGCTTCCCTGAAACACAGGACAGGTACAGCACTAGCAGCAGCGTTGCAAGCTTCCCTCAAACACAGGACAGGTTCAGCACTAGCAGCAGAGGTGCAAGCTTCCCTCAAACACAGGACAGGTACAGCACTAGCAGCAGAGGTGCAAGCTTCCCTCAAACATAGGACAGGTGCAGCACTGGCAGCAGAGGTGCAAGCTTCCCTCAAACACAGCACAGGTACAGCACTGGCAGCAGAGGTTCACGCTTCCCTTACTCACTGGACAGGTTCAGCACTGGCAGCAGAGGTGCAAGCTTCCCTCAAACACAGGACAGGTACAGCAACAGCAGCAGAGATGCAAGCTTCCCTCAAACACAGGACAGGTTCAGCACTAGCAGCAGAGATGCAAGCTTCCCTCAAACACAGGACAGGTTCAGCAATAGCAGCAGAGATGCAAGCTTCCCTCAAACACAGGACAGGCTCAGCACTAGCAGCAGAGATGCAAGCTTCCCTCAAACACAGGACAAGTTCAGCACTGGCAGCAGAGGTGCAAGCTTCCCTCAAACACAGGAGAGATTCAACACTGGCAGCAAAGGTGCAAGCTTCCCTCAAACACAGGACAGGTACACCACTAGCAGCAGAGATGCAAGCTTCCCTCGAACACAGGACAGGTACAGCACTGGCAGCAGAGGTGCACGCGTCCCTCAAACACAGGACAGGTACAGCACTAGCAGCAGAGGTGCAAGCTTCCCTAACACATAGGACAGGTTCAGCATTAGCGGCAGAGGTGCAAGCTTCCCTCAAACACAGGAAAGGTTCAGCACTGGCAGCAGAGGTGCAAGCTTCCCTCAAACTCAGGACAGGTTCAGCACAAGCAGGAGAGGTGCAAGCTTCCCTCAAACACAGGACAGGTTCAGCACTAGCAGCAGAGGTGCAAGCTTCCCTCACACACAGGACAGGTTCAGCACTGGCAGCAGAGGTGCAAGCTTCCCTCAAACACAGGACAGGTACAGCAACAGCAGCAGAGGTGCAAGCTCCCCTCAAACACAGGACAGGTTCAGCACTCGCAGCAGAGGTGCAAGCTTCCCTCAAACGCATGACAGGTTCAGCACTAGCAGCAGCGGTGTAAGCTTCCCTCAAACACAGGACAGGTACAGCACTGGCAGCAGAGGTGCAAGCTTCTCTCACACACAGGACAGGTTCAGCACTGGCAGCAGAGGTGCAAGCTTCCCTCACTCACAGGACATGTACAGCACTGGCAGCAGAGGTGCAAGCTTCCCTCAAACACAGGACAGGTTCAGAACTCGCAGCAGAGGTGCAAGCTTCCCTCAAACACAGGACAGGTACAGCACTAGCAGCAGAGGTGCAAGCTTCCTTCAAGCATAAGACAGGTTCAGTACTAGCAGCAGGGGTGCAAGCTTCCCTCAAACACAGGACAGGCACAGCACTGGCAGCAGAGGTGCAAGCTTCCCTCTAAAACACAGGACGGGTAAAACACTAGCTGCAGAGGTGCAAGCTTACCTCAAACTCAGGACAGGTACAGCACTAGCAGCAGAGATGCAAGCTTTCCTCAAACACAGGACAGGTACAGAACTAGCAGCAGAGGTACAAAACGTCCCTCAAATACAGGGCAGGTACAGCACTAGCAGCAGAGGTGCAAGCTTCCCTCAAACACAGGACAGGTGCAGCACTGGCAGCAGAGGTGCAAGCGTCCCTCAAACACAGGACAGGTACCGCACTGGCAGCAGAGGTGCAAGCTTCCCTCACTCACAGGACAGGTTCAGCACTAGCAGCTAAGGTGCAAGCGTCCCTCAAATACAGGACAGGTACAGCACTAGCAGCAGAGGTGCAAGCTTCCCTCAAACACAGGACAGGTGCAGCACTGGCAGCAGAGGTGCAAGCTTCCTTCAAACACAGGACAGGCACAACACTAGCAGCAGAGATGCAAGCTTCCCTCACACACAGCACAGGTTCAGCACTAGCATCAGAGGTGCAAGCTTCCCTGAAACACAGGACAGGTTCAGCACTAGCAGTAGAGGTGCAAGCTTCCCTCAAACACAGGACAGGTTCAGCACTGGCAGCAGAGGTGCAAGCTTCCCTCAAACACAGGACGGGTACAGCACTAGCAGCAGAGGTGCAAGCTTCCCTCAAACACAGGACAGGCTCAGCACTGGCAGCAGAGGTGCAAGCTTCCCTCAATCACAGGACAGGTACAGCACTAGCAGCAGAGATGCAAGCTTCCCTGAAACACAGGACAGGTACTGCACTAGCAGCAGAGGTGCAAGTGCCCCTCAAACACACGACAGGTTCAGCATTAGCAGCAGAGGTGCAAGCTTCCCTCAAATACAGGACAGGTACAGCAGAGATGCAAGCCTCTCTCAAACACAGGACCGGTTCAGCACTAGCAGCAGAGATGCAAGCGTCCCTCAAACACAGGACATGCTCAGCACTGGCAGCTGAGGTGCACGCTTCCCTCAAACACAGGACAGGTTCAGCACTGGCAGCAGAGGTGCAAGCGTCCCTCAAATACAGGACAGGTACAGCACTAGCAGCAGAGGTGCAAACTTCCCTTCCACACAGGACATGCTCAGCACTAGCAGCAGAGGTGCACGCTTCCCTCAAACACAGGACAGGTTCAGCACTAGCAGCAGAGGTGCAAGCGTCACTCAAACACAGGACAGGTAAAGCACTGGCAGCAGCAAAGGAAGCGTCCCTCAAACACAGGACAGGTTCAGCACCAGCAGCAGAGATGCAAGCTTCCCTCAAACACAGCACAGGTACAGCACTGGCAGCAGAGGTGCAAGCTTCCCTCAAACACAGGACATGCTCAGCACTGGCAGCAGAGGTGCAAGCTTCCCTCAAACACAGGTACAGCACTGGCAGCAGAGGTGCAAGCTTCCCTCAAACACAGGACAGGTACAGCACTAGCAGCAAAGATGCAAGCTTCCCTCACACACAGGACAGGAACAGCACTAGCAGCAGAGGTGCAAGTTTTCATCATACACAGGACAGGTTCAGCACTAGCAGCAGAGGTGCAAGCTTCCCTGAAACACAGGACATGTACAGCACTGGCAGCAGAGGTGCACGCGTCCCTCAAACACAGGACAGGTACAGCACTGGTAGTAGAGGTGCAAGCTTCCCTCAAACACAGGACAGGTACAGCACTAGCAGCAGCGGTGCAAGCTTCCCTGAAACACAGGACAGGTACAGCACTGGTAGCTGCATAACCAGCAAACTCATCCCTCACACACGGTACATATACAGCACTGACTGCAACTGTGCAAGCATCCCTCAAGCACTGATCCGATACACCACAGGCAGCACCAGAGCAAGCGCCCTCGTCCACCACACACAGAACAGGACCACTGGCAGCAGTAGTGCAAGCCTCCCTTAAACACAGGACAGGCCCTGTACAGGACGCAGCAGTACAACGCTTTGTTTTTCACTCACACCTGTAATGTATATACTTCATCGTGGGATAAACACCAATGCACTCTAGGTGCTAATGTTTTACACCGCTGTGATTTTGCCACCCCTTTGCCTCTTGCCTCATTTAAAAAAAATTACGAGTGGAGGGGGATTCCCGTGCCCACGCTTTGTTTTTCTTTTTTTTTTTTAGAGTTGCCCCCACCCATACCTGGGCTTCTCCATGCCATGGCATTCTACTACCTGTACCTATTGCAATTGTTAAAATATTCAATGCAGTACAGGCAACAAAATGTGCATCGGCTCAAAGGATGAAGGCCACATACCGTCGCACACACAGCGGCAGTGGCCTACATTATTACACACACTTTTTCTCATTCTCTCCCTCTCTGTCTAGAACATTGATAGTAGCAGCGAAGGCTTTGCTCGCAAACAACCCTAACGTGGCACAATAGAGCAAGCCTCCATAGGAAGTTACAAGGATGTATACAGCCACACATATAGTTAATAAATAATCCAGTATGTGCTTGCATGCAGTGATTTAACTTTGATGTTTCTGGCTTGATTACATTGAAAGTACACTTTTCACACTATATTACAGGTTTCAGTTTTCTTTCTACAAAGTGTGCACAACATTCAGACCAACCAGAGGGAAAATATGCTTAATAAAACATAAAATACAAAGTGAATTTACTAAATCCAGGACTCATTTATGGATGAGCTGACAGTAACCAACCCAAATTAGTTGAAATCTGAAGAACAATATGAGATTTATGTTAAAATGGAATCTCTAATGGAATATAGAGCTGGAAACTCATTTCACAGACTAAAGTGACATTGTCTGTTCATCATTTCGCTATGGAAAAATAAAGCAATCTTTTAGGGGCATCTAAACTTCTGAATCTGGCAGGGTACTGAAACATAATTTTCCAACTTTCTGGAAATGAAAATGAGATGTTTTTAAAGCTGCTTTCCACCAGCAGCATGGCACCTCACACAGGGGCACTTTGAGAGAAACCTCAGCAAACAACATCTACATCAGAGCTCCGTTGCTTCAATAGTCGGAGTCAAAAGAAAGTGAGAAATATTCTGCTAAACCTAAGGGATTAGGTGGAAGATGAGTTGGAAACATTGTGCAGAACAATAATAATAGAGGAAACTGAAGTGTCAGAATGGCTTGCTCCATTAGTAATAATCAGCAAAGTAGATAATTTGATGTGTATATGTGTTGACCTTTGATATTGTAACAGTTTAGTCTAGGTACCCAGGCAATACTCCACAGGTCTAATATAGGGGGAACATTAACTACAGTTGGGATGGCTTCTTGGTTTTCACATTATATTTGTCTGCGGGCCATCAAATAGAAGTACAATCAGCATCATGCCACCGTACATCTTTGGTCACACTGTTTGTGGCCTATTGGTATAGGCTTGTCTCATTTTAGGTTTTACTTGTAAGCAGTATGTTAGACGGGGACCTGGAGGGTCGGCCGAGCACAGTGATCGCACAGACAGGTAACTTCCCCCCCACAGATGGACACCACACAAAGTTCAGGGTAACACCTTTTATAGGCACTTCTGGGAGTAGAGTGGTACGATACAAGGCAATCAGGACACGATGATCCTCTCAATTCTAGTCTCTAGTAGGGGAAGGGGGTAGCGGGACAGTCTGGGTACCCACGGGTACGGGGGTGTAACGGGGATGGCTCACAATCCTCGAGCTCGGTGTTCGGAGGGGTCAGACCGCGGCAGCGCCGGCAGGTCCCGAAGAGGTCGTAGGTGGCAACGGGCCGCGGCAGCGCCAGCAGGTCCCAACGAGGATGAAGGTTACAACGGGCCGCGGCAGCGCCAGCAGGTCCCACGAGAATGCAGGTTGCAACGGGCCGCGGCAGCGCCAGCAGGTCCCACGAGGATGAAGGTTACAACGGGCCGCGGCAGCGCCAGCAGGTCCCACGAGGATGAAGGTTACAACGGGCCGCGGCAGCGCCAGCAGGCAGGACAATAGTTCACAAGGCAGGGCTGTGGCAGCGCCAGCAGTCCGTCAAGGATGAGTTCGTCGCGGTGTCTCTCGACTCCAGGATACAACTGCCTTCCTGTCCTGGGGCTGCCTCAGTTATAGGTCTGGTGCCCTTTGATGTCCGGACCCTCGCTCTTGGAGGTCGGGAGGTCTGGGATGAGGGAGTCCAGACACCCAGCAGGGGGGTGGAGCCAGCGCCCGAGGAGGCTGGGGGTGCTCGGCACCTGGCGGGGGAGAGCCATCGACACTTCGTACTCCCATTGACCTGCCAAGTGGGCTGTTCACCTCCTGGGTGGAGGGTGGTGCCGGGATGTCGGGGCCTGGCCAGGCCCAGGGTTGGGGTCGGGCTGAGGCCGCACGGCCGCGTGGTGCTGTGTCCAAGATGGCGGCTGGGCCGGGCAATGGTGCTGACGGTGGCCCGGGCCCTGTCCTGCGGGGAGGGAGCGAGCCCTTCATGTGGTCTGTCCAACATGCGTCCCCCCCAGCTGAAGGCGGGGAGAGTCACCCATCTTCTTGGGGACTTTCCTCGTCGAGGCGGAAAAAGCGGGACAGGCCATCCGCGTTGGCGTGGTCTTGGCCGGGTCGATGTTCCACAGTGAAGTCCATCCCCTGCAGGGAGATGGACCAACGTAGTAGTTTCGGGTTTTCCCCCCGCATCTGCATGAGCCATTGCAGGGGTCGATGATCGGTCTGGACCCGGAAGTGGGTGCCGAAGAGATAAGGCCGGAGCTTTTTGAGGGCCCACACCACGGCGAAGGCCTCCCTCTCGATGGTGCTCCAGCGTCGTTCTCGGGCCAGGAGCCGTCTGCTGATGAAAGCCACTGGCTGGTCAAGTCCTTCGGGGTTCAGCTGAGAAAGGACTGCCCCAACGCCATGGTCGGAGGCATCTGTTTGGACGATAAATTCCCGGCTGTAGTCGGGGGCCTGGAGCACCGGAGCGGAGCACATGGCGGCCTTCAGCTTCTCGAAGGCCGCTTGACAGTCTGGGGTCCAGCTGACCTTCTTTGGTTGGTTTTTGGAGGTGAGTTCCGTGAGGGGCCCTGCGATGCTGCCATAGTCCCTCACGAACCGTCGGTAGTAGCCTGTGAGTCCCAAGAAGGCGCGGACCTCGGTCTGGGTGATGGGGGACTGCCACGACTGGATGGCAGCGATCTTGAGTTGCAGAGGGGCCACCAGACCGCTTCCCACCTGGTGCCCGAGATAGGTCACGGACCCCTGGCCAATTTGGCATTTGCTGGCCTTGATCGTGAGGCCAGCTCGTTGGAGGGCCTGTAGCACCTCTCGGAGGTGGTGGAGGTGGTCGGACCAGTGGTGGCTGTACACAGCGATATCGTCCAGGTAGGCGGCGCTGAATCCTTCGAGTCCTGCCAGGACCTGGTTTACTAGCCGCTGAAATGTTGCTGGCGCATTCTTCATGCCGAATGGCATGACCTTGAAGTGATAGTGGCCATCAGGGGTAGAGAATGCCGATCGTTCTTGGGCCCGGGGTGTGAGACCGATCTGCCAGTAGCCCGCTGTCAGGTCGAAGATGCTGAGGTAGCGGGCAGCTCCCATGCGGTCGATTAGTTCATCTGCTCGGGGGATGGGGTGTGCGTCTGTTCTGGTGACCGCATTCAAGCCCCGGTAGTCGACGCAGAACCGGAGCTCCGGCGTGGCGCCGGGGGCGGCCGCTTTGGGGACCAGTACCACTGGGCTGGCCCAGGGGCTGTCTGAGGGCTCGATGATCCCGAGTGTGAGCATCTTGGCCACCTCCTCTTGGATGCAGGCCCGTACCCGATCTGGTACGCGGTAGGCCCGATGGCGGATAGGGGGACTGTCTCCAGTGTCCACGTCGTGTAAGCACCAGGGGGTGACCCCTGGGGCGAGGGAGAACAGGGTGGAGAACTGGAGCAGGAGGACTCGGCAGTCTTGGCGCTGTTCCAGGGTGAGGGCCTCCGAGAGTCGGACCCCGTCCACGGAGCCGTCCTTCTCCCGTGACCGTAGGAGGTCAGGAAGGGGTTCGGACTTCTCCTCGGTTCCATTGTCGGTTGCCATCAGGAGACTGAGTTCGGAGCGTACAAAGTGGGGTTTCAGTCTATTAGCGTGGAGGACCCGGAGAGGGTTTCGGGAAGATTCCATATCGATGAGATAGGTGACAGGGCTCTTGCGCTCGATTACTTTGAAGGGCCCCGTCCATTTGTCTTGCAGGGCGCATGGTTCGGTGGGAGACATTACCCACACTTGTTGGCCGGGTTCAAATTCGATGGAGGATGCATTTTGATCGTACCACCTTTTCATGTCCTCCTGACTGGCCTCCAGGTTTGCTTTTGCCATCTCTCTGAACCTTCTGGTCTGGTTGCGGAGGGTTAGGAGGTACTTGAAAACATCTGGAGTGTTCTTTAGAGGGGGCATTTCCCAGCCTTCTTTGACTAGGCTGAGCGGGCCTCGCACCGGGTGTCCATACAAGAGTTCGAAAGGGCTGAAGCCGAGGGACTTCTGGGGGACTTCTCGGTAGGCAAAGAGAAGGCACGGTAGTAGCACATCCCACTGGCGACGGAGGGGCTCTTCCAACCCCCCAATCATCCCTTTGAGCGTGCGGTTGAACCGCTCAACCAGTCCGTTCCCTTGAGGGTGATAGGGGGTCGTGAATCGGTAGGTGACCCCACACTGTTGCCAGAGGGACTTCATGTATTTTGAGATAAAGTTCGTACCCCTGTCGCTGACGACTTCCCGGGGGAAGCCCACTCGAGAGAAGATCCCCATCAAGGCTCGGCCCACTACTGGGGCTGTTATCGTACGGAGGGGGACCGCCTCAGGATAGCGGGTAGCGTGATCCACCAGGACCAGGATGAAGCGATGTCCCTGTGCTGTTCGGGGGTCCAGGGGCCCCACAATGTCTATTCCCACCCTTTCGAACGGGGTGGTCACCACGGGGAATGGTTGTAGGGGTGCCTTGAGTTTGCGGCCGCTCTTCCCACTGGCCTGGCAGGTCGGGCAGGACCGGCAATGGTTGGATACGTCATTTCTCATTTTGGGCCAAAAAAAGTGAGTCACCAGGCGGTGGTAGGTCTTGTCTTGGCCCAGGTGCCCGGCCAGGGGGACATCATGGGCTAGGTTCAACAGGAAGTCTCTGAAGTGGAGGGGCACCACCAGCACTCGCCCGGCCCCCAGTTCTGCGATTTTCTGTTCGCTGTACAAGAGATCATTGTCCCAATAAACCCAGTGGGCCCCGGTGGTGTCTCCTTGGCTCTGGGCGAGCGCTTGCTGTCGCAATCCCTCGAGGGAGGGGCAGGTCTTTTGCTCCTGCCGGAATTGTTCCTGGGTGGGCCCCCCTTCTTGACGCCACTGAGCCAGGTCGAGAAGCTCGGGGGGCTGTGTGGACCCCTCTGGGGTGGGGTCCGGGTGGTCGGTCTGGAGGAAGTCTTCTTCTGGAGTGATCGAGGGCGGAGGTGCTGCCCATTCTGGTTCTTCTGGTCTAGGGATGGTGCGGGTGGCCATGGACCGGGGGGTTACGCACGCCCAGTCCGGGAGACCCAACATCCCCAGATGCTCTCTTCTTTCCACAGCGGCCCACGGGGAGCTCTCGAGATCGTTCCCCAGGAGGCAGTCTACGGGGGCATCGTCACGGACAGTTACTTTCAGCATGCCGGACACTCCTCCCCATTCGAAGGGGACGCAGGCCATCCGACACAGGCTCTCCGAGTTATCTGCCGATCGGACGGGGCAAAGTACGTTTGGTAGGATTTGTTCTGGGGTCACCAGGTGACAGCGGACGGCCGTCACACTGGCCCCGGTGTCACGCAGGGCCTCGGCCTTGCGCCCATTGATGCTCACCCATTGGCTGTACTTCCGAGTGTTGGCGGGCAGGGGAGTCCGCGGGACCATGTCTCTTCCTCCTAGGCATGCCAGGGTCATGGCGGCGGGTTCCCACTCGAACTGCTCCGACTCATAGGTCTCCGTGTCTTCGGAGACTTGTTCTTCTCCCAGGGCGGCGGCCGCCATCTGGCGGGGCCCGGGGGCCTGGTTCTTCGGGCAGGTCGGGTCACTGGCATAGTGGCCGACTCGCTGGCATCGATGACACGTCACGTTAGCTCGGAACCCCGGGCGCATCGGGGGGTTTCCCCGGCCTGCTGGGGCCGGGGTGGCGTTCGTGGGTGCGGCCAGGGCGGCGTCTCTGCCCCGGCCCGGGCCTCCTCCTCCTCCTCGGGGACGATGGTGACCTTGGTTGGTTCTGTTCTGCTCGTTCGGCCCACTCCGGGCCACTCGGGTGCTCTCCCACCGGTCAGCCTCGGTGGCGAGCTGCCGGGGTTCAGTCAATTTACTGTCGAGGAGGTGCTGCCTGAGCTCGACAAAGCAGTTGTTGGAGAGGTGCTCCCACACAATGAGATTGAAGAGCTGTTCGTAAGTGGTTACGTTGTTACCCTTGATCCACCCCTCGAAGGCTCGGCTGAAATAGTTCACGTATTCCAACCACGTCGTACCTGGGATCCTGGTGCAGTTGCGGAACCTCTGGCGGTACATTTCGGGTGTAAGTCCATATCGACTGAGGAGGGCGGCCTTCATGTGGTCATAGGACGTCATTTGATGGTCCGGAAGCTGCAGCAGGGCATCACGACCCTCGTTGACGAATCTCCCCCATAGACCGGCTCCCCAGTCACTTCGAGCGACCCGGTGGGCGGTCATGGCAATCTCATAGGCCTTGAACCACTGCTGTATGTCGTCGTTCCGGTGATATTCTCGGACCACATCCTTGGGGATGTGGACCTTCTGCTCGGTAGGACCCGGGGAGTGCGGTTGCTCGGGCACCCCTAGGTTTTTGTTCAGTTTGCGCATTTCTATCTCCGCTAGTTTGCACTCGTGCTCGTATGCCAGTCTTTTTTCTTCGAGGTCTCTCTGTCTCTGTTTTTCCTCTCGCTCTTCTCTGAGCCGTAAGTGTTCCAAGTTTATTTTTTGTTCCGCCAGTTTCAATTCTCCGTCTAATCTGAGTCGTGCCAAGTCTAACTCGTGTAATCTATTTTTTTCCCGCTCTTGGATCTCTTCATGGGAGGGGCCTGTTCTCCGTTCCTCCGTCCGGGTGGTGTTGACTTCCGGGGCTGCGGGGTCCCGGGGGGTTGCGGTATTTGTCTCTGTCCAGGCCTCTAGGGCGTTTTTGAAGTCTTCTTTTGTGCTTAGCCCGGTGGTAGCAATGCCTAAGTCCATGCAAAATTGTTTGAGCTCTCGGTGGTTGTATTCTTCCAGCTTTTCCATCTGGAACTTCTCCGCCGATCCGCTCTCTTTGGTCGTCATTGTGGTTTTAGTCGTAGGGTGAGTTACTGTCTGTACGGTACGCGTTGGTTCGGATCGCGCCACTAGCCACCAATGTTAGACGGGGACCTGGAGGGTCGGCCGAGCACAGTGATCGCACAGACAGGTAACTTCCCCCCCACAGATGGACACCACACAAAGTTCAGGGTAACACCTTTTATAGGCACTTCTGGGAGTAGAGTGGTACGATACAAGGCAATCAGGACACGATGATCCTCTCAATTCTAGTCTCTAGTAGGGGAAGGGGGTAGCGGGACAGTCTGGGTACCCACGGGTACGGGGGTGTAACGGGGATGGCTCACAATCCTCGAGCTCGGTGTTCGGAGGGGTCAGACCGCGGCAGCGCCGGCAGGTCCCGAAGAGGTCGTAGGTGGCAACGGGCCGCGGCAGCGCCAGCAGGTCCCAACGAGGATGAAGGTTACAACGGGCCGCGGCAGCGCCAGCAGGTCCCACGAGAATGCAGGTTGCAACGGGCCGCGGCAGCGCCAGCAGGTCCCACGAGGATGAAGGTTACAACGGGCCGCGGCAGCGCCAGCAGGTCCCACGAGGATGAAGGTTACAACGGGCCGCGGCAGCGCCAGCAGGCAGGACAATAGTTCACAAGGCAGGGCTGTGGCAGCGCCAGCAGTCCGTCAAGGATGAGTTCGTCGCGGTGTCTCTCGACTCCAGGATACAACTGCCTTCCTGTCCTGGGGCTGCCTCAGTTATAGGTCTGGTGCCCTTTGATGTCCGGACCCTCGCTCTTGGAGGTCGGGAGGTCTGGGATGAGGGAGTCCAGACACCCAGCAGGGGGGTGGAGCCAGCGCCCGAGGAGGCTGGGGGTGCTTGGCACCTGGCGGGGGAGAGCCATCGACACTTCGTACTCCCATTGACCTGCCAAGTGGGCCGTTCACCTCCTGGGTGGAGGGTGGTGCCGGGATGTCGGGGCCTGGCCAGGCCCAGGGTTGGGGTCGGGCTGAGGCCGCACGGCCGCGTGGTGCCGTGTCCAAGATGGCGGCTGGGCCGGGCAATGGTGCTGACGGTGGCCCGGGCCCTGTCCTGCGGGGAGGGAGCGAGCCCTTCATGTGGCCTGTCCAACACAGTAAAAAGCATATTCATTAGAAATATTGTACACAGGAACAATGGTGGGACGTAGGTAATGAAGTGAGACCATAACACAGCAGGAAGACAAAACAGTTCAGGTTGTGATGAGTTGTGCCAGTGTGGGGATTTGGTTGGTGAAGAGAAACAGAAACCACAATGCAATTTATACTATCTCTGGATAAGGGATCATAAAAGGTGGATCTAAGTCAAAGTAATTCCATATTTACATGGTTGTAGGAGCACGTGTTTTTTTTCTCCATTTTAATTCTGAACTCAGAATGATTCAGTTGTACAATTGACGGGAAATACTGAGTTCTATTGAAGTAGGCGTAACGGCTAGAAGACCTGGAAATTCAATGCTGAGGAGCCTTGTGCTTCACTTCTAATTCTCTAAACAGTAATAGTTATCATGAGCCAAACACATGCTGCCTGGTATGGCAGGCAGTGATGAGGTAACTGGCCATGCCAACCTCCATCTCAGTATGTGTGTGAAATTTCAGTGTCTCCAGAACAATGACTAAATTTCAGATACTTGTGGCTCTAAGTAGGGGCAATAACTGTTTACGCCATGGAGTCAGAACGATGAAAAGTGTGCTTCGTTTTCAGTAGCAAATTACAGAAGGGAACTGAGAAGAAGGGGGTGGGGCATTTAGAAAGAAAGTGGTTCAGCGGCAGAGTGCCTGCCCTGAATTTAAACTGCAGAGTTTTGGGTAAAACTTGAGTGTTGTGGTTTAAGAAAGGTTCAAATTTAATGCATGTGTGTTGGACCTGGCCCTCTTGGCAGGGTCATCCCTGAACTTTTTGCCTTCCTCCAATACTCTCTCTGACCTGTTTTTGTTGGTTTAATGACTCTGGGCACTTTACCACTGCTGGCCAGTGCTAAAGTGCATATGCTCTCCCTGTGCAAAATATATATGTGATTGATTTTCATGGTTGGTTCATTGGATTTGCTGTCAGTCCCCAGTAAAGTGCACCAGGAGTGCCAGGGCTTGTGAATGCCAATACTACTAGTGGGCCTGCAGCGCTGGTTGCGCCACCCACAGAAGCAGCCTTTTAAAATGTGTCTAGGGTCTGCCATTGCAGAACCTGCGTGCAGTCTGGTACTGTCATGCTGGCTGGGCAAGTGCACACACTTGCCAGCCTCTAAACCTTCCCTTTACTTCATATTAGTCACCCCTATGGTAGGCCCAAGGGCAGGGTGCATTGTAAGTGTAAGGTAGGACATGCCCTGATGTGTGTGGCATGTCCTAATAGTGAATTCCAGCCAAATTCATTTTACACTATTGTAAGGCTACCTGTTCTCTTAGGCCAGATGGGCTGCTGGAATTATTACACTCTATAATCCCAGAAGGCTCAGAGAACATGGTAGAAAATAATGTTTAGTATGCCTGGACTCAGAATAATAAAATACTTCTTTTAGTAAAGTTTATTGTAATATCCTTTGTTTGCAAATGCTACTTTTAGAAAGTTGGCATTTACTTGCCTAACCATTTCAGCCCGCCTCTGCTAGTATGTGTATCTGGCTGTCTGGGATGTGTGCGTGACAGGGCTGGGGGATGACAGGTGGTGAATGCAAGGATTACACCTTAGTGGGAGGTAGGAGTGCCCCTGGACTCTTAATAGGGCTGTGCTCTGCCATCACAATGCTGGCTCCGCCCACTGGGGAGCGACTGATGACTCAGCCGGCACCTGGCCCAGGAAGGGTGAAGCACTGTCATCAAGGTACTCCTGGCTGCCCCTGTCCACACAATGCTGGCTCCACCTCCTGTGGAGCGTCTGATGTGCCTGCCCCTCACACTGAAAGCAGAAGCCAGAAGTACACCCAACAAGTGCTCAGAGACTGAATGAAGTTATGTAAAGGCCCCCCTGGCCTGAAAAGACAAAAGAAATGCTGTATAAAAGTAGGAGCCCTGCTCCTTGTAAATCAGAATCCTGTTTCCCCACAAAGAACCTCTGCCCAACTAGAAGGAGAAGAAGACGCTGGAAGGACTGGCCTGCTGCTTGCCTTGCTGAGGAAGGAGAGGAGAAGACTTTGAAAAGACTTTGCTGACCTGTGCTTTGAAACATTCTCCAAGGGCTTGATTGAGCTTGCCCCCTGATCTGAACCCCAGGACTAGTGGGTTCTTGGTGCCTTTGCTCGTCCTTCAACTTCGAGCCGTGTGTGCCTCCCGCCGGAGGAAGACTGCGCCCCTCATCGCCCCCTCCTAGGGCTGTGGCACTTGGGAGCTTGCCTGCCTTTGTCCCTGTGAGAGCCTCGCTCCGATCGGAGTCGCTCTCTGCCCCCGGGCTAGGCTGCCTGCTCCTCTGCCCCTCGCCTGTCAACAGGAGCGTGCTGAAAGCGCTCTCGCCCCTCCCGCCGGAATTCCAATGGCGATAGTGATCTACGCCGGGACCCGCAGCCCGCACGGACCGTGCCCTGCGTCCCCGCTTCACTATCCCCGAGTGTCTGCAAGCCGCGCCGCCCCTCTCGTGGAGACCCCAGTACCGTCGTACTAGGAGTCGAGGGCCGCGCCTGCTTGTGTGCCCACACCCGCTGACGTCAGGATCAGAAGGCATCCCTGAACGGGCCGAGTCGCACTGCCGTGCACGACTCGTCCTAACCGCGAAAGGAAAGAAGCTTTCGCTAAAGATCTACACCGGGCTAGGGGCCCGCAACGTTTGTTTTCCCCTTTCTCGGACCAGCCGCTTCCGCTCCTGCCAAACCGTGAGTAAGATTGAGCGCTCACCCCCTGGCACGCCGGTCCCCCAGTCACCCGCCTCCCTGCTGGAAGTACAGCGCAGGTGAGAGAGCGACCGGGGCCCTGCCCCGATCAAGAGGGACCCGTGCGCCTCGCGGCCGAGTCGAGCCGTGGTACGCTCCTCTTCTGGCTGGCAAAAGTGTACGCCGCGTACGAATGCTCACGCCGGGTGCGTGAGTCGTGGTGGGGTGTTCCGCTTTTTACCGCGCTGAGGACACGGAAGCACTGCGAAGCGCTCAGATGACCAGAGACTGGCCTTGGGTCCCTAAAGGAGCATAAGAGAACTGTGTTGGAAAAGAACTGAGAAGGAAATCCTTTTGGAACTATAAACAAGAGAAGCTTGCCTATTTACAACCTGTGGCCTAAACCTAAAAACGTTATATTGGTCTTGTGATAAGTCTTACCTGCATATATATTTTTACATAAACAAACGTATTTTTATATATTCACAACCTGGTGTCCATTTGTGGGGGGATTGGTACATTTTACTGTGTGTGTGATTACAAATGCTTAACTGAATAACGCCTGAAGAATAGCCTTGGCTGCTCACGCCACGCACCTAGAGGGTGAGCAAGGGTAATTCTAAGGGGTCATCCTTTGCCCTGACTTAGAGGAGAGGGTCCCTGCTTGTCACAAGTGCATATTTGCGCCAACCAGAGACCCCCAATTCTAACAATGTGTTTTGTAGTAAGATGGCCTACGTTGTGCTGCCAGGATGTGCATTAGACAGGTGTCTTGTCCTGGACCACTGCTTGTCTGCTGACTTTAATCCTGAAGTATAGAAACAGTGATGGATGAATGCTTGAATTAATCTCAACCACTGGTAATCACTCAGGGTCGCATCACAATCTATCATGATTTTGCTCACCATGCCATCTCAGTTTGAACCCAGCTATATGCAAATGAGTCTATACCCTGCTCCAATGGGAACAGTCCAGCCCAAACTGCCAAGCCATGTCTTCCCTGGACCGGAAACAATCATCCTAGGACCGGTTTCTGGCTAATCAGCCCTCATCAGCCAGGCTATCTTGAATCCAGTGGCAGAGTGAGCAAGGGACTCTTGTCTGGGCATTCCCTGCCAACTTAGGGCGAACAAAGAAAAACCAAAGGGGATGATGGACGGAGCGTTGAACAAATCAAACACTCACCCCCAGTCAACTGATCTGGGTTTAATCCATCACCATTCTTTAGCCCACTCAGCCACCCCAGTTCAGACATGGCCATATGCAAATCAGTCTGACCCTGTGCCTCATGGGAACAGTCCAGCCCGAACTGCCAAGTCAGGTCTTCCCTGGACCAGAAACAAGCATCCTGGGACTGGTTTCGGGGTAGCATCCCTCATCAGCCAGGCTAGCATGAAGCTAGTGGCAAAGTGAGCAAGGGACCTAAGTCTGGGCATACCCTGCCAACTTAGGGCAAACAAAGCAAACACAAGGAGATGATGGGCGGAGCGCTGAAACTTTTCAGACATTCACCCCTAGTCACAGATCTGGGTTGAATCCACCATCATTCTTTAGCCCACTCTGCCACCCTAGTTCAGACATGGCCAGATGCAAATAAGCCTTGAATCTGTGCCTCATGGGAACAGTCTAACCCGAACTGCCAAGCCATGCCTTCCGTGGACCAGAATCAAGCATCCTGGGACCGGTTTCTGGCTCATCAGCCGTCATCATCACAGTGTGCATGGGACCCACGTCTGAAGCGCTATCGCGCATGATCAGGGTAGGGTGGTTCCATAAAATGTGAGAGATCGATTTGCCCCAACATGTTCTGAATGGACCGGAACCACCCCCAGGCTGCACTGTCAGGGAAACGCAGTGTACCGCCAAGAGAAGCCTGAAGGCGGGTGATGTCTGGTGTCCAACCCTGCCCTGCACCTGGACGAGGAGGTGGGACAAAGCTTCCCGTCTCTAATGTGCACTGTCCCTCACACTGTCCATTCTTGTCCCTCACACTGTCCATTCCTGTCCCTCACACTGTCCATTCCTGTCCCTCACACTGTCCATTCCAGCCCTGCACCTGGACGAGGAGGTGGAACAAAGCTTCCCGTCTCTAATGTGCACTGTCCCTCACACTGTCCATTCCTGTCCCTCACACTGTCCATTCCTGTCCCTCACACTGTCCATTCCTGTCCCTCACACTGTCCATTCCAGCCCTGCACCTGGACGAGGAGGTGGAACAAAGTTTCCCGTCTCTAATGTGCACTGTCCCTCACACTGTCCATTCCTGTCCCTCACACTGTCCCTCACACTGTCCATTCCTGCCCTGATCCAGGCCGGGGTGATAATAAGGCAGCCAAAAGCCTGCTATGCCGCCTCCCTGCCCAGGGCTGGCATGGCAGCTGGCATTCTTCTGTCTACCGCCCTCCCGCTGCTGGCAAAGGGCAGACTGTCGAGTCTTTCTCACACTGCCCACCCCTTGCCAAGGCAGCTGCTGGGTGTCGCGTGTCTGCCCTCCCCGGGCGTGCCCAGCCTAATCCAGGATCAGCTTTAGAAGCATGAACCTCACTGCTGGGGCATGCAGAGGCCAGGGTCGAGTGGGCACCCGAGAAGGGCACAGGGGCACAGACTGGACAGGGACATATGAAGGATATCCGAGGCCAGGAGCCGGGCCCACCTCTGGTATGGACCATGAGAGTGCAGCCCGACCCCAGGCGCGGCCCGTGCAGGAGAGAGCGGTGGGCCCGTGTGGTATTGCGACAGACATCGAGGGAAATTGAATCATTTATTTAATGTTCCCTTCCCCATCGTCTGTCGAAATCCCCCCCCAACCCCCCCCACAAGGCCTACCACTCTTACTTGCACGGGCCGCCACTGCCAGACCCTCTCGGACGCACGTGCGTGGGCGCAGTTTATTGTCCATGTAACACGTGTGAGAACAGCCAGGGAGTGTAATCCTAGTAACACGTTGTCAAAACATGAACCACTTCTTTGGGGGGGTGGGGGGAGGAGGTCATGGTAGAGCTGGGAGGAGGCTGACCTCATAGTGCCCACACCGCCATCGCTCGCTCCACTTGTACCCACTACATTCACAACCAAGAAGACTCATGAGACATAATTGTGGGAAAACGGTGGTGCAGGTTTATTTGCATACAACAGCAGATAGGTGGGTCATCTTACAGGCGATCCAAGACGGCAGCCCCTCGCTGACCCGCCTGCCTAATTAGCCAATTTGCACGGTAAGTCGATGCTCTTGACGGTGCAATACCTTTAATAGTTCTCGTTTACTCCCGCCCCCCCTGTCGGGGCAGAGCGATGAGGCACACCCCCGGTCGGTTTAGGCCCCCCGACCGCCCGAAGGACTAACGGGGCGCCGACGTTGTTTCCTGGAACCCCCTCGGCTCCAGGTTCTTGGCTCGGGCACCCCTACTGTGCCAGGCAGAGGTATTGCTGTCTCCTTCTGCCGCAGAGGTACCCTTACTGTCCATCTGCTTCCAGATCGCCCTGTGACTCCGCCTGCAACACAAAACAGACCATTAATTGTTCACACCAACCTGCTGCTCTGCCGCTGGGTCTGGGCCAGGGCGGGAACAGCGCAGAGTAGCAAGATGAAACGCGGCGGAAGAGGAAGTACTGAAACCGGGCTGGCCTAGATAAAGGCCCTAGGACCGCCCACCACCTTACAACTCGCACCTGCATTGGCCACCCCTAGAGGGGGCGGCACCCTGACTGTCGCGCTGATGACGTTTTGCTCGCGAGGCATGTGTCACTAAGACGCTGTCTCGCGTTATCTCCCCTTCGCGTCGCGCGGCCAGCGGCATAGTGCCCACACCGCCATCGCTCGCTCCACTTGTACCCACTACATTCACAACCAAGAAGACTCATGAGACATAATTGTGGGAAAACGGTGGTGCAGGTTTATTTGCATACAACAGCAGATAGGTGGGTCATCTTACAGGCGATCCAAGACGGCAGCCCCTCGCTGACCCGCCTGCCTAATTAGCCAATTTGCACGGTAAGTCGATGCTCTTGACGGTGCAATACCTTTAATAGTTCTCGTTTACTCCCGCCCCCCCTGTCGGGGCAGAGCGATGAGGCACACCCCCGGTCGGTTTAGGCCCCCCGACCGCCCGAAGGACTAACGGGGCGCCGACGTTGTTTCCTGGAACCCCCTCGGCTCCAGGTTCTTGGCTCGGGCACCCCTACTGTGCCAGGCAGAGGTATTGCTGTCTCCTTCTGCCGCAGAGGTACCCTTACTGTCCATCTGCTTCCAGATCGCCCTGTACTCCGCCACAGCTCTGGATGAGGCCCCCGTCGAAGACAGAGCCCCCCACCCACTTAGCTACTTCCTCTGCTCTCTTACGCTCCACTTATACGTCTACGTCCTCTGCTCTCTTACGCTCCACTTATACGTCCGGGAGGGATATGTTCACCCCGGTCCCGACAGTGCATATTGCCGTTGTAAGCCTCACTTTACCCCCTATGCATATGCCAAAGCCTGAAAGTGGCCATTGCCTGAGGGTAAATGATTTAGTCTCACCTCCTCGCTAGCCTTTGGGTACACTTCTACCATAGTACCCTTCACCCCACCGCTATGGAGATCCTGGACAGTTCATAGGACACGCCCCTAGATGCATAAGCCGCACCTCCGGTGGGGATTGCTCAGATACGGTTCTTAGGCCACGCTCTAAGTTACCAACCACACCTCTTAAAGAGATACCTTGGCGCTAGCTGTTTTGTCCGATTAGTCCCTGCAAAGTAGGGCTTGAGAAAGACCTGTCCCGTGCGCAATAATCATGACCGTGCATGTCCTGGCAACTCACTGCAAGGTTGTTTATCTGAAATTAGTTAGGGCCCGCGCAGCAGATGCCCGTAGCCGTCAAATGTCATTCCCCGTTCTCTGTTGTATTGCAGTGTTTCCCTCCAATTATATTGTATTTTCCCTTGTAACCGTCGTATGCCTTTGCTGCTTGCCCAAGTATTTTACCCCCGATGTACTTAGTCTCTCTTACAACCCGTGCACCCATCACTTGTCCCTCTGTAATGCACTGTTTCTACCTCATATAGTTTGTTTGCTGCACACTTGTCACTTCACCTCGTGTGACTTACGTCTGCTTTTGTACGATCTTCCCTGTGTAATACCCGTGCTACCTAACGCATAACTGACGTAACTAGCAAAGTTGACATCGAGCAATAAGGACTGCCTCATTCAGGATGACGTGCTTGTCAACCATGCATTGCATGAAGATTTTTATCGTGGGAGACAGGCAGGGGGGCTGTGCCGCCTGCTGGAGCACTTGGTGTCAGAATCTGTACTGTCATCTTGAATATATGTGCATAAAACCAATTCCTTCTCCCTAAGGGGCTGGTAAATAATTACCACTGAGCCCGAGCCTGTCTGTGCACTGCTGGAACAACCAGCTATAGTAGCTAATAACTGTTACATAACGTATCAATCACTGTGCCCCGATGTCACCCACCGCACACTCTGTCATGCATGTACCACCAGCTCGCTCCTACGATGGACGCATTCTCAATGTATACATAAACTCGCTCTGGCCTAACGATGGAACTCTTAAAATTAAGGTAATGGTTAAATTGAACCACCCCTTCATGGATACTCAGGTCTGGTCCCCCAAGCTGTGCGGTCTAATGGTTACCTGGATTAGAGGCTGCAATTGCCGGTGACTTACCTCCCTGAAACCACATTTCGTGCATAGTTACACGGTAGCGGTCGCGCATTCAAAATTTATACTTGAGAATGGAGCTGCAAGCAGATGCTAGCAGAGAGCAGACAGCTGCTGGGAATCATAGCGCCGCGTTGTCTCGTAAATAGGAAGGACAACACCACGCGCAATATGTCTAGCACTGGAAGGTAAATACCCTTGCGGATCTGTGCTGTTTTGCACATATCTGTGACTGTGGTAGAACAACGCTTTTGTGACTCTAGGGCAATTTGTCCTTATTCTCAATACTCAACACATTCAATGCACCTAGTAAGTAGGCAAACCTCAGAAAGAAGCTAATACGGCATTCTAAGCTTCCCATTAGTCGAGAAGATTAAACCGTGCTGCAGAAGGTGCCCCTTTTATTTCGTTTTTGTACGTTGACCTCTACACCAAGTTGCTTGTACCCTCTCTCTCTCTAGATTGAAAACAAATATGGAAATCAGGTGCTTGCTCAACAGAACTATTGTTTCCTGGCACCTCAGGTGACCCATGCATCTTCCTGGTTTAGACTGAATTGGATAGCGCAATGTTCCATAGCAAAGTGGAATTATTTATAGTGCTCAATCGTTCCTTCAACTGCCTTCAGGAACATAGGGACCCAGTAAAAGTGAAGGTTGGGTAGCAGAGGCCCTGCACAGATGAGTACAATGCACTTTGTCTATGTTACTGTACTCTGGTGCATGTTTATATGGTATGTACGTAATTGTTTTCCCTGCAGTTATGTCCCATGAAGGTGAAGGGCCCGCTGACACTGATTACCCCGTATGACCCGCCAGATACTCATCAAACCTTGTGGGTTTGCGCTTCAGTTTTTCAAACACTTATTGTGACCTTGTTAGCTGAAGGCGCCCATAAGCGATAATTAGCAGCTATTATAGGAAATTATTCTGTTATCACATTTAGGGCACTTGACAATTGACCTTCATCCAATCTTGTTTGCAACACACCCATACTCCCAGCTCGGATCGGTACCCGACGCCACAATTCCCACTGTCTTAAGCCTGTAGATGCCTGCTGGCACACGTGGTATATTTATATTAATAAACTGTTACAGATAATGTTGTTGCATATTCCTGATTCCTTCCGGAATTCCTGCAGTTCTGGGCATGACCGGATCATATAGAGCATCTCGTCTTTACTCACCACATCTAGGGCATCTCCCGACTCATGCCCCGGACTGTCGCCTTATTTACCTCGTGAAGATATACCTAGTGCAAGAAGTAATACTAACCAGTTTAAATCTGGCATTGCGAGAGACCGTATATATTCCCGTTAGCATCGTGCACCAGAGTGATAGAAGGGTCGGCTCTACCAGGTCTTCCTCCCACTTCTGGTGGAGGTGTTCCAGTGCGTGTTTGTGAACTATATGTGGTTTCCTTATAAATGCTGTTAAATCTATCACAATGTCCTTCATAGCTATACTGCTTGTACTCAGTTATCGTGAGGTTTGATATAATTCTTACAATTCGGGCTAACACAAAAGGATACCAGATTAAAACAATCCTCCACATATGCATTCTACAGCCAACTGTTCCTGTTCAGGAAATCGCAAAGAAGTGGGGTGCAGCAGTAATCCCCCAATTAACGCCCTTCCCATGTTCTTTTGGTTTTAGCACTCGACAACCGTGATATACTGTAACTTTTCTAGTATTGCGTACACTCGCCATTATACCTTGAGGACATTTGACCAGGTAAGAAAGGGTGACATGTTTATTTGGGAAAAACCCAACGGGTTGGCCTTATAAAGGAGGTAAACCGCCTTGCTGTAAAACCGCAAGATGCAGTTGCAAAATACCTCTGGGCAGTTTACCACCCAGCAATCCCGAACGTCAGGGCCTAGCTATTTATTGTTAGACGCGCTCATTCACCCTATGTCAGATAAAGTGAACGAATCCTGCTCCTGTCCATGCAGTAGATCCGGTTTAATCTACATCGCAGTTGTTAAAACGAGCCACCACAACAAATGGCTAGCATTATTTAAACAGAAAATAACTTAAGCATCGCAACCGATGGGGCAACTGCTGTGAGAACAAGGAAAGGTAAGTTTTCAAAAGCTACTGGAGTGAGAGGCCTTAGCGTTCGACTCCGGGCTCTTCATCAGCAGTAACGCAAATGATAATGGCGCAAATATATTACACTCGAGTGAGACCAGGCTAGATTACAGTCTCACCGAGGAACAAAACACGTACGTCACAATTACGGAAATGTAAGGGAGAAATCCAGAGGATGTGAACTTTATCACACCACTTGTCATTGCAACCACTGAGCTACAGTTGTGCCGGGCCCACAATTTTAGAATGCACTGATAATCGAGGACCTAATCGCCCTACAGAAGGCCATTGAAGTGGCACCTCATGATCTGACTCAGCCGTAGCTAACACAATGCCTAGAAGAATCTAAATTTCTAATCTGTAGACTGAAATAAGCCTTTGTCTATGATTCCAGCGCATACCAATCACTTGCCTACCGGATTGCTCTGTATCCTAATTCATGTTGCACCTAATGCCCCCGTCCCCAAAACACAAGACAGTTTGTTTCAAAATGGCGACCTCTTATGGCTGCAACATCAATGTAATACGCTTTTTACGTCTCCCGCCGCAAGACACTCGTTGATCCACCGCATGGCCCGCCCGGATCGGCACGGGAGCCAAGGGCCGTTCACCGCCCACATTGTGCCACGACGCTAGCGGGTGCGCAACGCGGGGTAACTCAGGTTAAAACCCCTCCCCCATACCCTGGCAATGTCGGTCTGCCAACCTCCCTCATCTCATAAATACATCTGACCGCTCCAGACTTATTCCCCAATGCCGATCCAAACTTTGTAAATATGGTGTATGGGCTTCGGCGCAAGCTGAGCTGATCGTGTCATCGTTGAAATGACTCCAGAGTAAATCATACTTTAGTGTCACTGCACTCCACTAAAGGTCCCCGCGACTGTACATGTCTAGGTCTCAGCCCCTGCTGGGCACACTGAACTTCACTGACTGCCTGTACCAGTGAGCGTATTCTGAAATGCGCGATCGGTTCAAACGAACCACTGTATCGCCGCTTTAACTAGCGAGGGGATCAGGTTGGCGCCACAATTCGGCCCCCACCACCGGTCCTTTGTTCCAAGACCCTCGCGATGCGCTCTGTGTTAACTTGATTACAAACGGGCCCTACGGAGAGACGCACGGGACTAAAAAACATTCTCAGCCTCAGAATATAGGTCATATGCTTCCCACAATTTAAAAGATGGACATGTTTATTCAGCTTGTCCAGCATGTTTCTACATCACCTTGAACTTCATTCCAGTTCAAACACATGAAACGTTATTCTTAAGGGATGTATACACTGTGGGACATACATACTTTGCAAAGGTTAACCCACATGTGGCAGTGCATTGAAGCACTTTGTACTCTACTGTGGGATCGCTAGCCCTTCCAGAACAAAAGCTTCTTCTTTCCGCTTTGTTATAATGCAATTTCTTAACGCAGTTCCCGAATGTTACGCGTCATTATTTTTTGTTCGCTTGAATTTTTCCCCATCTCATGTATCATTACTGTACCTATTGTGAAGCGCTCTGACACCATGGGTAACGTCCGCGCTATACAACAATCGCATCAATCGCATCAATAAATAAATCAAATGTCCCCACAAGCACTAACAATATGTCGCCCATGACTATGCTAGGCTACGCACGTGAAAGCTGGCAATGTTTGCCTACATGCAAGGAAGGGCGGACGCACAAAACAGCGCAGAGTAGCAAGATGAAACGCGGCGGAAGAGGAAGTACTGAAACCGGGCTGGCCTAGATAAAGGCCCTAGGACCGCCCACCACCTTACAACTCGCACCTGCATTGGCCACCCCTAGAGGGGGCGGCACCCTGACTGTCGCGCTGATGACGTTTTGCTCGCGAGGCATGTGTCACTAAGACGCTGTCTCGCGTTATCTCCCCTTCGCGTCGCGCGGCCAGCGGCATAAGTGGGCTAATATTAGGTCTGGCCTGACAGGTGGCTGCCTGAAGAGGCGTCGTTATCAGTGTTTTGAAACCTACATAGAGCGGCCTGAGGCTTCACAGAGGCGCAGCGCCCTCTCACCTCCTTCTAGTGACTAATTCCTGTATCATTCCGCCATTCAGGAGGTGCCTCCATTGCAAAGCATGGGGGACTATTATACAGCAGAAAGTACACGCTGTCGTCACACTGCCACATGCACCTCTTTGTCGCGATATATAATGCAGTCAGTACTGGAAGCAATCCTTTGTTCTATGTGTGTCCTTTATTGGCCGGAGTAACCGCCTTTGTAAACAGCAGCATGTGTGCACGCAACACATGTGAACCGCATTTGTAAACAGCAGCATGTGTGCACGCAACACAAAGGAACCGCATTTGTAAACAGCAGCATGTGTGCACGCAACACATGTGAACCGCATTTGTAAACAGCAGCATGTGTGCACGCAACACATGTGAACCGCATTTGTAAACAGCAGCATGTGTGCACGCAACACATGTGAACCGCATTTGTAAACAGCAGCATGTGTGCACGCAACACATGTGAACCGCATTTGTAAACAGCAGCATGTGTGCACGCAACACATGTGAACCGCATTTGTAAACAGCAGCATGTGTGCACGCAACACATGTGAACCGCATTTGTAAACAGCAGCATGTGTGCACGCAACACATGTGAACCGCATTTGTAAACAGCAGCATGTGTGCACGCAACACATGTGAACCGCATTTGTAAACAGCAGCATGTGTTCACGCAACACACGTGATCTGCATTTGTAAACAGCAGCATGTGTGCACGCAACACATGTGAACCGCATTTGTAAACAGCAGCATGTGTGCACGCAACACATGTGAACCGCATTTGTAAACAGCACCATGTGTGCACGCAACACATGTGAACCGCATTTGTAAACAGCAGCATGTGTGCACGCAACACATGTGAAACTCATTTGTAAACAGCAGCATGTGTGCACGCAACACATGTGAACCGCATTTGTAAACAGCAGCATGTGTGCACGCAACACATGTGAACCGCATTTGTAAACAGCAGCATGTGTGCACGCAACACATGTGAACCGCATTTGTAAACAGCAGCATGTGTGCACGCAACACATGTGAACCTCATTTGTAAACAGCAGCATGTGTGCACGCAACACATGTGAACCTCATTTGTAAACAGCAGCATGTGTGCACGCAACACATGTGAACCTCATTTGTAAACAGCAGCATGTGTGCACGCAACACACGTGATCTGCATTTGTAAACAGCAGCATGTGTGCACGCAACACATGTGAACCGCATTTGTAAACAGCAGCATGTGTGCACGCAACACATGTGAACCGCATTTGTAAACAGCAGCATGTGTGCACGCAACACATGTGAACCTCATTTGTAAACAGCAGCATGTGTGCACGCAACACATGTGAACCGCATTTGTAAACAGCAGCATGTGTGCACGCAACACATGTGAACCGCATTTGTAAACAGCAGCATGTGTGCACGCAACACACGTGAACCTCATTTGTAAACAGCAGCATGTGTGCACGCAACACACGTGAACCGCATTTGTAAACAGCAGCATGTGTGCACGCAACACACGTGAACCGCATTTGTAAACAGCAGCATGTGTGCACGCAACACACGTGAACCTCATTTGTAAACAGCAGCATGTGTGCACGCAACACACGTGAACCTCATTTGTAAACAGCAGCATGTGTGCACGCAACACACGTGAACCTCATTTGTAAACAGCAGCATGTGTGCACGCAACACATGTGAACCTCATTTGTAAACAGCAGCATGTGTGCACGCAACACATATGAACCGCATTTGTAAACAGCAGCATGTGTGCACGCAACACATATGAACCGCATTTGTAAACAGCAGCATGTGTGCACGCAACACATGTGAACCTCATTTGTAAACAGCAGCATGTGTGCACGCAACACATGTGAACCGCATTTGTAAACAGCAGCATGTGTGCAGGCAACACACGTGAACCGCATTTGTAAACAGCAGCATGTGTGCACGCAACACATATGAACCGCATTTGTAAACAGCACCATGTGTGCACGCAACACATGTGAACCGCATTTGTAAACAGCAGCATGTGTGCACGCAACACATGTGAACCGCATTTGTAAACAGCAGCATGTGTGCACGCAACACACGTGAACCGCATTTGTAAACAGCAGCATGTGTGCACGCAACACACGTGAACCGCATTTGTAAACAGCACCATGTGTGCACGCAATACATGTGAACCTCATTTGTAAACAGCAGCATGTGTGCACGCAACACATATGAACCGCATTTGTAAACAGCACCATGTGTGCACGCAACACATGTGAACCGCATTTGTAAACAGCAGCATGTGTGCACGCAACACATATGAACCGCATTTGTAAACAGCAGCATGTGTGCACGCAACACATATGAACCGCATTTGTAAACAGCAGCATGTGTGCACGCAACACATGTGAACCACATTTGTAAACAGCACCATGTGTGCACGCAACACATGTGAACCGCATTCGTAAACAGCAGCACGTGTGCACGCAACACATGTGAACCGCATTTGTAAACAGCAGCACGTGTGCACGCAACACATCTGAACCGCATTTGTAAACAGCAGCATGTGTGCACGCAACACACGTGAACCGCATTTGTAAACAGCAGCATGTGTGCACGCAACACATGTGAACCGCATTTGTAAACAGCACCATGTGTGCACGCAACACATGTGAACCGCATTCGTAAACAGCAGCACGTGTGCACGCAACACATGTGAACCACATTTGTAAACAGCAGCATGTGTGCATGCAACACATGTGAACCGCATTTGTAAACAGCAGCATGTGTGCACGCAACACATGTGAACTGCATTTGTAAACAGCAGCATGTGTGCACGCAACACATATGAACCGCATTTGTAAACAGCAGCATGTGTGCACGCAACACATGTGAACCACATTTGTAAACAGCAGCATGTGTGCACAAAACACAGTAAACAGCAGCATGTGTGCACGCAACACATGTGAACCGCATTTGTAAACAGCAGCATGTGTGCACGCAACACACGTGAACTGCATTTGTAAACAGCAGCATGTGTGCACGCAACACATATGAACCGCATTTGTAAACAGCAGCATGTGTGCACGCAACACATGTGAACCGCATTTGTAAACAGCAGCATGTGTGCACAAAACACAGTAAACAGCAGCATGTGTGCACGCAACACATGTGAACCGCATTTGTAAACAGCAGCATGTGTGCACGCAACACATGTGAACCGCATTTGTAAACAGCAGCATGTGTGCACGCAACACACGTGAACTGCATTTGTAAACAGCAGCATGTGTGCACGCAACACACGTGAACTGCATTTGTAAACAGCAGCATGTGGGCACGCAACACATGTGAACCTCATTTGTAAACAGCAGCACGTGTGCACGCAACACACGTGAACTGCATTTGTAAACAGCAGCATGTGTGCACGCAACACACGTGAACCGCATTTGTAAACAGCAGCATGTGTGCACGCAACACATGTGAACCTCATTTGTAAACAGCAGCACGTGTGCACGCAACACACGTGAACTGCATTTGTAAACAGCAGCATGTGTGCACGCAACACACGTTAACCGCATTTGTAAACAGCAGCATGTGTGCACGCAACACATGTGAACCTCATTTGTAAACAGCAGCACGTGTGCACGCAACACACGTGAACTGCATTCGTAAACAGCAGCATGTGTGCACGCAACACATGTGAACCTCATTTGTAAACAGCAGCACGTGTGCACGCAACACACGTGAACTGCATTCGTAAACAGCAGCATGTGTGCATGCAACACACGTGAACCGCATTTGTAAACAGCAGCATGCGTGCACGCAAATCACGTGAACCTCATTTGTAAACAGCAGCACGTGTGCACGCAACACATGTGAACCTCATTTGTAAACAGCAGCACGTGTGCACGCAACACATGTGAACCTCATTTGTAAACAGCAGCACGTGTGCACGCAACACATGTGAACCTCATTTGTAAACAGCAGCACGTGTGCACGCAACACATGTGAACCTCATTTGTAAACAGCAGCATGTGTGCACGCAACACATGTGAACCACATTTGTAAACAGCAGCATGTGTGCACGCAACACATGTGAACCTCATTTGTAAACAGCAGCACGTGTGCACGCAACACATGTGAACCTCATTTGTAAACAGCAGCATGTGTGCACGCAACACATGTGAACCTCATTTGTAAACAGCAGCACGTGTGCACGCAACACATGTGAACCTCATTTGTAAACAGCAGCATGTGTGCACGCAACACATGTGAACCTCATTTGTAAACCGCAGCACGTGTGCACGCAACACATGTGAACCGCATTTGTAAACAGCACCATGTATGCACGCAACACATGTGAACCGCATTTGTAAACAGCAGCATGTGTGCACGCAACACATGTGAACCGCATTTGTAAACAGCAGCATGTGTGCACGCAACACATGTGAACCGCATTTGTAAACAGCAGCATGTGTGCACGCAACACACGTGAACCGCATTTGTATGTTCTGCTGAAGCTGTGAAGAGATGGTCTGATCACATGCGAGGGTGTGTTGTCTGCTGGGACTGTGGAGAGCTGTTTTTTTATCGTTGATAGGGGTATTAATGTTCTTTTGGTGCTTGGGAGAGTTGTTTTATAATCACGGGTTAGGGTGTAGGTGTCTTGCTGGGGCTGTGGAGAGATGCTTGTATTGTGTGTGATGTGTGAGTGCTCTCTGAGGATGAAGAGAGGCGTTTTCCCTGCAGGTTGGGGTGCCTGTGATGCTTCTGTGTGTGCCAGAATGCTTTCTAACAATAGTCCTCGTGCTGCGGGGGTGTGTGTCCAGGGCGGGGGTGAGCAGGGAGGGGTGCAGGGTGGGAACAACTGTTGTCTCAGCTATTCTGCCCCATGAGAGCTCACAAGAACCTGCAGTGGGGTGTATGTGTGGGGGCAGGGGACGGGGAGAGGTTTGCAGAGGGGAGGGCAACTTAGGATGCAGTTAATGCACTATTAGGTCACACCACAAACTGCACATTCACAAATAAGATTGAGCAGGGCTTAGCTTCAGTGGGTGTTTGTGGTGTTACTCCCCCCACCCCCAACATATATTCTATTTAATAAATAGTTGGGTACGGGAGCTTTTAGTTCGGTATCTTAAGGTGCTGTAAATACTTACTCAGAGAAAATACACACACACATTCTTGTCTCTGTTCAGAATATCTTAAAACATGGTTATCTTACAAATACTGTGTTTTAAGCACACCCTCACAAGCCGCACTCCTTTCCGTTTTTACTGGCGCTTAAGTCCCCCCCCCCCCGTCCCCCTCCCTGCACTGATTCCTATATAATGATTAATGTTGTTTAATTTGAGCCTGTGGTTTCCAGTGTTCAGCCCCAACACTTAATTATCAACACTGGCACTTATGACAGTCTGCCACATGGTGGCGCGGTTTGTGTAATTTGGAGATGAGCGCAACAACAGTTGTTTATTAGTTCAACATACATTAACAAGCATTTACAATGCAATGGTTTCGCCTTTGAAAAGTTTGAGCTATTGGCATTGTAAATGACAAAATTTGTATTTGTGTTGGTTTTGAAAATAGATAAATAAATGGATTGGCATTTACATTGCCAATAGCTTAATCTCTCGCAAATGTGAGACCTATTGTACACTACGGACGAGCTCAGCAGACAGCAATTACTACCACACACACACACCCAGAGCCACACACACACACACACCCAGAGCCACACACACACACACCCAGAGCCACACACACCCACCCAGAGCCACACCCACCCACCCAGAGCCACACACACACACACCCAGAGCCACACACACACCCCCAGAGCCACACACACCCAGAACCCCACACACACACCCAGAACGTAAAGGGCATCACCCTAAACCGGTAGAGTACCAGGGTATGAGAATTGCATCTCTTTTTAGGCTCAACGCAGTGCTTTAATCTGCAGGTGTTGACTGCCTGCACAATTTACATCTGAAAGTGAGTGTACGTGCCCTTCACAACACTGCTACAGGACATTTTGTACCGACACTACGAGTAGCAAGGAAGTGATTGCCTGGATGAAGTTTGCTCTGTGCATTAGTCGGGTTAACTTGTTGTGTGACCTAGAAGGTAAGAGAAAAACTATGCGTAGAAAAACTCTCTATTTTCTTGTCAAGCTGAGGCCACCAATGCAGTGGCCAAACATGATATAAAAGCGCCCAAGGACCAGTGCCTACCTGCTATGCGTCAGTCGGGTCTGAGGCAAGGCTGACCGACCTACCTGCCTGAGACGCACTTCTCAGATGCATGTTGAGGGTTAGGAAGGGGCTCGCGCTATGCATCCTCACGAGGGGGCGTACGGAGTGATGCCTTAACTTCCGGCCGGAGGTATTGCTTGATCCAGGTCACGTGTTTGGAAGTTTTTGCGGTGTTGTAATACAAATAGTAAAATGGCTGCACCATTTGTCTCTCTAAGCTTGCAGACTATCTAGTTTGAGGACCAGAATATCCTGGTAGCCACAAAAGTTTGATTTCTGGCGAAAACATCCCTTCAGCAGAGAAGGGGACCATTAAGGGAGCGAAAGCACGGACACACGGACAGCGGGAGGGGGGACGGGCTCCCGGACAGCGGCGCAGAAAGGTGGCTTCATGCGCTGCATGATAATTTGATAAATATGCCCCTGTATTTATAGTACAAACACACATGCACTCATGTGATCTATTAGCGATATCTCATGCCTCCCTACACCTCCCATGGTGCCCATCTGCACGAGTATTTGCGCGTCAATAGCAGGCAGCATGGAGAGCCACTCAAAAGATTTACTCCCTGTATTTTACCCTTTTTAGAGGTAATTACAGCCAGGTCAAGAGTCCGTCGTCTGCCTGTGCTTGAGTATAAATCAGTAAAAACAGAAAACTGGACTCCTTGTGGATTACATATTAACATTTGGTTCACTGTCAGGGTTATCCTTTTGAATGGCTGACTTCCCTTTACATCCGCCTTTTTATTTGTACGATAATCTCAAACGGATGGTGTTATGTGATGCAAGGTTTACATTTCATTTTACATACCCATAGTCGTAGAGGGAAAAGACAAGAGATCACTTTAGCATACCCAGTGCACATTTGTGAAGATAGTCCACAGTGAGAAAGTAAACTGCGAAAAATGCCTCGCGCAGAATAACAGGAAACAGCAAAACGAGAAGAAACGAGCCAGGGTGTGAGGGAAGAAAAAGGAACGGTGGGAAGGGGGAGGGAGGAATCCCATGAAAGAGTTATAGAGGAAGGCAACCCATAATACACAGTACTAAAAACCAAGGATACAGACACAAACATATATATTTCGAAACTGGAAGGGGGACGGGCTCACGGACAGCGGGAGGGGGGACGGGCTCACGGACAGCGGGAGGGGGACGGGCTCACGGACAGCGGGAGGGGGGACGGGCACACGGACAGCGGGAGGGGGACGGGCTCACGGACAGCGGGAGGGGGGACGGGCACACGGACAGCGGGAGGGGGGATGGGCATACGGACAGCGGGAGAGGGGACGGGCTCACGGACAGCGGGAGGGGAAACGGGCAGACAGACAGCGGGAGGGGGGCGGGGACGGGCACACAGACAGCGGGAGGGGGGGCGGGAACGGGCTCACGGACAGCGGGAGGGGGCGGGAACGGGATAAAAAAAGTAGTAAAGTATGCCGCTTACCTGCTAGCAACTCAAGGAAAGTGAAATGGCGCAGCCCACCCCTGCAAAGCACACGTTGGAAATGAAACAAACATGCCGATACGAAAAAAAAACAACAACCGCCCACCGCTGCATGACGCACGAAAATGGGCGGGATGAGTAAAAATCGCCGGAACGCCCACGAATCTGCTCGGGGAATGAGTGACGCATCTCTGTTCCAATGGCTAGCCTCCATTTATGGAGCTAGCCAATGGAACAGAGAGGCGGGACAAAGCCCCAGACTGTTCTCAAAAGATTTCGCCTGCGTGAACGCTGCTGCGCAGCGGATCGCCAGGCGAAACCTAAAAATGACTGCTGCATCCTGCCCAAGACATTCTTATAGCTTTGGAGGCCTGGAATAGTCTGAATTGTCACACCTGTAGTGGTGTGATGGGTAATAGTTGTGTTGTTAGTGGCACTGCCTGCATTGGTGGGGGCAGTGGGTGGTGCGACCTGATCCGGATGGTATTCCCAAATGTAGTTTGAATGGGTTGGAGGAGATTAATTCGAGGCACTGGACCTTTCCCGCCTGGTTATTGTAGCACTACAAAATGTTTTTGAGCATGTACTCCATTTATTTTAGTAGTCCAGAGATATCCCATTTCCTTTTTATGAAAAGCTATTTTTTTCATTCTTTTTTGGGTTCTTTCCTTGATCCAACATATAGGTTACATCCTTGCTTTTCCAGAATATTATTTAGGTTAGAGCGCCATCAGACTAGGATGAAAAGGTGTAAAAAGAAAAACAAGACCGCGTGCCTTTTCAATGTATGCACTGAGGAAGAAACATCCCCGTGTCCACCAGGACTCCCCCGACACTGCTCCAATATACGAAAGAGGCAAAGATGCCGCTTTAAAAAGCACTGCGTCACAATTTATCAACTTTGCACAACCCTTCCGGTCACTCATTAACTTTGACCCTCCATGGGCCTCCTCTGCCTTTCGGCTAGGATTGTGCTATAGAAAATCCATCATTTCTAGCTCGCCCTACACTACATTACATATATTGTACATTCGAAAGACATTTGCTCTGCATTTTCTGTATTTTCTTCTGGCTTTGATTGCTCACATGTGGTATATATATATATATATATATTTTTATATAGCGCGACCTCGACCCGAAGGTATCCGAGCGCTTTACATGAGCACCAGTTGCGTTACAGATGGACACATTAATTTTTGTTGGGCACGGGAGATTAAGTGATTTGCCCAGAATCACAGGATGTTAAGTGTCCCTGCTAAGACTCAAACCCGTTTCACCAGTTTCAAGGTCGCCCGCTCTAGCTGTTAGACCACATCCTTGCCCCACTTCCTGTAAAGGTAAACATTGTTTACCTTTACAGAGAGCCTCACACAGTACATTATTTGTAAAGCTCTGTTCGCTTTATTTTGAGTCGAGTCTGTGTGTTCTGTGTGAGGGGTATGACGTCATCCAATGATGCAGCAGGTCTCTGACCTTTGACATCTGGCTCATTTGTCATATCTCGCTGCCCCAACTTCCTGAAACAAAAACAATAAAGGGTGTTGCCTGATTGTCACCAGGGCGCAGGGCAGGGAGGGTTCCTGGCTGTTTTTTTTCCACGTGTTCCTGCCCCTTGGTGACAGTGGGCAGAGGAACCTTTCATCGAGAGTGGGACAGTCTGCCCAGGTGGGACAGCAGAAGGACCTGCCCTCGCACACACGGGCGAAAAAAATTGAAACGAGAAATTGAAAAAAACTCCAGAAACAATCGCTTTGAAATTCAAAAAATTGGTTTCATTCTTGGACCCAAAAGGTGCCGAATGACAGGAGACCAGGGGTGGAGCAGCAGGGAAGTAAAGAGTGCGGGGGCACAAAAACCACTCACAAAACAAACAGAGGGAAAAGAACAAGTTGGGAAGTTGTCAACACCGCTTAAAGAAAAGAGGAGGAAGGCTGAAGGAGGGATGGGGACAAGAGAGATGGCCATGGAGGAAGGAGAGAGAAACCCCTCTCCCCTGGCTACCCTCGCCCAAAAAAGAGGAATTTAATCATCCCTTAGGGACGATAAAAAACCTACAGGTCTCGCCCACACCAGTAATGTGGCGCATCACACGACCGCCTCTCACCAGCCGCTCCACCTGTGGTTTGAGGCATTCTCCTTTAGGGGGGCCTATATCTATAAGTCCTACTCAAACAAGGAAGACAGACGGTCAGAAGGCCCCCAGACCCCCTACCGGGGTTTGGAGCATCATTGATTAGGACCCCCCCCCCCTCCCACCCCACAGAGCTAAAGTCATACTCCCACCAGGAACGCAGAAAGTATCAAGAACCCGAGTCCTCAATCCTCTCCTTGGCCTTGCAGCATCGTGCATTAGGGGCACCCCCAGATCTAGAGGGCACTCGACTAACGCAGGAGGTCACAGATACCCCCGAGTCCTCAATCCTCTCCTGGCCTTGCAGCCTCGTGCCTTAGGGGCACCCCCAGATCTAGAGGTCAGACACCTCCGCCTCCTACCAACCATTATTGGGAAAAACATTTCTGGCGTAATTCACTCACAGGATTCATAGAGGTGGGCGTATCTGGCGTAATTCACTCACAGGATTCATAGAGGTGGGCGTATCTGGCGTAATTCACTCACAGGATTCATAGGGGTGGGCGTATCTGGCGTAATTCACTCACATGATTCATAGGGGTGGGCGTATCTGGCGTAATTCACTCACATGATTCATAGGGGTGGGCGTATCTGGCGTAATTCACTCACAGGATTCATAGGGGTGGGCGTATCTGGCGTAATTCACTCACAGGATTCATAGGGGTGGGCGTATCTGGCGTAATTCACTCACAGGATTCATAGGGGTGGGCGTATCTGGCGTAATTCACTCACAGGATTCATAGGGGTGGGCGTATCTGGCGTAATTCACTCACAGGATTCATAGAGGTGGGCGTATCTGGCGTAATTCACTCACAGGATTCATAGAGGTGGGCGTATCTGGCGTAATTCACTCACAGGATTCATAGGGGTGGGCGTATCTGGCGTAATTCACTCACAGGATTCATAGGGGTGGGCGTATCTGGCGTAATTCACTCACATGATTCATAGGGGTGGGCGTATCTGGCGTAATTCACTCGTAATTCACTCACAGGATTCATAGGGGTGGGCGTATCTGGCGTAATTCACTCACATGATTCATAGGGGTGGGCGTATCTGGCGTAATTCACTCACAGGATTCATAGGGGTGGGCGTATCTGGCGTAATTCACTCACATGATTCATAGGGGTGGGCGTATCTGGCGTAATTCACTCACAGGATTCATAGGGGTGGGCGTATCTGGCGTAATTCACTCACAGGATTCATAGGGGTGGGCGTATCTGGCGTAATTCACTCACAGGATTCATAGAGGTGGGCGTATCTGGCGTAATTCACTCACAGGATTCATAGGGGTGGGCGTATCTGGCGTAATTCACTCACAGGATTCATAGGGGTGGGCGTATCTGGCGTAATTCACTCACAGGATTCATAGGGGTGGGCGTATCTGGCGTAATTCACTCACAGGATTCATAGGGGTGGGCGTATCTGGCGTAATTCACTCACAGGATTCATAGAGGTGGGCGTATCTGGCGTAATTCACTCACAGGATTCATAGAGGTGGGCGTATCTGGCGTAATTCACTCACATGATTCATAGGGGTGGGCGTATCTGGCGTAATTCACTCACAGGATTCATAGGGGTGGGCGTATCTGGCGTAATTCACTCACATGATTCATAGGGGTGGGCGTATCTGGCGTAATTCACTCACAGGATTCATAGGGGTGGGCGTATCTGGCGTAATTCACTCACAGGATTCATAGGGGTGGGCGTATCTGGCGTAATTCACTCATTTCACTCACAGGATTCATAGGGGTGGGCGTATCTGGCATAATTCACTCACAGGATTCATAGGGGTGGGCGTATCTGGCGTAATTCACTCACAGGATTCATAGGGGTGGGCGTATCTGGCGTAATTCACTCACAGGATTCATAGAGGTGGGCGTATCTGGCGTGATTCACTCACATGATTCATAGGGGTGGGCGTATCTGGCGTAATTCACTCACAGGATTCATAGGGGTGGGCGTATCTGGCGTAATTCACTCACAGGATTCATAGGGGTGGGCGTATCTGGCATAATTCACTCACAGGATTCATAGGGGTGGGCGTATCTGGCGTAATTCACTCACAGGATTCATAGAGGTGGGCGTATCTGGCGTAATTCACTCACAGGATTCGTAGAGGTGGGCGTATCTAGCGTAATTCTCTCTAGCCGAATAACTTCAAAATTACCAAATTATGCTCAATTGTGTGAGAAGTGTAATCCAGCATTTAGAACTATTTTCTTAGTGCAAATTACAACCTTGCAACCAAAATTGGCCCGAGGATACATTTCAAGCTAAGAAAAGAGCACTAAATGCTCCAGGATACATACGCACTAGCACGCTGCCGCTCGCTCTTGTACGGTGTTCTTGTGCTCCTGCGATAGGATTTTTGCCATAATTTACTCTTAATTATTCAAGCTGGCTTAATCGTGTAATTTCAGTAATTTCGCATTACAAGAATAATGCATAATTACTGAAATTACTCCGGTGTAATTATTATTATTTTTTTTTTAGAGTTTTATATAGCGCAAACTAGACCCCAGCAATCTGGTATTGGAGCGCTTTACATGAGCACCAGTTTCGTTACAGAGGGACACATTTATTTTTTGTTAGGCACAGGGAGATTAAGTGATTTGCCCAGAATCACACGATGTTTTAGTGTCGTTGCCGAGACCATTCCTTCCAGGTCCAGTAAGGAACTGAAAAAGGGTGCGTTATGCAAAGGTCACGTAACACCACCTTCTTGTAAATTCATTTTTTTTTAGATTCTGCCTCCCTCCCCAACACGCAGATTGCGCTCCATAGTGAACAATGCCACCAGCTCCCACAGGGGGACTCATGTGAACAACCTGTTTAATCTCTACACTTGTGCCATCTGTGGGAAATGGTGAAAGAACACAGGACAACCCTAGCCGCAGCCGCTGCAGGTTAAAATTTTCCCCCGTGGTTGTCTCTCGAAATCCCCCCTCACCCGGCCCCACCGGCCTTACCTGCAGCGGCCGTGGCTGGATAACCCAAGCAGAGCACAGGGAAAAATGATTCCCAAATACTGCTGAGAGGCTGCTAAGTGACTCAGTCGATGCAGCTCATGCTACAGAGATCAGTGTTTCACAGGTTCAGATCCTGGCAAGGGTGACTCAGTCTGCAATCCTTTCCAGGCTCAACAAATGAGTAGGAGCTTCTTTTCCCTTGGCACAAAAGGTTCCTAAGCATTTTTTATTTTATTATTTAAGGTATGTATGTAAACTTTTATGATTCGATTGAATCGAATAAAGTTATTTGAACTGAACTGAGTACCACCGAGGTGTGGAATGGGCCTCACTAAGAGACATAAAATCTCGCCAGCGAGACTGCGCAAGCGCAGCCTACGCCAGCCGAGACCTAAACAGGTAGAAGTTGTGGTGTAGGATATGCTCTGTGTGAGTGGAGGTATTTATATGGCCTCTCTCTCTCTCTCTCTCTCTCTCTGCAGGACATCTGTGAGGACATCTCTGACCATGTGGAGCAGATCCATGCCCTCTTGGAGACTGAGTTCTCGCTGAAGCTGCTGTCCTACTCGGTCAGCGTCATTGTGGACATCCACAGCGTGCAGCTGCTGTGGCACCAGCTGCGCGTGTCGGTGCTGGTGCTGCGCGAGCGCATCCTACGCGGACTGCAGGACAGCAACGGTAACTACACCCGTCAGACGGATATCCTGCAAGCCTTCTCCGCGGAGCCCACAGAGGTACGCATTCGGGTCACTAGGGTGGAGAACTGCGGTAGGGATGGAGCAACTGGTGGGATGGAGCAACTGGTGGGATGGGAAGTGGTGGTGAGAGATTGAGTAGAACTGATGGCCAATCGGTGAGAGCGGAGGGATGACCCGTGCAAACATGATGGGGCGGAGTCACACATGCACCAAACACAAGCAAGGTAAGAACAGCTTGACCCAGGAAGATAGAACTGACCAATTCTGGGATAGCTGAGCTATGAACCCTACTGAGAGGAAGAGAGCCTGAGCCATTGAACCTACAATTAGATTTTGAGTTAACCAAGACCTTTTTGTTTTTATTAAACTTCTCTCATTCTCTCTATCTCTCTCTCTCTCTCTCTCTCTCTCTCTCTCTCTCTCTCTCTCTCTCTCTCTCTCTGTCTGTCTCTTTCTCTCTTTCTAGCTTTACTGTGAGTGACAACATTCTGCTCTTTCACAAGGAACACATCTGCTCAAAAAGTAATTGTGTTCAGCGCCAGGGACTACTGTGGCAATGTGTGCTTTTTTGGACCCAAAAATATTTTAGCTTTTTTGCCAATCTTTGTTATAATGGTGAGGGTGCAGTAACTCCCACAGCAATAACGTGTTACATAAACGATGTCACAACAAGAAACGCAATGACAAAACCAAAAGGCTGACTACCAACGTAAGACCTATTGGCCTTGCCAATGCTCATTTAGTTTCATGTTTTCCATAAACTTTTTGAAATTGCTTTATCTGATTTTCCATTATACTTTTTGGGGGGAAATACTAGCATGCATCAGCCCATTTTACCAAATGATGCTTTCAAGAAATGGTACCTAACATTTTACAGTAGTTTAGCAAAACGTTTATTTCCTGGCGGCATTTTTTGGTGGACATTTTATTTCATAAGCAAGGAACCAGGGGCGTAACACAGACCCCGGATGCCCCCGCGGTGCGGGGGGGGCCCCAAGCTCCAAGGGGCCCCCCTCGGCACTGCAGTCTGGCTGGAGAGCTCCTGTTTGAGCCCGGAGGGGGCCCCTTTATGTACCTTGCAGGGAGGCCCCCAAAATTTTCGTTGCCAGTGCAAGGAACCATCACTCTTGCTTTAAACCTTCTGCAAATATTTGCATCTTATCAGAGAGCATTCTGGGAGCATTAAACAGAGCCTCATGTTGTTAAACGTTGCAAACATGTGTACACATATTTATACTGGAACTATTGTCAGTACTGCAGCCCAAGCTTTCAACCTGCCCTTAAAGTGTTCACTCTAATAACAACGGCTTTGCATTAATCAACCCTAAATACAAACTCGGGCAGTATTGACACATGGGCACAAATATTACCTTAACAGCAGACAGTGCCCTTCCCTGATCCATAATGTGGTTCTGTAAACTGGCAGCCACAGGGTTTTTTCTGCAGGGGATTGGGTCTACCTGTCCCAAGGACAAAATAAACATGAAAACTTGTCTTTGATCCTAAACAAAATGTCCTTGGTATCGGTAATTCCACACCCATGCTTGTGATTTTCCTACTGCAGTGTAAGTTTACTGTGCAGCTGCAGTGTGCATTTTTAGAACTCATACAGCAATGTGATTTTTCTGAGCAGTTTATCTGGCCCTGTGAAGGCGTGTGAATTTACAGCTGGAGGTATACCACCCTGCTGGAGGTGTACCACCCTGCTGTGGGTGTACCACCCTGCTGGAGGTGTACCACCCTGCTGGGGGTGTACCACCCTGCTGGAGAGGTGCCACCCTGCTGGAGAGGTACCACCCTGCTGGAGAGGTACCACCCTGCTGGAAAGGTACCACCCTGCTGGAGGTGTACCACCCTGCTGGAGAGGTACCACCCTGCTGGAGGTGTACCACCCTGCTGGAGGTGTACCACCTTGCTGGAGGTATACCACCCTGCTGGAGGTGTACCACCCTGATCTGTAATATGGAACCTCCTGCTGCAGTGTGTTTGCAGATCATGGTATTGTGGCTCAGTTTGCAGTGTGAGTTTATGGGACAGCGTACTATGGCTCAGTTTGCAGTGTGAGTTTATGGGACAGGGTACCATGGCTCAGTTTGCAGTGGGAGTTTACAGGACAGAGTATTATGGCCCAATTTGCAGTGAGAGTTTATAGGACCAGGTATATTTGTACTGTTTGCAGTGTGAATTTACAGGACAAAGGTAATATGGCTCAGTTTATAGTGTGAGTTTACAGGGCAGGGTACCATAGCTCAGTTTGAAGTGGGAGTTTACAGGACAGAGTATTATGGCCCCATTCGCAGTGTGAGTTTATAGGACCAGGTATTATGGCTCTGTTTGCCGTGTGAATTTACAGGACAAAGGTAATATGGCTCAGTTTGCAGTGTGAGATTACAGGACAGAGTACTATGGCTTAGTTTACATCACGAGTTTACAGGACAGGTTACTATGGCTCTGTTTGCAGTGCGAGTTTGAAGGACTGGGTACTATGTCTCTGTTTATAGTGTGAGTTTACAGGACAAGGTACTATAGCTCAGTTTGCAGTGTGAGTTTACAGGACAGGGTACTATGGCTCTGTTTGCAGTGGGAGTTTACAGAACTGGGTACTATGGCTGTTTGCAGTGTGAGTTTACAGGACAGGGTACTATGGCTCTGTTTGCAGTGTGAGTTTACAGAAAATTGTACTATGGCTCTGTTTGCAGTGTGCATTTACAAGACAGGGTACTATGGCTCCATTTGCAGTGTAAATTTACAGGACAGAGGTAATAGGGCTCATTTTGCAGTGTGAGTTTACAGGACCGGGTACTATGGCTCTGTTTGCAGTGTGAGTTTTACGGACAGTGTATTATGGCTCAGTTTGCAGTGTGAGTTTACAGGACAGGGTATACTGGCTCTGTTTGCATTGTGAGTTTACAGGACAGGGACTATGGCTCTGTTTTCAGTGTGAGTTTACAGGACAGGGTACAATGCCTCTGTTTGCAGTGTGAGTTTACAGGACAGGGTACTATGACTCTGTTTGCAGTGGGAGTTTACATGACAGGGACTATGGCTCTGTTTGCAGTGTGAATTTACAGGACAGTGTACTATGGCCCAGTTGGCAGTGAGAATTTACAGGACAGTGTACTATGGCTCAGTTTCCAGTGTGAGTTTACAGGACGGGGTATTATGCCTCAGTTTGCAGTGTGAGTTAACAGAACAGGGTACTATGGCTCTGTTTGCAGTGTGAGTTTACAGGACAGGGTACTATGGCTCTGTTTGCAGTGGGAGTTTACATGACAGGGACTATGGCTCTGTTTGCAGTGTGAATTTACAGGACAGTGTACTATGGCTCAGTTGGCAGTGAGAATTTACAGGACAGTGTACTATGGCTCAGTTTCCAGTGTGAGTTTACAGGACATGGTATTATGCCTCAGTTTCCAGTGTGAGTTTACAGGACAGGGTATTATGCCTCAGTTTGCAGTGTGAGTTAACAGAACAGGGTACTATGGCTCTGTTTGCAGTGTGAGTTTACAGGACAGGGTATTATGCCTCAGTTTGCAGTGTGAGTTAACAGAACAGGGTACTATGGCTCTGTTTGCAGTGTGAGTTTACAGGACAGGGTATTATGGCTCAGTTTGCAGTGTGAGGTTACAGGAAAGTGTATTATAGTTCAGTTTGCAGTGTGAATTTACAGGACAGGGTATTATGGCTCTGTTGCAGTGTGAGTTTACAGAACAGGGTAATATGGCTCTGTTTACAGTGTGAATTTACAGGACAGGGTACTATGGCTCTTTTTGCTGTGTGAGTTTACAGAACAGGCTAGTGTGGCTCTCTTTGCAGTGGGAGTTTACAGTTCATGGTAAGGCATTTCCCAATGTAGTGAGACTTTAAAGGAAGAAATTAAGGAAGTTGTTGAAGTTTTTGTTTCCAGATCAAGTTATTATGCCTCCCCGTTAATGAGTTTACAGAGCCTTTTGATGCAGTGTGATTTGGCAGAGCAGTGTATTGTACCCCCTTTGCTGTCTGGTCTTATAACGCAGCATGGAATGGCGACTCTCGCAGTGTTCATTTATATAAGAAACGCTGAAGGTTGTTGTAGAGGTTGGACTCCACCCAGGAGGGCATCAAATCTCCCATTGTGGTCTGAGTTACTTTGCACAGTACTTTGACTCTACTGCAGTGTGAGTTTGCAAAGCCGGGTATTGTGCCCCCAATGCAGTGTAAGGTTACATAACAGGGTGCCCTGCCTCCTGTGGGTGCAGGTGTTTACAGAGCAGCTTAATGCAGCTATGTCTGCAGTGTGTGTTTACAGAGAAGGCTATTATGCATCCCACAGCTGGGGGAGTGAACAGAGCAGGTTGTTTCTTCTACCTTTGCATTGTGAGGTTACAGGGCAGTGTACAATGATTCCAGCTGCAGTGTGAGTTTACAGAGCAGTGTACAATGATTCCAGCTGCAGTGTGAGTTTACAGAGCAGTGTACAATGATTCCAGCTGCAGTGTGAGTTTACAGAGCAGTGTATAATGCTTTCAGCTGCAGTGTGAGTTTACAGAGCAGTGTATAATGCTTTCAGCTGCAGTGTGAGTTTACAGAGCAGTGTATAATGCTTTCAGCTGCAGTGTGAGTTTACAGAGCAGTGTACAATGATTCCAGCTGCAGTGTGAGTTTACAGAGCAGTGTATAATGCTTTCAGCTGCAGTGTGAGTTTACAGAGCAGTGTATAATGCTTTCAGCTGCAGTGTGAGTTTACAGAGCAGTGTCTAATGCTTCTAGCTGCAGTGTGAGTTTACAGAGCAGTGTATAATTCTTCCAGCTGCAGTGTGAGTTTACAGAGCAGTGTACAATGATTCCAGCTGCAGTGTGAGTTTACAGAGCAGTGTACAATGATTCCAGCTGCAGTGTGAGTTTACAGAGCAGTGTACAATGCTTTCAGCTGCAGTGTGAGTTTACAGAGCAGTGTATAATGCTTTCAGCTGCAGTGTGAGTTTACAGAGCAGTGTATAATGCTTTCAGCTGCAGTGTGAGTTTACAGAGCAGGGTATAATGCTTTCAGCTGCAGTGTGAGTTTACAGAGCAGTGTATAATGCTTCTAGCTGCACTGTGAGTTTACAGAGCAGTGTATAATGCTTCTAGCTGCACTGTGAGTTTACAGAGCAGTGTATAATGCTTCCAGCTGCAGTGTGAGTTTACAAAGCAGGTTATTGTTTCTGCCTTTGCATTGTGAGTATACAGAGCAGTGTATAATGCACCCAGTTGCAGTGTGAGTTTACAGAGCAGTTATTGTGGCTACCACTGCAGTGTGTGTTAACAAATCAGGGTATTGTTCATCCCGCTACAGTGTGAGTTTACAGAGTAGGTGAATGCAGCTATGTCTACAGCATGTGTTTACAGAGCAGTGTATAATGCTTTCAGCTGCAGTGTGAGTTTACAGAGCAGGGTATAATGCTTTCAGCTGCAGTGTGAGTTTACAGAGCAGTGTATAATGCTTCTAGCTGCACTGTGAGTTTACAGAGCAGTGTATAATGCTTCTAGCTGCACTGTGAGTTTACAGAGCAGTGTATAATGCTTCCAGCTGCAGTGTGAGTTTACAAAGCAGGTTATTGTTTCTGCCTTTGCATTGTGAGTATACAGAGCAGTGTATAATGCACCCAGTTGCAGTGTGAGTTTACAGAGCAGTTATTGTGGCTACCACTGCCGTGTGTGTTTACAAATCAGGGTATTGTTCATCCCGCTACAGTGTGAGTTTACAGAGCAGGTTAATGCAGCTATGTCGACAGCATGTGTTTACTGTGCAGGGTATCATGCGTCCCACTGCAGTGTGAGTTTACAGAGTAGGTGAATGCAGCTATGTCTACCGCATGTGTTTACTGTGCAGGGTATCATGCATCCCACTGCATTGTAAGTTTACAGAGCAGGTTAATGCAGCTATGTCTACCGCATGTGTTTACTGTGCAGGGTATCATGCGTCCCACTGCAGTGTTAGTTTACAGAGTAGGTGAATGCAGCTATGTCTACAGTATGTGTTTACTGTGCAGGGTATCATGCGTCCCACTGCATTGTAAGTTTACAGAGTAGGTGAATGCAGCTATGTCGACAGCATGTGTTTACTGTGCAGGGTATCATGCGTCCCACTGCAGTGTGAGTTTACAGAGTAGGTGAATGCAGCTATGTCTACCGCATGTGTTTACTGTGCAGGGTATCATGCATCCCACTGCATTGTAAGTTTACAGAGCAGGTTAATGCAGCTATGTCTACCGCATGTGTTTACTGTGCAGGGTATCATGCGTCCCACTGCAGTGTTAGTTTACAGAGTAGGTGAATGCAGCTATGTCTACAGTATGTGTTTACTGTGCAGGGTATCATGCGTCCCACTGCATTGTAAGTTTACAGAGTAGGTGAATGCAGCTATGTCTACAGTATGTGTTTACTGTGCAGGGTATCATGCGTCCCACTGCAGTGTTAGTTTACAGAGTAGGTGAATGCAGCTCTGACTCCAGTGTGAGTTTACAGAGCAAGGTATTGTGGATACCACTACATAGCGAGAACAGGTTAATGCAGCTATGTCTGCACTGTGTGTGTACAGAGCAGTTATTGTGGATACTACTGCACTGTGAGTTTACAGAGCAGTGTCTGATGCATCCTCCTACAGTACGAGTTTACAGAGCATGTTAATGCAGCTATGTCTGCGTATGTATTTACCGAGCATGGTATCATGCATCCTACTGCCGTGTGAGTTTACAGAGCAGTTATTGTGGATACCATTGCACTGTTGGTTTACAGAGCAGGGTAATGCAGTGTGAATTTACAGAGCATGTTAATGTAGCTATGTCTGCAATGTTTGTTTACAAACCAGGGTATTATGCATTCTGCTACAGTGCGAGTTTGTAGAGCAGGTTAATGCATCTATGCCTGTTGTATGTTTACAGAGCAGGGCATTGTGCATTCCACTACAGTGTGAGTTTACAGAGCGGGTCACTGTGGCTACCTCTGCATGAAGAGTTCCCAGAGGTGGCTACTAGGGTAGGGCTCCTCCCTCAACAGCCTGCGTGTGTAGAGCAGGGTGTGTTACCTCCAAGCCCATTGCAAGTGCTCTGCTTCACCATGGCTTCTTTCTCTTCCAGGACCGCCTCGACGCGCTCACTGAAGTGGACGACTCAGGACAGCTGACCATACGATGCTCCCAGAACTACCTCTCCTTAGACTGCGGCATCACCGCCTTTGAACTCTCGGACTACAGCCCCAGCGAGGAGCTACTCAACGGCGGTGCGGGCGAGGTGGCCACCGGGCTGGAGAGAGCCCCAGACCTGTGGGCCTGCACTGAGATGGAGCAGGATGTCCCAGACCTGGTGAAGAATGTAGGCCTGTTGACTGTTGTGACCAACACTGTTGACGTGGAGGTGCCTGGGAAGCCTCCGGCAGGAGGTCTGAGCGGAAACGAGGGCGTCAAAGACCCTGGTACATCAAGCGCGCTTCCATCATTACCCGTGGGGTCCTTTATAGGTGTTGAGAGGGCACCACATGCCACAGGTGGACTAGCTGCAGGTTCTGAAGCACCCTGTTCTCTTGTTGCCAGTGTTGAACCCAGATGCAGGACCTCTCATCACTGTGAGAGCGCTCCTCCCAAGAGACCAATCAGAGACTGTTTCAACTACAACGAGGACTCCCCCACGCAGCCCACCATGCCCAAGAGGGGGTTGTTTCTAGAAGATGTGGAGGCCTCGGACAGCAGGACGAAGACCTCGGGGCGGTCAGTGAGCTCTCTACTCGCCTCGAAGACCGAGTTGAGCCGGAGTTCTCCTTCACTGTTCGATGCCCCAGACCGGTCGAAGCTCTGTCTGCCCCTGAGGGCGTCTTACTGCAATGGTTCATCTGGCATGAGCCAGTCGTACAACTGCTTGTTCAGGACAGGAGATCAAAGACTGGAGGAGAAGACCAAGAAGTCCCACAAAATCACCAATCCCCGCCCCGGAGAACAGACGGTCTGTGGACGTCCGAATGGAAAGCTGCAGCAGAAGACGCTTGATGGGAAAGAGGGAGCTAGGTGCCAAGCAAGGACAGATGTGTCTGACTCATGCCCATTGTGGCAGGGAAGTGCCCACAGAGAAAGGGATTCGGTGCCAGCTGTTGGACCCTCATGGTCTTACCACCCAGTGGATGACCATGACATTGTGCCCCACCCTGAGCCCTTGACAGTTCAGACCCATGACCTCCCAGCCTCACAGTCCCACAGCAAGCTAGAGGAAGCAGTGCTCCCTCCCAGCAGCCTGACAAGCTGGTCCTCAGGGGACTCTGGGACCTGGAACTGCTCCCCCTCTGCCCCGCAGGATGGCAGGGCCAAGGATGGCTCCTCGTCGGTGAGCGGCGAGAGTACTACCGGCAAGCAGGTGGGGGCCTGGTACGGCTCCGACGAGTACCTCGCCCTGCCTTCGCACCTCAAGCAGACCGAGGTGCTGGCCCTCAAGCTGGAGAACCTGGCCAGGCTGGTACCACCCAGCTCCAGCGGGGAGGCCATCCAGAACATCGACGACTGGGAGCTGTCGGAGATGAACTCGGACTCCGAGATGTACCCCGTTTTCCCCCTCCGCAAGAAGCAGCACAGGCTGGGCCGCGCCTCGCCCAGCTCGTCCAGTGACATGGCCCCATCGCTGGACGACAGTATTGAGTCGGGACCTCTCAGCGACATCTTCTCTGACGAGGACCTCTTCGTGCCATCGCCTGGACCCAAAAAGTCTGACGCCTCCGGTCTGGAGGACCCATCAAACCACCTGGGACTGCCAACAGCCAGCAAAACCAGCCTCATCCAAGAACTGGTGCAGGACATCAAGCACCAGGAGAACTACGAGGCGGTCTGGGATAAAATCGAGGTAAGCGCTTCTCCGTAAAGATGCATTTCTTGATTTCTCTGGCTTTATATTGGCATCAGAGACAATAGTTTGATGGATTCTGTATTAACATTTGGGCAACTTACAATCAGCTTTTTAAAAACATTGATTCAAAAGCTAGTTGCCAGTCAAAGGCTGAGTATGAGTATGAGTATGAGTGGAGTGTGGAGCAGAAGCCTTCAGAGGCAGCAGCAACATTTGCCAAATCAGAGTGGATTCACTTCCATGGATCTGGATTTACATCAGGCCTAAAATAAGAGTAATGTTTTAGGTACATTTTACAATATTATTAGGGACAGATTAATTGTGATGGGGTCTTAGAAACAGATTTGAAAAGAAAAATGTATCTTCTGGTAGCGTTGGGGGAAGTTGAGATGTTTGGGGTGTCCAGGGTATTTATCTCAAAGTGGATTACTTATGGAAGACTTAAGTTGGTTGAAGGGGGAGAGGAGATACTATCATGGACACTGGTAAGGAGTTGAATGTCCCTTCATCGTGCTTGCCAGGTCAACCTGACTAAATATAACATTTACAGTGTCATCTACCACTACCTCAACAAGGTGAAGACATGCAGGGAAAGGTAGAAGTGCTGCTCTTCCCTCCACCTCATCTTACATCATCAAGGTGAAGACATGCAGGGAAGGGTAGAAGTGCTGCCCTTCCCTCCACCTCATCTTACATCATCAAGGTGAACACATGCAGGGAAGGGTAGAAGTGCTGCTCTTCCCTCTGCGTCTTCTTACCGTGACCATGTTGAGTTGTTTGCAGGCGGTATTCCACGCACCATAGAGTGAAAGACCAGATAGACCAAGCTCCATCGCGAGGCTTGCGTCCCAAGGAAGCTTGTGATGAATCTGGATCTCCTTGGAGTATTGGATCTGTTGACAGGAACTCCCTTTGATTCCATCAGTGTGGAAGCTCCTGCAGATGGCCAATATTTGAGAGAGAGACTTTGGGGCTTTGGGTGTAAGATCTTGTAGGTTAGACCCTTGCTTCCACGTCGTCTGTCACCTAGATCGAAATCTGTTTTAGGGAGTGAATGTCTGGTGTGATCTGGTTCTGTTCAAGAGACTGACCATGCTTCTTCATCCAGAACATATTATGAATAGAGGGGTTCAACCCATGTGGTCAAAGGGACCTGGGTAATACGTTATGATATGTAAAGGGGTCCCTGATCAAACATACAACATTAAGAGATGCTATTTATTTGTTTAAACAAAACACAAATGACGGAAAACAGTGTTTTTATTATCACTGTACCAGAAAAAAACATATAATATTTATGCGATTGCTAGTGCAGTATACAAAATTTCAGTGCGCCCACAAAAGGGGAGGGAAGGGGCGAGTGCAGGGGAAAGGGGGTGTGTTTCAATTAGTTTAACATCACTAATCAAAGAAATCATTAAGCACCAATACACACGCTGAACAACATTATCATTGATCCATACTTTGGAGATCAAGAAAACACACATGTTAAACAGCAGAACATGTCACATAGAACAGAAACTCCTGTGATGATTATTATTATCAATCTTGGGTTGAGGAGTTCATGTAGGTAGATGGTGGTCTACGTTTCGACCCTTAGGTGTAGGATAATTGATCCTTACTCGCGGGTCTTCGTCAGGACGGGGGGGGAGGTGAAGGAAAAGGTGGGGCCCTAAGTAAGAAAAACGAAATGCGCTAAATTATTTAAACGGTCTCAGAAAAGTACCGACATAGTTAGGTAAAGAGGGGCCAAAGGGCCAGTTAAGACAAGACATTAACAATTAAAAAACATTTAAAAGGAGGTAGAATTTACACTGAGGACTTGGAGAAAAAGGGGGGTTAGCCCGGGCAGCTAGCCTGTGGAGTTCTTTTACGGAGGGTAATGTCAGATGATGTACATTGCCTCTAAAAATCAATTCATTAAAAGGCGGTATCGTGGCATCGGCCACTGAAGAGACACACATTGGCCTATTAATCGGGCTGAGATACAGTGACATAAGAAAGATAAACCTTAGTAAAAAAGGGGGGGGAATTTATTCACCTGGCAGGTCCATGCCATCATCGCTATTCATATTTTGGCAATTTGTACTTCGAAAATGTCATTTGAATTGTGCAGTTTTTCCGAGGAAACATCTGCTAAAACTTAATGCAATTAACATCTGCATCACTAACACTGCCCCCCCTTCGTCCAAATAACCTCCTGGGTCGGTATGCCTTCCCTTAGTTTATTTTTCGGTAACCCAGCAACGCCTTCGAGTCTTTCTTCTAGGAGGTTATATAAACGGGTTTGGTTACCAAGGTAACACTTCCCGGTTTTGACACGCGCTGACGCTGGCCTTCTCTCTGACCGACCACGGGTAAGTCCGTGTGTTTGACACCGCCGCTATACCTCTAAGACTGTGTGCCCCTAGTACTCTTAACTATCGGTAATCCGCTTTTTCAGACGGCGGTCCACGGTGCGCGATCCACGTGTTGGGCGCGCCACGAAGCATACTAAGATGCGAAGGTGATGTGCTGTGACTGCTCCTTCCTTGGTTTTGATGTACCAATCCCCTCGGGTGAGTCGTGGCACAGGAACAATGCGTGTGACACGGTCTGTCTGATCCCAATCTGCAATTTATTGATATTCCGTTTTTACTCGATTTTTTGTAGATAATCGCCCGTGTCCCGGTTAAAGCGGTTACATATTCATTTATCCTGTCCCGGTTATCAAGACCAGGTGAATAAATTCCCCCCCCTTTTTTACTAAGGTTTATCTTTCTTATGTCACTGTATCTCAGCCCGATTAATAGGCCAATGTGTGTCTCTTCAGTGGCCGATGCCACGATACCGCCTTTTAATGAATTGATTTTTAGAGGCAATGTACATCATCTGACATTACCCTCCGTAAAAGAACTCCACAGGCTAGCTGCCCGGGCTAACCCCCCTTTTTCTCCAAGTCCTCAGTGTAAATTCTACCTCCTTTTAAATGTTTTTTAATTGTTAATGTCTTGTCTTAACTGGCCCTTTGGCCCCTCTTTACCTAACTATGTCGGTACTTTTCTGAGACCGTTTAAATAATTTAGCGCATTTCGTTTTTCTTACTTAGGGCCCCACCTTTTCCTTCACCTCCCCCCCCGTCCTGACGAAGACCCGCGAGTAAGGATCAATTATCCTACACCTAAGGGTCGAAACGTAGACCACCATCTACCTACATGAACTCCTCAACCCAAGATTGATAATAATAATCATCACAGGAGTTTCTGTTCTATGTGACATGTTCTGCTGTTTAACATGTGTGTTTTCTTGATCTCCAAAGTATGGATCAATGATAATGTTGTTCAGCGTGTGTATTGGTGCTTAATGATTTCTTTGATTAGTGATGTTAAACTAATTGAAACACACCCCCTTTCCCCTGCACTCGCCCCTTCCCTCCCCTTTTGTGGGCGCACTGAAATTTTGTATACTGCACTAGCAATCGCATAAATATTATATGTTTTTTTCTGGTACAGTGATAATAAAAACACTGTTTTCCGTCATTTGTGTTTTGTTTAAACAAATAAATAGCATCTCTTAATGTTGCATCTTCATCCAGAACAGCCTTTAAAGGAAATAAGCTGTTTTCTGGTCCAGGTGGCATCGCATCGCTGTAGTTCAGGTGCAAGCGTACACATGGTTGCATCACCGCTCGGGGGTCCTCCATTGGTAGAAAGGGTTTGCAGTTTCAAAAATGTTCTTAATGGAAGCATCTAAGCGAAAAGGTTCTTAAAGGAAGCATCTAGGGTATGATAAGATTCTTATTTATTAGGAAGCCTAGGGGTGTAGATGGTTCTATAACCCAATCCTAAATGTGTGGCAGATACTATAATCCAATCCTAGGGGTGTAGATGGTTCTATAACCCAATCCTAATGGTGTAGCAGGTTCTATAACCCAATCCTAAATGTGTGGCAGATACTATAATCCAATCCTAATGGTGTAGCAGGTTCTATAGCCCAATCCTAGGGGTGTAGATGGTTGTGTAACCCAATCCTAAAGGTGTAGCAGGTTCTCTAACCCAAGCCCAGGGGTGTAGATAGTTCTATAACCCAATTCTAAAGGTGTGCCAGGTTCTATAACTCAAGCCTATGGGTGTAGCTGGTTCTTTAACCAAATCCTAGGGGTGTATATGGTTCTATAACCCAATCCTAATGGTATAGGACTCTCTTCTACTGAGAGGTCTTGGTGTCCACGCCGCCAGATGTTTATCTTCTACTGAGAGGTCTTGGTGTCCACGCCACCAGATGTTTCTCTTCTACTGAGAGGTCTTAGTGTCCACGCCACCAGATGTTTATCTTCTACTGAGAGGTCTTGGTGTCCACGCCACCAGATGTTTCTCTTCAACTGAGACGCCTAGGTACCCATGACACCAGAGGTCCTGCCTCTGCTAAGAGGTCTTGGTACCCACGACACCAGCGTGTCCAGACAGTCCATGAAATGCTGGCCCAAAGAGGTCTGTGTGTATCCTCCCTTGCTGGCCACCGCTGGAAGCCAAAGTCGACCAGATGCCTCCTTCCTTTAAAAGCTCAGACGCTGCTCCAGGCCTGGAGAGTGACCTCTTCCTGTTGTATTCCACGAGTTCCTGCAGGCTGCATCTGGTAAGTGTGGTAGGGTATACTCAGATGTGAGTCCCTTGCTCATTGCACCATCAGGATTCAAGCAAGCCGGGCCGACGACGGCTGCAATGCCAGAAACCGGTCCCCGGAAGCTTGTTTCCTTTCCAGTAAAGAATTGGCTTGGTAGTTTGGTCTGCCCTGTTCCCATGATGCACTGGGCCAGGGTCAGACTAATTTGCATGTAGCCAGGTTCTGAGCTGGGATCGTGCAGTGAGCAAAAAAACGGTGATGGATCAAGCCCTGATCTTTTGACTGGGTAAGAGCGTTCTGTTTAACTCAGATGCTCTGTTCATCACCACCCCCTTTTGTGAATAGCATCTGGTACCAGGCCAGAATTACTGAAATACTTGGGTTTCCTAAGAAAGAGAATTGTAAACCTTCAGCTGATCTCTTCAACATATAATTCACCAAGAACTCATGGTTTTCTTCTGCTTGGAAGCACAGAATCCTTGTATTAACAGCGTCCGTTCCACTGTCTGCATTAAGAGGCTGGGTAAAACACTCGGGCCATATGTATCAAGATACCCATTTACGATTCTCAAATAGCGATTTTTAAGAAATCGCTATTTGAGAATCGCAAATGGGTATGTATGAACAAAATCGATTTTTTTTGCGATTCCTTAGAATCCTTTAATTGCGATGAGCAAATTGCGAATCACAATTAAGTAATACTTTCCCATTCATTTCTATGGGCCAGGAGGCCCATAGGAATAAATGGGAAGTTATTCTCGAATTGCGATTCACAATTTGCTAATCGCAATTTGAGAATAATTTCAAGGGTGCAGGGCCCTGTTGCACCCCTGAAATCTGCATGGGTGCACATGTGGTGCACATACATGGCCTAAGGGCATGCATGTGCGTCACATGGCACTTTGAAAAATGCAAAAATGTGCATTTTTCAAGGAATTCGAAACTTACCACCAACTAGAAGTTGGTGGTAATTTGCGATTCCTTTAGGGCATTTTGCTAATTTTTTTTTGCTACATACATTGCATTTAAGGAATCGCAAATTTTGCAATCCCTTATTTTGCACCAGTTTTGCTTCATACATTCCATTTAGCAAATTCGCATTCGCAAAGGCCGAAATTCTGCGATTTTCGGCCTTTGCGATTGCGAATTTGCATGATACATATGGCCCTCAGTGCCTGTTTACAATGTGGGTCAGAGTTGCCTCCGACCGACATTGCTGTGGATGTGCAAGCGACCGACCTCAGATCGGCGGTACCGACACCGCAATTAGGATGCGATCGCATATGGTGCGGTCACATACTTCCATTTTTCAATGGGAGCTTGTGCGGTGGGCCGAAACTGCCCGCAGCACAAGCTCAAGCTCCCTTTGAAAAATTGAACTTTTGAAACATCCCTGCACAGTGGGGCACCATAGGTGCCTCCCAGGGCCTCAAGCCGATGGCCAGGAGGGAAGGGCCACTATGGGCCTCCAAAGGCACTTTCTGACATCAATTACCGTTCGGAAAGGCCGATATGGCATTGCTGTTGGAAAGTGCCGTCATAATCTCGATGGCGTAAACTCAGTCTTTAAGGGATTATGAGGCCTTTCCGACTGGTCGACGGGCTTCTTGAGCCCATCGGAACCGAGTCGGATCCCCGGGCGGTGTAAACTCCGACCGCCGTCATTGTAATACCGCGGTCGGAGTTCAAACCTACAATGTCCGTCGGAAAGCCTCCGACTAGTGGTTGGAGGCTTTCTGACTGATGTAACTAGGCCCTTAGAGTTCAATTTGCGGAAAAGAAACTTACACGTGTGCACTTTGTGGAATAAAATCTGTGCCACGTTTGTTCAGTGTGTCCCGGGGATGATTTAAAGTGCCTTTAGTTGTGGGTTTACTGTGTTTTCACTCTTCAGGCCCCTGAAACCATCTCTTACCTTCAAGAAACATCCTTGTGGAGCAGACAGAAACCCTTGTAATCCACCAGTTGTGCTTTGAACCGTGTGAGTCGTAAGGTAGCGCTATACAAACACCACTGTAATACAACACATTACACAAACATTTGTGGATGTTTTCACTTTGGTCAAAATATAATCTCTTCATCCCTTTAGGTGCATGAATACAGCAATCAACATCTGTAAGGCGAGCAGTTTAATTTTGGAACGGCCAGGTGTGGTGGTGTCCCACTGTGCAGCGACTTTAATAACATTTGGGGCCAGATGTAGGTAATCCCAGATTACCGATTCTTAAATACCGAATCATACCGATTCGGTATTTAAGAACAGGCAAATGGGATGTAGGTAATTTTTCTTAAACAATTACCGAATCGGTAAGTTTCGGTAATTACCGAATTGGTATTTACCGATTCGGTAATTGCCATTCATTCCTATGGGCCTGGAGGCCCATAGGAATGAATGTCAATTACCGAATAGGTAAATACCGATTTGGTAATTGGGGGAAACATTGAAGGGTGGCAGGGTGTCACTTTGACACCCTGTTGCACCCCTCAATTGTGCATGGGTGCACATGTTGCAGGCATACATGCCCTTAGGGCATGTATGTCTGCAACATGGCACTGTTGGAAAAGCAAACAAAATGCTTTTTCAAAGGTTTTCCTTATTTACCACCAATTTGTAGTTGGTGGTAAATAACGAATCCTAAAATGGGAAAATCACTCATTTGAGTGCTCCCTACATATCAGGATTCAGTAATTTACTGAATCGGTATTTAAGAATTCGGTAATTTACAGATTCCTTAAATTATCGATTGGGTAAATTACCGAATCCTTCTTTTTTAGCCTCCTACATCTGGAAAGCCTATTACCGGTCGGTAACAGCCGATTAGCCTACCTACATTTGGCCCACGATCTGTTACATCCAGAAATATACTCTTTTTAATAGAAGTTGCAAAGTGTGCTACAGATGACGGATTATATGGCAAGCATGAGCGATTCCTGTTTTGGTGAAACATGCTGCTGCCACGCAGTTGTATGTTCCACGAGCCCTCGCTGTGTTACAGACATCCGTGTGGCTGTTAGCCCACTTGTATCCCTGCGTGTTATCAACCTGTGGCTGTGTCATGACCAGAGCCGCTGGAATCATGCGATTGTGCTGCAATTTTTACATAATTCTAGATCTGCTGCATTTGCCACATATTTGTTTCCAGCTCAAACGGTTAAAAACATGATTAAAAATCCAGCGGCACGAGTTACGGCCCACTGGAAGGACTTTTTCAAAGCTGGACTGCTCGCCGTTCCGTTGCTTATTGCTATATTTGGGTAGTAAACCGATACTAATGCGGTGCACCCAATGCCCAGACAGTGTTAACAAGTGTATAATGAAGTAATACTATTAAAAAATGTGCCACATAATTTGCATTTTCTTGCTGCATAATTCCAGTGTCTCTGGGTGTGATACAGGGGCGCTGGCTCAGAGCAGAGCTGAGGCGGCCTTTACCTGCTTGACTATTAAAAAAAAAAAAGAGCACACATTTAACTCAGAAGTGCTCCAAGTTAGTTCCCGTGCTGCAGCACAGCACGGAACGAAGAGAGACACTGCCTTCTTACTGTTCCACAGCACTGCTGTCTGCAGGCGTCACCAGGCCTCCCCAACGGGGTGTTTGTCAGCTATGGGGAGCTCTCCTTTTACCTGTAAGTAGCCCTCATGCTCCCTGTAAGTAGCTCAACCGCTCCCTGTAAGGAGCTCTCCTGCTGCCTGTAAGGAGCTTGCCCGCTGCCTGTAAGTAGCTCTCCCGCTACCTGTAAGGAGCTCTCCCGCTGCCTGTAAGGAGCCCTCCTGCTGCCTATAAGTAGCTCTCCTGCTGCCTGTAAGGAGCTCTCCCGCTGCCTGTAAGGAGCTCTCCTACTGCTTGTAAGTAGCTCTTCTGCTGCCTATAAGTAGCTCTCCTGCTGCCTGTAAGGAGCTCTCCCGCTGCCTGTAAGGAGCTCTCCTGCTGCGTGTAAGGAGCTCTCCTACTGCTTGTAAGTAGCTCTTCTGCTGCCTATAAGTAGCTCTCCTGCTGCCTGTAAGGAGCTCTCCCGCTGCCTATAAGTAGCTCTCCTGCTGCCTGTAAGGAGCTCTCCTGCTGCGTGTAAGGAGCTTGCCCGCTGCCTGTAAGTAGCTCTCCCGCTACCTGTAAGTAGGTCTCCCGCTGCCTGTAAGTAGCTCTCCCGCTACCTGTAAGTAGCTCTCCCGCTGCCTGTAAGGAGCTCTCCCGCTGCCTCTAAGGAGCTCTCCTGTTGCCTGTAAGGAGCTCTCCTGCTGCCTGTTGGAGAACCGTAGCCTTTAAGGCTCGGCGGCGCAGGGTACGCCTGAAATCCCCTGGATTCACCTGCCTTGTCAGAAACAGAGACACGGACTCTTCGTCTGGCGTAGAAGATAGTATTTATTAGCTGCAGCTAGTTCAATGGTCTTAGAAGTCGTTGGTAAAACGAGGTTCAAAAGAGACTGCCACTTAACTCCGTGGCGCACAGATTTACATACGGTACAACACAATGCAAAATGCAATCACACAAGAATATGAGACATGGGCAAATGTTACAAACAATACTTTAAATCTAAAGCAACTCAAGTTTCCCAGTTATGTTTGTCACTCGACCCCTTGAGTAAATTACAAGTGAATCCACATAATTCCAGTTACGAGTAGAGAAAACACAGCTGTATGTTGTAGAAGGACAGTCGTGAAACAGGAGAATGCATGAGACATGTTGCGAAAGACAACAGATAAGATAACTTGGAGGAGCGAATGGTGTGAACCAACAAATAGTCCGGACGGGGATTAATCAGCTCAGGCAGGAATTAGTGTACTCGGCCAGACCCTGACACTAGTTAGTAAACACCGGCAAAAGAAGCCACCTGACACGTAAATGCAGAAACGACAAAAAACATTGCGTTCGCCGCGCTGCCTGAGTGAGGGCAACAAAATGGCGGCGACTACAAAATGGAGGCTGAGCACGAACTAATTCGTAATTTTCAGAACCTCAGACCCTCCTTTTGCTATTACTCAGGCAAAAACAAACCAACTCATGCTAATCTGAGTCGGAATCAGCATCGATGGTCCTAAAATCCTCAAGCTGTTGCTGTACCATCATCCTAATATTCTCTGTCCTCTGAGTTGCAGGACGTGGAACGCATAAAGTAGCCAGCAGGCCACACACTGCAGGACCACATTGAACAAACAGACAACAAGAGAATATGACGGCCAAAATTGCTCCAAGGAACGTTAAAATCTTCCATCCCCAAGTTGACAATATTCCCCCAAACCATCCCATAAATGACCAATCCCCTTCGTCTTGATGAATCGACTCGGAGATGGTATGCAATTTGGAAATGGTTTGGTATACTGCTGGAGCATCGTCTGGAATATAAATGAAGCAGCTAGACCCGATCAATCTACAGACGCCTCCTCGGTCTGCTAGTATCACATCTAGCGCAATTCGATTTTGCAACGTCATAAGACGGTCAGCCTGAAGCTCTGCTGTAATGTTACCTATAGCACCTGCAGTAACATTAATAGTGGTCTCGTCCACTCGCGTCAATTGCCTGATGTTTCTGCTGTTGGCCATCGGGCCCCAAAAGGGAAGGAAACCTTTAAGGAAATCTCCTCCCTCTTGTTCTGCCGTGTCCTTGGCATCAAATATACCTCGGCTATATCTAACTCTGTGGTGGTCTGACGGAGCCGTATATGTAGGGGGAAGAAGGAAAGCTATATAACAGGTTCCAGAAAAGTTGGAAGGGAGCCAATGTAAGCTCTATCTCTACAAACAAAATAGGTTCCTTGAGACGGAATCAACGGAGGGAGATCAGGGGACGAGAAAATGTATTTGTGCAAACAACTCTGCTTGATGTCAGTTTTCTTACTGTTGACTTGGAGACAAAATTTACCTTGATGGGGTACAGTCCATACAGGAGAAGACTCACCCTTTCTAGTTTTGTCACCAAGGCTAAAAACGTAGTGGGTAACATTCCATCCTTCATAAGCTTTCTTCTCATCTAACGGAATCTTGCTCTTCTCTACAATCTTAGCCATCGTCACTATACCTTTTATCAAGGAGCTGTGGCTGAAATCCAATCCATTCCCAGAAGTCTTCACAGGGCTTCGAAGTCTATTGTGGTATGCGGCCGAAAACATAGTCAGGTAAGCCCAAGCTGAACCTTCATATGAGAAGGGAAGAACCAAATATGGCATCCCATTTCGTGTATTGTGTGGCATAAGACCGCACACCCAACAGTCAGTCATATTAATAGCCAACTGGTGTTGGTGTAACAATTGGATAAACGTATTATTCATATATTCAGTTCTCCTTATCTGTTCATGAGGGGGTAGAGCATGCATTTTATGTGAAAAGACAGAAAGACGAAAGGGCAAAGAAGTTGTAGAGTAAGCCACATTTCTCGGGTGTAGAACATGTACGATCCAACCTATGCAGGCTAATAAAATACACAAAAACATGAAAATACACGAAGTTACGCCAAATCGACTATGCAATAATTTACAATATTTCAATCTCATTTCCTGTTTCCTATTTTCCCTACCTATGGTTGTGGTACCATCCATCTTTATTAAAAAAAATGTCGCTCACGGCAATCTTCCTCAATTACTCAGCTACGTACTTCTGTATATCCTGAGGCACTAGCCACTTACTAAAAAGAACAAAAAACAGGTTACAGTCTGAGTCTCCTACCGTGACCCTGCGACGGAGACAGATGGCACCTCTAATACTAAATATTAAAAAAAAATGTCTCTGATCAATAAGGAAAAAAAAGTATTCAAAGTGTTCAGTTCATTTGGTCAACTCTCAGCCTCAGGTTGTAGCGGGTTTTTCTCGGCAACGTCTGGTCCTTAAACAGAGTTTTGGGATTCGTAGTGTCTGTTCGAAGATGTGCAGGCACAGCGCTTGAAGAATATCGTCATCTGCTTTCTCATACTGAGTTCCATAAATTTGAGCATCACTGAAAGGCACAAAGCAAGGAACCGCTGCAGTGTCCGATTCCCTTACACCACTGCGAATCCACTGGTCGAAGGGTAATGGCAATGGCACCTTCTTGCAGTGCACGCCATGCACCCAGTTTCGCTTGCCGACCACCTTCACAGCTGTGCGGGTGATGAGCAACACTTGCGTAGGCGTGGACCAACGAGGCTCTAGATTCTTAGTCCGCTGAAAATTCTTGACGCAGACCCAATCACCGGGCAAAATGGTGTGACCTGGGTCTGTGGAGGCCTCTGGCAAAGCACTTTGTACCTGTTGACGAATAATACTTAATTTGGTAGTCAAGTCATGCAAATAATCAATTAACAGAGGATATGGTATGTCAGAGTATTTTTTAGGACGAGGGACACCCCAAATATTAGCTGGGCGTCCGAATACCACTTCATATGGGCTAAGTCCCATACGAGAGTGCACAGTAGTTCTGGTTGACAAAAGAGCTAGGGGCAAGGCATCTGGCCAAGCAAGACCCGTACTGGCTTGAATCTTAGCTAGTTTAAGCTTGAGTGTACCATTATAGCACTCAACTAAACCCGTTGACTGTGGATGGTTTGTCGCATGGAACTTCTGTCTAATACCAAGACCAGAACATACTTTCTGCATAATTTGACCCACAAATTCACTTCCATTGTCACTCCAGACATTTCGCGGCAAACCAAACCTGGGGAAGAACTCTTTAAGCAACACTTTAGCAGTTGACAGAGCAGTGTTATCTTTTATGGGGTAGGCATCTATCCAACGGGAAAAGGCACATACCACCACCAGAACATACTTAAGGTTGTTGCATCGATCCATATGAATGTAATCGATCTGCAACACCTCAAAAGGATATGACGGGGGAGCAAAATGACCTGCCGGAGTTGTGGTACCCTTTCCTGGGTTATGCATTAGACAAACAATACAATGCTTAACCACATTCTCTGCACATTTCGGAATTCCCTCATTCTGCCATACTGGAGCCAAAAGCTTACAAATGCCCTTCGGACTAATGTGAGCTGGACCATGAGCCATATTCACAACCGGCAATACATAAGCGTCCGGTAATAACCATCGCTGATGTTGCGACAACTCCGTCCAACAACACGTCGAGTCTAACATTCCCGTACTTTCTTTCCACGTTTTCAATTCCTTCTCAGTAGCCTCTCCCTGAATCGTTTTCACGCTCTCAATCATATCTTCGCACATTCCAATTTCCCTAACCCAATTTGCAGGACCTGCTACATACATTCGACTAGCTGTATCTCTAGCTGTAGTTCTTGCTACCTCGTCTGCAAATGCATTTCCACGACCCACATCATCTGTGACTTTCTTATGTGCGCTGCACTTTATGATCGCTCTTTGTGCGGGTAAGGTAAGTGACTCAAGAAGATCAGTCACTAACTGACCATGCTGGATCTTTGTCCCATGAGAGGTAAAGAATCCTCTCTCCCTCCATAACTTACCAAAACTATGTGCAACGCCAAAAGCATATTGGCTATCTGTGTACACATTCACTCTCTTTCCCTTCGACAACACACACGCTCTAGTCAAGGCTATCAATTCAGCTGCTTGGGCTGAATTATGTCTAATACGTGCCGTCTCAACAATTGTGCATAAGGTGGTAACAGCATAAGCAGAAGTAGTCTCCCCATTTGGGAGCTTGAAACAAGAACCGTCCACCCATAGGATCCCATCCGGGTCCTTGAGCGGAGTGTCCTTTAAATCAATCCTACCCTTCGTTTCTTCTTCCGTTCGAAGAAAACAATCATGTTTGTCCTGAGCATCTTTCTCCTCTGGGAGTGGCAACAGTGTAGCTGGATTTAACGTATTACATCTTTTGATATGTACATGACTCGCTAGAAGTGTCAGCTCATATCCAGACAAACGAGCACTCGTAAGGTGCTGTGTTTTTGTCCTATTCATCAGGGTATCCACTGCATGTGGAACCATAACAATGAGTGTGTTATCCAACACTAATCTGGCAGACTGTCTAATAGAAATCGCCGCAGCTGCCGTAGCTCTGAGACAACTGGGCAAAGCTTTAGCTACTGGGTCTAGTGTAGCGGAGAAATAGGCACATGGCCTCTGCTTATCTCCAAATTGCTGTGTCAAAACTGACAATGCGCAACCCTCTCTCGTGAACGTACAGTTTAAAGGACTTGCTATAATCAGAGGTACCCAACACTGGAGCAGAACACAGAGCAGTACGTAGGTCAACAAAGCTTTTGTGACATTCATCCGTCCAAGGGAGCGGATGTGGCGTATCTTTCAACGTTAGTACCAACAGTGGTTTAGCCAAAAGTGAAAAATTGGGAATCCATTGTCTACAGTAGGAAGTGATACCCAAAAAGGCACGCACTTCTCTCTGCGTGGTGGGTATAGACATCTGTGAAATAGCATGAATGCGTTCTGAGGTCAATCGTCTTCCCTCCTTCGACAAGAGATGACCTAAATAGGTAACCTCTTGGCGGGCATATTGCAGCTTTGAGGGGGATACCTTATGATGTAGAGCAGACAAATGATGCAACAACGCAACAGTCACATTCTTACACACATCTTCCGTATCAGCAGCCACCAACAAATCATCCAGATACTGAATAAGCGTAGCACCTGGAGGCAAAGAAAAAGCATCAAGTTGTGACTTAAGAGCCTTGCTATAGATAGAGGGACTTTTGCAATAGCCTTGAGGTGCTCTCTTAAATCTAAAACTTCGGCCTCCTAAAGAGAAACCAAAGATGTCCCTACTTTCTTCTGCAATAGGAATGCTGAAGAAAGCGTTCTTAAGGTCTATGACTGAAAACCAAGTTGCCGAAGAAGGGATCATCGTCAACAAAGCTGTAATGTCCGGAACAACAGGAAACTGTGGCACAACAATTTTGTTGACCTCTCTAAGGTCAATAACAAATCGATAAACAGGAGGCTGTGAAGGATGTGTTCTCTAAAGGATCGGAAGAACAGGGCTGTTACAAACATTACCTCTCGTTTCTTCAACCACACCCTTCTGAATAAAATCATCGACAATAGCCAAAAGTGCTCTCTCTCCATCAATAGAGATGCGGTATTGGGGAATGCGTGGCATTCTCACATTCTCTTTAACTGTGACAACATACGGTGGGATCGCAAGACAACCCACGTCATTCGGGCCTGTAGCCCAAAGACTTTCAGGAAGAGAAAGCAACTCAGGTGGGAACTGGTCTCGAGATAAATACATGGAAGACGTCAGTTTCTTCCCCAATGTAAGATGCACACCAGAAGGGGAACAATACAATGTTGCATGTAGTCTTTTCAATAAATCCAGACCCAGCAGTTTCTCGCCGCAACCAGTTGTCAGAATAAGTGGAGCATTCAAATCATACGGACCAATCGAAACGGGAAAGGGACAAGAAACCGGATTACGAACTGGGGCGACAGAAAATCCTACAGAAGTATTTATCAAGCCAGACAAAAGTGCCCCAGGGAGTTTAGTATGCATAATAGAACTTCCCATCGCACCAGTATCCAAAAGAAACGGTTCTGAAACACCCATAGTATTGATAGTGACATATGGCCCATTTTGATCTACTGGAATCGACACAACTCCCTCACTTCGTCCATGGCTGTCCTATTCGGTCTGAAAATTGTCAGCCTTTCTTCACAATAATCGTCATTATAATACTGCGTAGACTGAACTCTCTGCTGATCAAAGCAATTTGTAGTAGATGGGGGAACAGAACGCTGCTCCTGAGAGGACACACCTCGTCCTCTACCTCTAGATCCCGTCTGGAAAGTACCACGACCCCGTGGAGCAGACATCCCATTATTACGCTGTAATTAAACCGGGCAACTATTTTTGAAATGCCCCTCTTCCCTACAATACGCACATTGATTAGGACCCAACGAAGGACGTGGTACGAAGTACTCAGGTTTCTGGAGCACTCTCTGAAACTGTGGGGGTTGAGAAAACTGAGGCTGTGCAGAACGCAGAGGATAAGCTTGCTGTAAAAGAACCTTCGTTTTCAAATCTTTATTTTTCTTCTCTTGTTTCTCCTTTTCCTCCTTATCTCTATTCTCATAATACTGTGCAGTAGCCAGTATTTTAGCAGAGGAAGAGACAGCCCATGCACTTTCAGAACTCTTTAGTTTATTTGACAATTCGGGAAGCAAGTTGTATACAAACTTATCCACAAACAATCGCTGACCACTCTCGACACTCAAATCTTGACCACTATGATCAATAAACGTCTCTTCAAAACGAGTGAAGAAATCCAAGACGCTTTCGTCTTTCTTTTGCTTGCATGCAGCCAGCTTATCCCAATTAACTCGTACCGCGGGCATCATAGTTTTCATCAATTCGATTATTCTGCCTGGTAAGGCCGTAATCAGATCCTCAGGCTTCGCACCACCCACTTGATTTGCGTCAGCTGCTCTAATAGCATCCCAATCACCACCTAATTCACCAATATGATTCTCCCTACGAATCCGAGCCCATAATGCTTGCGGAGCAACATTTCTAAATTACATATCAATATCGGCCAAATTCATAATACAGGCGTCAACTGTTTGAGACAACTCTTTGTAATATCCAGCCGGATTTTTACGAGGGTCCGGAAGAGTTTGTTTAAGCGCCAATACTTCAGACCTTTTCCAGGGTTCGTGAACCCATATACGCTGGAAATGAGCAGGGACAGGAGGCGGACCAACCACCGCTTCCCTCCATACTGGAGGAACCTCACGCATTGGATAATTCTTAATGCCTTTGTTTTTGGCAGGATCAGTCTCGGAAAGGGACAAGGACAAAAACATGGTTTGGAACGCAACAAGTTTAGTCACCGCCTCTTCAACTCGCGGTCCTACAATAAAACCTTTATCAAAATCAGCTTGTAATTTCAGTAACTCCGAAGGAACTGTATCCAACTCCATATTTTCCCAACCTTTGACAAGAGTCTGACACATGACATTAAAAACATATCTTTGTGTGGGCTCTGCCCATTGATGAAAGCAACTCATTATGTCCTCCGTACTATATTCTAGTCCATTCTCAATCCATTTACGAGCTAGGGAACCCAAAACTACTTTCTCATACGTAAGAGGAAGTTGACAACGAGATTGTCGTCTAGAAAAAGCTGGAGACATGTTCAAAGATCCAAGAAAAAGAGAAAAGAAATTCGAAACAGCGTCTGCTAGTCTCCTGTGTGAGGTAGGGGAATCCCTTGAAAGAACAGGAGTCCTTACAGACATAGAAGGCAACAGGGACTGGAACGTAGCCGACTGAGGAACAAGAGCGGGGGATTGGAGAGGAGGTGGGGACTGAATTACAGGCTGTAAAGACGGAGCAGAGGCAGGCAAGGAAGCATTAATAGGCTGAGCCGGTTGCTGAACAATCGGCAATTGAGCAACCATTGGTTGAGCAATAGGAGGGGGTAACAGAGGTGCATTAGGATTTTGGGCGTAGGGCGGAGGTGAATTTAATAAACAAGACATTAGGGAATCTTCTTCCAATTCCTTACTTTTATCTGACGAGGAAGCAGGCAGCATCGGATAGCATCTATCTATCGCCCTGCGATGTTGTCTCTCTAGTATCTCATTCGCACCGTCTACTTCATTATTTCTAAACTGCTGAGCAGCCTCTATAATTGACATGTTTTGCGCTTTCTTATCCTTTTTTGCTTGTTTAATTTCCTTCTGTTTGGCTTCCTTACGCCAAAGGCGAAAAGAGTCAAACATTGCCGGCCGGGCTTTTCTTCTAAACAGAATCGTTTCCAAATTATCTAGTATGGCGGATCAAAACTACCATTTTGGGGCCATCTCAAAACTCCACTATTTTTCGTGTATTGGACCCATGTCTCTGTAAAGGTAATGGGACCAATACCATGTTTCGAATAGAGCTCATAGGTGGGAGTTCCACTTGGGGGAATCGGACATGATTCCTCCAACTGGGAATCACTCGTACAACCCAAACAACAAATTCTTTTGAACTTACTCAGTCCAGGCATCGTTACTTCTCTAGACTGTTCACAAACAACAAGGGATATAAATCAATGAAACAGTACAAACGTACTTACCCCTTGGCTTCAGGTATTGCAATGCCTGAATAAAAACCCAAGAACCAAAACAAAACAAAGTTTTGTGGGAGCGACCCACCAAATACTTAACTAAGGATCGTCCTACACCAGCGAAGGTCCATCTATCGTTTCGCTTTACCAAACATCATCAGAAGGGTCCAAGGCAGGGCGACAGTCAGGGCAGCAGTCGTCAGCAGCCGTCGGAGAGGAGTAGCCGTGCTGTCAAAGACCTTCGGTCCACTTTCAACATGCAGGGGTGGATCACGTGGTGCGCTTCCTCCGGAATTTCCTTGCGGGGCTCCTCACGACCCTCTGGCTCAACTGCTACCGTTGAAGTCGCCCCATGTTGGCCGCCAGTTGGAGAACCGTAGCCTTTAAGGCTCGGCGGCGCAGGGTACGCCTGAAATCCCCTGGATTCACCTGCCTTGTCAGAAACAGAGACACAGACTCTTCGTCTGGCGTAGAAGATAGTATTTATTAGCTGCAGCTAGTACAGTGGTCTTAGAAGTCGTTGGTAAAACGAGGTTCAAAAGAGACTGCCACTTAACTCTGTGGCGCACAGATTTATATACGGTACAACACAATGCAAAATGCAATCACACAAGAATATGAGACATGGGCAAATGTTACAAACAATACTTTAAATCTAAAGCAACTCAAGTTTCCCGGTTATGTTTGTCACTCGACCCCTTGAGTAAATTACAAGTGAATCCACACAATTCAATTTACGAGTAGAGAAAACACAGCTGTATATTGTAGAAGGACAGTCGTGAAACGGGAGAATGCAAGAGATATGTTGCGAAGGACAGCAGATAAGATAACTTGGAGGAAAGAAAGGTGTGAACCAACAAACAGTCTGGACGGGGATTAATCAGCTCAGACAGGAATTAGTGTACTCGGCCAGACCCTGACACTAGTTAGTAAACACCAGCAAAAGAAGCCACCTGGGGAGGAGCCAAGCTCGCGTCCGAGATGGCCGCGTTTTAGCTAGGCTCCGATCACTCTCCTGTCTGCAACAAATATCCTGTACTTTATCCTGCCCCGGGAAGTATTCCACGATGTGCAGTGGAACGACGATAACTCACAGGCACTTACCGTTTGCTCCGGTGATTCCTGGGTGTCACGGATCCTGAGTTACGCCCCTGTCTGCTTCGGGGCCTCCGGAGCGGTCGGGCCTGGCACTCCTTGGAGGCGCCCGGGCTGTACGAGGCGCGGTGGCCGGCCCTTGGTGGTGGTGTGGAGTCGGTCAGAGGGGCCGATGTGCTAATAGACCGATTGCGGCCTCCCGGTGCCTGGTCCGGCGATCCTGCGGCCTGGTGTTGGGGAGCTGACTTCCATGGACGGGGTTAACCGTACATCTGGCTCGTCTCCCCTTTGTTCTCCGCCCCGGCCATTTTGAGTTCCTCCGCCCGGACTCGGAGAACGGTGCCGGCGGCGTGTGGGGTGCCGGCGCATCGCCTTCTTCTGGTGGCTCTCCTTCCTGCCCTGGTGGCACTTCCGCTGGTGGTTGCCGGTGTCCTGTTTTGCCCCGCTGATATCCGGGCGGAGGTCGGTGTTTGCAGCGGCCCCGCCGGGCTTCTAAGATGGCGGCCGGCCCCATGAGTCTCGGCCTTGCGGGGACCGGCGATGCGAGTCCGCCGCGCGGCACGTTTGCTGAATACTGTAAAGGTGAGCCTACGCTCCGCGACATCCTCGCCGCCCTGCGCCCCTGGGGGGCACCCATGACCGCTCAGACCGCTATCCTGGAGGGGGGTCCCTTTGTTGGGCCTGCCGGGCCCCCCTCGGTTTGTGCGGCTTCATCTCTGTTGTGTGCTGCTGGAACTTTCCTTGGGGTCGTGGACCTGGAGGCTGCTGATGGTGTGGATGTGCGGGGGTCCGCTGCCCTTCTTCGTCCTGTGCCTCCTTCTGCTCCGGAGGTTCCCCGGCTGGATCCCGTCTGGACCGACCTCGATGGGTCTCCTTTTCCTCTTTCGCCTCACATGGCCGTACGAAAATCCTGTGACGGTGCCGCTGGACCGGCTTTCTCCGTATTCTCATCGGAACTTTGCCTGCTTTGCCTGAAGTGGTTACTGTACTTTCTGGATCATCCGGGTCACGATCGCTACAACTTGAGTGTCTTTTTGATTCGACTTCCCGTTATTCACCTCCTGTTTTCTGTGATCTGGTTCCTGGTGCGCTGGACAATTACAGTTTGCGAAAAACGAGGACAGGGTTGAGCTGATCTTGCCTCTGTGGACTGTTATTTTGTGGTATGGTTGGTTGGTCCGTTCATAATTGTATGATTATGTTTGATACGTCTTTACGTTCCTGGAGCTTATCCGTGTGTTTATTATCTTCCCGTGGGCTTTGAGTATTTTCGGGCGGGGGGGTGGGAGCTGAAGGGGTTTTGATTGTGTGGCTCCTCTCCCGCTGTTTTTTCCCTGTTTCCCCTTCCCCCCCTTTTTAATCTAAGTGATTCTTTCTTTCTTATATTTCTCTATATTTCGGGTTCTAATTAGGGCGACAGGCACGCTGCTGGGGGGTAGGCCATAGCCTTCTGCAGGGGTGCAGGGTGGGCTGTGCGGGGTGGTGGGGGGGTCTGTTTATTGTATCTTTCCCTGTTCCTCCTTTTGGTTCTATGGCTCTTATGTATCCCCTAATTTCGTGGCGCGGTGTCGGCGCGTAGCCCCCCGGGGTGTTTGTGCTGGCATGGCCCTTTTGGTATGTCTGCTGTCACGGTTTACTACGCATTTATTTCTCCTGTTGCCACTAGTTCCATGTGCCGAATTAGTATTGGATGCTTTGTTAGCCGTGGGGGGCGTGCACTGACGCTGCGCCCTCACTTTCCCCCTCCCCTTTTTTGATGTCCTCTTCCTCCCCTTTTTTCCTTTTCCCCACCCCCCTTTTTTTTTTCCTCCCTTGGGTTGTTGTAACGGAGGGCTTTTAGTTTTGTAAACGTATTTTTCGCTTTTTTATTATTATGTGCCCTGATAGTGGTGGGTGGGTGCTGAGCAGCGACTGTGATTGTTCTTGATGTGGGACTCACGTTCTGCCTTTGCCAAAATGTATTGTTCTGTTGGTCTTTTCCTGTATTCGAGACTTCGGTTTGCTCGCGGCCCACCACGGCCCTCTGGACTTTACAGATTGACATTATCCTGTGACACCCTTTTTCTATTATAAAATTAACCTACTTTTATCCTGTCCGTGATGGCGACTCAAAGACTTGTTGCCTTTGCCTTTCATATGAGCTATTTAGAAATCCTGTTGTCTCTCCTGTGTTGCCTCGTATGTTTCTTTATTGTGGTGGCCGGCCCGGTGGGTTGTAGGCCCGTATCTGTGCGCGCCTTCTGTACAATATAGGTTTAAAAAAAAAAAAAAAAAGCCACCTGACACTTAAATGCAGAAACGACAAAAAACATCGCGTTCGCTGCGCTGCCTGAGTGAGGGCAACAAAATGGCGGCGACTACAAAATGGAGGCTGAGCACGAACGAATTCTTAATTTTCAGAACCTCACTGTAAGGAGCTCTCCTGCTGCTTTGTAAGGAGCTCTCCCGCTACCTGTAAGGAGCTCTCCTTCTGCCTTGTAAGGAGCTCTCCCGCTACCTGTAAGGAGCTCTCCCGCTGCCTGTAAGAGCTCTCCCGCTCCCTGTAAGGGGCTCTCCCGCTGCCTGTAAGGAGCTCTCCTGCTGCCTGTAAGGAGCTTGCCTGCTGCCTGTAAGGAGCCCTCCCGTGTGCGGCCCAGCCAGTTAAATTCGAAGCTGGTTGAATTGTTACATGGGGCGAGGATGTGGTCCGTCGGCTAGAGCTGCAAACTTTGGTGCTGGAGACCAGGGTTCGAGCCTCGGGGTCACGTCCACATCCTGTGATTCTGGGCAAATCACTTAGGGCTAGATGTAGGTAAATAGGATTTACCAATTCTAAAATACCGAATTTTACCGATTCTGTATTTTAGAATTGGTAAATCCTATGTAGCTAATAATTTGGTAAAAATTACAGAATCGTTAAGATTCGGTATTTACCGAATCTGTATTTACCGATTCGGTAATTGACATTCATTCCTATTCATTCCTATGGAACTGGAGGCCCATAGGAATGAATGTCAATTACCGAATCGGTAAAATAGGGAAAGAGTCAAGGGTGGCAGGGTGTCACTTTGACACCCTGTTGCACCCCTGAATAGTGCTTCTGTGCACATGTGGCACACATGTATGTATGTCACATGTCACAGGTGTAAATGCACAGATTTGCATTTACAGAGGTATTCGTTCTTTACCACCAAGGTAAATAACGAATCCTTAAAGCCCTGAAGCACTTTTTACAGTGCTTCCTACATGTCATTTACCGATTCGGTAAATACCGAATTGGTAAATGATGATTCGGTAAATACCGAATCGGTAAATGATGATTCGGTAAATACCGAATTGGTAAATGATGATTCGGTAAATACCGAATCGGTAAATGATGATTCGGTAAATACCGAATCGGTAAATGATGATTCGGTAAATACCGAATCGGTAAATGATGATTCGGTACATACCGATTTGTTATTTACCGAATCCTCCCCTACATCCCAAATGCCCAATACCGGTCGGTAACGGCCGAAATTCGGTAATTTCGGCCGTTACTGACCGGTATTGGGCCACCTACATCTGGCCCCTAATCTCCCGTGCCTGAATGTGTCATGTAAATACGGCGCTCATGTAAAATGCTCCAATGCCTTCGGGTCCAGTTCGTGCTATATTAATATATGCACAAATAAATACATAAACAAATGCATCGCAGGATTGAAAAGTGTGCTATTGAGATGGAATGTGTGTATTTTCAGCCCTCCTGAGCTGTGTCCAGAGAACAGTGGCCCTATTTACAACATATATTTAAATCTGACATTTGAGTGATAAATCATGAGGCGTTGGAGAGACTTATAAATATGATGACCTTGATGAGACGGCGCCGCAGCGACAGCTGCAACCACTCACCCTGTAGAGACATTGATGACCCTTGGTGCACCCTACAAGAGGCGCCGCTGCCTGACCCCCCTACAAGAGGCACCCCTGCCTGACCCCCCTACAAGAGGCGCCCCTGCCTGACCCACCCTACAAGAGCGCCCCTGCCTGACCCCCTACAAGAGGCGCCCCTGCCTGGACCCACCCTACAAGAGGCGCCCCTGCCTGACCCCCCTACAAGAGGCGCCCCTGCCTGACCCACCCTACAAGAGGCGCCCCTGCCTGACACCCCTACAGAGGCGCCCCTGCCTGACCCCCCCTACAAGAGGCGCCCCTGCCTGACCCCCCTACAAAAGGTGCCCCTGCCTGACCCCTGCCTGACCCCCCCTACAAGAGGTGCCCCTGCCTGACCCCCCTACAAGAGGCGCCCCTGCCTGACCCCTCCTACAAGAGGTGCCCCTGCCTGACCCCTCCTACAAGAGGTGCCCCTGCCTGACCCCTCCTACAAGAGGTGCCCCTGCCTGACCCACCCTACAAGAGGCGCCCCTGCCTGACCCCTGCCTGACCCCCCCTACAAGAGGCGCCCCTGCCTGACCCCCCTACAAGAGGCGCCCCTGCCTGAGCCCTCCTACAAGAGGCGCCCCTGCCTGACCCCTCCTATAAGAGGCGCCCCTGCCTGACCCACCCTACAGAGGCGCCCCTGCCTGACCCCCCTACAGAGGCGCCCCTGCCTGACCCCCCTACAGAGGCGCCCCTGCCTGACCCCCCTACAGAGGCGCCCCTGCCTGACCCCCCCTACAAGAGGCGCCCCTGCCTGACCCCCCTACAAGAGGCGCCCCTGCCTGACCCACCCTACAGAGGCGCCCCTGCCTGACCCCCCTACAGAGGCGCCCCTGCCTGACCCCCCTACAGAGGCGCCCCTGCCTGACCCCCCCTACAAGAGGCGCCCCTGCCTGACCCCCCCTACAAGAGGCGCCCCTGCCTGACCCCCCTACAAGAGGCGCCCCTGCCTGACCCACCCTACAGAGGCGCCCCTGCCTGACCCCCCTACAAGAGGCGCCCCTGCCTGACCCCCCTACAAGAGGCGCCCCTGCCTGACCCCCCTACAAGAGGCGCCCCTGCCTGACCCCCCTACAGAGGCGCCCCTGCCTGACCCCCCTACAGAGGCGCCCCTGCCTGACCCCCCCTACAAGAGGCGCCCCTGCCTGACCCCCCTACAAGAGGCGCCCCTGCCTGAGCCCTCCTACAAGAGGCGCCCCTGCCTGAGCCCTCCTACAAGAGGCGCCCCTGCCTGACCCACCCTACAGAGGCGCCCCTGCCTGACCCCCCTACAGAGGCGCCCCTGCCTGACCCCTCCTATAAGAGGCGCCCCTGCCTGACCCACCCTACAGAGGCGCCCCTGCCTGACCCCCCTACAGAGGCGCCCCTGCCTGACCCCCCCTACAAGAGGCACCCCTGCCTGACCCCCCCTACAAGAGGCGCCCCTGCCTGACCCCCCCTACAAGAGGCGCCGCTGCCTGACCCCCCTACAAGAGGCGCCCCTGCCTGACCCCCCCCTACAAGAGGCGCCCCTGCCTGACCCACCCTACAAGAGGCGCCCCTGCCTGACGCACCCTACAAGAGGCGCCCCTGCCTGACCCCCCTACAAGAGGCGCTCCTGCCTGACCCCCCTACAAGAGGCGCCCCTGCCTGACGCACCCTACAAGAGGCGCCCCTGCCTGACCCCCCCTACAGAGGCGCCCCTGCCTGACCCCCCTACAAGAGGCGCCCCTGCCTGACGCACCCTACAAGAGGCGCCCCTGCCTGACCCCCCCTACAGAGGCGCCCCTGCCTGACCCCTCCTACAAGAGGCGCCCCTGCCTGACCCCCTACAAGAGGAGCCCCTGCCTGACCCCCCCTACAGAGGCGCCCCTGCCTGACCCCTCCTACAAGAGGCGCCCCTGCCTGACCCCCCTACAAGAGGCGCCGCTGCCTGACCCCCCTACAAGAGGCACCCCTGCCTGACCCCCCTACAAGAGGCACCCCTGCCTGACCCACCCTACAAGAGGCACCCCTGCCTGACCCACCCTACAAGAGGCACCCCTGCCTGACCCCCCCTACAAGAGGCGCCCCTGCCTGACCCCCCCTACAGAGGCGCCCCTGCCTGACCCCCCTACAAGAGGCGCCCCTGCCTGACCCCCCTACAAGAGGCGCCCCTGCCTGACTCACCCTACAAGAGGCACCCCTGCCTGACCCCCCCTACAAGAGGTGCCCCTGCCTGACCCCCCCTATAGAGGCGCCCCTGCCTGACCCCCCCTACAAGAGGCGCCCCTGCCTGACCCCCCTACAAGAGGCGCCCCTGCCTGACCCACCCTACAAGAGGCGCCCCTGCCTGACGCACCCTACAAGAGGCGCCCCTGCCTGACCCCCCTACAAGAGGCGCCCCTGCCTGACCCCCCTACAAGAGGCGCCCCTGCCTGACGCACCCTACAAGAGGCGCCTGTTGGACAGGCCACGTGTAAGGCTTGCTCCCTCCCCGCACGACCAGGCCCGAGCCCCGCTCCTCAGGCGTTACACGCAACAACAACCCGTTTCCCGTCTCCTATAGGGCCCCTGCCCCTGAACATCTCCACATCGTGGGCCCGATTCCCTACCGGCCCTCTCGCCCGGCCTGGGCGCCATCTTGGACACGGCACCACGAGGCCGCGTGGCCTCCGATCAACCCTAACCCTGGGCCTGGCCAGGCCCCGACATCCCGGCACCACCATCCACCCAGGAGGTGAGCGGACTACTTGGCAGGTCAATGGGAGAAAGAGGTGTCGATGGCTCTCCCCCGCCAGGTGCCGATCGCCCCCAGCTCCCCCAGGCGCTGGCTCCACCCCCCTGCTGGGTGTCTGGACTCCCTCATCCCGGACCTCCCGACCTCCCAGTGCGAGGGTCCGGACATCAAAGGGCGCCAGACCTATAACTGGCGCAGCTCCAGAGCAGGAAGGCAGTTGTATCCTGGAGTCGAGAGACGCAGTGAAGAACTCATCCTTGACGGACTACTGGCGCTGCCGTAGCCCCTGCCTTGCGAACTACCGACCTGCCTGCTGGCGCTGCCGCGGCTCTCTGCACCCATCTTCATCGGGACCTGCTGGCTCCGCCGCGGACCGTCACTACCTTCAACCATCCCGGGACCTGCTGGCTCCGCCGCGGCCCGATCATCTAGAACGCCGAGCGCGAGGATTGTGAGCTAATTCATCTACAACCACATCCCCCAGAGTGGTAACGAGACTGTCCCGCTACCCCCTTACCCAACCAAGAGACTAGAATAGAGGGGACCCCGGAGTCCAGACCTCCTTGTACCACCTCACCGTACTTAAAGAATTGCTTATAAAGTAACGTTGAACCTTATCCTTGTGTGGTGTACGTCAGTGGGGGGGAAGTTATTTGTCTGTACGATTGCTGGAGACGGATCTCCCCGGAGACCTCTCCCCTTATCCTCGGCCGACCCTCCCGGTCCGTCTAACATTGGTGGCAGCGGTGGGATCCGAATCAACGCGTAATCGTACAGAGAGTAGCTCACCCCACGACAAAACCACAATGTCAACCAAAGAAAGCGGATCCACCGAAAAATTCCAGATTGAGAAATTGGAAGAATACAGCCATCGTGAGTTGAAACAATTCTGCATTGAACTAGGTATCGCTACCACCGGTCTGAATACTAAAGACGATTTCAAGCACGCCATTGAGTCATGGGCAGAAACCGGGGCCGTCAGACCCCCGGACCAAAATCTCGCAACAGCAGAGAAAGACACCACGGCTCCCGAGGAGCGAAGAACGGGCCTCTCGCAAGATGAGATCCAAGAACGAGAAAGAAACCGACTACATGAGCTAGAGATGGCCCGGCTCAAAATGGATGGCGAACTCAAATTAGCCGAACAAAAACTAAATCTGGAACATCTGCGGCTCCGAGAAGAACGGGAAGAGAAACAGAGACAAAGAGAGCTTGAAGAGGAGAGACTGGCGTACGAACACGAACGCAAACTAGCTGAGATAGACTTACGCAAGCAGAACAAAGAATTAGGAGTGCCCGAGCAACCGCGCCCCCCGGGGGTGACAGAAAGGAAGGTACACATCCCCAAGGATGTCGTTCGAGAATATTTCCGAGAGGACGACATACAGCAATGGTTCAAGGCCTACGAGATCGCTATGACCTCCCACCGGATCGATCGAAGCGACTGGGGAGCCGGTCTATGGGGGAGGTTCGTCAATGAGGGCCGCGATGCCCTGCTACAGCTCCCAGACCATCTGATGACCTCCTATGACCACATGAAAGCTACCCTCCTCACCCGCTATGGGCTCACACCCGAAATGTACCGCCAGAGGTTCCGAAACTGCACTCGGATCCCGGGCACAACTTGGGTGGAATACGTGAACTATTTCAGCCGGGCCTTCGAGGGGTGGATCAAGGGAAGCAACGTAACGACTTACGAGCAACTCTTCAATCTCATGGTATGGGAGCATCTATCGAACAACTGCTTCGTCGAGCTCAGGCAGCACCTCCTCGACAGTAAATTAACTGATCCACGACAGCTTGCCGCCGAGGCTGACCGGTGGGAAATTACCCGAGTGGGCCGAACTGGGCCCCATGAACAGAACCGGAACAACCACGGTCAGCACCGTCCCCGAGGAGGAGGAGGGGGCCAGGGACGAGGGAGAGACAACGCCCCGGCCGCTCCCGCTACCAGCACCCCACCCCCGGCCAACCGGGGCAACACCCCGGCGCGGCCGGGATACAGAGCCAATGTCACGTGTCACCGATGCCAGCGAGTCGGCCACTACGCCAACGACCCGAATTGTCCACAGAGCCAGACTCCGAGACCCCGCCAGATGGCTGCCGCCGCCCTGGGGGAAGAACAAACCTACGAAGAACATGAGGAATGTGAGCAAGAACGCCAGGAATGGGAACCAGCCGCCATGGTTCTAGCGTGCCTAGGGGGAAGAGACATGGTCCCGCGGGTCCCCCTACCCGCCAACACCCGGAAGTACAGTCAATGGGTGAACATTAATGGACGCCGGGCCGAAGCCCTACGTGACACCGGGGCCAGTGTAACGGCCGTCCGATGTCACCTGGTGACCCCAGAACAGATTCTGCCGAACGTCCTCTGCCCGGTCCGTTCAGCCGACAATTCGGAGAGTCTATGTCGGATGGCTTGCGTCCCCTTCGAGTGGGGAGGAGTCTCCGGCATGTTGGAAGTGACGGTCCGAGATGATGCCCCCGTAGACTGTCTCCTGGGAAATGATCTTGAGAGTTCCCCGTGGGCCGCCGTAGAGAGGAGAGAGCACCTAGGGATGTTGGGCATCCCGGATTGGGCGTGCGTAACCACCCGGTCCATGGCTGCCCGTGCCATCCCCCGACCCGAAGAACCTGAATGGCCGGCACCTCCTCCCCCGGTCGCTCCAGACACCGACCGTGCCGTCACCCCAGAACAAACTCCCGAGGGGCTCGTTCAGCCTCAGGACCTTCCCGGCCTGGATCAGTGGCGTCAGGAGGGGGGGCCCACCCAAGAACAGTTTCGCCACGAGCAGAAGACCTGTCCCTCCCTCGAGGGACTCCGCAAACAAGCCCTCGCCCAGAGGGCAGGGGATACCTCCGGAACCCATTGGGTCTATTGGGACAATGACCTGTTGTACAGCGAACAGAGAATCGCAGAGTTAGGGGCCAGTCGAGTACTAGTGGTGCCCCTCCGCTTTAGAGACTTCTTGCTAAACCTGGCCCACGATGTCCCCCTGGCTGGCCACCTGGGTCAGGATAAAACCTACAGTCGCCTGGTGACCCACTTTTTCTGGCCCAAGATGAGGAACGACGTACTCCAACACTGCCGATCTTGCCCCACGTGCCAGGCCAGCGGGAAGAGCGGCCGCAAGCTTAAAGCACCTCTGCAACCTTTTCCAGTGGTCACCACCCCGTTCGAGAGGGTGGGGATAGACATTGTGGGACCCCTGGACCCCCGTACAGCACAAGGACATCGGTTCATCCTAGTACTGGTGGACCACGCCACCCGCTACCCCGAGGCTGTTCCCCTGCGAACTGTGACAGCCCCGGTAGTCGGCCGGGCCTTGATGGGGATCTTCTCCCGGGTGGGCTTCCCCCGAGAAGTCGTCAGCGACCGGGGCACAAACTTTATTTCAAAATACATGAAGTCCCTCTGGCAACAGTGTGGGGTCACCTACCGATTCACGACCCCCTATCACCCTCAAGGAAACGGACTGGTTGAGCGGTTCAACCGCACGCTCAAAGGGATGATTGGGGGGTTGGAAGAGCCCCTCCGTCGCCAGTGGGATGTGCTACTACCGTGCCTTCTCTTTGCCTACCGAGAAGTCCCCCAGAAGTCCCTCGGCTTCAGCCCGTTCGAACTCTTGTATGGGCACCCGGTGCGGGGGCCGCTCAGCCTAGTCAAAGAGGGCTGGGAAATGCCCCCTCTAAAGAACCCTCCAGATGTTTTCAAGTACCTCCTAACCCTCCGCAACCAGACCAGACGGTTCAGAGAGATGGCAAAAGCAAACCTGGAGGCCAGTCAGGAGGACATGAAAAGGTGGTACGATCAGAATGCATCCTCCATCGAATTTGAACCCGGCCAACAAGTGTGGGTAATGTCTCCCACCGAACCATGCGCCCTGCAAGACAAATGGACGGGGCCCTTCAAAGTAATCGAGCGCAAGAGCCCTGTCACCTATCTCATCGATATGGAATCTTCACGAAACCCTCTCCGGGTCCTCCACGCTAATAGACTTAAACCCCACTTTGTACGCTCAGAGCTCAGCCTCTTGATGGCAACCGACAATGGAACCGAGGAGGACTCCGAACCCCTCCCTGACCTCCTACGGTCTCGGGAGAAGGACGGCTCCGTGGACGGGGTCCGACTCTCGGAGGCCCTCACCCTGGAACAGCGCCAAGGCTGCCGAGACCTCCTGCTGCAGTTCGCCACCCTGTTCTCCCTCACCCCAGGGGTCACCCCCTGGTGCTTACACGACGTGGACACTGGAGACAGTCCCCCTGTCCGCCATCGGGCCTACCGCGTACCAGATCGGGTACGGGCCTGCATCCAAGAGGAGGTGGCCAAGATGCTCACGCTCGGGGTCATCGAGCCCTCAGACAGCCCCTGGGCCAGCCCAGTGGTACTGGTCCCCAAAGCGGCCGCCCCCGGCGCCACGCCGGAGCTTCGGTTCTGCGTCGACTACCGGGGCTTGAATGCGGTCACCAGAACAGACGCACACCCCATCCCCCGAGCAGATGAACTAATCGACCGCATGGGAGCTGCCCGCTACCTCAGCATCTTCGACCTGACAGCGGGCTACTGGCAGATCGGTCTCACACCCCGGGCCCAAGAACGATCTGCATTCTCCACTCCTGATGGCCACTATCACTTCAAGGTCATGCCATTCGGCATGAAGAATGCCCCAGCAACATTTCAGCGGCTAGTGAACCAGGTCCTGGCAGGACTCGAAGAATTCAGCGCCGCCTACCTGGACGATATCGCTGTGTACAGCCGCCACTGGTCCGACCACCTCCACCACCTCCGAGAGGTGCTACAGGCCCTCCAACGAGCTGGCCTCACGATCAAGGCCAGCAAATGCCAAATTGGCCAGGGGTCCGTGACCTATCTCGGGCACCAGGTGGGAAGCGGTCTGGTGGCCCCTTTGCAACTCAAGATCGCTGCCATCCAGTCGTGGCAGCCCCCCATCACCCAGACCGAGGTCCGCGCCTTCTTGGGACTCACAGGCTACTACCGGCGGTTCGTGAGGGACTATGGCAGCATTGTAGGGCCCCTCACGGAACTCACATCCAAAAACCAACCCAAGAAGGTCAACTGGACCCCAGACTGTCAAGCGGCCTTCGAGAAGCTGAAGGCCGCCATGTGCTCCGCCCCGGTGCTCCAGGCCCCCGACTACAGTCGGGAATTTATCGTCCAAACAGATGCCTCCGACCATGGCGTTGGGGCAGTCCTTTCCCAGCTGAACCCCGAAGGACTTGACCAGCCAGTGGTTTTCATCAGCAGACGGCTCCTGGCCCGAGAACAACGCTGGAGCACCATCGAGAGGGAGGCCTTCGCCGTGGTGTGGGCCCTCAAAAAGCTCCGGCCTTATCTCTTCGGCACCCACTTCAGGGTCCAGACCGATCATCGACCCCTGCAATGGCTAATGCAGATGCGGGGGGAAAACCCGAAACTACTACGTTGGTCCATCTCCCTGCAGGGGATGGACTTCACTGTGGAACATCGACCCGGGCAAGACCACGCCAACGCAGATGGCCTGTCACGCTTTTTCCGCCTCGACGAGGAGAGTCCCCAAGAGGATGGGTGACTCTCCCCGCCTTCAGCTGGGGGGGACGCATGTTGGACAGGCCACGTGTAAGGCTTGCTCCCTCCCCGCACGACCAGGCCCGAGCCCCGCTCCTCAGGCGTTACACGCAACAACAACCCGTTTCCCGTCTCCTATAGGGCCCCTGCCCCTGAACATCTCCACATCGTGGGCCCGATTCCCTACCGGCCCTCTCGCCCGGCCTGGGCGCCATCTTGGACACGGCACCACGAGGCCGCGTGGCCTCCGATCAACCCTAACCCTGGGCCTGGCCAGGCCCCGACATCCCGGCACCACCATCCACCCAGGAGGTGAGCGGACTACTTGGCAGGTCAATGGGAGAAAGAGGTGTCGATGGCTCTCCCCCGCCAGGTGCCGATCGCCCCCAGCTCCCCCAGGCGCTGGCTCCACCCCCCTGCTGGGTGTCTGGACTCCCTCATCCCGGACCTCCCGACCTCCCAGTGCGAGGGTCCGGACATCAAAGGGCGCCAGACCTATAACTGGCGCAGCTCCAGAGCAGGAAGGCAGTTGTATCCTGGAGTCGAGAGACGCAGTGAAGAACTCATCCTTGACGGACTACTGGCGCTGCCGTAGCCCTGCCTTGCGAACTACCGACCTGCCTGCTGGCGCTGCCGCGGCTCTCTGCACCCATCTTCATCGGGACCTGCTGGCTCCGCCGCGGACCGTCACTACCTTCAACCATCCCGGGACCTGCTGGCTCCGCCGCGGCCCGATCATCTAGAACGCCGAGCGCGAGGATTGTGAGCTAATTCATCTACAACCACATCCCCCAGAGTGGTAACGAGACTGTCCCGCTACCCCCTTACCCAACCAAGAGACTAGAATAGAGGGGACCCCGGAGTCCAGACCTCCTTGTACCACCTCACCGTACTTAAAGAATTGCTTATAAAGTAACGTTGAACCTTATCCTTGTGTGGTGTATGTCAGTGGGGGGGAAGTTATTTGTCTGTACGATTGCTGGAGACGGATCTCCCCGGAGACCTCTCCCCTTATCCTCGGCCGACCCTCCCGGTCCGTCTAACAGCGCCCCTGCCTGACCCCCCCTACAGAGGCGCCCCTGCCTGACCCCTCCTACAAGAGGCGCCCCTGCCTGACCCCCCTACAAGAGGCGCCGCTGCCTGACCCCCCTACAAGAGGAGCCCCTGCCTGACCCCCCCTACAAGAGGCACCCCTGCCTGACCCACCCTACAAGAGGCACCCCTGCCTGACCCACCCTACAAGAGGCACCCCTGCCTGACCCCCCCTACAAGAGGCGTCCCTGCCTGACCCCCCCTACAGAGGCGCCCCTGCCTGACCCCCCTACAAGAGGCGCCCCTGCCTGACCCCCCTACAAGAGGCGCCCCTGCCTGACCCACCCTACAAGAGGCGCCCCTGCCTGACGCACCCTACAAGAGGCGCCCCTGCCTGACCCCCCTACAAGAGGTGCCCCTGCCTGACCCCCCTACAAGAGGCGCCCCTGCCTGACGCACCCTACAAGAGGCACCCCTGCTTGACCCCCCCTACAGAGGCGCCCCTGCCTGACCCCCCCTACAAGAGGCACCCCTGCCTGACGCACCCTACAAGAGGCACCCCTGCCTGACCCCCCCTACAAGAGGCGCCCCTGCCTGACCCCCCCTACAAGAGGCGCCGCTGCCTGACCCCCCTACAAGAGGCGCCCCTGCCTGACCCCCCTACAAGAGGCGCCCCTGCCTGACGCACCCTACAAGAGGCGCCCCTGCCTGACGCACCCTACAAGAGGCGCCCCTGCCTGACCCCCCTACAAGAGGCGCCCCTGCCTGACGCACCCTACAAGAGGCGCCCCTGCCTGACCCCCCTACAAGAGGCGCCCCTGCCTGATGCACCCTACAAGAGGCGCCCCTGCCTGACGCACCCTACAAGAGGCGCCCCTGTCTGACCCCCCCTACAGAGGCGCCCCTGCCTGACCCCTCCTACAAGAGGCGCCCCTGCCTGACCCCCCTACAAGAGGCGCCACTGCCTGACCCCCCTACAAGAGGCGCCCCTGCCTGACCCCCCCTACAAGAGGCACCCCTGCCTGACCCACCCTACAAGAGGCACCCCTGCCTGACCCACCCTACAAGAGGCACCCCTGCCTGACCCCCCCTACAAGAGGCGCCCCTGCCTGACCCCCCCTACAGAGGCGCCCCTGCCTGACCCCCCTACAAGAGGCGCCCCTGCCTGACCCCCCTTCAAGAGGCGCCCCTGCCTGACCCACCCTACAAGAGGCGCCCCTGCCTGACGCACCCTACAAGAGGCGCCCCTGCCTGACGCACCCTACAAGAGGCGCCCCTGCCTGACCCCCCTACAAGAGGCGCCCCTGCCTGACCCACCCTACAAGAGGCGCCCCTGCCTGACCCCCCTACAAGAGGCGCCCCTGCCTGACCCACCTACAGAGGCGCCCCTGCCTGACCCCCCTACAGAGGCGCCCCTGCCTGACCCCCCCTACAAGAGGCGCCCCTGCCTGACCCCCCTACAAAAGGTGCCCCTGCCTGACCCCTGCCTGACCCCCCCATTACAAGACGCGCCCCTGCCTGACCCCCCTACAAGAGGTGCCCCTGCCTGACCCCTCCTACAAGAGGTGCCCCTGCCTGACCCCCCTACAAGAGGCGCCCCTGCCTGACCCCTGCCTGACCCCCCCCTACAAGAGGTGCCCCTGCCTGACCCCCCCTACAGAGGCGCCCTGCCTGACCCCCCTACAAGAGGCACCCCTGCCTGACCCCCCCTACAAGAGGCGCCCCTGCCTGACCCCCCTACAAAAGGTGCCCCTGCCTGACCCCTGCCTGACCCCCCCATTACAAGAGGCGCCCCTGCCTGACCCCCCTACAAGAGGCGCCCCTGCCTGACCCCTCCTACAAGAGGTGCCCCTGCCTGACCCCCCTACAAGAGGCGCCCCTGCCTGACCCCTGCCTGACCCCCCCCTACAAGAGGTGCCCCTGCCTGACCCCCCCTACAGAGGCGCCCCTGCCTGACCCCCCTACAAGAGGCGCCCCTGCCTGACCCCTGCCTGACCCCTGCCTGACCCCCCCTACAAGAGGCGCCCCTGCCTGACCCCCCTACAAAAGGTGCCCCTGCCTGACCCCTGCCTGACCCCCCCATTACAAGAGGCGCCCCTGCCTGACCCCCCTACAAGAGGAGCCCCTGCCTGACCCCTCCTACAAGAGGCGCCCCTGCCTGACCCCCCTACAAGAGGCACCCCTGCCTGACCCCCCCTACAAGAGGCACCCCTGCCTGACCCCCCTACAAGAGGCGCCCCTGCCTGACCCCCCTACAAAAGGTGCCCCTGCCTGACCCCTGCCTGACCCCCCCATTACAAGAGGCGCCCCTGCCTGACCCCCCTACAAGAGGCGCCCCTGCCTGACCCCCCCTACAAGAGGCGCCCCTGCCTGACCCCCCCTACAAGAGGCGCCCCTGCCTGACCCCCCCTACAAGAGGCGCCCCTGCCTGACCCCCCCTACAAGAGGCGCCCCTGCCTGACCCCCCCTACAAGAGGCACCCCTGCCTGACCCCCCTACAAGAGGCGCCCCTGCCTGACCCCCCTACAAAAGGTGCCCCTGCCTGACCCCTGCCTGACCCCCCCATTACAAGAGGCGCCCCTGCCTGACCCCCCTACAAGAGGCGCCCCTGCCTGACCCCCCCTACAAGAGGCGCCCCTGCCTGACCCCCCCTACAAGAGGCGCCCCTGCCTGACCCCCCCTACAAGAGGCGCCCCTGCCTGACCCCCCCTACAAGAGGCACCCCTGCCTGACCCCCCCTACAAGAGGCGCCCCTGCCTGACCCCCCTACAAAAGGTGCCCCTGCCTGACCCCTGCCTGACCCCCCATTACAAGAGGCGCCCCTGCCTGACCCCCCTACAAGAGGCGCCCCTGCCTGACCCCTCCTACAAGAGGTGCCCCTGCCTGACCCCCCTACAAGAGGCGCCCCTGCCTGACCCCTGCCTGACCCCCCCCTACAAGAGGTGCCCCTGCCTGACCCCCCCTACAGAGGCGCCCCTGCCTGACCCCCCTACAAGAGGCGCCCCTGCCTGACCCCTGCCTGACCCCTGCCTGACCCCCCCTACAAGAGGCGCCCCTGCCTGACCCCCCTACAAAAGGTGCCCCTGCCTGACCCCTGCCTGACCCCCCCATTACAAGAGGCGCCCCTGCCTGACCCCCCTACAAGAGGCGCCCCTGCCTGACCCCTCCTACAAGAGGCGCCCCTGCCTGACCCACCCTACAAGAGGCGCCCCTGCCTGACCCACCCTACAAGAGGCGCCCCTGCCTGACCCCTGCCTGACCCCCCCTACAAGAGGTGCCCCTGCCTGACCCCCCCTACAGAGGCGCCCTGCCTGACCCCCCTACAAGAGGCACCCCTGCCTGACCCCCCTACAAGAGGCGCCCCTGCCTGACCCCCCCTACAAGAGGCGCCCCTGCCTGACCCACCCTACAAGAGGCGCCCCTGCCTGACCCCCCTACAGAGGCGCCCCTGCCTGACCCACCCTACAAGAGGCGCCCCTGCCTGACCCACCCTACAAGGGGCGCCCCTGGCTGATCCCCCTACAAGAGGCGCCCCTGCCTGACCCACCCTACAAGGGGCGCCCCTGGCTGATCCCCCCCCCCCCCTGGCATTCACTGGTGCACAGAGGTCACTAGTGTGATCCTGCTCACTATCACAGCGCTAATATTAGAGGCTCGGGGGGATTGTCACCGGCCATACAGTGGAAGAGGTGTGGCGCCGCGGCCAGGGCGACTGACGCTGGAATCTGGGGATCAGGGTTCGATCCCCGGCTCCGGCGGCAGGTCAGCCCAGCACCATGTGACTCTGGGCAATAGCTCGCTTAATCTTCCCGACGGCCCCCCAGCGCCTAGAGACCCTTACGGGTGATTGTGCGCTTTACAAATGTGGACTTTACGTACCTCTACTTACAGAAGGGGCGGGGCCTCCGCCAGACACTAGCTTTCAGAACCCCCTGCTCTGCTCTGACTTGGAAACGCACCTTTGCTTGAATATGAGCGATTTAGACACAGTCCTTGGGCGCCCCCGTGTGGGTATTTTGCTAACTGCAGCTTTGCGTTTCTGATAAACAGGGGACACGTTGTTGCTCATGAGTATAGGGGCCTCGTTCTGAGACCTCCAGTGTTTTTGGTGGTAATTCCCAGCACCCCATCTGAGGTATCTCCTCGGTGTGGTATCACCCACATACTCCGAGTTCAGCAGGTTGGACTGAAGCGTAACAGGAGGCGCCACATTTTTCGCACTCGATTTAACACGTTTTGTGCTTTTCCTAATATTCTATCTTGAAAATGCAAGGTTTTTCCTGGTGAAATAGGTCTGGATAAAATTGTGAAATTGTTAGAATTGCTCACATTTTTGGGCTTCATTGGAGTTTACACAGCACTTGGTGTGAGCATCTATACAGTTAATACAACGCAAAAAAAAAGGCAAGGGCCCTTATTTATGAGGCCTTGCGTGAGTTTTGCGCTTCCGATGCGTCACTTTTTGTGACGCATCGGCGGCGTAAAACATGCCTCCTGATGCGTCACTTTGTAAATAGTGCTTGTAAACCCCTGCGCTACATTATACCTGCGTCAGGTATAATGTATGCAGGGGGGGGCATTCACCCGCAAAAAGCCTCGTAATAGTGACGCAGTGAAATCTATGAGATTTCACTGCGTCACTTTTAGGACGCTGTTGCATCTAAATCTTGCACCTGCCTCACAGCAGGCGTAAGACTGACGCAAGCCCTTTCACATGGGGCTTGCCCATGTGAAAGGACGCATTGCTGGAGTTGCGTCTCTTTTGTGACACACTCCAGCAATGCGTCACTTTTGCGCCTACAGATACGTCAGAAATACTGACGTATCTGTAACTCCTTGCGACATGATGCGGCATATTATAAATATGACGCATCAATCATGTCGCAGGGAGAGCGCAGTGAAAAGTGGCGCATCGCGGTTTTCACGCAGCGATGCGTCACTTTTCATAAATGAGGCCCTAGGTTTGGCAAAGCCATTAAGTGTGACCAGTAGCAGCTGGCAGGGAATTAGGGTGGAGGGCCGGTGGACAAAATAAAAAAAGTAAAAAAATACCACCTACCAGTTCCGCCTGCCACGTGTCCCCTCTGCTTCTCGAGCCTCGGAACCAGGAAGCACCAAGACTCCCTATAGCCAGTCACAATGCTGCCATGCAAAGTTGTGATTGGTCTGAGCGCCCTGAATCGGCACTCAGATGGGGACTAGGGTCCTTGGCATGTTCCCCACCAGGCTTGTGTAATGCAGCCTGGTGCAAAGTGCACATGACTGTTTGGCCGGGTCAAGAAGGCCGGCCAAGCAGTCATGGGGACTTGGAGTGTACAAACCACTCCTCCCCCTGTTTCTCCAGCACGCCCCGTCCTAACCCAGCCCGAACTGGGGAAAAACGATAACTACATTATTATCATTTTATTTTTCCTGCTCAAAGAGCAGTGGGGCGACGCTCCTCCCCCTTAGAGGAGGAGCCGCCCCTGAGTCTGACTTGCATTGAATAATCAAAACAAAAATATTCCTGCTTTGAACTGAACCTGCCCCGGAGAACATGATCTCAGCAATTAAGCTTTGCAGACCACATCCTGGTCAGGATGATAAAAACATAGAGTCCCTTCCCTCATCGCCTACCTCACCCAACTTTTTAATTCCTCCCTCAGTTAAGGCGTAGTGACTGAGTGTCTGACACTAGGCGAGGTCACCCCGCTGCTAAAGAAACCAGATGCAGACCCCGCTGACCTCAACAACTGCTGCCCTATCTCCAACCGCCCATTCCGAGCCAAACTACTGAAAGGCTGTGTGACCCGCCACCGTAACAAGTTCATAAGAAAAACAACCTATTCAATGTACAGCAGTCTGGCTTCGGATCCGGCTGCAGTACGGACACCATAACTTACAACAGAGAGTCCCGTTGTCTTGATCTCTTGAACCCATCCTCAACGTTCAAGGCAGAAAATCGCTGATCCTTTATAAGAATCCAAGGTAATTGTATGGTAATTAAGGTCACTGTTCTAGATTGGTTCAAGTCTTCCTTATCGAACCGATCCCAACAGCCCAGCTTTTGAACTCTGTCCAACTCCAAGCCTCTGCGACAAGGAGTACCACCAGGTTTCAGCCTAATCGCCAACGTTATTCAATCCTCACATGGAGCCACTTTGCTCTCTCCTAGAAAGTTCAAAAACCTCTTTCCATCTCTATGCTGATGACACCCAGACAGACTTTAAAGTTCCACTCTGAAAGATTTTCCAAACTTGTCCAGAACCCTCCGAAATCTTGAGTCATGGACGCCGCTCCACCACCTCAATGTAACACCCATAAAACCAGAGTTCCTTCTTTCTCCATCTCACCACATCCTGTCTGCAAGGGGCTGGCTAGCCTGCTCCAAGCTACTTGACTGTAAACCACTTCTTATAGACAAGGAAGGAAAAGTCCTTGTGCTTCACGCTTGACACGAACATTAATCATCAAGCTCATATTAATGCCCTAACAAAGGGTGCTGAAGCTTAAGTCATGCTTCTCAGGGGGATCAAACAGTTACTTCCTGTGAATGACTTCAAAACAGTAGTTCAAACCATGGTCCTCTTGAAAGTTGACTATTAAACTCTCTTCTAACTGTTATTCCCTAATCAACCAAGATCCTCTAAAGGCAGCGATCACCTCTGCAGCCTGCTTAGTCTCTGTTGGACAGGCCACATGAAGGGCCGCTCTCCCCCGGCCCAACCAGGCCCGAACCAGCCACGCAAGTACCACACACCACCATTGCACGTCCACCGTCCCCGCAGGGACCCCTACACTCGAACCTGTTGACCGCGTAGGCCGACCCACTACCGGCCTGCGTGCCCATCCTGGGCGCCATCTTGGACACTCCACCACGAGGCCGCCTGGCCCCCGATCGACCTCAACCCTGGGCCTGGCCAGGCCTCAGACATTCCGGCACCAACATCCACCCAGGAGGTGAGCGGGCTACTTGGTCAGTCAATGGGAGCAGGAGGTGTCGATGGCTCTCCCCCGCCAAGTGCCGCGCGCCCATCGCCTCCCCGGGCGCTGGTTCCACCCCCCTGCTGGGTGTCTGAACCCCCTCATCCCGGACCTCCCGACCTCCAAGTGCGAGGGTCCGGACATCAAAGCACACCAGCCCTATAACTGGGGCAGCTCCAGAGCAGGAGGGCAGTTGTATCTTGGAGTCGAGAGACGCAAAGAAGAACTCATCCTTGACGGACTACTGGCGCTGCCGTAGCTCTGCCTTGTGCACCCTCGTCTTGCCTGCTGGCGCTGCCGCGGCTTTGGGAACCACCCTATCCTTCATCATCGTCGGGACCTGCTGGCGTGGCCGCGGACCGTTTGTAACCACCACCTTCATCGGGACCTGCTGGCTCTGCCGCGGACCGTCGTCTTCCTTCATCCATCTCGGGACCTGCTGGCTCCGCCGCGGCCCGTTCATCTACACCACCGAGCTCGAGGATTGAGAGCTATTTTCCATCTTTTGGTAACAAGACTGTCCCGCTACCCTTTTCCCAAACAGAGACCAGAATAGAGGGGACCCCTGAGTCCAGACCTCCTTGTACCATTCTACCGTACGTGAAGGATTGTCTATAAAGTATCGTTGAACTTTATCATTGTGTGGTGTCCGTCTGTGGGGGGGAAGTTACTTGTCTGTACGATTTACTGGAGACGGCTCTCCCCGGAGACCTCTCCCCGTATCCTCGGCCGACCCTCCCGGTCCGTCTAACATTGGTGGCCAGCGACGGGATCCGAATCACCGCATAAACCGTACAGAGAGTAGCTCACCCCACGGCGAATCACGATGTCAACTAAAGACAGCGGATCAACGGAGAAATTCCAGATGGAGAAATTGGGCGAGTACAGCCATCGTGAACTTAAACAGTTCTGTATCGAATTAGGTATCGCTACCACCGGACTAAATACCAAAGATGACTTTAAGCAGGCCCTGGAATCTTGGGCAGAAACCGGGGCTGCCGGAACCCCCGATCAAGACATCGCAGCACAAACCCCCATGGCCCCTGAAGAACGAAGAACGGGTCTCTCGCCAGACGAGATCCAGGAACGAGAAAGAACCCGACTACACGAGCTGGAAATGGCCCGGCTCAAAATGGACGTCGAACTAAAGTTGGCCAAACAGAAAATCAACTTAGAGCACCTGCGTCTCCGAGAAGAAAGAGAGGAGAAACAGAGACAAAGGGAGCTCGAGGAAAAGAAACTGGCATATGAACATGAGCGGAAATTAGCTGAAATCGACCTACGCAAACAGAATAAAGAAACAGGGGTGCCCGAGCAACCCCACACTCCAGGGGCAACAGAGAAGAAGGTACACATCCCCAAGGATGTCGTTCGAGAATACTTCCGAGAGGACGACATCCAGCAATGGTTTAAGGCCTATGAAATCGCTATGACTGCACACCGGATCGATAGAAGCGATTGGGGGGCCGGTCTGTGGGGGAGATTCCTCAATGAGGGCCGCGACGCCCTGCTGCAACTCCCGGACCAGCAGATGACCTCCTATGACCATATGAAAGCTGCACTCCTCACCCGCTATGGCCTCACACCCGAGATGTACCGTCAGAGGTTCCGAGACTGCACCCGCATCCCAGGTACAACTTGGGTGGACTATGTCAATTACTTTAGCCGAGCCTTCGAGGGCTGGATCAAAGGAAGCAAGGTCACAACCTACGAACAACTGTTCAATCTTATGGTATGGGAGCATCTGTCGAACAATTGCTTCATTGAACTTCGCCAGCACCTCCTCGACAGCAAGTTAACGGATCCCCGGCAGCTCGCAGCCGAAGCAGACCGGTGGGAGATCACCAGAGTGAGTCGAAATGGGTCCTCCGAACAGAACCGGAACAACAATTGTCAGCACCGTCCCCGAGGAGGGGGAGGCCAAGGACGCGGAAGAAGCAACGCTCCGGTCACCCCCACTACCAGCCCCACCCCCCCGGCCAACCGGGGCAGCACCCCAGCGCGACCGGGACATCGAGCCAATGTTACCTGCCATCGTTGTCAACGAGTCGGACACTATGCAAACGACCCAAACTGCCCCCAGTACCAGAGCCCAAGACCCCGCCAAGTAGCCGCTGCTGCTCTGGGGGAGGAACGGATCTCAGAGGAACAAGAAGAATATGAACAGGAACACCAAGAATGGGAGCCGGCCGCCATGGCTCTCGCCTGCCTAGGGGGGAGAGACATGGTCCCGCGGGTCCCCCTACCCGCTAATACCCAGAAGTACAGCCAATGGGTGGGCATCAATGGACGCCGGGCTGAAGCCCTTCGTGACACTGGGGCCAGTGTAACAGCCGTCCGCTGTCACCTGGTGACCCCCGAACAATACTTACCAAACATTCTCTGCCCTGTACGTTCAGCCGATAACTCAGAAAGTCTGTGCCGGATGGCCTGCGTCCCCTTCGAATGGGGAGGGGTCTCCGGCATGTTGAAGGTGACGGTCCGAGATGATGCCCCCGTAGACTGCCTCCTGGGTAATGACCTGGAAAGCTCTCCATGGGCAGCAGTCGAACGAAAAGAGCACCTGGGGATGCTGGGCGTCCCGGACTGGGCGTGCGTCACCACCCGGTCCATGACCGCCCGTGCCAACACCCGCCCAGAGGAACTCGAATGGCCGGCGCCACCGCCTCCGGTCGCCCCCGCCGAAACCACCGACCGTGACGTCCCCCCCGAACCAGCTCAACCTCCAGACCTCGCTAACCTCGACCAGTGGCCTCAAGAGGGGGGGCCCACGCAAGAGCAATTTCGCCAAGAACAAAAGACCTGTCCCTCCCTCGAGGGACTCCGCCAGCAAGCGCTAGCCCAAAGCGCAGGGGATACCTCCGGAACTCACTGGGTCTACTGGGACAATGATCTGCTGTACAGTGAGCAAAGAATCGCGGAGCTGGGGGCCAGCCGAGTCCTAGTGGTACCCCTCCGTTTTAGAGACTTCCTGCTAAACCTGGCCCACGATGTCCCCCTGGCCGGACACTTGGGTCAAGACAAAACCTATAGCCGCCTGGTGACCCACTTCTTCTGGCCCAAAATGAGGGACAATGTACACCAGCATTGCCGATCTTGCCCCACGTGCCAAGCCAGTGGGAAGAGCGGCCGCAAACTGAAAGCCCCCCTGCAACCTTTTCCCGTGGTCACCACCCCGTTCGAGAGGGTCGGAATCGATATCGTGGGGCCCCTGGACCCGCGCACAAAACAAGGCCATCGATTCATCCTGGTGCTAGTGGACCACGCCACCCGCTACCCGGAGGCTGTTCCCCTGCGGACTGTGACAGCCCCGGTAGTCGGCCGGGCTCTGATGGGGATCTTCTCCCGGGTGGGCTTCCCCCGGGAGGTCGTCAGTGACAGAGGCACGAACTTTATTTCGAAATATATGAAATCTCTCTGGCAACAGTGCGGGGTTACCTACCGGTTCACGACCCCCTATCACCCTCAAGGAAACGGACTCGTTGAGCGGTTCAACCGCACGCTCAAAGGGATGATCGGGGGGTTGGAAGAGCCCCTCCGTCGCCAGTGGGATGTACTGTTGCCGTGCCTTCTCTTCGCATATCGAGAGGTTCCCCAGAAGTCCCTGGGCTTCAGCCCATTTGAACTGCTATATGGACACCCCGTGCGCGGGCCGCTCAGCCTAGTTAAGGAAGGCTGGGAGATGCCCCCTCTAAAGAACCCACCAGATGTTTTCCGCTACCTCCTAACACTCCGCAACCAGACCCGGCGATTCCGAGAACTAGCAAAAGCCAACCTAGAGGCCAGTCAGGAGGACATGAAAAGGTGGTATGACCGGAATGCCTCCTCCATCGAATTTGAACCTGGGCAACAGGTATGGGTGATGTCCCCCACTGAACCCTGCGCCCTACAAGACAAGTGGACAGGGCCCTTCAAAGTGGTCGAGCGCAAGGGTCCGGCTACCTATCTCATCGACTTGGAATCTTCCCGGAACCCCCTCCGGGTCCTCCACGCTAACAGACTGAAACCGCACTTTGTACGGACAGAACTCAGCCTCCTGATGGCCACAGACAATGGGGCTGAAGAGGACTCCGAGCCCCTCCCGGACCTCCTACGAACGCGGGAGAAAGACGGTTCCGTAGATGGGGTCCGACTCTCAGAGGCCCTCACCCGAGAGCAACACCAGGAGTGCCAAGTTCTCCTGTCACACTTCGCCAGCCTGTTCTCCCTCACCCCAGGTGTCACTTCCTGGTGTACGCACGATGTGGACACGGGGGACAGCCCCCCTATCCGCCACCGGGCCTACCGCGTGCCAGATCGGGTACGGGCCTGCATCCAGGAGGAAGTAGCCAAAATGCGCACGCTCGGGGTCATCGAGCCCTCAGACAGCCCCTGGGCCAGCCCTGTAGTACTGGTCCCCAAAGCAGCTGCCCCCGGCACCACACCAGAACTCCGGTTCTGCGTCGACTACCGGGGCTTGAATGCGGTCACCAGGACAGACGCACATCCCATCCCCCGGGCAGATGAACTAATCGACCGCATGGGAGCTGCCAGCTACCTCAGTATCTTCGACCTGACGGCGGGCTACTGGCAAATCGGCCTCACACCCCGGGCACAAGAACGTTCTGCCTTTTCCACGCCCGATGGCCATTACCATTTCACAGTCATGCCCTTCGGCATGAAGAATGCCCCAGCAACGTTCCAACGGCTCGTCAATCAGGTCCTGGCGGGGCTCGAAGGATTCAGCGCCGCCTACTTAGACGACATCGCTGTATACAGCAACCAGTGGTCCGAGCACCTCCACCACCTCCAAGCAGTACTGCACGCCCTCCAGCAAGCTGGCCTCACGATCAAGGCCAGCAAATGTCAAATTGGGCAAGGGTCTGTAACCTACCTCGGGCACCAGGTGGGAAGCGGCCTGGTGGCCCCGCTGCAGCTAAAAATTGCCGCCATCCAGTCCTGGCAGCCCCCCACTACCCAGACCGAGGTACGAGCCTTCCTGGGCCTCACGGGCTATTACCGAAGGTTCGTGAAAGACTATGGTACTATCGTGAGGCCCCTCACAGAGCTCACGTCAAAAAATCAGCCCCAGAAAGTCAACTGGACCCCAGAGTGTCAAGCTGCATTTGAACAATTGAAAGCCGCCATGTGCTCCGCCCCTGTGCTCCAGGCCCCCGACTACAGCCGGGAGTTCATCGTCCAGACGGATGCCTCCGACCATGGCATTGGGGCAGTCCTGTCCCAAGTGAACACCGAAGGCCATGACCAGCCGGTGGCCTTCATCAGCCGGCGACTCCTACCACGGGAACAACGCTGGAGCACCATAGAGAGGGAGGCCTTCGCGGTGGTATGGGCCCTCAAGAAGCTCCGGCCCTACCTTTTTGGCACACCCTTTCGGGTACAGACCGACCACCGACCCCTGCAGTGGCTGATGCAGATGCGGGGGGAAAACCCGAAGTTGCTACGCTGGTCCATCTCCCTACAAGGGATGGACTTCACAGTTGAACATCGGCCTGGGCCCGATCACGCCAACGCAGATGGCCTGTCCCGGTTCTTCCGCCTCGACGAGAAGAGTCCCCAAGAGAATGGGTAACTCTCCCCGCCTTCAGCTGGGGGGGACGCATGTTGGACAGGCCACATGAAGGGCCGCTCTCCCCCGGCCCAACCAGGCCCGAACCAGCCACGCAAGTACCACACACCACCATTGCACGTCCACCGTCCCCGCAGGGACCCCTACACTCGAACCTGTTGACCGCGTAGGCCGACCCACTACCGGCCTGCGTGCCCATCCTGGGCGCCATCTTGGACACTCCACCACGAGGCCGCCTGGCCCCCGATCGACCTCAACCCTGGGCCTGGCCAGGCCTCAGACATTCCGGCACCAACATCCACCCAGGAGGTGAGCGGGCTACTTGGTCAGTCAATGGGAGCAGGAGGTGTCGATGGCTCTCCCCCGCCAAGTGTCGCGCGCCCATCGCCTCCCCGGGCGCTGGTTCCACCCCCCTGCTGGGTGTCTGAACCCCCTCATCCCGGACCTCCCGACCTCCAAGTGCGAGGGTCCGGACATCAAAGCACACCAGCCCTATAACTGGGGCAGCTCCAGAGCAGGAGGGCAGTTGTATCTTGGAGTCGAGAGACGCAAAGAAGAACTCATCCTTGACGGACTACTGGCGCTGCCGTAGCTCTGCCTTGTGCACCCTCGTCTTGCCTGCTGGCGCTGCCGCGGCTTTGGGAACCACCCTATCCTTCATCATCGTCGGGACCTGCTGGCGTGGCCGCGGACCGTTTGTAACCACCACCTTCATCGGGACCTGCTGGCTCTGCCGCGGACCGTCGTCTTCCTTCATCCATCTCGGGACCTGCTGGCTCCGCCGCGGCCCGTTCATCTACACCACCGAGCTCGAGGATTGAGAGCTATTTTCCATCTTTTGGTAACAAGACTGTCCCGCTACCCTTTTCCCAAACAGAGACCAGAATAGAGGGGACCCCTGAGTCCAGACCTCCTTGTACCATTCTACCGTACTTGAAGAATTGTCTATAAAGTGTCGTTGAACTTTATCATTGTGTGGTGTCCGTCTGTGGGGGGGAAGTTACTTGTCTGTACGATTTACTGGAGACGGCTCTCCCCGGAGACCTCTCCCCGTATCCTCGGCCGACCCTCCCGGTCCGTCTAACAGTCTCTGATGCAAGGCGATCCAGTCACATCACCCCTGTCCAGACCTCACTCAACTGGCTCCCCAGGAAGGAAGCAAGGTGCAACATCAAGCTGGCCTGCATCATCCTCGAAACTCTACACAAACGCTCGGAGAATGGCGATTCTCCTAATGTAATTAATAGAGAATCAAGATTTCATTAAAGACACAGAGCCTAACATTATGCATTGCATCCTTTAATGCCGCTCCTGCAGCACCTTCAAAGAACGTTACAACAATAAATGACTCTAGAATCAGAACCACATTGACCATAAATAACCCGTTCAAAACATTCCTCCTCTTTTAATGCAGCAAATCCTCTTTCCCCCCTGCATCTTCTGCTTCCTGCTCTCCGCCAAGTCCTAATCGGAAACCTCTTCCTTCCTGGTTACTCTGTGGGAAAAAATACCAAACCGGTCGCCAATGTTTTACTTTCTACATATTCCTTCTGTCAGTAAATCATCTATCATCAACATCTATGTGAAAATACACCTTTCGCATCTAACAACATCAGAACAGTCTTATTGCCAGCTCTCCCACCAGAACCCCGCTCTTCCTCCATTTCTCCTTCTGTTTTATTATTTTTAAAAAATTGAGGGTTGCCAAGGGCGGGATAATGTTAGCCTTCGTGTCTTTAATGAAATCTTGATTCTCCATTCATTACATTAGGAGAATCTTCCTTTCATTTCAAGTCCGGAGGCTGTCATTATGCGTGTTGAAAGCCCTTCAACACCATATTTGACACGTGCTTTATTGGTCTAAAATAATGCTTTGCAAAAGTACCAACATTTGTCCGCTTTAAGAATTTCCCCCAACCCACCACCAGACAAATACCAGTCACTTGCCAGAGCTCATGGAATTGAATGAGGCTCGAACACGGTCACATCAGGACCTCCTTCTTTCGTGATCTCTTTCAGCCATTTTGCAATAGTTGCTGTGCTCAGAACACCACAGGGCTTCACGTCAAGATATCAATAGACTTTCTCTAGGTTTCCAAAATTCAAGTACTCTGTTCTCGAACCAGTCATACAATTCACCACACACAACTTCTTTTCATCTGGAAATCTCAGATAATAAATTGACTCGGACATAGCCTTTGTTCTCTTTCAGATCTCAAAATAAACTCAGTCCGGACCAATAACCTTGTTACCTACCTCTAATGTTTTCCCATCTGAAACTCTTCGGTGTGAAACTAAACATAGTAAAGTTGCTAATTTCTTGGACTGCCTCTTCAAATCCAAGTATATATTCGCAGGTCAATTTGATAACAATGAAAACACGTTGACATCCCACAGCACATTGTAATGTGCCCTCGGTGGTCTTCTTAACTCCACACTCTTAATAATTCTGCATACCATAACATTCTTACCTAACAACCTACCAGCAACTTGAATGAATGAATGTTGGATTTATAGAGCGCGTGGTTACCCTGGAGCGTCCCAGCGCTGTACCACTGGGGAACCCGTCCTGGCTTTCCCTGTGAGATGGTCCCTTTACCCCAAGCATCCCCAGCCGTGGTGGGGCCGGATTGGAGATTAAGCAAGCTATTGCCCAGAGTTGCAGCGTGGGACCCATGGTTTGAGAGGCACCGAGGCGAGATTTATCGGGCCCGCTGACATTGGTCCTGCACCCGGCAGTGGCGGGAATTGAACCCTGGTCCCGGGCCGACCTCAGCCTCCGGGTCTGCCGCCTCTAACCGTTGAGCCACACTTCTCGTCTTGTGGAAGACCTGCCGGAATGGCTGACCTGTAAGAATTCATAGTCCGATATCCTTGACCTTTTTCAAAATGTTCAACTAAAAAATGTATCAACTCCACTATCGGAGCCTCCATAGGACCCAAACTCTTTTCCATGCACCAACAGGCACAAACTCTCCATATTCCTTTATATCTTCTCCTTCTATATTCTTTAATAAACCTTCCCTTGCTGGAATCAAAAAGGGTCCTGCACCTGCTAACTCCATCACCGTTGGGAACCAAACCTGCAAAACCCAAAATGGTGTCACCAACATTATCTAACGTCACTCCTGTCTGAGAACTCTCTGAATCATTGCGAAAGGTGGAAACACCTAGTCTCTTTTCCCCTTCTATACCTGCTGAAATGCATCTAGCACTGACCCCATCGGTTCCGGCTTCCAGCTGTAATAATTCTCTATCTGATAAGTTAGTCGGCTCACAAACAGATCCACCTGCAATGGCCCCCTAATCTTGTCTATCCTGCAAGAACAACTCTGATCCAACTTCTAGATGCTGTAATCCCTCAAATGTCCTGAATTCCAATCTGCTGTCAAGTGTAAAACCGCTGATAGGTACTTTGCCTTTACTGCTGTCCTGTGCTCCAGGCAAAAATCCCAAAACTCCTTTGCCAACTCTGTCAATCCTTGGGATCTGCCCCCACCACCAAATCTGTTGATATATACAATAGCCAAACTTTGTCCTTTTTATGAACACAGATTGACCTTCTAAACTCCTCCTGAAACTTTTCTGCGCATACAACCTAGCTATCAACTCTAAACAATGTATTTGACATAACTTCTCTTACTTTGTCCAAACTCCACCTGTCTGCTGTTCTCCTAAAAAGTACTCCCCAACCACTCAGACTTGCATCTGTCTCCAGAGCAAAATTTGGAGCAAATCCAAAAATTGCACGCCCATTCCAGACCTCCATATTGTGTTAATCCAAAGTAATTCTTCCTTCTCATCCACACTCAAACTCTGTCTAAAATAAAATTCTGAATCTGGAGAACCTCCTTCCTCATCTTCCTCTCTGCAAGCTGCACCATACTCTCTACTGTATTGTTGAAAGTAATCCAAAACCACACAGTAGTTTTAAGTATTTATTTCTGCTGCCCCGCAGTGCGTCCACAGTCAGGACATCCCGCGGATGCAACTGGAGCAAGTCCTGCATTCCTCCACCAACACTCTAAAAGAACTTAGAACATTACACAGAAGTAAACACAGCACATGCGTGGAAAACTTAATAAGGAATACAACACATCTCCCTTAACCCCTCCCATGCTGATGACGGAGCCGCTCCATCATCAGCCGCGGTCGCGCTGTGCTGATGACGGAGCGGTTCCGTCATGGCCCGCCCAGCTCGATAGAACGCTCATGCGCGGCGCGAATTCCGCGCCTGCGCTGAGCGTTCTATTGAGCGGGGCGGGCCGTGACGGAACCGCTCCGTCACGAGCACAGCTCAACTGACGCTGGTGACGGAGCAGTTCCGTCACCAGCATGCGGCCGCCCCGCCCCCTTAGCACTGCGGCGGAATAGCCGCCGCAGTGAAGGGGTTAAACAAAGCAAAAGGGAAAATAAAATAAAGGAAACCTATATACACAAAATCAACACCAAACAGAGAACAACAAAGGATATGGAGCGATAACTGTAAAATGCATATTACACAACATTATCTGACTAAATCAAGAACGCTTCCAGGAGGTTCCCTTGAGCAACTTGCACCTTTGATTCTGGAAGCCACAGAACCTTCACCATTGTCTAGTGATTCAGACAATTACCATAGTCAACATTTTGATCTTACCTTTGGACATTGTTGTACAGTGCCCTCCTCTCCAGCTCTTGTGTTGTGCGCATCAGGGCATTTGGCTACTATCCTGACTTTCCAAACGTTGCCATCCAGGGTAATTACACAATTAGGCCTCAATTGGGAGTCTGGCTGTCAATGGACCACCAGTCTGGCAGGGGCGTGGCAGTGGCGTTATTTCCTACTGCCCAATTATGACTCGAGCAGTGGGACCACCGGCGCCACCAGGAAACCGCCATTTCCCGAAGGTGGCGTGGCGGTCATGAGGCCACAATATGCTTGGTGGGACCACCTTGGTCCTGCCAAGCATATTTCGAGTTTCCTCTCCGCCAGGGATTTCATGGCGGGTCCTCCTTCATGAAAACCATGGCAGAGAGGAAACAAAGGGGGCCCTACAGGGGCGCTCACGCCCTGTGAATGCACACAGGGGGGCACAACATGTTCCCACCTGGGTGCATGCACACCAGTACCTGCATGGCATGGACTTTCAAGTACATGCCGTGAAAGAACTGGTTTTGGCATTCCCATTGCGGTGCCTGTTTTTAAAGGCACTGCCGTGGGAACGCCCAAAAAAGCCAGCCAGAAACTAGTTTAGCCTGTAATCTGGCAGGCTGCCCGACCACAAGTTTGGTGGGGTGGCAGCGGGGAAGACCTGCAGCTGCACCGTTAAACTCGTAATTGGGCCCTTAGTGAAAAGCTTCTGTATTTTCAGAGCCTTCCCAAGCTTGGCTGCCGCTTTATTGATAAATCCCTGTTTTAGGATTCCCACCCAGTCTTCCACTTTGAGCTCATGTGGTCTTGTCTTCCACCTGCTGTCATACCAATCTTTGAGGTTACATTGCTTCCTCTTCACTCTCAAAGCACCTTCTCCTTCCCTTCCCCACTTTTCCCTGAGCCACCAGGGACACAAACTGATGCCGGATCCCTTCCCTTGAACAATTTAAAAGGGCTAACTCCAGTAATAGTGAGCAGAGTTATGAGGTACAGCCACAACCTTTCTCTAAGGGTACTCTTTCAGCCACCCCCATTCTTATGTGCTTCCACTACATACCCCTTCAACACTCTGAACCTCTCAATCTGTCCATTTTCATGAGGTTCGTACGGTGTAGTAGTCACGCGTTTAATACCACAATGCCTACGGAATGCTTCCATCTCCACAGACGTGGACTGTACACCATTGTCTGTGACTAACGTGGAAGGACACCCCTCTCATGCAAATACCCCCTTGAAGAATTCTAAGACCACGCCAGTGGTGGCTTGTGGACAATTCTCACCTCTGGCCACTTGAAATGATAATCAACCATCACCAAAGCAAACCAAACATCCACTAGTGAAAAATTAAATGGTCCTGAAATATCAAAAGCAATTTTTTGCCACTGCATTTCAGGCCATTCAACACTCTTCAAAGGAGGGTTGCATACTTTCACAATCCCTTACCGTCCGGTCAGTCGCCCAAGCCATATCAAGCCACCAGAAATAAACCTGCACCAACCGTTTCAAGGTGGACATACCTGGATGTTCTTTATGTGCTAGTTTAAGAATAATTTCTTGTATCCCTTTAGGAGGAACATATTTAATTCCTTTGACTAATAAATCACCTTCCATCTCAAGTTCTTCCGCTACTTTGTACATTGATAGCACTTCAGGACTGACCTCTTTTTTTGGTCACCCTTCTAAAACACATTTCCTGGTAGCTTGCCACATGTAATTGGCACTTTCACATTCATTCCAAACTCTCCAGACATCTTTAGTGGTTGCAACCATCTCTCATCCATTAACCATTTTGGAATCCCCCATCTCATGAAGGGTCCGAGACACAAAAGTGACATTCCACTCTTCCTTCTGCTCCTTTGTGATAGCACCCCCCCAATACTGTACAAACTTGTATCCACAGTAATTATACACTCCTCGTTCATACAAAATTGCTTAAAGGTGGGTGCCGTAACAGTTTCTTGTTTTATATTCCCAAATGGTCTGTTGATGGTCTGACCACTCATAAGAGACATTTTGCCACAACAATTGTGTAAGAGGTTCCATTTTAGTAGCAAAATGTTCTTTAAATTTGCTATAATATTTGCACATTCCAGAAAACAACAATAATTGCTCCTTGTTGATGAGAGCAGGAACATTCCCAAAAGCTTCAACATTGGATTTCTTCAGAACCACCCGATCACCAGACAAGGCGTGCCCAAGATACTCTACAGATTAAACATATTGCATATCTGCCCTTTAACCTCTTGCATGCGCTGCAAATTTTAGTGCTGTGCGGGTCATTTACTTAGTGGGCGGGATTTGGATGGCCCCCGGCCATCGTGAGCACACGCCCACCGTGACTCATGACGGCCGGGGGCAGTCATGAGCATGCAAGGGGTTAAGAGTCAGACCATGTTTTGCCAGCCTGTTCAATACATCAGTCAAATGCCTCATATGTTTTTCTTCATTCATAGAAAATATTAAAATGCCATGTTGGAAACATTTTACATACTGATCAGCATTCTTAAAATGTGGAACCTCGATCTCTGAAAAACAGAGGCTGCTGAAGCCAAGCCGAATGACATCCAGGTGTATTGATACAACCCATGGGGGGGGGAAATGAAAGCCGTTAAATGTCTCGATTCCTCCGCCTATTCGATCTGATGATACGCGGACCTAAGGTCCAAAGTGGAGAAAACTTTACCACCTTCCAACATTGACACTATCTCATTGATGTTGTGCAAAGATTGATAGCCAATTATTAAATCTGCATTCAGCGCTCTCAAATCTACGCACACCCTCATTGTTTGATCAGCTTTGTGCACCAAAACAATGAGAGAAACCCATTCAGCTGACTCAATCGCCTTAATTATGCCATCACTGACCAATTTGTTGAGCATGCCCCTCAATTCATCACTCATGTTAATGAGAACCCCTTTTATAATAACCAGTAGCTGCATATTCTGAAAACTTGTCTGCATCACAGAATATAGAATCTGCTTCATGAGAAAACTTTAATTAAATGAAAATCCAGTCTCTGGTAGTCATGAGACCATCTATTTACCTTCGGGGCGGAACTACAACCGACAATAAGTACCTCAACCATAGCAATTTAGCCCTGAAGAAGTCGCTGTGCACTTCATGGTAGCAACAAAACACGTCATGGTTGTGCTAAGACTATGCACGAAGGAACGCACAACAGGGACAATAAATCCTGGAACCACTTAGAGCAGTGGATGAACAGTGTTTCTTTCTTTCCTACACTCACAACTGTACTAACTTAAGTCTATGTACTACTAGCATGTGCATGGGACCTTTGAGTTCTTTCAATCACAAAGAAGGGGGCCCGTAATAGGATACGTAGGCAGGGGAAACAGGGGAAAACAAGGTAATACCAACAAGGAAAAAACCCACTGCCCGAACACTATAATTAAAGTGCTATTCATCACTAATATGTATACAACCGCACAAAAACCTGCCCCCTACGGAACAGAACACAGACTTTTCAAATCAATTACTTCAAATGTATTATATTAAATCACACAAAGCATGAATATATAAAGATTAATAAATAATAACGAATACACACATTTCCCAGGCACAACAGGCACACTGCAACACACCCATTCAATCAGACCAATACGTACTCATACATTCAAAAGCAAACAAATCCAACAGACTCTCTAAATAGCATTCTAATAATGCCTGCCCCCCCTTTGACAACAAAGTTGATAGCACTAGGGAGCCACAAATAGCCAGATGAGAGAATGGTAATGTCAACAAAGTATCATTTTATCAATTGAAAACAGTAGTTGGTACAATTCATTTATACAAACATATTTTTTCGTAGACATAAATGGACAGGCTCAGGGGGAGGAAAGAAAAAAAAAGGACTCCAGGGCTGATGCGCGTTTTGGTGTGTGACCCCGATATTGGGTCTCACCTTATTCAGGGAGCAATGATTTAGGAAAACGGAGGAGGAAGCGACTGGACTGAACAAGCGAGGATCACATCCACGTCGGAGAAAGTGATGGTGAAAGTCCAGATGGATGCCAAGAAACTGATCTTCCTGGCTAGAAACAATGACATGAGGCAGGTCCCAACACTATACGGAGAAATCATTAAAGATGAAGGTCGCCAACGGTAGATAGGGTGGGGGACCAGAAACTGGCCTGGTGGCCCCCAGTGGGCCGGATGAGGAACCGGACACTCCTATTCAGATGCTTCATAACAGAGGGCCGGAAAGCATCCTTCACCGAGGGGGAATTTATTCTGACGTATCGAAAATGTGTGATTTTGACTAGGAGGTTGTCCATGTGCATGGTGCAGCTTTCCGGCTCTCTGTCGTGAAGTATCTGAATTTGCTTTTATTATTGCTTCCTTTCTGCACTGATAGTGCACTGATGGTGCAAGGTATATAGACTGTGTGTGTGCAGTGTATATGAGGTCCAATTACATTTTTGCAAATCCAACTTATTATAGTACACCATACAATACTTCTTCAATGAGTCTTTGGTCATGTGTGCTCGCTCTTTCATTCCCTTGTAAATGTTTATCTGTGAAAAGGGCCTCTCTACATTGGCACTTGAGACTGGCAAGGCGAAAACAGCCAGTAGACAATTTTATGACTGGTGACTGACCTAGCTTTCCATGCCAATCTCGGTGCACCTGAAGATTGTGATTCTCTGGGACAGGTTCTGTAAAATATGCTTTGAACTGGGCCATATTCCCTCAGTTATAGAAGCGATCAAAAATGAAGCAGAACTTTTCAATGTCTGGAGAAAATTCCCCTTTACGGAGGGGATCTAGAACTTGTGCAGGGTAATAATAACCCACATTTGTAAAGCGCACAATCACCCGTAAGGGTCTCTAGGCACTGGGGGCCGTCGGGAAGATTAAGCAAGCTATTGCCCAGAGTCACATGGTGCTGGGCTAATCTGCCGCCGGTGCCGGGGATCGAACCGTGATCCCCCGAATCCGGAGTCAGTCGCACTAGCCGCGGCGCCACACCTCTTCCAGCAGGGTACCGCAGTGAGGCTTCATTGACTGCCGATGCCATGGTGAGTGTAGTGACATTACATGCAAGCCATTTCTCATACATTGTAAAATAAAAGCTCCTGCGTTGCTCCTCAACATTTCTTTGTTTACCAAGTGGCAAGCACTCTAACATGAAACATGTTGCAGTGCCAAAGTCACGGAAAGTGTCGCCCAGCCTTCTCTCTAGGAGATGTTTCACATCTACACCAATTTCACGTCACTATCAAGATGCGACCGAAGATCCTCATATTTCTTGCCTTTGGCATCATCACTCTGCAAAAATTCTGTAAACGGTCGCCACTTGGATAATATAGCATTCACGGCCTCTAGGACTGAGAACCATCGGCTAAATGAAACAGTTGGACGGACTCTTTCTTTGATGCCACACAGAGCACAAAATGAGAAATATTTGTGTTTTAGTTCCCGCGCATAACAAAACAGTGCACCAGAATGAACCTCAAAGTCAATAGCATCCCTCATGAACTCTGAAGATTGTAAAGATGCTTTCAGCATACCATCTAACAAGTGGCACGGATCTCTTACAGGGAAGCACTTCGGCTCAAGTATCGATTTTGACAGGCTATCACACACATTTTTCATATGTGTAGGTGAATCACTGCAAATACAAACAATCTCTCTCCAATCTTTGTTGAACTTAGACACTGCATTCCATGTTTTCCAAATGTCTGGTGTCATGTTTTCACCACTATCCCAGTTGCTTGGTGAAAGCACTCTTTTCACACATATCTGTCACAACACCTTGCATTGAATGTTTAAAGCCTGGGTTGTTTGTCAATTCACCTCCTATCAATACTGACTCGCTGGAGAAAGAAGCTGATGTATCAAAGGGTTTCACTCATTCTCTGTCTGTGGGTAAATGTGATGGTACATATTGGGAAAGATTCTTATGAAACCAGCCATTTTACCCATCAGTGAAAGAATCAACCGTAGCCAAAATATCAAATATGATTTTGATATTTCCTGATTCTCTACAGTTTATAAAATAATTAAATAAGACCTACAACTTGCTTCTAAACTAGTTTGCAGAGTTTTACTACTCTGCGCCCCGCTTTGAGCACCCAGTTCGGCAAGATAACCTCTGCCTACCTCCAGCGAAGCGGAGTTTACCGGCACGCTGCCTCTCACCCCTAAACAGTGGTCCACATTGTGAAATTTCCCCCTCAGAACAGCAGCATCATTCATACTAAAAGTACAAGAATAGTATTTAATACTTTAAATCGAGGGACATTTGCTCACGTTGGCACCAACTTGCCGGGCGTGCAATATTGTATCTTCATTTCATCAAGCTTCAGTGTAAGGGAACTCCACAGCCAATAAATAAAATAACCAGTTGGGAGTTACGTGCAGCGCACCTGGATTGGCTGAGGCAACACTGACATCCCAATCCTGAGTAGCAATACACATCATGGTACTCTCCCACTCCCAGAATATGTTTGGCTCTGAGACTGGCTTCCAGTGCCAGGCGAAAGTGTCAATATTATGGATGCTGTTGCCCATTAGAAGAAAATAAATCAATAACGGACTACAGACATTACGCTGATTTCACGGAGGGTCAGTGTAAGTAGCAGGTAGATGGTTACCTTGGCTCGCCCTCAACATCAACAGAACTCTTTGGCGAGGCTGTGGAGGAGACATTTCCTCCAATCTCTGCCGCTGGCACCACGACACGGAGGGGAGTATGGGGGGACAGCGCCCTAGTACCACCCAGCTGGCGAGCGCAGCCAGCAGCGCGCCCTCGTTGCCGCCCCCCCCGGACAACAGCCAATAGGGAGGGCTCATGGTGGACGGGGGAGGGCGTTTCGCAACTATATCCTGGCCAGCAGCGTGGCTCGGCCTTCTCTTCCGCGAGGCCGCTCTGCGCTGTAATCTCCCGCGCCGTCGTAAAATCGTCGAGGTTCAAAGGTACGTTGCATCCGCCTGGTCTCCCCCCGGCCCGATCCCTGGACGTGCTCAGGTTGATTGGGCCCTGTGATGTTGATCACGGGGGGGGCCGGGGTTTGCTTGGGTTGATTGGGCCCTGTGATGTTTACACGGGGGATTGACAGCCGCCTACTGTCCTCTTAGACACTCACTGTCACTGCTTCTGATTTCTTCATGTTTTCATTTTACATTCCGCTCAGGTGTGCGCTGCAGCCTTTCCACTACGGCTGTTCTGTGGCGCATTGAAAGCGCGGCGACGCCTCCCTGCCTCCAGGCGCTGTGTTGCGAGCAGTGAAGGAAAGACGGCAGGTAGGCACCGTCACCCAACTTGCACCCGCACACATCACTGTGTTACAGGGCGCTATATGAGCTTGGTTCCGGGTAGTTTTCGGCCGAAATGTGTGCAGTAAAAAATGCCTATGGAACGAATGGAATGGGGAAGGCAGTAAACCAGTTTGCCCCGTACAGTGAAACTATGCGCCTACAAGAAAACCGCATACTAGCAGGTTTGCTTGCTACTGTTGAGGTGGGGGGGGTGCCTTTTTTAAAAAGTATAAAAGACCAACCACCCACCCCACACGCATCCCCGCATCTCTCCTTCTAAGCGCGCTTGCCCTCGCTGACTGCTGACATGGTGAGTTTTCATGGCACGTCTGGGCATTGTAACGTATTTTGACATCTGGGGGCTGTGGGTGTATTTTCATTGGTGTGCAGGCGCGGTACGTTCTTTGACTGCTCTGAAACCGTCAGTTTTGTCAGATTTGCAATAACCCGTGCATTCCGTGCGGCAGCTGCTGCCCGCGGGACCTCGTCCTTCAATCCCTGCCCCCGTCCTGCTCCCTAACCTCCGAACCCCCACGGCCTTCACCACTTGCAATTGCGCGAGGCCGAGGCAGGAGCTGGGACGGTGACCACCACGGGCCAGTGAGAGACCCCTAGTAGGTCGGGGAATGAGGGGGAATAAAACAAGGCCCGCACTGACTGACCTCATGGTCAGTGACTGTCTCTGACAGCATGCCGAGCGTAACATTAGTACCCCAACAGATTGCCACTCCCAGTGTACCGCTAAGTGTCACTAGCATCGTCCCTCAAACGGGCATTCCGAATATAAATGAGTCTGCCACCCCGCCCTTGCTGCCAGCTGCGGGTCAAGGGCAGTCGAGAGAGGGGGTCGCAGCTGGTACGAAGAAGGTCACGAGTGTGGGGGCTGGGTCAGGGGGGGCGGCTCCACTTCCATCGGGAGGGGCAACCACAGATTCACCGGTAGGCATGGCGAAACCCGGCTCGAAATTAAAAGGGGGGGGTTCCTTGGCCAGACAGGTACCTCAGGCTGCTAAAGAAGGTATATGGAGGAGGGAATATATCGACATATTAACTTTACTAATGCATGACAACGCGGGCGCAGACACCAGGAGGATGGGTAAGAAAGAGGAGGATAAGGTTAGATTCCAACGCTGGCCGGAGAAAACTATTGAAAATTGGACAGAGGCATTCAACATTTTGGCAGCTATAATTGTACAGAAGGACCCAGCTCAGAGCGAGGCCCTGATGGAGTATTCTAACTCTATTCAGCAAGGGGCAAGGGAGTCTGGAGGGATGGGGTGGTTCTATTATGACCAAGAATTCAGGAAGTCTATGGCAAGTTGCCCGGATATGGGTTGGGATCACACTGACATACACCTCTGGTTCAAACATATGTGTAGGACTGGGAATGCCAAAAGGGAGGCATTGCAGAAGGTACAAAACGAAGTGGAGCCCAAGAAGTGGGAGCAGGAGCAAAGGTGGGAGCAGTATCCAAGGAGGTCCTTTCAACAGCCCTTTCGGGGCGGGTGGGGGAGGGGGCACGGAGGCGAACAAAGACGTTTTAACTCAGGAACATGCAGAATGTTCAATAATGGAGTATGTAATTGGGGGAGGGCTTGTAAGTTTGCCCATGAATGCAACAAATGTGGTGCCCAACATGCAGCAATCGCCTGCACCAGCGTTCACAACACCCCCCCCGCCTCGTCCCAAGGAGCAGATAGCGCGCGTCAATAGGTTACAGGAACAGCACATAAGACAGACCAAGTATGACAACGAGAGAGGCAATTTTCCTTCACAAAGCAGAGAGCAATTAGACCACGTTACAGGCCCACTTTCCACAGGTAAGAGTGCGCAGATCAGAGAAGCAGGTCCCAACTCCCCCCCACAGCACAGAGTGCGGTCACAGCTCACCAAGGTCCACCCTTCTATAGAGGTACAGGTGTTAGGACAGATGGAAATCAGCAAGGGGTTGGGCGATAAGGTCATTACTGAAGCAGTCAGGGGGGCAGAGCATACCAAAGGTCCATCCCCCATTGCACTACAGAATATCCTACCATTGCTAAGAATGTATCCGCTAGTGGAAGAACGAATACTGTTGGTCGAGGGGTTGGTTGACGGCTTTAAAATTCCATACAAAGGCCCGCTGGGACCCAGGGACGCTTTGAACTTAAAATCGGCCAGGGACCTTCCACAGGTGGTCAGCGACAAGATCAGGAAAGAGGTTGACTTGGGGAGGGTGGCAGGTCCATTCTCCGCTCCCCCATTGAACAATTTCCTAATATCCCCACTAGGAGTTGTTCCGAAGAAGCAGCAAGGAGCTTACAGGTTGATTCACCACCTATCCTACCCGGAGGGCAACTCTGTGAATCATTGGTTGGAGGAAGGGTCATGTTCGGTCTCATACTGCTCGCTGGATATGGCCATTGATCTGATCAGAAGAACAGGCAAGGGAGCTTGGTTGGCAAAGGCCGACATCGAGTCGGCGTTCCGCCTCCTACCGGTCCACCCAGACAGTCAGCACTTGCTGGGTTTCAAGTGGGAAGGGGCATTCTTCTACGACCGTTGCATGCCCATGGGCTGCGCGGTTTCATGCGCCTACTTCGAGACATTCAGCTCTTTTCTCCAATGGGCCCTCACGTACAGGCATGGGGTCCACCAGGTGACTCACTACCTCGACGACTTCCTCTTTTTTGGCAAAGAAGGTTCCCGGGAATGCGCAGAGGCTTTACAGGCCTTTGAAGGCATGATGGAACATTTAGGTGTCCCATTAGCACCCGGAAAGACGGAAGGGCCCGCCCAGGTATTGACGTTCCTGGGCATTGAGCTTGACACACTGAAAGGAGAATCCAGACTCCCATTGGAGAAAGTGGATGACCTGAGGCAAGTCATTAAAGGAATGCTGGGCAAGGGTAGGACGACGCTCAAGGAGGTTCAGAAGCTGTTGGGTAAACTGAACTTTGCAGCAAGGGTAATTCCGGCTGGCAAGGTATTCTCGCGCAGGCTGGCAAAGGCGACGGCCAGGGTGAGAAAGGGGCATCATTTCGTACGACTGGGCCCGGGTTTGCAAGCTGATCTGAGAATGTGGGATGAGTTCCTCATGAAATTCAATGGTACAGTGATATGGAGGGCGCCTTGGGAGAGTAGCCAGGGACTATGTCTATTTTCGGACGCATCAGGTCGCGTAGGCTTTGGAGTAATTTTCAGAGAGAGATGGTGTGCCATGAAGTGGCCCGATGCTTGGCGCAAAAAGGGAGTAACGACAAATATAACTGTCCTGGAACTATTCCCTATTGTGGCTGCTATGCATTTGTGGCCAGGTGAACTGGCCAACAAAAAGGTTGTTTTCTGGTCGGATAACCTAGCGGTGGTGCAAGCCATCAATGGCCTGAGTGCCAACTGCCCGCTAGTTCTGAGTCTGCTGAGGGAGTTGGTGAGGGCAGGTTTGGGAAGCAACATTGAATTCAGAGCTCGGCATGTTCAAGGTGTCAAGAATGTGGCAGCTGATGCTCTCTCTCGCTTTCAGCTGTCACGATTCCGGGAAGCATGGCCGCAGGCAGGGAAGGAGATGACGCCATTCCCGCCTATCCTATGGCGACTCCTTCAGTGGGGGAGCGTTTGAAGAGGATGGGGCAACGCTCCCTGGCCCCGTCGACAATGAGAAGATATGCGGTGCAACGGACAACGTTCAGCGAGGTGATCCGGTCCCTGGGAGCATCGGCACTCAATACAGTAGAACAAGTAGAGACTTTTGTGGTGTGGGCAAGGGAGGCCGGCAAATCACACTCCTGGGTGTGTGGCCATTTGGCAGCAGTAAAGCATGATACTCAATTGAATGGCGGACTGGATCCCACATGTTCATTCCAGATCAGGGCAGCACTGAAGGGGTGGGCCAGGGACGAGGTGAAGTTTCCCGACAAAAGGTCCGGAATAGAATTCCCAGCCCTCCAACGCATGTTGGACGCAGTACCGGCCGTCACGAGTTCGAGCTTTGAGGCCCAGCTTTTCTCGACAGCCTTTTGCTTGGCATTCTTTGGGGCCTTTAGGGCCAGCGAACTGGTGGCTAAATCAAAAACTGACATATCAGGGAGGGCTTTAGCAATGATCGACGTCTGCGCCAGGGATCCCTTAGTGCTGTGGCTCCGAAAGTCCAAAACAGATCAGGCAGGGAAGGGGGTGTCAATCACCTTACATGCATTCGAGGACCCCAGGTACTGCCCGGTCTCCCTGGTTAGGGAGTACCTAAAAATAAGACCTTTGCTAGCAGGCACCTTTTTAATTCATGAAGACGGCACGCCATTGACCAAATTTCAGTTAGAGCGAGTGATGTCCTCAGTAATGGCTAGAGCAGGGTTGTCAGCCCCCAACACAGAGCAGAAATTTTCAAGCCACTCCTTTAGGATAGGGGCGGCCACCGCTGCTTACAGGGCTGGGTTGGGTGAGGAAGGGGTCAAGAGGGTGGGAAGGTGGTCATCCTCTTGCTACCGGCGTTATGTCCGCCTTTGAGTCCGGTGGCCACAATTGGCCGCACTTTCAGGTGTAAGGGCAGAGGGTATGTAGCGGCGCAGTACAGTCACGAAGAGTTGGAAGTACAGCAATAGAGTAGTGTCAGAATCACCGACAATCTTGGCTGAAGTGCACGTTTTTTAAATTGTAGATGTGAAAACAATGTTTGCAGTCAAGTATACGTTGAATTATAGATGTGAGACCAATGTGTGCAGTGCAGTTTGGAAGTAAAGCAGTTAGAGTAATGTCAGTATCACCGACAAGCTTGGCTGAAGTGCACGTTTAAATTGTAGATGTGAAAACAAAGTTTGCAGTCAAGTGTACCTTGAATTATAGATGTGAGATCAATGTTTGCTGTGCAGTTAAATGAGAATGAATAACCTTTTGGAGGACAGTCTGTAGAGGTGTAATAAACTTTGGTGTGCAGCTCAATCCATGATTAAAAGCAGGGAATACCAATGGGTTGCAATGGTCGCAGTACAGTGTATGATCGTATGTGAAAGAAACTTGGAATACAGTGTCAAACTAATAAAAACAGGTAATACCAATGGTGTCTTTCCTTGCAGCTGATTGTCGCGTGTGGGTGATGGGCCATTCCTACGTTACAAGGTTGGAGCAGTGGGCGAGGCTCAAGAGATGGGATCTGAACCTAGCGAGGACGCAAATTCTATGGCTGGGTTTCCCGGGAATGAGATGGGGCCAGCTGAAGGGCAGACTGCAGAAATATATGGCAGAACGGGGCGGTCCTCCCAGCATTCTGATTATCCATCTAGGGGGAAATGACTTGGTAAAGGTGGGGAGGAAAGCTTTATTGGAGGCCATGCAGAAAGATGTAACGACAATCACTAACGAAGTGGGAACCACGGAAATTATTTGGTCTGAGATTGTGCCCCGCAGGGCCTGGAAGGGAGCACGATCGGGAGTGGCGATAGAGCAGGGCCGGAAGAGGGTCAACAGGTCAATGCAGAAATTCCTGGAAAAGAGGGGATTGGGTTGCATTAGACATGCGCTGATACAGGATAAGATTGAGGGGTATTACGAAAGTGATGGAGTACATTTGTCGGGGTGGGGAATGGATGTTTTCTTACTGGACCTACTTGAAGCACTGTCGGCTGCAGGGTGTCGGTAGCTGGGTAGGTGGGGGGGCTCTGCCATCGACGGGGGCCTCTTTCAGAGCTGTGGCGGATTACAGGGCGATCTGGAAGCAGATGGACAGTAGGGGTACCTCTGCGGCAGAAGGATACAGTCTAAATACCTCTGCCCGGCACAGTAGGGTGCCCGAGCCAAGAACCTGGAGCCGAGGGGGTTCCAGCAGCGTCGGCGCCCCGTTAGTCCTTCGGGCGGTCGGGGGGCCTGAACCGACCGGGGGTGTGCCTCATCTTCCGCCCTGACAGGGGGGGCGGGAGTCTAACAAAATAAAGTGAATGTACTGCACCGTCTGAGCATCGACTCGCCGTGCAAGATGGCTCCTTGGGCATGCGGGTCAGCGAGAGGCTGCCGCTTTGGATCGCCTGTAAGATGACCCACCTACCAGTACCTGTGTTGTACGAAATAAACCTGCACCACTGCTTTCCCACTAATATGTCTCATGGTTTTCTTGGTATGTAAGTTATGCATGCAGGGCAAAGTAAGCCTGATGGTGTGGGCACTATGCCGCTGGCACCACGACACGGAGGGGAGTATGGGGGGACAGCGCCCTAGTACCACCCAGCTGGCGAGCGCAGCCAGCAGCGCGCCCTCGTTGCCGCCCCCCCCGGACAACAGCCAATAGGGAGGGCTCATGGTGGACGGGGGAGGGCGTTTCACAACTATATCCTGGCCAGCAGCGTGGCTCGGCCTTCTCTTCCGCGAGGCCGCTCTGCGCTGTAACCCACCCTGAACCCTGACCCAGCTGCAGAGCGGTCGGCACTGTTGGATATTTTAATGATCATGTTTTATGTTGCAGGCGGAGTCACAGGGCGATCTGGAAGCAGATGGACAGTAGGGGTACCTCTGCGGCAGAAGGATACAGTCTAAATACCTCTGCCCGGCACAGTAGGGTGCCCGAGCCAAGAACCTGGAGCCGAGGGGGTTCCAGCAGCGTCGGCGCCCCGTTAGTCCTTCGGGCGGTCGGGGGGCCTGAACCGACCGGGGGTGTGCCTCATCTTCCGCCCTGACAGGGGGGGCGGGAGTCTAACAAAATAAAGTGAATGTACTGCACCGTCTGAGCATCGACTCGCCGTGCAAGATGGCTCCTTGGGCATGCGGGTCAGCGAGAGGCTGCCGCTTTGGATCGCCTGTAAGATGACCCACCTACCAGTACCTGTGTTGTACGAAATAAACCTGCACCACTGCTTTCCCACTAATATGTCTCATGGTTTTCTTGGTATGTAAGTTATGCATGCAGGGCGAAGTAAGCCTGATGGTGTGGGCACTATGTTGTTAAGGAATGGATTTTTACCGCGTGAGCGGAGTCGCCCGTTATTTCACACAATGCTGCTGAATAGGAAAGTGCTTACTTTCTGCGTCTGTTCAAACATTAGCGCTGGGAGGTATTCTGGGAGTTTCCTCGCTGTTTCAACCAGCAAGGAAGAATGTTTCAAATCCATCCTACTTGTATCACCATAATGTTACGCCTTGCTACTTCTTGGCTGATACAGATTCTTGCACTCTTGCGGGTCAATGCCAGTTTTTCCTGCCACTGACAACTCTCTCCGGTCACTCTTCCCTCTCACTCTGCCGCTTCGCTCTCTTTTGCTCTCTGCCTCCTTTTGTCTTCTGTGGCTATTTTCTCTTTCTGTCTCCATGTGTATGTAGTTCTCTCTCTCTTTTCTTGCAAATCTCCTTCTCTCAGTTGTCCACGCTATTGGCTCTCTTGTCAGCGATGACCTTTCTCGTCCCTGACCCCATCTTTCGTCAGTGTTTGTGAAATGTTCTTAACGTTAGTGTTACTTGGCCGTATTGCATGTTTCAAACTGTAGTTTCCTAAAGAGGCCATATTATCTGTGGTCACAGCCGCCAGGAGAAAAAGTTGAAAACACCTAGGCGGAAATAAGCAGCCTAAAAATAGGATTTGCAAGATGTGATAGGAACGCCTGGCATCAGAAAATACTTCCCAGCCGCAAGATTTGAAATCAAGCTCTGAAGAAATGTTGACTGTTTTTGAAATTAAGCCTTTAGCAGTGGGGGCCGGTACAAGTATTGAATCCGCCGCACCCTGCCTCCTCCTCCTTAGCCTCCTCCGTTATTGTGAACAAGCCTGATAAACATTACACCTTCATCATCCCAGTGGTCCCACTTGTAAAGAAAGTGAATGAAAGTGAATGAAATTTGATTATAATGCAAATATAGTGGCTGACACTTCTCTCAGCCAGCAGGTAGTCCATGGGGCTGTGACTCTCATAGTGTACTTGTTAGAAGTAGGGGTTGATGACTGGCTGAACTACAATACTCTGCACACGAACGGAACTCCGTGGAATTCGGCAGAGGTTTTGGGTAACTCCGCGAATTCCACAGAGTGAAACTCTACAAGCTCCACTCAAGCCTATTCTAAACCCTGCATCTTTAGGCCAAAGACCACAAAGCTGAAAAGGCAAAAGGAAGAAACAATATATTAGTGACATCCCTAAACACCAGAACGCAAGCAGAATAATGTTAGCCCAGTCTTTCCAGCTGCTACCTTGTTTAACAAAGTTACATTGTATTGGCCCCTTCAGGAAGAAATAAAATGACTTTTTTACTCTCCTTTTCCTTTCTTTGAATGACATTTACTTTGTGGTTGTGCAGGTCTTTATCAGTGTTTACATGTTTACACTGGTGAGGGCTATTTCCCTTTCGATGTGGTTTTATCAGTTATTATAGGTTTAAACCTAAAACAGGTTAGCTTAAATACATCAATGGTGGGGAGTCGCTTGTCTCATTCTAACTAGGATAGCTCATGGGTTCAGCATCTGCCGCGTGGATCTGTGTGCATTATGCAGGTATGAGGTTCCAATTCCAGTAAGATAGCTGACAGTGGAAAGAGTTGATGCACCTGCTGCAGAAACGCGAGTGGAGCCATCAGGGCCGCGTGCTGCAGTCCAGTCAGTTTAATGTAACTGTAGTGGATGGGTGTAATCTGCAGGTCATGCTGTACAATGGTAGTAAGATAGCAAAATGGGGTTATGCCCCTGCAGCAAAGGAGGGGTGGGTATGTGTGAGAGAGACCTATATTATATAGGAATCACGCCCTTTGTCTAATTGCACTCCGATTGCCTGACTGACTGTGGGCGGTGTTCCAATGTCGGGGAGAAGTGACCTGAAAGGAACGTGTAACATGCAGGTGAACGCACCCCTACTCCAGGTGTACTGGTGACCCCTGAACGGATACATATTCACTTCTAGACACCAAAACCAGGTAAAAAGCCAGGATATAGGGGGTGCCCCAGTTAAAGGTTGTGTGTGCAGAGCAGTGTGTTTGAGGGCACACTTTCCACAACTGTCTGCGCTGTGAGGAGTGGTGATGAGCTGTGAGAGGGGCAGTGGTGCTCAGTAAGTACTTGCATCATTGGAGAGAGCCGTGCGTGGAGCAGAGCTGCTCAGCTTGTGTTTGAGGAGGGAGTCGTGAGAGGAGCAGTGGTGCACAGTGAGTGCTCGCGTCTAAGGAGTGAGCCGTGAGTGGAGCATTGGTGCTCGGTGAGTGCTCGTGTCCAAGTGGTGAGCCCTGAGAGGTACAGAGGTGCTCAGTGAGTAATTACATCCAAGGAGTGAGCCGTGAAACAAGCAGAGGTGCTCAGTGCGTGCTTGCGTCCAATGGGTGAGCTCCGAGAAGAGAAATAATGCTTAGTGAGTGCTCACATGTGAGGGGTGAGCCGTGAGAGGGGCAGTGGTGCTCTGTGAGTGATCATGGTTGTAAGAGGGGGAGTGGTGCTCAGTGAGGGATCATGTTTGTGAGAGGGGCAGTGTTGCTCATAGAGTGATCATGGTTGTAAGAGGGGGAGTGGTGCTCTGTGAGTGATCATGGTTGTAAGAGGGGGAGTGGTGCTCAGTGAGGGATCATGTTTGTGAGAGGGGCAGTGTTGCTCATAGAGTGATCATGGTTGTAAGAGGGGGAGTGGTGCTCAGTGAGTGAACATGTTTGTGAGAGGGGCAGTGGTGCTCAGTGAGTGATCATGTTTGTGAGAGGGGCAGTGGTGCTCAGTGAATGATCATGTTTGTGAGAGGAGCAGTGGTGCTCAGTGAGTGATCATGTTTGTGAGAGGGGCAGTGGTGCTCAGTGAGTGATCATGTTTGTGAGAGGGGCAGTGTTGCTCATAGAGTGATCATGGTTGTAAGAGGGGGAGTGGTGCTCAGTGAGGGATCATGTTTGTGAGAGGGGCAGTGGTGCTCAGTGAGTGAACATGTTTGTGAGAGGGGCAGTGGTGCTCAGTGAGTGATCATGTTCGTGAGAGGAGCAGTGGTGGTCAGTGAGTGATCATGTTTGTGAGAGGGGCAGTGGTGCTCAGTGAGTGATCATGTTTGTGAGAGGAGCAGTGGTGCTCAGTGAGTGATCATGTTCGTGAGAGGAGCAGTGGTGCTCAGTGAGTGATCATGTTCGTGAGAGGAGCAGTGGTGGTCAGTGAGTGATCATGTTTGTGAGAGGGGCAGTGGTGCTCAGTGAGTGATCATGTTTGTGAGAGGGGCAGTGGTGCTCAGTGAGTGATCATGTTTGTGAGAGGGGCAGTGTTGCTCATAGAGTGATCATGGTTGTAAGAGGGGGAGTGGTGCTCAGTGAATGATCATGTTTGTGAGAGGGGCAGTGTTGCTCATAGAGTGATCATGGTTGTAAGAGGGGGAGTGGTGCTCAGTGAATGATCATGTTTGTGAGAGGGGCAGTGTTGCTCATAGAGTGATCATGGTTGTAAGAGGGGGAGTGGTGCTCAGTGAGTGATCATGTTTGTGAGAGGGGCAGTGGTGCTCAGTGAGTGATCATGTTTGTGAGAGGGGCAGTGGTGCTCAGTGAGTGATCATGTTTGTGAGAGGGGCAGTGTTGCTCATAGAGTGATCATGGTTGTAAGAGGGGGAGTGGTGCTCAGTGAGGGATCATGTTTGTGAGAGGGGCAGTGTTGCTCATAGAGTGATCATGGTTGTAAGAGGGGGAGTGGTGCTCAGTGAGTGAACATGTTTGTGAGAGGGGCAGTGGTGCTCAGTGAGTGATCATGTTTGTGAGAGGGGCAGTGGTGCTCATAGAGTGATCATGGTTGTAAGAGGGGGAGTGGTGCTCAGTGAGTGATCATGTTTGTGAGAGGGGCAGTGGTGCTCATAGAGTGATCATGGTTGTAAGAGGGGGAGTGGTGCTCAGTGAGTGATCATGTTTGTGAGAGGGGCAGTGTTGCTCATAGAGTGATCATGGTTGTAAGAGGGGGAGTGGTGCTCAGTGAGTGATCATGGTTGTAAGAGGGGGAGTGGTGCTCAGTGAGGGATCATGTTTGTGAGAGGGGCAGTGTTGCTCATAGAGTGATCATGGTTGTAAGAGGGGGAGTGGTGCTCAGTGAGGGATCATGTTTGTGAGAGGGGCAGTGGTGCTCAGTGAGGGATCATGTTTGTGAGAGGGGCAGTGGTGCTCAGTGAGTGAACATGTTTGTGAGAGGGGCAGTGGTGCTCAGTGAGTGATCATGTTTGTGAGAGGGGCAGTGGTGCTCAGTGAGGGATCATGGTTGTAAGAGGGGGAGTGGTGCTCAGTGAGTGAACATGTTTGTGAGAGGGGCAGTGGTGCTCAGTGAGTGATCATGTTTGTGAGAGGGGCAGTGTTGCTCATAGAGTGATCATGGTTGTAAGAGGGGGAGTGGTGCTCAGTGAGTGAACATGTTTGTGAGAGGGGCAGTGGTGCTCAGTGAGTGATCATGTTTGTGAGAGGGGCAGTGTTGCTCATAGAGTGATCATGGTTGTAAGAGGGGGAGTGGTGCTCAGTGAGTGAACATGTTTGTGAGAGGGGCAGTGGTGCTCAGTGAGTGAACATGTTTGTGAGAGGGGCAGTGTTGCTCATAGAGTGATCATGGTTGTAAGAGGGGGAGTGGTGCTCAGTGAGTGAACATGTTTGTGAGAGGGGCAGTGGTGCTCAGTGAGTGAACATGTTTGTGAGCGGGGTAGTGGTGCTCAGTGAGTGCTCACATCCGAGGAGTGAGCCGTCCGAAGAGCAGTGGTGATCATGTTTGTGAGAGGAGAAGTGGTGCTAAGTGAGTGAACATGTTTGTGAGAGGGGCAGTGTTGCTCATAGAGTGATCATGGTTGTAAGAGGGGGAGTGGTGCTCAGTGAGTGAACATGTTTGTGAGAGGGGCAGTGGTGCTCAGTGAGTGATCACATCCGAGGAGTGAGCTGTCCGAAGAGCAGTGGTGATCATGTTCGTGAGAGGGGCAGTGGTGCTCAGTGAGTGATCATGTTCGTGAGAGGAGCAGTGGTGCTCAGTGAGTGATCATGTTCGTGAGAGGAGCAGTGGTGCTCAGTGAGTGATCATGTTTGTGAGAGGGGCAGTGGTGCTCAGTGAGTGATCATGTTCGTGAGAGGGGCAGTGGTGCTCAGTGAGTGATCATGTTCGTGAGAGGAGCAGTGGTGCTCAGTGAGTGAACATGTTCGTGAGAGGGGCAGTGGTGCTCAGTGAGTGATCATGTTCGTGAGAGGAGCAGTGGTGCTCAGTGAGTGAACATGTTCGTGAGAGGGGCAGTGGTGCTCAGTGAGTGATCATGTTCGTGAGAGGAGCAGTGGTGCTCAGTGAGTGAACATGTTCGTGAGAGGAGCAGTGGTGCTCAGTGAGTGAACATGTTCGTGAGAGGGGCAGTGGTGCTCAGTGAGTGCTCACGCCAGGGGAGTGAGCCGTCCGAAGAGCAGTGGTGATCATGGTTGTGAGAGGGGCAGTGGTGCTCAGTGAGTGATCATGTTTGTGAGAGGGGCAGTGGTGCTAAGTGAGTGCTCACGCCCGGGGAGTGAGCCGTGAGAGGGGCAGTGGTGCACAGTGAGTGCTCACGCCCGGGGAGTGAGCCGTGAGACGAGCAGTGGTGCTCACATCTGAGGGATGTTGGAGTTTGGGGAGTTAGAGGTAAGAGGGAGGTGAGAGACACCCAAGATTCATATAGAACACTCTCAGCAAAAGAGAAGCCATTGTGTCCTCTGGTGTGTCAATAACAATCCAGTTGTGCTGTTTGGATCCATTGTGTCCTCTGGTGTGTCAATAACAATCCAGTTGTGCTGTTTGGATCCATTGTGTCCTCTGGTGTGTCAATAACAATCCAGTTGTGCTGTTTGGATCCATTGTGTCCTCTGGTGTGTCAATAACAATCCAGTTGTGCTGTTTGGATCCATTGTGTCCTCTGGTGTGTCAATAACAATCCAGTTGTGCTGTTTGGATCCATTGTGTCCTCTGGTGTGTCAATAACAATCCAGTTGTGCTGTTTGGATCCATTGTGTCCTCTGGTGTGTTAACAAGGAGCCAGTTGTGCAATCGGGATCCATTGTGTCCTCTGGTGTGTTAACAAGGAGCCAGTTGTGCAATCGGGATCCATTGTGTCCTCTGGTGTGTTAACAAGGAGCCAGATGTGCAGGGGATCCATTATGTCCTCTAGTGCGTTAACAAGGAGTCAGTTGTTCTGTTGGGACCCATTGTGTCCTCTGGTGTGTCAACAAGGAGCCAGATGTGCAGGGGATCCATAGTGTCCTCTAGTGCATTAACAAGGAGCCAGTTGTGCTATTGGGATCCATTGTGTCCTCTGGTGTAACAAGGAGCCACCCTCTCGTGTGTTAACAAGGAGCCAGCTGTGCAGTCGGGATTCATTGTGTCCTCTGGTTTGTTAACAAGGAGCCAGATGTGCAGGGGATCCATTGTGTCCTCTAGTGCGTTAACAAGGAGTCAGTTGTTCTGTTGGGACCCATTGTGTCCTCTGGTGTGTTAACAAGGAGCCAGTTGTGCAGTCGGGATCCATTGTGTCCTCTGGTGTGTTAACAAGGAGCCAGCTGTGCAATCGGGATCCATTGTGTCCTCTGGTGTGTTAACAAGGAGCCAGTTGTGCAGTCGTGATCCATTGTGTCCTCTGGTTTGTTAACAAGGAGCCAGTTGTGCAATCGGGATCCATTGTGTCCTCTGGTGTGTTATCAAGGAGCCAGTTGTGCAATCGGGATCCATTGTGTCCTCTGGTGTGTTATCAAGGAGCCAGCTGTGCAGTCGGGATCCATTGTGTTAACAAGGAGCCAACTGTGCAGTTGGGATCCATTGTGACCTCTGGTGTGTTAACAAGGAGCCAGTTGTGCTATTGGGATCCATTGTGTCCTCTGGTGTGTTCACAAGGAGCCAGTTGTGCTATTGGGATCCATTGTGTCCTCTGGTGTGTTAACAAGGAGCCAGTTGTGCAATCGGGATCCATTGTGTCCTCTGGTGTGTTAACAAGGAGCCAGTTGTGCAGTCGGGATCCATTTTGTCCTCTGGTGTGTTAACAAGGAGCCCGTTGTGCATTTGGGATCCATTGTGTCCTCAGGTGTGTTAACAAGGAGCCAGTTGTGCAATCGGGATCCATTGTGTCCCCTGGTGTGTTAACAAGGAGCCAGTTGTGCAGTCAGGATCCATTGTTTCCTCTGGTGTGTTAACAAGGAGCCAGTTGTGCATTTGGGATCCAATGTGTCCTCTTGTGTGTTAACAAGGAGCCAGTTGTGCACTCGGGATCCATTGTGTCCTCTGGTGTGTTAACAAGGAGCCAGTTGTGCATTTGGGATCCATTGTGTCCTCTGGTGTGTTAACAAGGAGCCAGTTGTGCAATCGGGATCCATTGTGTCCTCTGGTGTGTTAACAAGGAGTCAATTGTCCAGTCTGGATCCATTGTGTCCTCTGGTGTGTTAACAAGGAGCCAGTTGTGCTGTCGGGATCCATTGTATCCTCTGGTGTAACAAGGAGCCACCCTCTCGTGTGTTAACAAGGAGCCAGTTGTGCAGTCAGGATCTATGTGTCCTCTGGTGTGTTAACAAGGAGCCAGATGTGCAGTCGGGATCCATTGTGTCCTCTAGTGCGTTAACAGGGAGCCAGTTGTGCAGTCGGGATCCATTGTATCCTCTGTGTTAACAAGGAGCTAGTTGTGCAGTCGGGGTCAATTGTGTCCTCTGGTGTGCTAACAAGCAGCCAGCTGTGCAGGGGATCCATTGTGTCCTCTAGTGCTTTAACAAGGAGCCAGCTGTACAGTCGGGCTCAATTGTGTTCTCTGGTGTGTTAACAAGGAGCCAGTTGTGAAGTTGGGATCCATTGTGTTCTCTGGTGTGTTAACAAGGAGCCAGCTGTGAAGTTGGGATCCATTTTGTTCTCTGGTGTGTTAACAAGGAGCTAGTTGTGAAGTTGGGATCCATTGTGTCCTCTCGTGTGTTAACAAGGAGCCAGCGGTGAAGTTGGGATCCATTGTGTCCTCTGGTGTGTTAACAAGGAGCCAGTTGTGCAGTCGGGATCCATTTTGTCCTCTGGTGTGTTAACAAGGAGCCCGTTGTGCATTTGGGATCCATTGTGTCCTCAGGTGTGTTAACAAGGAGCCAGTTGTGCAATCGGGATCCATTGTGTCCCCTGGTGTGTTAACAAGGAGCCAGTTGTGCTGTCGGGATCCATTGTGTCCTCTGGTGTGTTAACAAGGAGCCAGTTGTGCAGTAGGGATCCATTGTGTCCTCTAGTGCGTTAACAGGGAGCCAGTTGTGCAGTCGGGATCCATTGTATCCTCTGTGTTAACAAGGAGCTAGTTGTGCAGTCGGGGTCAATTGTGTCCTCTGGTGTGCTAACAAGCAGCCAGCTGTGCAGGGGATCCATTGTGTCCTCTAGTGCTTTAACAAGGAGCCAGCTGTACAGTCGGGCTCAATTGTGTTCTCTGGTGTGTTAACAAGGAGCCAGTTGTGAAGTTGGGATCCATTGTGTTCTCTGGTGTGTTAACAAGGAGCCAGCTGTGAAGTTGGGATCCATTGTGTTCTCTGGTGTGTTAACAAGGAGCTAGTTGTGAAGTTGGGATCCATTGTGTCCTCTCGTGTGTTAACAAGGAGCCAGCGGTGAAGTTGGGATCCATTGTGTCCTCTGGTGTGTTAACAAGGAGCCAGTTGTGCAGTCGGGATCCATTGTGTCCTCTGGTGTGTTAACAAGGAGCCAGCTGTGCAATCGGGATCCATTGTGTCCTCTGGTGTGTTAACAAGGAGCCAGTTGTGCAGTTGGGATCCATTGTGTCCTCTGGTTTGTTAACAAGGAGCCAGTTGTGCAATCGGGATCCATTGTGTCCTCTGGTGTGTTAACAAGGAGACAGTTGTGCAATCGGGATCCATTGTGTCCTCTGGTGTGTTATCAAGGAGCCAGCTGTGCAGTCGGGATCCATTGTGTTAACAAGGAGCCAACTGTGCAGTTGGGATCCATTGTGACCTCTGGTGTGTTAACAAGTAGCCAGTTGTGCTATTGGGATCCATTGTGTCCTCTGGTGTGTTCACAAGGAGCCAGTTGTGCTATTGGGATCCATTGTGTCCTCTGGTGTGTTAACAAGGAGCCAGTTGTGCAATCGGGATCCATTGTGTCCTCTGGTGTGTTAACAAGGAGCCAGTTGTGCAGTCGGGATCCATTTTGTCCTCTGGTGTGTTAACAAGGAGCCCGTTGTGCATTTGGGATCCATTGTGTCCTCAGGTGTGTTAACAAGGAGCCAGTTGTGCAATCGGGATCCATTGTGTCCCCTGGTGTGTTAACAAGGAGCCAGTTGTGCTGTCGGGATCCATTGTGTCCTCTGGTGTGTTAACAAGGAGCCAGTTGTGCAGTAGGGATCCATTGTGTCCTCTCGTGTGTTAACAAGGAGCCAGCTGTGCAGTCGGGATCTATGTGTCCTCTGGTTTGTTAACAAGGAGCCAGATGTGCAGTCGGGATCCATTGTGTCCTCTAGTGCGTTAACAGGGAGCCAGTTGTGCAGTCGGGATCCATTGTGTCCTCTGTGTTAACAAGGAGCCAGTTGTGCAGTCGGGATCCATTGTTTCCTCTGTGTTAACAAGGAGCTAGCTGTGCAGTCGGGGTCAATTGTGTCCTCTGGTGTGCTAACAAGCAGCCAGCTGTGCAGGGGATCCATTGTGTCCTCTAGTGCGTTAACAAGGAGCCAGCTGTGCAGTCGGGCTCAATTGTGTTCTCTGGTGTGTTAACAAGGAGCCAGTTGTGAAGTTGGGATCCATTGTGTTCTCTGGTGTGTTAACAAGGAGCCAGTTGTGAAGTTGGGATCCATTGTGTCCTCTCGTGTGTTAACAAGGAGCCAGCTGTGCAGTCGGGATCCATTGTGTCCTCTAGTGCGTTAACAAGGAGCCAGTTGTGCAGTCAGGATCCATTGTGTCCTCCGGTGTGTTAACAATCAATCAATCAATCAATCATATAATTTGTAAAGTGCACTACTCACCCGTGAGGGTCTCAAGGCGCTGGGGCGGGGGCGGGGTGCTGCTACTGCTCGAAAAGCCAGGTCTTGAGGAGTTTTCTGAAGGTCAGCAGGTCTTGGGTCAGCCGTAGGTGGATGAGGAGGGTGTTCCAGGTCTTGGCGGCGAGGTAGGAGAAGGATCTGCCGCCGGAGGTCACTCTTCATATGGAGGGGAGTGTGGCGAGGGTGAGGTCGGCGGAGCAGAGCTGGCCGGTGGGGGTGTAGAAGCTGAGTCGGCTGTTGAGGTATGGTGGTCTGGTGTTGTGGAGTGCCTTGTGTGTATGGGTGAGGAGCTTGAAGGTTATCCTCTTGTTGATGGGGAGCCAGTGCAGGTCTCTCAGGTGGGGGGTGATGTGGCTGCGGCGAGGGATGTCGAGGATCAGGCGTGCAGAGGCGTTCTGGATGCGTTGGAGCCGTCTCAGGAGTTTGGCCGAGGCTCCTGCATAGAGGGTGTTTCCAAAGTCCAACCTGCTGCTGACGAGGGCCTGGGTGACTGTTCTTCTCGTTTCAGAAGGGTTCCACTTGTAGATCCTACGGAGCATGCGGAGGGTGTTGAAGCAGGAGGAGGAGACGACGTTGACCTATTTAGTCATGGAGAGGTTGGAGTCGAGGATGACCCCTAGGTTGCATGCGTGGTCGGTGGGTGTTGAAGAGGTTCCCAGTATGGTCGGCCATCAGGAGTCGTCCCAGGCCGAAGGGTTGGATCCGAGGATGAGGACCTCTGTCTTGTCCGAGTTCAGCTTCAACCGGCTGTTCCTCATCCATTCGGCGACGGCCTTCATTCCTTCGTGTAGTTTGGTTTTAGCGGTGTGGGGGTCCTTGGTGAGGGAGAGGATCAGCTGGGTGTCATCGGCGTAGAAGAGGATGTTGAGGTCGTGCTGTCGGGCGACGTGGGTGAGAGGTGCCATGTAGATGTTAAACAGAGTTGGGCTGGGGGGTGAGCCCTGGGGTACGCCGTAGTTGATCTCGGTGGCTTCAGAGTGGAAGGGGGAGAAGGACGCTCTGTGTTTTGCCGGAGAGTGAGGAGGTGGTCCAGTAAATGTAAATGTAAATGTAAATGTGCTGGATTTGTAAAGCGCACAGCTGCCCGTGAGCGTCCCGGCGCTTGCTTAGGGAACCCGTCCTGGTATTCCCCTGTGAGAAACCCCGGCAGAGTGTCCACAAGGTGAAAGCCAGGCATCCCGCCGCGAGGGGCCGTAGTGGAGATTAAGCAAGCTATTGCCCAGAGTCGCAGAGTGTGACCCTGTGAGTTGAGTAGGCACCAGAGCAAGAATTGTCGAGTCCGTGGAATTTTTGAGCCCGAGACCCGCCGAGGCGGGGAATCGAACCCTGGTCCACGGTCGATCTCAGCTTCCAGGTCTGCCGCCTCTAACCACTGAGCCACGCTTCTCCAGTCCAGGGCCTTCTCTTGGATCCCGGTGTTGTGGAGGCGTGTTCGTAGTGTGCAGTGGCAGACTGTGTCGAAGGCAGCTGACAGGTCCAGGAGGATGAGGGCCGCCGTTTCTCTGTTGTCCAGCAGGGAGGCAGTTGTGCAGTCGGGATCCATTGTGTCCTCTGGTGTGTTAACAAGGAGCCAGTTGTGCAATAGAGATCTGTTTTTTGGTCAAAGAGGTTTTACTATGGAAGAGCTTTACTTTAATGCACATATATTCTAATTTCCACACATACACATTCTACAGTGCAAGGTTCACAGGCACGTGCACACACACAGTGAGAATAGACAGTGTAACGCAGCAGTAGTGCAAATCTGCCTCGCGCACAAAGATCTAATATCCCTCAAAAACGCAAGATCTGGTGCAAAATCAAATCACTCGACCCCTTCACCCTGACAATGACACAAGCGCCTGGATACCCCATCGGGTGATTGGCCGCGCTTTATAAATCCTGATTGATTGATTGACACAACGAGAAAAAACCTTCTACAGTTATTTTGCCATTAGCTCTGGCGGTTAAGGCACTTGCTGGAGAGATCACGGTTTAGACTCATAAAGTAGCTTGTAGGGTTCATGTGCCTCTTGTAAAGCACATCATGAAACATGCAGAGCACAGATTCGTATTTTATGTAAATGGGTCAGTGGGTCACCGCTTTTAGCACAGGGATCCTTTTGTTACCGCCGGTTCATACGTTGCAATCGTTTTAATGTAGCGCAGTGACCTATGAACCTGCAGCTAGGAGCTACACGAAAGCTGCATGTCATGGGTGTAGATCCTTATTGTTTTTTCTCAATCTTTTGTTATTCTTAGTTTGCAAAGAAGGGTTCCTTTGGGCAGGAATAGGATCTTTTTAGTCCCGACAACATCAAATCACCGTGTTCTGTTTCAAATCCTGACCCTGTTTCTCCAGACCCTGCACTCCACACACAGTGTCTAGAAGTATGAAGCATGTGTGACTCCTGCACCTTGTAACCATTGATTTATTGTCTCTGTGTGACGTAGAGCGCTCTGACACCCTACACTGGCAGGAGTGGTGCTATAAATGAATTAGAAAATAAATGAATATGTTCCATTTACATTATTTGTGTAAACACGCACACCCACACACACACACAGACACAGCCCCCACCTCCCTCTCCCCTGGCATTCTTACATAGGAGGGTTCAACAAAGTTAAAAACCTGCCTCCAAATCCTAGTTTCTCTGAGTGCTTGTGTAGTGATGAGCTGCGAGCCTTTGTTTCCTTCCCTGACTGTGCTAGGCTCCCATATGGCTCTCACTCAGCGTGAGACTTGAACCAAAGAAGGGCTGATGGTCCTTGGTATCAGGACTTTGTTTTGGGCGCAGTTAGAAGGGAAAATAAGAACAACCCCTCACCAGCTGCAACATAGATCCGAGCACGTGCAGGCGCTGCTGAGAGGCGTCCCAGTGCCGGGAAACCACACCAGGACAAATTAAGCATGATTCACTGGTCAGCTGTGTCCCACATCCGGCTCAGAAATAACTGACGAAACTGGGGTCCGGAAGACCCCCCTCTTTTCCAACACCGAAAGAATTGGAAGTGTTTGTGCGTGGCTGCCATGTGCTTGCAGGGGCGGCAGAAGGTGCAGCGCCCAGGGCCTAGGTACTATTGGTGCAGCGGGTGCAGTGGCACCGGGCACAGCGCCCCGAGGGGCCATAGAACCCTGGTAATTGCTGCCTTCTACTGCGCAACAGCTGCCAAAGGGGCCCTTTCCCCTGCTCGCCCCAGGACCCCTGGCATGAGGCGGTCTCACACCACTGACTGTCCCAGAGACAGCCCGAGGGGTAGAACCGACCGCGCACTGACACGTCACTGCTTCCTTTCCTTCTTTCTTCGTGTGGAGAGCTCACCCCCCCTTCCTCCCCATTAGACATTTCCATGTTCCATTCTCTTTGTCAACCAGGAAAACACACTTATAAGTGATAAAACCCGTGCATGTGGCTTGTGCACTACAACCGAGCTGCAAACCAACGCGCCTGCGCACAACTGACGGTTCATAGTGGGGACATAAGGGGGGGGGCACCGTCGAGCATAAGGCGTCACAGAGCAGAGGTGGGGTGTGCTCGGGTGACGCTCCTGCGGGGGGCAGGGAGGAGCCGCAGGTGGCACAGAGGTGGGGGCTCTTCGGGGCGGTCCTGCCCCCCCCCCCCCAGGCGCCCAGCGACGAGGCGTTTGAAGAGATGTGTGCTCAGCTCTATGCAGAGGAGCACACAGGGTGGAGCTGGGCCGACCTGCGCCGGGATTCATGATCCACCCTATTCTAAAGGGTGGGAAGTGACATGGGAAACGTTTGTGAATGTGAGTGCCCACACACGTCCGACTGCAAGGATGGCATTGTACATGGAACATTTACTTTTGTGCAAGCAGTGCCATGAGTCCAGCCCACAAAGGGCAGCTCTCTGCCCAGACTGCTGCCAGCCACAGCAGCCTGGCACCCAGTGGGTGAGTCCACAGAGGGCAGCTCTCTGCCCTGACTGCTGCCAGCCACAGTAGCCTGGCACCCAGTGGGGTGAGTCCACAGAGGGCAGCTCTCTGCCCTGACTACTGCCATCTCACCCACAGCAGCCTGGCACCCAGTGGGTGAGTCCACAGAGGGCAGCTCTCTGCCCTGACTGCTGCCAGCCACAGCAGCCTGGCACCCAGCGGGTGAGTCCACAGAGGGCAGCTCTCTGCCCTGACTGCTGCCAGCCACAGTAGCCTGGCACCCAGTGGGTGAGTCCACAGAGGGCAGCTCTCTGCCCTGACTGCTGCCAGCCAGAGCGGCCTGGCACCCAGTGGGGTGAGTCCACAGAGGGCAGCTCTCTGCCCAGACTGCTGCCAGCCAGAGCGGCCTGGCACCCAGTGGGTGAGTCCACAGAGGGCAGCTCTCTGCCCTGACTGCTGCCAGCCACAGCAGCCTGGCACCCAGTGGGTGAGTCCACAGAGGGCAGCTCTCTGCCCTGACTGCTGCCAGCCAGAGCGGCCTGGCACCCAGTGGGTGAGTCCACAGGGGGCAGCTCTCTGCCCTGACTGCTGCCAGCCACAGTAGCCTGGCACCCAGTGGGTGAGTCCACAGGGGGCAGCTCTCTGCCCTGACTGCTGCCAGCCACAGTAGCCTGGCACCCAGTGGGTGAGTCCACAGGGGGCAGCTCTCTGCCCTGACTGCTGCCATCTCACCCACAGCAGCCTGGCACCCAGTGGGTGAGTCCACAGAGGGCAGCTCTCTGCCCTGACTGCTGCCATCTCACCCACAGCAGCCTGGCACCCAGTGGGTGAGTCCACAGAGGGCAGCTCTCTGCCCTGACTGCTGCCAGCCACAGTAGCCTGGCACCCAGTGGGTGAGTCCACAGGGGGCAGCTCTCTGCCCTGACTGCTGCCATCTCACCCACAGCAGCCTGGCACCCAGTGGGTGAGTCCACAGAGGGCAGCTCTCTGCCCTGACTGCTGCCAGCCACAGTAGCCTGGCACCCAGTGGGTGAGTCCACAGAGGGCAGCTCTCTGCCCTGACTGCTGCCATCTCACCCACAGCAGCCTGGCACCCCGTGGGGTGAGTCCACAGAGGGCAGCTCTCTGCCCTGACTCCAGTCCTTCCAGACACAGCAGCCTTGGCCGGGTGCGTTTGCTGCTCTCCGCCAGCAGGTGGCGCTGTCGCTCCACGCCACTCATCACTTTCCTGTGTTTTTCCCTGGTTTTTAGTGGTTCGTCTCCTCCTGTAACAGCTTTCAGGTTCAGGGCTTTATTGCTGTTTACGGCGGCTTTTACTGAGGTGTTCTGTCACTCACATTTATGCCCGCCATTAGAAGGCGCGTGCGGGTAATGCTAATGTCTGACGGTGTCTTCTGGCATCCGAGGCTCATGTGAAGGGCATGGCGGGGGGTGCCCGGCCAAGGACTGGCATAGCATGGGGGGGGGGGGGGGGGGTCGAACCCGCTGTCTGACATCCCTCGACCTGTGAGACCACCCTTGACCTGTGAGACCGTCCTCCTCCTGTGAGACCTCCTTCATCCTGTGAGACTTCCTCCACCCTGTGAGACCGCCCTCCACCCTGTGAGACCGCCCTCCACCCTGTGAGACCGTCCTCCACCCTGTGAGACCCCCTCACCTGTGAGACTGCCCTCCTCCCGCCCTCCTCCTGTGAGACCCCCCTCACCTGTGAGACTGCCCTCCTCCCGTGAGACTGCCCTCCTCCCGTGAGACTGCCCTCCTCCTGTGAGACCGCCCTCCTCCTGTGAGACCGCCTTCCTCCCGTGAGACTTCCCTCCTCCCGTGAGACTTCCCTCCTCCCGTGAGACTTCCCTCCTCCCGTGAGACCGCCCTCCTCCCGTGAGACCGCCCTCCTCCCGTGAGACCGCCCTCCTCCCGTGAGACCGCCCTCCTCCTGCGAGACTGCCCTCCATCCGGGAGACTGCCCTCCATCCGGGAGACTGCCCTCCATCTGTGAGACTGCCCTCCACCTGTGAGACTGCCCTCCATCTGTGAGACTGCCCTCCATCTGTGAGACTGCCCTCCATCCGGGAGACTGCCCTCCACCTGTGAGACTGCCCTCCACCTGTGAGACTGCCCTCCATCCGGGAGACTGCCCTCCATCTGTGAGACTGCCCTCCATCCGGGAGACTGCCCTCCATCCGGGAGACTGCCCTCCATCTGTGAGACTGCCCTCCATCTGTGAGACTGCCCTCCATCTGTGAGACTGCCCTCCACCTGTGAGACTGCCCTCCACCTGTGAGACTGCCCTCCATCTGTGAGACTGCCCTCCACCTGTGAGACTGCCCTCCATCCGGGAGACTGCCCTCCATCCGGGAGACTGCCCTCCTCCTGTGAGACCGCCCTCCTCCTTTAGAATACACAAATACAGGGGGTGACCCTATGAGGCTTCCGCCACAGGCCCGCCCGCCTCTTAAGCACCCCACTTCCCTCCCAGCCGGGGGGACTCTGGAGCCACGTTTGGTGGTGGTCACGCGACTGAAAGCCCTGGACTGAAGCCGGGCTCTGGATCCGCTCAAGGTCCCATTGGATCCTTGTGGGGGTCTGGGTCGGTGTTTCAGCCACCCCCCCCCCCTCCCCCTCACATACACTTTTTGCCTGGTTTTTGGTGCAACTTTGACTGAGGTATTTCGGGTTCCCACTAACCAGGCTCCCAGGACCAGAGTTCTTTCCCTAAACCTGCACCACAATTGGCAGAACTTCAGCAACTCCCGTAAGTCCCTAGTAAGTGGTTCGCTGGTACCCAGGGCGTGGGTACTGAAGCGGGACCTCTGGGGCTGCAGCATGTATTATGCCACTCTACAGACCCCTCACCAGGACCATACAAACGGCCTCTGCAGGCTGCGTGTCTGAGAAAACTGAAGAGTCGACACGGCACGCAGCACTGTGTGCCATGCCCGCAGACAGGGCATGAGGTATAGGTAAGTCACCCGCACTGCAGGCCCTATTGCCCCAAGGCGGTGTGCACTACATCCTATGTGTGGACATGTCTGAGCAGATATGGCCCTACAATATCTGAGTCCATTCTTGGATATTGTAAGTGTGCAGAGAAGCCTTAGAGGGGACACGGGCTGGACGCCCACCATTGCCAGTTCCCCGGCACCATGATGGCTTCCCTGTACCCTAAGATTGTTGGTACCAAACATCCCGTCTTCATACATCCTCAATTATGCCAGTGTTGAATGTATTAATAAATGCACAAAGCGGACACCTTAGAGGGTCCCCTGAAAACCTGCCAAGCACTGGTGTGGTCTCTGACTAGTCTTAGCCAGCCGGCCACCAGACATGCTTCTGACCTCATGGGGTGGAGCCTGTGCTCCGAGGCCGGGAGCAACGCCTGCTCTGGGTGCAGGGGCTTCACACCACCCCAGTAGGAAGGGCATTCCAGGGCGGGAAGCTTCAAAGGCGATGCCACCTTTGAAAGGCAACCCAGGCATCTCCAGGTAGTGGAGGATGCAACCCCCTGTCCTGCTCCACTTTTGGGAGGAGAAGAGGCGGGAAATGAGTTAGATTAGGAGGTGGGCCCAACTTCAGCCAGCACCACCCTTAAGATGGGGCACGTGGTGTAGACCCCACTTTTCCAATTCCACTAACTTGGGATGGAGAGAATCAGCCTATCAAGGTCAGGGTTGTGCCCCTTCCCACAGGAAGTGGTCACATAGAGGGTGTGGGCACCCTAAAGGTAAGTAGCCCATTGGCTACTACCGGTCACCACCTTTAGCGCCCCTAAATTTAGTATTTAGGTAGCACACCAAGGCCCTGAAATTCAGATTCCTGGCAACCTAAGAAGGACAGAAGAGCCACAAAAGCAGAGAAGAAGGGAAGAAGCAGCTGACTTGGCCCCAGCCCCGCCGGTCTGTCTGCATCCCTCATCAAGAACTGCACCAAAGTCGACTCGTCCTGAAGCCGTAACTCCAAAAGCCAGGGAGGCCTGCCTGCCTTCGAAAAAGAACCACGAGTCCCCCGTGGAGTAGCGAAGCTGCTCCCCTGCATCAGGATGCAGGGGAGCAGCTGAGAACCGCTGCGGGGTCTCCAGACTGCCAAAAACCCAACACCGGAAAACACCACTTCACTCATCGCTCCAAGCCAGAGTTAAAGTCGGCCATTGGTGCCAGTGTGGCCCCCCGCCCAGCAGAGACAAAGACCACCTTGGGCTTGCCCTCTCTATATTTCCAGATGCTGCCTTCAGCCTCTTTGTTCAGGCCCCCCTCGACCTCTCCCGGTGACAAAATCCTGACACCTACGGACACCTCTGCACCCATCGCCCAGGGCCCTGGAGAAGAGAAGGTGTCACCTCATCCCTGGACATGGCAAGAGTTGAGCCCCATTTCTAGCTCAGCTCGACCGGTCCCCAGTGTAAGTCTGCAACGTCTTTGTGACCGGACCGATCCCCCATTGGAGTGAATGGGGCTCCCGATGCTGTGACGCACCTCTGCGCCCAGACGCCCCAGTGCTGCCCGAGGTGACCCGTTGGTGCTGCCTTGGCCCATACTCAACCTAAGTCCAGAAGGTTGGTCCTGTAAGTCGCTACTAAGTACCTGTATGCTGTTTGTGTTTTTCCTCCATAGCTTAACATTATGAAAAAAAATTAGATTTGAATTTAATGTATCAAAAAATCACTCAAAATCTCCCAACGCTGAAAACAACTCTGCGCCCAGATGCCCCAGAGCCTCCCGAGGTGACCTCTTGGCGCTGCCTTGGGCCTCACCTCGAGTCCTGGGGAAGGGTCCCGTAAGTTGTTAAGTGACCGTATGCAGCGTATGTTTTCTCCACAGCTTAACATGGCTGCAAAGTGTTTTGATGATGATTGAAAGTATCAAACAGCCGTTTACTTCAAAGCTGCTGTTTTTTTACTTCAAAGCTGCTGTTTCAAACAGTAATTACCTTTGAATGAAGTTCTTGTTTTTACAAAATATATACACAGATCAGTGTTATTTCTGCAAATTGGTGTCAGATTCCTTCTTGAGTGTGTGACTCATGAATTGCCTCTGAGAGTACAACCATTGCTTAGCACTACCCTCTGATAAGTCTAACTGCTCGCCCCCGCTACCACAAATAGAGCTTTAGTGTTATCTACTTCTGCCTCTGTGAACCAATCTGGCGTCCACTGGACTCTCTGCACAGTTGCTTCATGTTTGTGCACTTTAAAGAGCGCTTTCTACAAACCTTCGAGTCCATCACCAGCCAAGCTTTCATGTGGCTTCCCTCTGCCTCCCTCCCGGTGCCCGGGGTGTGGCGTAACAGCCAGCGCTGTCTACTCTGGAATTGGGGAATCCGGTTGGAGTCTCTGCGTCGGCTCCACAGCCTGTGATTCTGGGCAAACCACTCAATCTCCTCAACCCTATAAACAATGAATTGTAATCTTGTGTAATGTAACTGGTGCTCACGTGAAGCGCTCGGATGTCTTCGGGTCCAGTCGGCGCTGTGTAGAAAATGCACAAAGAGGTAAAAGGAAAGCCTCAACGTAAGGAGAGACAAACAGAAACCGATGGACTGGCTGACTGTACAAAGGGAAACCAGGAATCCTGGATACATCGCGGCTTCTCTACGTAAACTGTGTGACCGTCGTCAAATATGTTATATCACCAAGCTGCCTTCTTCTAAATTATTGCACATTTCAAATGTGTGATTTCAGATGCAAGTTGTACCAACACATATCGTCTTTGATTTTATGGACTATAATGTGTCTCTGTAATAATCTGGACACATACAGGGTTCACATGTCACTGTCCCGCCTCTTAGTTCACTAACAGGTCATGTTTAAAAACTATCACTATTAACAAGCATTTCTCAGTGCAGGGCTGTGATGTGACTATTAATGTCAATGCTTCCTTGTGTCAAAGAACGACTCGTTTTTGCATTTTAAAGAGACTCTATCATATTCTACGCGCTGTTTGTTGTACGAGTTACAGAGCCGACATATTCTGGGCTCGGCTCGCGCACGGGCTTTAAGAGCCGAGCCGGACTCTGGGCTCAACTCTGACTCAGCTCTTCCTGTTAATTTGTTGTCTCACCCACCACTAGCCATGTCTAACTCTCTCTCTTTCCCTCTCTCTCTCTCTCTCTTTCTTGCTTTCTTCCTCTCTCTCTCTCCCTCTCGCTCTCTCTCGCTCTTTCTCTCTCTCTCCCCCTCTCTCTCTCGCTCTCTCTCTCTTTCTCTTTCTCTCGCTTTCTCTTTCTCTCTCTCTCCCTCTCTCTCTCTCCCCCTCTCTCTCTCTCTTTCTCTTTCTCTTTCTCTCTCTCTCTCGCTTTCTATCTCTCTTTCTCTCTCTTTCTCTCTTTCTTTCTCTCTCTCTTTCTCTCTATTTCTCTCTCTTTCTCTCTCTTTCTCTCTCTTTTTCTCTCTCATTCTCTCTCTTTTTCTCTCTCTTTCTCTCTCTCTTTCTCTCTTTCTTTCTCTCTTTTTCTCCCCTTTTCTCTTTTTTTCTCTCTTTTTCTCTCTCTTTCTCCCTCTTTCTCTCTCTCTCTCTCTCTCTCTCTCTCTCTCTCTCGCTCTTTCTCTCTCTCTCTCTCCCCCTCTCTTTCTCTTTCTCTCTCTCTCGCTTTCTCTTTCTCTCTCTCTTTCTATCTCTCTTTCTCTCTCTCTCTCTCTTTCTATCTCGCTTTCTCTTTCTCCCTCTCTCTCTCTCTCTTTCTCTCTTTCCCTCACTTTCTCTCTTTCTCTCTCTTTCTCTCTCTTTCTCTCTCTTTCTCCCTCTTTCTCTCTTTCTCTTTCTCTCTCTCTTTCTCTCTCTATTTCTCTTTGTCTCTCTCTTTTTCTCTCTCTCTCTCTCGCTCTTTCTCTCTCTCTCTCCCCCTCTCTCTCGCTTTCTCTTTCTCTCTCTCTCTCTCTCTCTCTCTCTCTCTCTTTCTCTCTTTCTCTCTTTCTCTCTTTCTCTCTTTCTCTCTTTCTCTCTTTCTCTCTTTCTCTCTTTCTCTCTTTCTCTCTCACCTGTCGCCCCCCAGGGGTTCGTGAGCCAGCTGGACGAGTTCATCCGATGGATGCAGGAGGCGATGGCGACCACCGAGAACTGGATCCCACCCAAGGCCGAGACCGACCGTCTGAAGCTCTACCTGGAGACCCACCTGGTAAGAGAGACCCCCAGGGAGCCCTTCCCATCCTATAGGAGCTCTCCCCTCCCTGTAGGAGCTCCCCCCTCCCTGTGGGAGGAGCTCTCCCCATCCTATAGAAGCTCTCCCCATCCTATAGAAGCTCTCCCCATCCTATAGAAGCTCTCCCCTCCCTGTAGAAGCTCTCCCCTCCCTGTAGGAGCTCTCCCCTCCCTGTAGAAGCTCTCCCCTCCCTGTAGAAGCTCTCCCCTCCCTGTAGGAGCTCTCCCCTCCCTGTAGAAGCTCTCCCCTCCCTGTAGAAGCTCTCCCCTCCCTGTAGGAAGTCTCCTCTATCCTGTAGGTTTAAACCAAGGAGCCCTTCCCATCCTATAGGAGCTCTCCCCTCCCTGTAGGAGCTCTCCCCTCCCTGTAGGAGCTCCCCCTCCCTGTAGGAAGTCTCCTCTATCCTGTAGGTTTCCACCAGGGAGCCCTTCCCATCCTATAGGAGCTCTCATCTCCCTGTAGGAGGTCTCCTCTCCCTGTAGGAAGTATCCTCTATCCCTGCAGGTTTCCACCAGGGAGCCCTTCCCAACCTATAGGAGATCTCCTCTCCCTGTAGGAAGTATCCTCTATCCCTGCAGGTTTCCACCAGGGAGCCCTTCCCAACCTATAGGAGCACTCCCCTCTCTGTAGGAAGTCTCCTCTATCCTGTAGGTTTCCACCAGGGAGCCCTTCCCATCCTATAGGAGCTCTCCCCTCCCTGTAGGAGCTCTCCCCTCCCTGTAGGAAGTCTCCTCTATCCCTGTAGGTTTCCACCAGGGAGCCCTTCCCAACCTATAGGAGCTCTCCCCTCTCTGTAGGAAGTCTCCCCCATCCCTGTAGGTTTCCACCAGGGAGCCCTTCCCAACCTATAGGAGATCTCCTCTCCCTGTAGGAAGTATCCTCTATCCCTGTAGGTTTCCACCAGGGAGCCCTTCCCAACCTATAGGAGATCTCCTCTCCCTGTAGGAAGTATCCTCTATCCCTGTAGGTTTCCACCAGGGAGCCCTTCCCATCCTATAGGAGCTCTCCCATCCTATAGGAGCTCTCCTCTCCCTGTAGAAAGTATCCTCTATCCCTGCAGGTTTCCACCAGGGAGCCCTTCCCAACCTATAGGAGCACTCCCCTCTCTGTAGGAAGTCTCCTCTATCCTGTAGGTTTCCACCAGGGAGCCCTTCCCATCCTATAGGAGCTCTCCCCTCCCTGTAGGAGCTCTCCCCTCCCTGTAGGAAGTCTCCTCTATCCCTGTAGGTTTCCACCAGGGAGCCCTTCCCAACCTATAGGAGCTCTCCCCTCTCTGTAGGAAGTCTCCCCCATCCCTGTAGGTTTCCACCAGGGAGCCCTTCCCAACCTATAGGAGATCTCCTCTCCCTGTAGGAAGTATCCTCTATCCCTGTAGGTTTCCACCAGGGAGCCCTTCCCAACCTATAGGAGATCTCCTCTCCCTGTAGGAAGTATCCTCTATCCCTGTAGGTTTCCACCAGGGAGCCCTTCCCAACCTATAGGAGCACTCCCCTCTCTGTAGGAAGTCTCCTCTATCCTGTAGGTTTCCACCAGGGATCCCTTCCCATCCTATAGGAGCTCTCCTCTCCCTGTAGGAAGTATCCTCTATCCCTGTAGGTTTCCACCAGGGAGCCCTTCCCAACCTATAGGAGCACTCCCCTCTCTGTAGGAAGTCTCCTCTATCCTGTAGGTTTCCACCAGGGAGCCCTTCCCATCCTATAGGAGCTCTCCCCTCCCTGTAGGAGCTCTCCCCTCCCTGTAGGAAGTCTCCTCTATCCCTGTAGGTTTCCACCAGGGAGCCCTTCCCAACCTATAGGAGCACTCCCCTCTCTGTAGGAAGTCTCCCCCATCCCTGTAGGTTTCCACCAGGGAGCCCTTCCCAACCTATAGGAGCACTCCCCTCTCTGTAGGAAGTCTCCTCTATCCTGTAGGTTTCCACCAGGGAGCCATTCCCAACGTATAGGAGATCTCTCCTCTCTGTTGGAAGTCTCCTGTATCCTGTAGGTTTCCACCAGGGATCCCTTCCCATCCTATAGGAGCTCGCCTCTCCCTGTAGGAAGTATCCTCTATCCCTGTAGGTTTCCACCAGGGAGCCCTTCCCATCCTATAGGAGCTCTCCTCTTCCTGTAGGAAGTATCCTCTATCCCTGTAGGTTTCCACCAGGGAGCCCTTCCCAACCTATAGGAGCACTCCCCTCTCTGTAGGAAGTCTCCTCTATCCTGTAGGTTTCCACCAGGGAGCCCTTCCCATCCTATAGGAGCTCTCCCATCCCTGTAGGAAGTCTCCTCTATCCCTGTAGGAGCTCTCCCCTATCCCTGTAGGAGCTCTCCCCTCCCTGTAAGAGCACTCCCCTCTCTGTAGGAAGTATTCTCTATCCTGTAGGTTTCCACCAGGGAGCCCTTCCCATCCTATAGGAGCTCTCCCCTCCCTGTAGGAGCTCTCCCCTCCCTGAAGGAGCTCTCCCCTCCCTGTAGGAGCTCTCCCCTCCCTATAGGAGCTCTCCTCTTCCTGTAGGAAGTCTCCTCTATCCCTGTAGGTTTCCACCAGGGAGCCCTTCCCAACCTATAGGAGCTCTCCCCTCTCTGTAGGAAGTCTCCTCTGTCCCTGTAGGTTTCCACCAGGGAGCCCTTCCCAACCTATAGGAGCACTCCCCTCTCTGTAGGAAGTCTCCTCTATCCCTGTAGGTTTCCACCAGGGAGCCCTTCCCAACCTATAGGAGCACTCCCCTCTCTGTAGGAAGTCTCCTCTATCCCTGTAGGTTTCCACCAGGGAGCCCTTCCCAACCTATAGGAGCACTCCCCTCTCTGTAGGAAGTCTCCCCATCCCTGTAGGTTTCCACCAGGGAGCCCTTCCCAACCTATAGGAGCACTCCCCTCTCTGTAGGAAGTCTCCTCTATCCTGTAGGTTTCCACCAGGGAGCCCTTCCCATCCTATAGGAGCTCTCCCATCCCTGTAGGAAGTCTCCTCTATCCCTGTAGGAGCTCTCCCCTCCCTGTAAGAGCACTCCCCTCTCTGTAGGAAGTATTCTCTATCCTGTAGGTTTCCACCAGGGAGCCCTTCCCATCCTATAGGAGCTCTCCCTTCTCTGTAGGAAGTATTCTCTATCCTGTAGGTTTCGACCAGGGAGCCCTTCCCATCCTATAGGAGCTCTCCCCTCCCTGTAGGAGCTCTCCCCTCCCTGTAGGAGCTCTCCCCTCCCTGTAGGAAGTCTCCTCTATCCCTGTAGGTTTCCACCAGGGAGCCCTTCCCAACCTATAGGAGCTCTCCCCTCTCTGTAGGAAGTCTCCTCTGTCCCTGTAGGTTTCCACCAGGGAGCCCTTCCCAACCTATAGGAGCACTCCCCTCTCTGTAGGAAGTATCCTCTATCCCTGTAGGTTTCCACCAGGGAGCCCTTCCCAACCTATAGGAGCACTCCCCTCTCTGTAGGAAGTCTCCTCTATCCCTGTAGGTTTCCACCAGGGAGCCCTTCCCAACCTATAGGAGCACTCCCCTCTCTGTAGGAAGTCTCCCCATCCCTGTAGGTTTCCACCAGGGAGCCCTTCCCAACCTATAGGAGCACTCCCCTCTCTGTAGGAAGTCTCCTCTATCCTGTAGGTTTCCACCAGGGAGTCCTTCCCATCCTATAGAAGCTCTCCTCTCCCTGTAGGAAGTATCCTCTATCCTGTAGGTTTCCACCAGGGAGCCCTTCCCATCCTATAGGAGCTCTCCCCTCCCTGTAGGAGCTCTCCCCTCCCTGTAGGAAGTCCCCTCTATCCCTGTAGGTTTCCACCAGGGAGCTCTCCCCATCCTATAGAAGCTCCGCGGTTGTTGTAGGGACTCCCCCCCCCCCCCCTCCTCCCTCCATGTGTAAACTTCTGTCGAAGATCTCACTCCTGGCCATGAGGGAACTCCCTCCCAATACCAGGCACCACCACAACCGGAAGTTGTCCAGTTAGATGATGGACCTCCCTCCCCCCACCCCCCCCTGAAAGATCTGTACACCAGGGATGAGCTGAGCTGGCCCCGTCCTCCGCCCCAAGGGCTCTCGACCCCCTCCCCCCCAGAAGACCCCACCAGCTGTGCCTACTCTTTGCATAAATATACCCACCCACCCCCTGTTTGTTACCTGCACGTTCACCAGGTCTGCACATGCGCAGCGTCAGCAGCAGGAACCTATTGCATGCGTGTACACTGTGCCGAGCTGGTCTTTCCTATTCATGCATGTACAATGTGCCTAGCTGGTCTGTTTCTTATATACATGTACACTGTGCCTAGGTGGTCTGTCCCTTACATGCATGTACACTGTGCCTAGGTGGTCAGTTCTTTACATGCATGTACACTGTGCCTAGTTGGTCTGTTTCTTACATACATGTACACTGTGCCTAGCTGGTCTGTTTCTTACATGCGTGTACACTGTGCCTAGGTGGTCTGTCCCTTACATGCATGTACACTGTGCCTAGGTGGTCTGTCCTTTACATGCATGTACACTGTGCCGAGCTGGTCTTTCCTATTCATGCATGTACAATGTGCCTAGCTGGTCTGTTTCTTATATACATGTACACTGTGCCTAGCTGGTCTGTTTCTTACATACATGTACACTGTGCCTAGCTGGTCTGTTTCTTACATGCGTGTACACTGTGCCTAGGTGGTCTGTCCCTTACATGCATGTACACTGTGCCTAGGTGGTCTGTCCTTTACATGCATGTACACTGTGCCTAGCTGGTCTGTTTCTTACATACATGTACACTGTGCCTAGCTAGCTGGTCTATAATATTCATGCATGTACACTGTGCCTAGCTGGTCTGTTTCTTACATGCGTGTACACTGTGCCTAGCTGGTCTGTTTCTTACGTGCTTGCACAATGTGCCTAGCTGGTTTGTCCTATTCATGCATGTACACTCTGCCTAGCTGGTCTGTTTCTTACAGATATGTACACTGTGCCTAGCTGGTCTGTTTCTTACATGCATGTACACTCTGCCTAGCTGGTCTATAATATTCATGCATGTACACTGTGCCTAGCTGGTCTGTTTCTTACATGCGTGTACACTATGCCTAGGTGGTCTGTCCCTTACATGCATGTACACTGTGCCTAGGTGGTCAGTTCTTTACATTCATGTACACTGTGCCTAGCTGGTCTGTCCTATTCATGCATGTACTCGGTGCCTAGCTGGTCTGTTTCTTACATACATGTAAACTGTGCCTAGCTGGTCTGTTTCTTACATGCATGTAAACTGTGCCTAGCTGGTCTGTTTCTTACATGCATGTACACTGTGCCTAGGTGGTCTGTCCTTCACATACATGTACACTGTGCCTAGCTGGTCTGTCCTCTTCATGCATGTACACTGTGCCTAGGTGGTCTGTCCTTTACATGCATGTACACTGTGCCTAGCTGGTCTGTTTCTTACATACATGTACACTGTGCCTAGATGGTCTATAATATTCATGCATGTACACTGTGCCTAGCTGGTCTGTTTCTTACATGCGTGTACACTGTGCCTAGCTGGTCTGTTTCTTACATGCTTGCACAATGTGCCTAGCTGGTCTGTCCTATTCATGCATGTACACTGTGCCTAGCTGGTCTGTTTCTTACATACATGTACACTGTGCCTAGCTGGTCTGTCTTATTCATGCATGTACACTGTGCCTAGCTGGTCTGTTTCTTACAGACATGTACACTGAGCCTAGCTGGTCTGTTTCTTACATGCATGTACACTGTGCCTAGCTGGTCTGTTTCTTACATACATGTACAATGTGCCTAGCTGGTCTATAATATTCATGCATGTACACTGTGCCTAGCTGGTCTGTTTCTTACATGCGTGTACACTGTGCCTAGCTGGTCTGTTTCTTACATGCTTGCACAATGTGCCTAGCTGGTCTGTCCTATTCATGCATGTACACTGTGCCTAGCTGGTCTGTCTTATTCATGCATGTACACTGTGCCTAGCTGGTCTGTTTCTTACAGACATGTACACTGAGCCTAGCTGGTCTGTTTCTTACATGCATGTACACTGTGCCTAGCTGGTCTGTTTCTTACATACATGTACAATGTGCCTAGCTGGTCTATAATATTCATGAATGTACACTGTGCCTAGCTGGTCTGTTTCTTACATGCGTGTACACTGTGCCTAGCTGGTCTGTCTTATTCATGCATGTACACTGTGCCTAGCTGGTCTGTTTCTTACAGACATGTACACTGAGCCTAGCTGGTCTGTTTCTTACATGCATGTACACTGTGCCTAGCTGGTCTGTTTCTTACATACATGTACAATGTGCCTAGCTGGTCTATAATATTCATGCATGTACACTGTGCCTAGCTGGTCTGTTTCTTACATGCGTGTACACTGTGCCTAGCTGGTCTGTTTCTTACATGCTTGCACAATGTGCCTAGCTGGTCTGTCCTATTCATGCATGTACACTGTGCCTAGCTGGTCTGTTTCTTACATACATGTACACTGTGCCTAGATGGTCTATAATATTCATGCATGTACACTGTGCCTAGCTGGTCTGTTTCTTACATGCGTGTACACTGTGCCTAGCTGGTCTGTTTCTTACATGCTTGCACAATGTGCCTAGCTGGTCTGTCCTATTCATGCATGTACACTGTGCCTAGCTGGTCTGTCTTATTCATGCATGTACACTGTGCCTAGCTGGTCTGTTTCTTACAGACATGTACACTGAGCCTAGCTGGTCTGTTTCTTACATGCATGTACACTGTGCCTAGCTGGTCTGTTTCTTACATACATGTACAATGTGCCTAGCTGGTCTATAATATTCATGCATGTACACTGTGCCTAGCTGGTCTGTTTCTTACATGCGTGTACACTGTGCCTAGCTGGTCTGTTTCTTACATGCTTGCACAATGTGCCTAGCTGGTCTGTCCTATTCATGCATGTACACTGTGCCTAGCTGGTCTGTCTTATTCATGCATGTACACTGTGCCTAGCTGGTCTGTTTCTTACAGACATGTACACTGAGCCTAGCTGGTCTGTTTCTTACATACATGTACAATGTGCCTAGCTGGTCTATAATATTCATGAATGTACACTGTGCCTAGCTGGTCTGTTTCTTACATGCGTGTACACTGTGCCTAGCTGGTCTGTTTCTTACATGCTTGCACAATGTGCCTAGCTGGTCTGTCCTATTCATGCATGTACACTGTGCCTAGCTGGTCTGTTTCTTACATACATGTACACTGTGCCTAGCTGGTCTGTCCTATTCATGCATGTCCACTGTGCCTAGCTGGTCTGTTTCTTACAGACATGTACACTGAGCCTAGCTGGTCTGTTTCTTACATGCATGTACACTGTGCCTAGCTGGTCTGTTTCTTACATACATGTACACTGTGCCTAGCTGGTCTATAATATTCATGCATGTACACTGTGCCTAGCTGGTCTGTTTCTTACAGACATGTACACTGAGCCTAGCTGGTCTGTTTCTTACATGCATGTACACTGTGCCTAGCTGGTCTGTTTCTTACATACATGTACACTGTGCCTAGCTGGTCTGTTTCTTACATGCGTGTACACTGTGCCTAGGTGGTCTGTCCCTTACATGCATGTACACTGTGCCTAGGTGGTCTGTCCTTTACATGCATGTACACTGTGCCTAGCTGGTCTGTTTCTTACATACATGTACACTGTGCCTAGCTAGCTGGTCTATAATATTCATGCATGTACACTGTGCCTAGCTGGTCTGTTTCTTACATGCGTGTACACTGTGCCTAGCTGGTCTGTTTCTTACGTGCTTGCACAATGTGCCTAGCTGGTTTGTCCTATTCATGCATGTACACTCTGCCTAGCTGGTCTGTTTCTTACAGATATGTACACTGTGCCTAGCTGGTCTGTTTCTTACATGCATGTACACTCTGCCTAGCTGGTCTATAATATTCATGCATGTACACTGTGCCTAGCTGGTCTGTTTCTTACATGCGTGTACACTATGCCTAGGTGGTCTGTCCCTTACATGCATGTACACTGTGCCTAGGTGGTCAGTTCTTTACATTCATGTACACTGTGCCTAGCTGGTCTGTCCTATTCATGCATGTACTCGGTGCCTAGCTGGTCTGTTTCTTACATACATGTAAACTGTGCCTAGCTGGTCTGTTTCTTACATGCATGTAAACTGTGCCTAGCTGGTCTGTTTCTTACATGCATGTACACTGTGCCTAGGTGGTCTGTCCTTCACATACATGTACACTGTGCCTAGCTGGTCTGTCCTCTTCATGCATGTACACTGTGCCTAGGTGGTCTGTCCTTTACATGCATGTACACTGTGCCTAGCTGGTCTGTTTCTTACATACATGTACACTGTGCCTAGATGGTCTATAATATTCATGCATGTACACTGTGCCTAGCTGGTCTGTTTCTTACATGCGTGTACACTGTGCCTAGCTGGTCTGTTTCTTACATGCTTGCACAATGTGCCTAGCTGGTCTGTCCTATTCATGCATGTACACTGTGCCTAGCTGGTCTGTTTCTTACATACATGTACACTGTGCCTAGCTGGTCTGTCTTATTCATGCATGTACACTGTGCCTAGCTGGTCTGTTTCTTACAGACATGTACACTGAGCCTAGCTGGTCTGTTTCTTACATGCATGTACACTGTGCCTAGCTGGTCTGTTTCTTACATACATGTACAATGTGCCTAGCTGGTCTATAATATTCATGCATGTACACTGTGCCTAGCTGGTCTGTTTCTTACATGCGTGTACACTGTGCCTAGCTGGTCTGTTTCTTACATGCTTGCACAATGTGCCTAGCTGGTCTGTCCTATTCATGCATGTACACTGTGCCTAGCTGGTCTGTTTCTTACATACATGTACACTGTGCCTAGATGGTCTATAATATTCATGCATGTACACTGTGCCTAGCTGGTCTGTTTCTTACATGCGTGTACACTGTGCCTAGCTGGTCTGTTTCTTACATGCTTGCACAATGTGCCTAGCTGGTCTGTCCTATTCATGCATGTACACTGTGCCTAGCTGGTCTGTCTTATTCATGCATGTACACTGTGCCTAGCTGGTCTGTTTCTTACAGACATGTACACTGAGCCTAGCTGGTCTGTTTCTTACATGCATGTACACTGTGCCTAGCTGGTCTGTTTCTTACATACATGTACAATGTGCCTAGCTGGTCTATAATCATGCATGTACACTGTGCCTAGCTGGTCTGTTTCTTACATGCGTGTACACTGTGCCTAGCTGGTCTGTTTCTTACATGCTTGCACAATGTGCCTAGCTGGTCTGTCCTATTCATGCATGTACACTGTGCCTAGCTGGTCTGTCTTATTCATGCATGTACACTGTGCCTAGCTGGTCTGTTTCTTACAGACATGTACACTGAGCCTAGCTGGTCTGTTTCTTACATGCATGTACACTGTGCCTAGCTGGTCTGTTTCTTACATACATGTACAATGTGCCTAGCTGGTCTATAATATTCATGAATGTACACTGTGCCTAGCTGGTCTGTTTCTTACATGCGTGTACACTGTGCCTAGCTGGTCTGTCTTATTCATGCATGTACACTGTGCCTAGCTGGTCTGTTTCTTACAGACATGTACACTGAGCCTAGCTGGTCTGTTTCTTACATGCATGTACACTGTGCCTAGCTGGTCTGTTTCTTACATACATGTACAATGTGCCTAGCTGGTCTATAATATTCATGCATGTACACTGTGCCTAGCTGGTCTGTTTCTTACATGCGTGTACACTGTGCCTAGCTGGTCTGTTTCTTACATGCTTGCACAATGTGCCTAGCTGGTCTGTCCTATTCATGCATGTACACTGTGCCTAGCTGGTCTGTTTCTTACATACATGTACACTGTGCCTAGATGGTCTATAATATTCATGCATGTACACTGTGCCTAGCTGGTCTGTTTCTTACATGCGTGTACACTGTGCCTAGCTGGTCTGTTTCTTACATGCTTGCACAATGTGCCTAGCTGGTCTGTCCTATTCATGCATGTACACTGTGCCTAGCTGGTCTGTCTTATTCATGCATGTACACTGTGCCTAGCTGGTCTGTTTCTTACAGACATGTACACTGAGCCTAGCTGGTCTGTTTCTTACATGCATGTACACTGTGCCTAGCTGGTCTGTTTCTTACATACATGTACAATGTGCCTAGCTGGTCTATAATATTCATGCATGTACACTGTGCCTAGCTGGTCTGTTTCTTACATGCGTGTACACTGTGCCTAGCTGGTCTGTTTCTTACATGCGTGTACACTGTGCCTAGCTGGTCTGTTTCTTACATGCTTGCACAATGTGCCTAGCTGGTCTGTCCTATTCATGCATGTACACTGTGCCTAGCTGGTCTGTCTTATTCATGCATGTACACTGTGCCTAGCTGGTCTGTTTCTTACAGACATGTACACTGAGCCTAGCTGGTCTGTTTCTTACATACATGTACAATGTGCGTAGCTGGTCTATAATATTCATGAATGTACACTGTGCCTAGCTGGTCTGTTTCTTACATGCGTGTACACTGTGCCTAGCTGGTCTGTTTCTTACATGCTTGCACAATGTGCCTAGCTGGTCTGTCCTATTCATGCATGTACACTGTGCCTAGCTGGTCTGTTTCTTACATACATGTACACTGTGCCTAGCTGGTCTGTCCTATTCATGCATGTCCACTGTGCCTAGCTGGTCTGTTTCTTACAGACATGTACACTGAGCCTAGCTGGTCTGTTTCTTACATGCATGTACACTGTGCCTAGCTGGTCTGTTTCTTACATACATGTACACTGTGCCTAGCTGGTCTATAATATTCATGCATGTACACTGTGCCTAGCTGGTCTGTTTCTTACAGACATGTACACTGAGCCTAGCTGGTCTGTTTCTTACATGCATGTACACTGTGCCTAGCTGGTCTGTTTCTTACATACATGTACACTGTGCCTAGCTGGTCTGTCCTATTCATGCATGTCCACTGTGCCTAGCTGGTCTGTTTCTTACAGACATGTACACTGAGCCTAGCTGGTCTGTTTCTTACATGCATGTACACTGTGCCTAGCTGGTCTGTTTCTTACATACATGTACACTGTGCCTAGCTGGTCTATAATATTCATGCATGTACACTGTGCAAAGCTGGTCTGTTTCTTACATGCATGTACACTGTGCCTAGCTGGTCTGTTTCTTACATACATGTACACTGTGCCTAGCTGGTCTATAATATTCATGCATGTACACTGTGCCTAGCTGGTCTGTTTCTTACATACATGTACACTGTGCTTTGCTAGTCTGTTCCTTACATACATGTACACCTTACCTATCTGGTCTGTTCCTTAGATGCATGCGCACCTGGCCTACAGGGGACACTCTTCATGCATGTCCAGTGTCTGCATACGTGTAGTCCAGACACTATGATTCTAATGGTATTGTGTCCCCCCCCCCCGCAGAGCTTCAAGCTGAATGTGGAGAGTCACCGGACCCTGAAGGACTCCGTGACGGAGGAGGGACGACAGCTGCTGGAGCTGATGGCGTCACACAAGTCAGGTACCACTCCCATCTCATGTACGCATGCCCCTCCCCCAGCTGATGGCGTCACACAAGTCAGGTATCAGCCCCATCTCATGTACGCATGCCCCGCCCCCAGCTGATGGCGTCACTCAAGTCAGGTACCACCCTCATCTCATGTACGCTTGCCCTCCCCCCCAGCTGCTGGTGCTGATGACGTCACACAAGTCAGGTACCACTCCCATCTCCTATACCCATGCCCTCCCCAGGGCATGAACCCCCCTGTAATCTCCCCCTCCCTCATCCTGCACCTCAGCCTTCTCGCTCTCCTCGCCTCCGTGTCAGATGGAAGCAAGGTTGGGTGCACCGTCCAAGGGCCGCCTCACTGCCAACAGTCACTTGACTGTACCCAGGCTACGACGCCCCCCCCCCCCGACAAACTCTCCTTCTGGCCCGTGCACTCCCCCGCCTCCATGTCAGAGAGACGCAAGCCTGGGGGGGACCGTCCAAGGGACCCCCCCTCCCAACGGTCACTTGACTTTCCCCAGGCCCAGGTCCACCACTTGCTCTCTCAGACATCCCAGATGTGCCCCCCCCCTCCATGTGAGAGGGAAGCAAGGCTTGGGACGCATTGAAGGGCAACAAGGTTTGGGGTGCATCAGAAGGCAAGGAGGCGTGGGGTGCAATAGAAGCCTCAAGATTTGGGGTGCATCAGAAGGCAACAAGGTTTGAGGTGCATTCAAAGGGAGCAAGGCTAGAGGTGCGTTAGAGGGAAGCAAGGTTTGGGGTGACCAAGGAATGGACACGAAAGAGCAGATCCTCCATGGCATCCGCTCTGTTGCGTGTTGACCTGATGACGACCACAAATACAAACGATGGGTCGCAACCTACCCTGGAATCTCCAACCACCTCCACTGACTCCAGACCACCCAGAACGCCGCAGCAAGACTCATCCTTGACCCCCCACGGGGCTCCCACGTCACACCACATCTCAGAGGGCCCGACTGGCTCCCCATACATACACTGTGCCAATTCAAGCTCCTCACACACACATACAAGGCACTGCACAACACCGGACCTGCATACCTCAACCACCGCCATCGCTTCCACCAACCCACCAGACCCCTGTACTCTGCATCACTCGCACACACCCCGACATCCGCAGATGCAGAACAGGAGGACTGGCATTCTCCCACAATGCACCCCAACCCTGGAATGACCCCCCTCTGCACATCAGACGCTCCCCCTCGCTTCCTGATATCCACAAGAAGCTGATGACCCGGGGCCTCAACAAACTCACCAAGTGTCTCACTTCACCCTCTGGCCGCCGCCTATACACCTGCTTCAGTAAGACTAATGGGGTAACCCAGTATCCTGCATAACCTGGGAAATCCAGTAGTTTGGAGCAACAGTTGGTTCTGTAGCGGAGTACAATATCACTCTTATAAACCTCTTTGCTTCCTGTTTAACTAGGAACAGCCACATGAGCGGGTTAATAACTGAGAAATAAATCATTGACATCAAGGATTTTTAAGTATGCCGTGGTAAATCAACACTCACATACCATGGACATTTGCAAATAATAATGTATCAAAATAGTACACAGGACCATTACTTGACATATACAAAAAATAAAAAACTAATAAATGCAAAATCAACACAGTGTATCACAGCTAAAAAACATTTAAATACACAAGATATTACATAATTTAACAACAAATACAAAAATGACTCCAAGGGTGTCCAAAAGAAGTTCATATATATTCAAGCAAAAGTCCTTATTATTTGAGTGTGGGATATGCTCACCAGAGGTAAGGTGTGGAAAAGTAAATTTTGCCATGTTCTGTGTCTCTACGTATCATCCATCATATGTTATGTGTGCATGACCAATATGCGTATGTTATTCCCCATGTCCGATTCAAGACGCAATTACAGTTGTGTCCACCTCTGGTATGTCATTTCCAGTCCTCGTGAATACTACGAATATCAGGCCTATGTAAAGCTACGATGCCACGTTTCTCAGTGTGCACGTTATTTTATTATAAAGTCCCCGTTTCTAGGCCTCAGAAGGGCCTGGACATCAGATTCAGCTCCTGTCTCCTGAAGCCTCGCTGAGGAGCGATCCAGCCCCCACCTGTATCCTCGACCTTTCACTTACTTCCTGCCTCGCAGTGCCCGGTGCAGCTTGGCTCAGTCTCTGAGTCTGCCAAGACTATGTTATGATTCCCGCTATCAGTTCAGTCCTCCTTCTCTGCATTCCTAAGCTACTGAACTGCATCAATAGTTTCCGTCATTGTCTAGCCTTCACGTCTCCATGTTAAGAGAAATACTGTATTTAATGGTCATTTAATATTCTTCATCACGCACTACATGTAGAATAAATGCATGCTCCAGTCTTAGAGTCAGTTAGCTTTTCCCCTCATGACTTCTAGTTTATATCAACATGTTCCCTAAACATTAGATACCAGATAGGGTTTAGGTACATGTCGCTCCGACCCTCCAGACTTTAGTCTCTGCTCCTAGCACAGAGTTCATAGCCCCCAGCTTCTCCTCGTAACACGTCATTGCCAGTTTGCGCGCACCACCAGGTTAGAGGTCCCGGCTCCTTAGGTAGCCCCCTCCTATGTTTCCGCCCATTCATGACATATTCTGCTACGTTCGCATCACATGTCTGAGTTACGCCTTCTTTTTACTCTTATCTTTCGCGACTGCTACGCGTCACGCCTTCTGCTCCACCCACTGCTACGCCTACTGCAATGTAATGTTATGTGTTCGCGCTATGTATATATGCTCGTGTATTGTTATTAAAAGTCAGCGCGCTCATCCCAGACCCAGCCCCAGCAGCTGCTGGGCCCTGTCATCCTATTCCTATGCAGGTTGTCCTGTTCCTGTCCTTATGCTGTATTAAAACCTGCAAAACTCCTACTACCTCGAATCTTGACTCTTATTTATTGAGCTATCTGTTATGATATATGTCTAGTCAAAAATAGGGTATTATTTATTTATTTACCACATAATGGCGCCCGAATAGGGACTTGCCCTTTCCCCACGCGTCGGTGAAGCCACGCCGACCCCTGACCCTCTGCAGTCGTGACGGAACTCTTCTGCGCAGTGGCAGATATTTCTGCTCAAGTATCCCTCAGGCCCACGGAGGAGACGGAGGAGGCGGTCCAGCATCCAGACGAGACGGTGGAGGAACGCGGCGAGTCCCGACCAGAGCCCAAGCCAAGAGTCCAAGGTCCGAGGTATCCGGAGGTCCACCCGTAACTGAAGTCCGAGGTCCGAAGTTCGTCGTCCGTCGTCGTAGCAGTCCAGTCCAGTCCGAGGCCTTCCGTTCTTGCTGCCCGGTGAGTACCGTTACTGGGGTGGTATCTAGACAGGGTCAATTTAATTGACTCTGGTCTGTGGGTTGGTGGTACACAGTCCCACAAACGAAGTGTTCACTTCGGTGGATACGGGTCCTGACGTGTCTCTTTAAGAGACCGGTAAGTTTCGTACTGTTTCAGCAGTGCATCTAGTTTCTGTTCTAGTCAGTTCTGTTCTCGAGAAATTTCAAGTATTTTCAGGTGGTATTCTGTTCGAACTGTTATTCATAATGTTCTTCATGTATTTTAATGTTGTGGTATGAGTGCGACGTGATTTCGTGTTTTCATTGTGTATTGTATTATGTCCAGATTATAGTCCAGTCATGCCGCTCTTCTCAAAATTACGTCAGTTAAAAACTAGAAAGGGTCTGCTGGAAGCAGCAGTTCCCGTCCCGCCTAGGGACAGTCCAGGTCACTTTATGTATCAGAAACATGGCATAAGTGCCATATTGTATCTAGATTTATGGGTAGAGTATACCAAACAGTTAGAAGAAAAGTATAGATGGCCCGTATCGGGTACATGGAATGCCGAGTGCATCATGCGAGTAGAAGAAGCATTATGGAAAAAGAAAGCCAGACAATCACAGAAAGATGCCATCGAGTTATGGCGCAAAGAAGCTCATAAAAGAACCGAAAAAGAAATCAGAAAATCAGAATTAAGTAGAGAATCCCAAGAACGAGCCCAAGAAAGAGAATTAATCGAGATAGGTGAACGAGTTAGAACTGAGCAATCAGACAGACAGAGGAATGCCCTCATTAAGGGTATGTATCCTCTTCTTGCTGAGGGCTTGCCAAAAGCGACCCCAGAGGCATCCAGTAATTTCCCGCCACCATTAGTTCCGACCAAGCTACGTCACAAACCGACCGCAGCTGATATTTTTATTTCGTCCTATTTGGACGATACAGTCCCCGAATATGCAAATCCTGTTCGCGCTCCGCCAGTCCCTGTAAACCAGGTAATTCCTGCTCCTCCAGACACCGGGGTGCCCTTAACAGCCCCCCTGGGTCAGCCCGCCATACAAGTCCAGCCCACGTTACAATTACCGACCCTGCCAGGACGAAAAGCATCAGTTGATGATTCTAGTTTAGGGGCCGCAGGAGGAAGTCTTCCTCAAACTCCGCCGCCATACAAGCGTTTATCAGCACTCGAATTGCATGCTCAAGCATCACAGCGTACTCCCAAGAGTAATAAGTCTGTCGCAGAAATCAGGCAAGCCCTTGGCGAATGTGTCTATGACCCAGTTCCAGGCGAGTTTAATATGGTTTTATATTCCGTACGCGTAAGGAGAGTGACCGAGTATCTAGTCACCCTACCAAATATGAAAGAAGATCTAGACAGGATATATCGTTTCATCCGTACAGGGGATGACCCACAAAGTATTAGTGATGCCATGTCTCAAAGGAAAGCCGAGATTCAGCGCATGATATTAAAGTTCTTAATTAACTGTCTAATAAGAGAACAAGATTACCCGTCTAAAGACCCGGAAGAAATGAAAACTCTGACAAAATGGAGTGATAATATAGCCGAAGGAAAGCACAATACCATTGGTGCCATGGAAAGTATGTACAAGAAAATCCGTAGAGAGATAATAAAGATACACGAACAGCGTAAAGCCGCACAAGTAAGCGAGAAAGAAAGTACCTCTGATCCTGAAGAGGAAGACGACGAGAATACTGCCAGAATAGCGTATGTAGGAAAATCTAGATTTCCAGATCGCCATTTACGTCTAGAACACAAGTCTATTTTCCATCATCCAGCACCAGAACAAGGTTCCCTAGAACAAGTATTTCAAGCTACCGATCACATTCTGAAATCACGAATCGGTTACAGTGAGTTAAGTACCATGCATGAACAGGAACTAGCCCGATCAGCAGTCAGATGGATTACTGATTCTACCACTTTTCCAGACGAAATAGTGGCACAAATGTTTCTGAAAATGCCCCCAGCCGAGCAACGACTGGTGGGTATGTATATGATTCAGCACCTCATTACTCTGTATGAGGGTCAGCACTCTGATCCAGGTCCGTTACATGATATCCTGAACGAGTTACTCCAGTACAGATGGAGAGGTCTAGGTACCGATTTAATTAGTGTCATTCTAGAACAGCGTCACAAATATAGAACGTTTCTGAACCCGCATTTTGTTCATGTCTCACCCCCAGAAAGTAAATCATTCTACATAGACAGACAGAATCCGTTACGAGAAGTCCACCCAGTCAGAGGAGCGGGTGGCGAAATGCAACGAGTGTTTGTATACACTCCGATCACAAAGATGGAACTTCTCGAAATGAAGAAATTAATTCCCTGTCATGACAAAGATCCAGCAGGGTTCCATAGAGAATTAAAAGACATGCTCCGTATGGGAGAATACACTTACCCAGATATCATTAAAATGTTAAAGGTTCTGCTGCCCGCAGGGGTGTATGAAAAGCTAAAGGAAAAAGAATGGGAGGTGGGAGAGAAAAAGATCGATTGGGCAGTCCTAGAAGCTGAAGATAAGATACGAGTACCAGGTACTGGTCTAGGAGAGAAATGTAAAGAATTACCAGAATTATTAATTCAAGTTTTACCCAGATTATTAACAACGAGAAAAGAAGACTGGGATGCAATCTCAGCCTGTAAACAGAAACAAGATGAAGATATTAGTGATTTTTATTCGAGGTTTGAAAAGTGCTTTAGTATCAACAGTGGTCTCAAGACAAGTAGTGAGTCATATCCTCACCTTTTCGTTACTAAATTAGTCGAGAATTCAAGCCCACAAGTTAAAAACCGAGTTTTGAAAGTCGAAAAGTACCTGGCAAGCAAATACTCCGTCCCAGATGCTCCAGATGCTCCAGTACCACCAGAATAGAATCAGGGAAGAGCAAGAACACGAGAGAAAACGTATGAAAGACACGAAAATGAAAGTGCTAGTTGCACAATCTGTTCCTCAAGACAGTCAGAAGAGGGGTCCGAATCAAGCCAGTCATCCTGCAGCTCCCGTTAAAGGGAACTGCAATTATTGTAAACAGCCAGGTCATTTTATAAATGAGTGTGCAGTTCTGAAACATAACATAGCTACTGGTAAGACTAAAGAAAGACCACGTCCGCCTAGACAGGAGCAAGTTTCACAGATTCCTCCGTCACAGAATGCACCACAGACAGTTACAGTACCGCAGCCTATTGCTGCAACACAGCATGTTACATCACAGATGTACCAGTATGCACAGTCTGAGTATCCAGAGTACCAGCCATATTCATGAAACAGCCTAGAGAGGGAGGTAGGCTTGCCTCTCATCGAGATACCTGTAGATCAAGAAGGTCCCTATGTTCACAGTCAAGTATTAGGGAAAGACAGAAAGTTTTTGATTGATACAGGGGCAAGTAGGACCACAATTAGTCATGCCGAAGTTCCAGGGGCTCCGCTCTCAGGCTCAAGAAATGTTTCCCTTGGATTTTCAGAAAAGCCTATCGTTAATGAGATTTCAAAGCCAGTCACTCTAGAAGTAGGTCCATTGTCCCGCACTACTGATCTGTTACTTACTAAGTCATGTCCAGAAAATCTATTAGGCATTAAAACACTGAAAGAGTTAGGTGCCGTTATATGTTGTTCCCCAGAGGGAATACGTCTGTTCCTACGGGACTTTAAGGGTCACTATGTATTACGAGATTTTGATTCAAGACTGTCTAATGTCCCGCAGCATTTATGGGCGCAAGGTCCAACTGATGTAGGTTACATGCAAATCACACCCCATCGTGTGACCCTGAAACCAGGTGTAGTGTTACCACGAATCAGGCAGTATAGATTGCCACCTGAGGCTGTAGCAGCCTTATCCAAAATTATTGACGAGCTCATGGCTCAAGGAGTAGTTGTAGAAACTGACTCCAATGTATGTAATTCTCCGATCATTCCAGTCATGAAACGTACTGATCCAAATGCACCCCCAGTATATCGATTAGTGATCGACCTACGAGAACTTAACAAATGTATTATTCCGCAGTACCCAGTTGTCCCAGATATCTCTTCCCTATTGACAGCCATTGATTCCGAAGCCACGTTCTTCACTGTCATAGACCTCAAGAACGCATTTTTTAGTGTTCCCATCCATCCAGACAGCCAGTTTCTTTTCGGATTCTGTTTAAATGGAAGGAGCTATATGTTCACACGCGCTCCTCAAGGTTTCACAGAAAGTCCTAGTATTTATAGTCAAGCACTTAAGAGACAACTAGACAACATTTACATGCCAACTGACACTGCCCTGCTCCAGTATGTCGATGATCTACTGATCACAGCCCGTTCTGAACGTGACTGCGAGCGAGCGTCACTGACGGTTCTGTATTTCCTAGCCGAGATGGGGCACAAGGTGTCCCCTTCGAAGCTTCAATTCTGTGTCCAGCAAGTGGTCTACTTAGGACACTTACTGTCCAAGAGGGGTAGGCAGTTGACACCAGACCGTATCCAGTTAATAGCGAGTCTTCCTCAGCCCAGAACCCAGAAAGAGGTACGTGCCTTTATCGGCCTTACTTCTTATTGCAGACAATGGATTCCTCAGTATGCATTTCTAGCCAAGCCACTGATACAGTTAACGACACGGGAGGCAGCCGCATCGACTGTCCTCCCTTGGACATCTGAACATACACTTAGTTTCAACGAGTTAAAGAAAGCTTTATGTCAAGCTCCAGTTCTAGCTACACCGAACTACAGTAAGCCTTTTACACTTTTCGTTACTGAACGCGAAGGTACAGCATTATCTGTTCTCACACAAGATCAAGCAGGACAATACAAGCCCTGTGCTTATTTTTCGAGCACACTAGATCCAGTCGCCCAGGCTTTGCCTGTGTGCCTCAAGTCAGTTGCAGCCACAGCACTAGCTATCAGACAAAGTGATTCCATAGTTTTAGGACATACCTTGACAGTACAAGTTCCACACTCCGTGGAAGTTCTTTTAAACCGAACACAAACACAGCACTTGACAATTGCACGTTTAACAGGTTATGAATTGACACTGTTTCAGCCACACATAGATATTAGACGCTGCAACGTCCTGAATCCTGCTACACTGTTACCATCAGTTAATTCAAATCCAGCCACACATGATTGCGTGGAAGTAGTTAACATTACGACAAAGCCAAGACAAGACCTGACAGACATTCCGTTACCAGATCCTGACCTGACACTTTATGTGGATGGTTCATGTATGAGAACTAGTACAGGAGAACTAGTCGCCGCGTATGCAGTGACTACTGATACTGAAGTTATTAAGACACACCGTATTGATACCCTGTCCGCTCAAGCAGCAGAGCTAGTTGCTCTGACACAAGCCTGCATACACGCCAAGAACCTGAAAGTTAATGTTTACACAGATTCACGTTACGCATTTGGAGTTGTACACGACTTCGGAGTGCTCTGGCAGGAGAGAGGTTTCATGACTTCTCATGGAACCAAGATTCAGCATGGTTTCCTTATTCAAGCTCTGTTAGATGCCATACATTTACCGACATCCATTGCTATCATGAAATGCAAAGCACATACGAAAGTCACTGACATTATTTCTCAAGGTAATGATCTAGCAGATCGCACAGCCAAGCTTACAGCACAGACTCCAGACATTCAAGTTAACATGACACACACTCCAGATCTGACTACATGTATGACAGTTAAGGACCCTACTCAAGATGTCATAGATATCCAGTTACATGCTACTCCCGATGAAATCAAGAAATGGTCTGAACAAGGAGGGGTCCAGACAGATCAAGGATGGGTGACAAAGGGTAGGACCGCATGGTTTCTCCCCGACTCTATGGTTCAAGTCATCATTAATACCGCACATAGTCCAGCACATTTAGGAGAAAAAGCAATGTTAGATAGTATCCAGAACATTTGGTTCAACAAGCATTTACGAGCTGCAGCCAAGCAGAAAGTCCGTACCTGTATGATATGTTGTCAGTTTAATCCAGGTAAAAGTGTCCCGGTGGAACAAGGTGGTTTCCAGCCCCCTGACCACCCTTTTGAAGTCCTCCAGATGGATTATATTCAGATGGAGCGATGTCGAGGTTTCAAGTATGTCCTTGTAGTTGTATGCGCTTTGTCCAGATGGACAGAAGCATATCCAGTCCCAGATTACACAGCCGCGACCACTGCCAAGCAGTTGGTTCGTGAATTCTTCCCTCGATATGGACTCCCTAGAGTCGTATATTCTGATAACGGTCAGCCATTCTCATCTGAACTGATGAAGCACGTTTCCCTGTTGTTAGGGTACCAGTGGAAGTTCCATTGTGTACGCCATCCTGAAGCAGCCGGTCTAGTCGAGAGACATAATCAGACTCTGAAAATCCGTATTGCAAAAATATGTAAAGACAAGGGTGTGGACTGGCTAGTAGCTCTGCCAGTCGCTTTATTTTATATGCGCATGGTCGCACATTCCAGATCAGGTCTGTCCCCGTATGAGGTCGTTTTCGGCCGCCCCCCTAACATGTGGGGTACTCCTAGACCCCGAAGTATTACTGATGTTTCATGTAATATGCTGACAGATTACCTAGCTTCCTTGATGTCTGCCCTCAACTCATGTCGTTCACAGGTTGCCGCCGCATTTCCAGACAATACCGAGGTGGCACCGCATGAGATTGTTCCAGGTTCGATGGTGCTCGTCCGGAACTTCGACAGATCAAGTCCGCTGGAGCCTCGTTGGAAAGAGCCCCGACAGGTCCTCCTCACCACCCGTACAGCCGTAAAGTTGGAAGGACGCAAGGGCTGGGTGCACCTTTCTCATGTTAAACTTTTTAAAGGACTGAAACCCGTCTTTAAGAACATTTCCCAGGATTCGAAGGATTGCCAGAATATTGTTCCTAAGGACTGTCCCGCAAATGACATTGATACAACCCCTCCCTTGGTAGAGAAAACTCCGCAGCAGGAGTATAAGCAAAAGCTAAGGTCTAGTAAAATAAGTCAGTCAGTTTGATTGTATAAGTCCTCCCCTAGGTGAAACGGTTAGACTGTTTCTGACATGTATAAAATAGACCCCCATAGTGAGAGAGTTAGTCAAAACTCAAACCGATGTATCGTTTTTCTGAGTTTCATATTATTCATCAGCATAATGATTTCCTGCACTAGTTACGCATTTTTCCTGTGTTTCCCAGTTCCTCATGTAAATAAGCATTCTAATGTTACCGTAGAACACACGTTTAGTGATCTGCCTCCTCACGAATATTCATACCGCCTCGCTATGCGTAACAATACCTTCATCCGTATGTTGCATTATTCACACCAGACCAGCAATACCACTAATTGTTGGGTGTGTGGTCGACTCCCCCCTTTCCAGACGTCGAAGGGAGTTCTGCCACTTTTTCCTTATCCTTTTTCACATAATGGTTCGTGTGGAGCATGGTCCACGTTAACGTCATCCTTAACAGATATGTCTTTTCTTAACAGCACATGTTTCCCAGACAAGCAAGGTTTCCCCCACAGAACAGGTTTAGATCTAGAAAATGAAGTGTACAATTTAGGTAACTATTCTTCGAATTTCATGGTCCTGAATGTTCAGTCTGATACTACTCCAGACTCACCTGCTATTTCAGTATTACCAGTCAAAGGCGAATTATGTGTCCGAAATAATGGTTCTGTACACGTAGGATATAGTGATTGTATTACTATTGTCAAGTATAGTGACAGTGGGAAATCTATTTTTAAAGCTTCACGTCATTCTTATTTTGTTTGTGGTCAAACTGCATATGTTCGTCTGCCCCTCGATTGGGAGGGAACCTGTTACATTGCGTTCCTACTGCCACCTGTTTTTCTAGCCCCACCTGACTACCATAGGAATTCCTTCCTAGTACATACCAGACACAAGAGAAACCTCCCGATTGTCGATTATACTGAAACTGCTGCAGAACAATTCATTGATATTGATAAAGGTGTGTTCCCTTATTTAGGCACAGTTGTAAACAGTAAGCTAATCCGTAGGTTAATAAGAACCCTTGAAGCTGTAGTAGATGAGACTGCCTCCGCTCTAGGTAACTTAACCGAAGAGCAATCCTTTATGAGAATTGTTGTGCTCCAGAATCGTCTCGTCCTTGACGTCATACTGGCCGATAGGGGCGGGGCCTGTAGAGTCCTCGGATCTAGTTGCTGCATTTTCATTCCAAATAACGCGCCGTCTGTTTATTCAGCTATAACCAGACTTCATAAAATTGCCCATCTATTACACCAAGATCCAGGCACCTGGACATGGTCCGGTTGGTTCTGGAATATAATTTCTGCATGGGGATGGAAAGTCTTGTCCTTCCTAGGTATTGCAGCAGCGATCATATTCAGCTGCTGCCTCTGTATACAATGTGGCCCTGCGATTTGCGGCATGTGTGCTACCTCTTGTATTCCTAGTCCCAAGCCCCGTTCTAAATCCCGTTCCAAGACAATTCGAGATGAACAAATGGTACTGTATGAAATGATAGATGGTATCATGAATATTGATGTTTCCTGATGGAAACGTAGTGACAAGGAGGGAATGTGGAAAAGTAAATTTTGCCATGTTCTGTGTCTCTACGTATCATCCATCATATGTTATGTGTGCATGACCAATATGCGTATGTTATTCCCCATGTCCGATTCAAGACGCAATTACAGTTGTGTCCACCTCTGGTATGTCATTTCCAGTCCTCGTGAATACTACGAATATCAGGCCTATGTAAAGCTACGATGCCACGTTTCTCAGTGTGCACGTTATTTTATTATAAAGTCCCCGTTTCTAGGCCTCAGAAGGGCCTGGACATCAGATTCAGCTCCTGTCTCCTGAAGCCTCGCTGAGGAGCGATCCAGCCCCCACCTGTATCCTCGACCTTTCACTTACTTCCTGCCTCGCAGTGCCCGGTGCAGCTTGGCTCAGTCTCTGAGTCTGCCAAGACTATGTTATGATTCCCGCTATCAGTTCAGTCCTCCTTCTCTGCATTCCTAAGCTACTGAACTGCATCAATAGTTTCCGTCATTGTCTAGCCTTCACGTCTCCATGTTAAGAGAAATACTGTATTTAATGGTCATTTAATATTCTTCATCACGCACTACATGTAGAATAAATGCATGCTCCAGTCTTAGAGTCAGTTAGCTTTTCCCCTCATGACTTCTAGTTTATATCAACATGTTCCCTAAACATTAGATACCAGATAGGGTTTAGGTACATGTCGCTCCGACCCTCCAGACTTTAGTCTCTGCTCCTAGCACAGAGTTCATAGCCCCCAGCTTCTCCTCGTAACACGTCATTGCCAGTTTGCGCGCACCACCAGGTTAGAGGTCCCGGCTCCTTAGGTAGCCCCCTCCTATGTTTCCGCCCATTCATGACATATTCTGCTACGTTCGCATCACATGTCTGAGTTACGCCTTCTTTTTACTCTTATCTTTCGCGACTGCTACGCGTCACGCCTTCTGCTCCACCCACTGCTACGCCTACTGCAATGTAATGTTATGTGTTCGCGCTATGTATATATGCTCGTGTATTGTTATTAAAAGTCAGCGCGCTCATCCCAGACCCAGCCCCAGCAGCTGCTGGGCCCTGTCATCCTATTCCTATGCAGGTTGTCCTGTTCCTGTCCTTATGCTGTATTAAAACCTGCAAAACTCCTACTACCTCGAATCTTGACTCTTATTTATTGAGCTATCTGTTATGATATATGTCTAGTCAAAAATAGGGTATTATTTATTTATTTACCACAAAGGAACACCAACAGTAATCATCGACGTTTCAACCCAGTAAAGATGTGTGCTTAGATCAAACATCAACACGGGTCTTCATCAGGGCAAGTAAACAGAAAGTGCAGCCTTGTGAAAATGGCCTCTAAAATGGGCTTCCTGTTCCAATCATAAATGTAGTATCCACAGGGAGAATGTCCTTAAGATTAGTAGAACTAGGGGCCATAGGCACCAAGTAGGTCTTCAAATTGCTATTTAATTCAGTGTAGGAGAGCTTTTACGCCGATTCCCAAAATGGTATGGTGAATTTACCCATAGGATTCATTGGCGAGTACAGGGTTAACAGCTGACTCCTCAGTTAGGCTAACTCCTGAAAGGTGCATCCAAAGTCAAAATTAATGTATTAAATAACAGTTGTCACTCTGTTTCCTGTGCCCTTAACAGTCACACCGAGATCTTGAACCCAGACAGCTTTCTGTCCTCCTAGGGCAACCTGCTAATGACTCCCAGGAAAGGAGGCAATGGGGGCCAGCACTGGAGAGAGGGGTTACCTCCCCCTTGCAGGAAGTCAAAAGGGTGTTGGCCCAAAAGGTGAGCTTCAAAACTGAAACTTCCTCTGAAGAGCAAATGGAGAACACTTGGGAGAGGGGCAGCCCCATTGTTTAGGTTGACTAGCTGGCACCCGGGAAGGAGAGGGGAAACCAGTTATCAAACTGTTTTTTCAGGGGCGTGTAGCCCCCCTGGTAGCCCCACCTCTGGGTTGAGCTAAGGAGCTCAACCCAGAGTGAGCAGGACGGAGCATCTTGGGATAGTCAGATGCCACAACTCACGGGAACTAGTCATCAGTAGGGAGGGGCCTGGTATCGCGTTGGCTACCAACTGCATCCTAACCTGAGGGCATTTTCTGAGCAAAAATAGCCCACCCCTGGCTCCCAGAACTCAGATTTTGAGTGGACTGGAAGACAGACTGAAGGACTGCCCTGCTGCCCCGTGCGAACAGCAAGCAGAGGCTGTACGGGTGTGGACTGCACCTGCTGAACCTGGTGGCTAGCAAAGAAGAGGGACTGTGCCTGCTGTGTCTTGCTCATGGAGAAGTTCTCCTGAGCGGCCAGCCAAAGCCAAAGGACTCCAAGGGGTCAATCGGCTGACCTCCTGCTCACAGCACAGGACCACAACAGCTGAGAAGCCTGCTGGGGCCCAACGCCCCAGCAGGCTTCTGGGTTGGTACCCCAGAATGTTCTGCTCAATGCTAACCACCGCTGTGCAGCACCAGAGACCAGGACCCAATGCTCAAAGTCGCTGCAAAGTTCTCTGACCCTGCGAGAGTTATCAGAGTGCAATTTGGTCGCCCAGAGTTATTGCACGGAGGAGGATTTGGCGGTGCACACAGGATCTGAAACAACATCCCTATATCCACCGGGACCGCCCCAACGCTGCTCCAATCTAGGAAGGAGTTAAAGATGCCCCTGTTTGAAGAACACCCCATCACAGTGCATTAACCGTCCACAGCATCCTGTCCTCGCACTCGTTGACTCTATGCTCGCCTCTGACCATGTCCAGCGCTCCGCTGCCTTTTGGCTATGTTTCCCTTGAACCCTGTATTTATTAGCTCTTGTTACAGATTTGGACCCTATTGAGCAATGTTTTAATGTATCTTATAAACATAATGTTAAGCGATCAAAGTCGCAAAGAGAAACGGGGGCCCTGCTGGGCTCTGAGCACAGAAGGCGAGTCCTCAAAAGAATTCAGATTGTTAATGATATAGAAAACTTCACAGTGAGACCCCTTCTAATTAAAATAGAGTATGTCTTGAAACCCTATGTTTCAGTTCAGTGCAATTAAAGGAGACCAGAATGACAAAAATCCAATTAGCAGAGCCAGAGTAAAGCACTTTTAAAGGTTTAAGTAAAAATAGCACCAAGAAGCTGAAAGAGCTAACTGTGGGTATCTGGTCATGCTAGACCGGTAAAAACTCATCAGTTCAGGCCAACCGAAATGGAGCGCAGGTTGGATACAGGTATGAGGTTAATACTGCTGGAAAACTTATCTTCTCAAAGTCCTGTGCTCGGAGTTCAAAATGTAAGGATTTCACAGGAGGAGCTCAGCTGATGTCAGCCAAGGGTCGACCGGGGGCAGTGTTGGAATCAAGAGGAGGCAGCTGGATAGTAGTTCGAAGTTTATTATAAGGAGACAGCTTGAACAACCACCAAGACAGGTACACAAGCTTAACTGATCATAGGTAAAGAGAAATCATAACAATTCTAAATAGAACATAACAATTCTAAATGGAACATAGAAGATGGAATACTACACACCTTCCCCCCTAAAAAAAAAAAAACCAAAACAAACAACAACAAAAAAATCAATGAAAATAATCACGCAACTTAACAGGAGTATGTTTGGCTTGTACACTTTTCCTTTGAACAGTATTATTAGAAACATCAGGTAACAGAATGGGAGTATTAACATCAGGAGAAATTTCATCATTAGTAGCACAGGGTTGATCAAGAAAAATTTCATCATGCATAGAATGAGATTGATCACTGTCCAAATTACAATTTGGAGTAGGAGTTTCAACATTTTGACTCTCACAAGTAAACGTGTCAAACAACGGGGAATAAGATGCATCATTTTGTTCAACAGGAACATTGAGCTTGTGAGTAGGGTGATCATTGGAGAAAGGTAAAGTGGGACTCAACTTAGTATCTAAATGCAAATCGGGCTTTAAACCTTTACATAGCGAAATTCTTCTAAAGTTCCATATCTTACCATCTTCAACTCTCACAGCTTTGGAAAATATCTCAGTAACCCTACAGGGATCTGACCATTTGTTCCACTTGTTGTCTAAGGCCCTACCAAACTTGACACGTACAAAGTCACCCACCTTGATTATCTGGGAAGAAGCTTTAGAAGATAAAAAACTGTTTTTCATCTTCTCTTGATATATCAGAACTCTGTTCTTAACCTTGTCAGGATCTACAGAAGATTCACAAGGAAACTTAACCTTCAACCACCAGGGAAGAAGTTTGGATCCAGGTTTCCTACCTCTAAGCAATTCAAACGGAGAACATCCAGTAACAGAATTGGGGGAAGTGCGATAGGACAGTAAGGTAGAACGTAAAGCCTTCTTCCAATCCAAGTTGCTTTTAATGGCTAGCTGAATAGATTCTTTGATGACTCTATTGAAACGTTCCGTTTGACCATTGGCCTGGGGATTGTAATTAGACACCCTTTTGTGCACAATGCCACACCTCTGGAGAAAAGACAAGAACTCTTTGCTAATAAATTGCGGGCCATTGTCAGATACAATTTCAGCGGGAATACCTTCCCTACAAAAAACTTCATCTAAGAACTGAACAATTTGGGTGGAACCAATCTTGTCAACAATCTTCAACTCTGGCCACTTGGAAAAGTAGTCGATTAGAACTATACCAAACACATTTTGGTGAGAAGAAAGATTAAGAGGTCCAATTATGTCAATGCCCAACTTTTTCCAGGGACAAGGAACGAATTCAATAGGGGAAGTATTCACAGCCATAGGTTTGACAGTTTTGTCACTTTTAACACAAGGAGAGCATGAGCTAACCCATTTATCAACCATGCGGTCTATTGCAGGCCACCAGTAAAATTCCCGAATGCGTCTCTTAGTACTGGACATACCCAAGTGTCCCTCGTGAGCCATAGAGATAATTTTTTCTCTCAAAGAACAAGGAGGAATGATCTTGTCACACCGGATAATGAAACCTTGGTCAAACATGAGTTCATCTTTTACCTTAAAAAAGGAGAGAATGTCGCCAGACAAATTCCGTTCTTGAGGCCAACCATACTGTAAATACCTAGTTAATAAAGGCAAGCTGGGGTCATTCGCCATCGCTTCTTTCCATTCAGGTTCAGAAATACCACTAGAAGAACTTGAAACATCACAACCATTAACATCATCAATGTTAAAGACAACATCAGAGTCACAGTTCAAATTGCCAGAAAAAACAGAGTTGACCAAAGGCAGCCTGGACATGCAGTCAGCATGCACATTTAAACGGCCAGGAACATACTCGACGACACACTGGAATTCTTGTAATTTTGCAGCTAGGCGTGCTAGACGTGCAGTCAATGTTCTCCCACCACCAGCAGACATCATGTTAATTAATGGTTTATGGTCAGTTCTTAAACGGAATCGAGTTCCCCAAAGGAATTGTCTAAAGTGTTCAGAGGCCCAGGTGCATGCTAATAATTCCTTTTCTATAGTAGAGTAATTGTACTCAGCACCTCGCAAAGTTCTAGATGCATATGAAACCACATACTCTTCACCTCTGTCTTTCTGCATTAAGACAGCACCCAAACCAATGTTGCTTGCATCCACACATACTATGCACTCTTTACCAAGATCAAACGGCCTCAGGAAAGGAGCATTGATAATTTCCTGTTTCAGCAGATCAAACGCCTGTTGTTGATCATTGTTCCATGAAAATTTTACATCCTTTTTTAATAACGACCTAAGGGAATGTACTTTTGAAGCATAATCTTGAACAAACTTACTATAAAATTCAGTAAGACCCAAAAAGGAAACTAGCTGATCCTTATTCAAAGGCGCAGGAGCTTTAGATACACTTACAATGTGGTTGAGTTTAGGCTTGATACCCATAACAGAAATTTCATGACCAAGATATTCAACTTTACATTGTCTGAATTTACACTTGGATAGCTTCAATGTTAATCCATATTGTTGGACACTTTTCAAAACTTTTACAAGATTCCTGTCATGTTCCTCAAAATTTTTCCCATGTATTAAAATGTCGTCTTGGAAGGCAATTGCTCCCTCACAACCTTCTAGCACTGTCTTCATAAGACGTTGGAATACTGATGCCGCACTAGCCAGACCAAAAGGCATGCGGCAATACTGGAACATGCCCTCCGGTGTAATAAAAGTGGTCAGAAATTTAGAATCTTCATGCAAAATCACCTGATGGTACGCACTGGTTAAGTCTAGTGTGGAGAAAACACAGGCACCAGAAAGGGTAGAAATAAGTTCATGTATGTGGGGTAGGGGATGTCTATCAACCCAGATTTCTTTGTTTAGACTGCGGAGATCTACGCATAAACGGAGTTCGCCATTGCTCTTAAGGGACAAAACTACTGGGGAAACCCATGGCGATGACTCCACTGGTTCAATTATTTTCTTAGCCACAAGATCTGATAGGATTACCTTAAGTTTGTCACGATAAGCTAGGGGTACATTTCTGAGTCTATGTCGGACAGGAACGGCAGACTCTTTGAGAATGATGCGGTGCTTGAAGTTGGCAAACACTCCTAGATTGTCGTTAAAAATGGAGGAAAATCTTTTTTTAACTGGAGAATAAAATCATTTTCAGGTGGAACCACATATACAGGGGGCGAAGCATTAGGGTCAAGTTTAATTCCTAGATCATATTGATGGGGCCAACACAAAATAGACGCACCTTTGGTGGAGACATATACCTTGCCCCTAATAGTCCTATCTTTAAATTTAATGTCAGTCCACATGTAACCCTCAAGATCTATTTTCTTGCCAGTGTACCCCCCGGGATGTATGTCTGATGGTAAAAGTTTCTTAGAACTGCAAAATTTGTCAAAAACATTCTTGCCTATTATGGTGTACCAGGCACAAGAATCAATAAGCATCGATATTTCTTTGCCATTAATGGAGATCATATCACTGGGAAAACCTTTGCATTCAGTATCACCAACACATAGCATAGTATTAATTTCAAACGGTTGTTCGAGATCATCACCTTCTTCATAAGATAAAAAGTTAACTTTTTGTGGAGACTTACACATTTTGCTAAAATGTCCTGACTTTTTACATTTAATACAAATCTTGTTCAAAGCTGGGCAACCTCTATAATTTCCTACGTGATCATTAGCTCCATACCTATAGCATATTATTTGAGATTTTTTAGGAAACGATTTATTGTCTCTACTAAAACTATCTTTCCTAGGAGGAAAAAACGTAGGTTTTCTATAATTAGAAGGGTTCCTTACTAGAGAAACTTCAGGAATTATTACTTTAGTCTTTGCTTCATGACCTCTTATTTCATTTACGAACAGTTCAGATAGCTCAATACCCTTGGCAATGTTAAGTACCGCACTGAGAGAAGATTCAGTGCCCATCCACAAACGTTCTTGGATCTTTTTGCTCTTGGTACGCATCATAATTTGATCTCTTAAAACTTGATCAAAATTTATAGTTTCAAAAGAGCAAGAGCCAGCCAAAGTGCGTAAAGCAGCTACATAAGTTTCAATGGATTCGTCTTCCTTTTGTACCCTAGAATAAAATTTAAATCTTTCCATAACGGTGTTGATTTTTCTTCCGAATCTAGTACTTAGTTGCTTAATAACAACTTCAAAAACATTTAAATCACCACCACCTACATTTTCAACAGGGGGTAGACTTTCTAATTCTTTGAGTCCAGCACCACCTAAACAGTTTTTTAGCAAGGCAAGTTTCCTTTTAGGAGAACAACCATCTTCTTCTACTACGTCTACATATGCAAGGAAAGTTGGATACCAGAGATCCCATTCTACTTTTGGATCACCAGCTGAAGGTAAAAAATGTGCTGGAGAAATAATGTTGTTAGACATTTTAAAATGAAATGTAAATAAAGAAAGAATAAAAAAAAATTAATGAAAGTAGTCACCGTTGTCCAGAAGATCTCATTGTCCAAACTTGATAGATGTGGAGATGTAGAACATTTATATATTGTTCCTCTTGTATATTGTTGTAATAAGAAGAAATATTAATGTTAGCTCAAGAAAAGAATATATGGAGAAAGATCTTAAATAAAACGAAGAAAAATAACAACTCGGCTTAAAACAGACTTCCGAGTTGTAACTGGTAGCTATGGCAACAAAATGGCTGCTGGAACGCAACGTTTTCATGTAACGTTATGCGTGATGACAAGTTGCGCTGAGTTGGACATCATGCAGCGTAATGCGTGATGACGAGCTGTACTGAACACGAAGAGTCCATGCGCGCAATGGAGAACTCTCAACAGCGTGAGTCGGCAGCTCGAGCTGTAAGGTACAGTAAATTTCAAATGATGCCTTACGATATTGATGCCAAACACACAATAAAATAGAAATAAATGAGTTAGAGAGATGAAATTTCAAGCGGAATTTCGCACAGGGGTGAAATGCGCTGGAACGATACAGTTGCCAGGAAACAAAAAGAGAAAATCCTAAGTGCCACAAATAGTTGACAAAACAGCCGCAGGTGCAATCAAAAGCACATGAAGTGATATGAGCAGCCGCTGGTGCAATCATTCATTACACAAAACACAGTGAAAAAGTGCCTTCAACTGATCCTTAGAAGGAAAGGTGAACGCTGTCTCCAAACTTCGTTTTTCAAGTAAAAAAAAATAAAAATGAGTCCTTTTCTTGTTTCATGCCTTAAGTATCCCGATCGTCGCCAAATTATGTTGGAATCAAGAGGAGGCAGCTGGATAGTAGTTCGAAGTTTATTATAAGGAGACAGCTTGAACAACCACCAAGACAGGTACACAAGCTTAACTGATCATAGGTAAAGAGAAATCATAACAATTCTAAATGGAACATAGAAGATGGAATACTTGTTGAGTTCAGGAATGCACTCCAGCAGAGGCCAGCAGGGCTCAGCCAGCGTCAGTGTGGCAGGTCCAGTTGCAGATCCAAGCAGGGCCAGTTGCAGCAGGTCATACAGGCAGTTGCATGGATGCTTCTGGAGATTGTTGTGTCCCTGTAGCTCACAACATGAGGTCAGCCAGCTGACCCTTGGAGTCACTCTGGTAGTCCTGGGTTCAAGTAGATGGTCACCTCTCCTTCAAGCAGCAAGATAGGCCTCAAGCAGCAGGGCAGTCCTCAGAAGAACAAGGCAGGCCTCAAGCAGCAGGGCAGTCCTCTGAAGAACAAGGCAGGCCTCAAGCAGCAGGGCAGTCCTCTAAAGAACAAGGCAGGCCTCAAGCAGCAGGGCAGTCCTCAGAAGAACAAGGCAGGCCTGCAGCAGCAGGGCAGTCCTCAGAAGAACAAGGCAGGCCTGCAGCAGCAGGGCTGGGCTCTGGCGCAGTCTTCCGCAGGTCCAGGAGTGTACTGAAGAGTAGGTCTGAGAGTCCTAGTTCTATATCTTTTCCCAGCTTTGAAGTGGAAGAAACTTCTGGATTTCGTTTTTTTAAACCACAGAAGTGCAAAGAAATTCCTGTCTCCCTGCCCTGGAGCCAGGATGTCTGGACTCACATAAGGCTAGTGTGAAATTCTTTGTGTGCGTTGAGGCAGTGTCTTTGAAGTGCAAGTGGGGCTGTGCACAGCTCTGCCCTCCATCCTGTGAGGATGGCCCAACTGGCCAGTCCCCCTATTGTGTGGCTTTCTGCAAGGAATAAACAAAGGCGAATGACAGGTTGTCATGTGGCCCCAGAAGCAGGCTGCAGGCACCAAACTGTTAGGATAAAAAAACACCAACTTCTAAAAGCAGCTTTTTCAGAATTGTAGCTTAAATTCTGACCTTACCATTAAATAGGATTTCAAATTTCAGTTCCTTAGACATCAACCATGACATTTCTACCTGCTCCCAAGCAAAAGTTATCACTTGTTTAATGTCACAATGTTATCCTATGGGAGAGGAAGGCCTCATAGTAGTGAAAAACACATTTGCGAGTTTTTCACTACCAGGACATTTAAAGCTTAAAGATACATGGGCATGTTTTTAAATGCAATGCACCATGCCCTATGGTCTGTTTACGGCCTACCTTAGGGGTGCTTATATGTGCAAAAAATTTAAATTTTAGGCCTGTCAATTGTTTTTTTTTGCTATCTCACACAAAGTATGGGTAGCTAACAAAATAAGGGAAGGAAAACACGTAAACAAGTGAGGACAGTATTAGGCTACGAAGCACTGCTGGTTAAAGACGAGAACCCTCAATCACCCTAGGGTGACATGCTTCATCATAGGGTCCCCTCTTCACACTTGAACCGCAAGATAGCCAGTCTGGGCTACAAGTCCCCCGTAGGAAGGAGCGGGTAGGTTTTTTTTGTCATCCCTGTTAGAAATCAGATTTCTGGTTGGCTAGGGCTTGCGCCTGAGCCAGGCAGAACCCACCAGTCTAGTCAGGGCAAGGGAGTTACACACTGAAGATAACCCCTGCTCACCCCCTTGGTAGCTTGGCACGAGCAGTCAGGCTTATCCCAGAGACAATTTGTAAAGCATGTGCACAACACACACAGCAGCAGCATACTAGGCACACCACAAAAGGAACTCCACTCAAGGTTATATATAAAAATAGCCTTTGTATTATTATAAACACATTAGAATAGTAATCAAACAGTATACACTGTGGCAACTGGCACTAGGCAAGATTTACAGCGGATTATATACACATGACAGGGCCACGTGGGCCACTGTCAGAACCATCACAAAGTGAAAATAGTGGATGTAGAACCAATAATAAACGTAGAACACAACCAGTAATTACTGGCAAACACTGCACTCAGCATTATATCCTGCAACATAAATCATAGTATGCAATAAGCATCACATCCGGCGTAAAATACATTTTGCGCCAACCTCATAAGCCTAAACATATCAGACCATAACCTCCTAATCATAAATCACGTTAGGCCTAAATCAGGTAGAGAATAACCTCACAAGCATAAACCACAGTATGCAAATAACCTCACAAGCATAAACCACATTAGTTAAAAATCAGGGTGCATAAATCACATTTGCTGCGCACCATATAAATCACATTAGGGTCTGGTGCCCTATCAACCTAACACCCCCTGGCCAACTGGCCTTCTCGGAGGGCTCAAATGCCCTATGTCCATAATGTCAGGGATTGGGCTGCCATTGCAGCAACATCAGAAGTGCGCAATTGCACAGGCCTAAACGTGGCAGCTGTCACTAATTGCTGTACAGCTGTGAAGGTACTGGGGCACTGGCACTCACTGTGCCCTCCAAACAATGTACCCAATCGGTGCAGTTGCCCACTACGGCGGCGCAACTGAGGAATACACAAAGAGGCCCTGCTCTGGGGCTCTCTAAACAAAACTGCCTCATCGTTGCAGCTGCCCTCTATCAGGCGGGGCAGCTGTAAACCCAGCCAAAAGAAGAGGCACGTGCCCCCTGGGCCCCCTATACCCCCCACGGTAGCCCTAGCAACAATGTGGCCCACGTTGGAGCGGCCCGCTCTCTGGCAGGTCCACTCAGCACAACCCAAGCACCGGCAATGTGCCTCGAAATGCACCAACAACAGTCAGGCAGTGGCCCCACTCACCGGGTCTGCAGGCTCTTCTTCGGTCTGCTCCTGGGACTCGGTGGCGGCCGCAGCAACACGCGGGGCTCTCTCTCTCATGAGAGCCTCGCCTGGAATCTTGCAGCACTCTGCAGCTCCCACGTAAGCGTGGTGGGCTCCCACCTGCCTTCATCTCTTCTCTGGCGGTGTCTGCGGGGCTTCCCTCAGCTTCACGGGAACCTCACCTGGCATTTCTGGCCTTCCGCCTTCCGGCCGTAGCTCCGCCCAGAGTCAGGCAGCTTGCGTGGCTTCCTAGTCGCACTGCGGCGGCCGGTGGCACCTTCTCTCTTCACTCAGGTGAAATGCGGGGTGGGCACCCGCTCGTCCATAAGCAGCAATGCGGGGTGGGTACCCGCTCCAAAGGAAGCACTAATGTGGGGTGGGCACCGTTGGCTAAAATAAACATAAAGTGGGGTGGACACCCGCTTCACACGCATCACAGGGGAATCCCTACAATGGTGATTCCCTCTCAAACGACGAGCAACTCAGTGCTGCGCAGCCCAGTGCTGCAGATGCCACAAAATAAAGGCTCCTCTTATTTGGGGAAATACAGCAAAGCGCTCACGAGGCGCTAGTAGCAAGAGTCCTAGATTTAAAAAGAATGAGTCCAAGCAAAAGTTCTTCTAGGTCCATGGGGCATAGCTGGGCCCAGGGAGGCCAGCACACAGGGCCCTCCATCAGGGAGGTAAGCCCCCATGGCGGTTCCTCCTGGGCCCCAGCAGCAGCAAGCCCCAGCAAGTCAGGAACAGCACAAGCAACATCATGGGGTCAAAGCCCCTATACTTATAATATCTCTGTTCTTTGTCTGAAGTGCAGGGCTTGGGGGTAACCAGATGCAACTTGTTCAGGGGGGAATTGGAGCACTTTGTTTACCAAGCTCCTCTTCCCCTTTGTCAGGTGGAGGCAAGGTGATCAGACACACCACAGGGGGCAGAGCCAGCATTGTACAGGGTAGGCACAATCCTGTTCAGAGTCAGGGGATTACTCCTCCCACTACTCCCAATGCAGATGTCCCATTCAGCCGAGTGCTGACTCACCCTGCCCGTCCTGGAGCCACACACACCTCCCAGCCCCTGTCACTCAACAAGCCAGACATGCAATTCACATCAGGCGGGTCGACACATAGCACACAGAAAAGCCAACTTCTAAAAGTGGCATTTCTAAAATAGTTATAATAAATCTGCACACACCTTTGCGTAGCATTTATTATCACTATTCCAAACATACCAAACTTGACCACGCTGCTTCTCCCATATCAGGAATTGCCACTGAAACACTTATCTGGGTATCCCCAATGCATTCCTATGGGAGGGCAGCCCCACAGAAACCATAATGGCTGTTTTCACTACCAGGACATGTCACACACTTAAGGTACATGTCCTATCTTTTATGTACGATGCACCCTGCCCATAGGGATATCTAGGGCCTACCTTAGGGGTGACTGACATGTAGTAAAAGGGGGGGCGTCAGACATGGCACACACTTTAGGTGCCACGTCACAGCGGCAGTAAACTGCGCGCACAGACCCTTCAATGGCAAAGGCCTGAGATAGGTTTGCAAGGCTAATTTGGTGGATGGCGCAATCAGCGCTGCAAGCCCACCAGTAGCATTTAATTTACCGGCCCTGGGTATATGAGATACCACTTTACAAGGGACTGACAGGTAAATTAAATAGGCCAAACAGGTGTAGACCAATCGTACCATATGTAACACAGAGAGAGCACACACTTTACACTGGACAGCAGTGCTAAAGTGCCCAGAGGCCTAAAACCACTAACACCATGTCAGAGAAACGGCTAGGAGAAAGGCAAACAGTTTAGGGATGACCCTGCAAAAATGGCCAAGTCCAACAATCCCTATTTTAAAGTCTATAGGGGAGAGAGGGCAGAGTGCAAACAAAAGAATAATAGTGTAGAGTTAAAACTAACTCTTGGTGGGTAAGGCCACCTTTTATTCTGGTACCCCCAATGGATTGGATTAAAACTAAGTTTAATGAAATAGGGATATAGATATTCTCCTATTTCACATCTGGGTCAACATGTTTCTGCCTCAATTGACCATTAAGTTCATGGCATTCATCAGGACCAAGATTATGAGTCACTCTGCTTGTAGAAGAAAGTGAAAAAATAAAAATTATTCTTTCAGTAGTCTGGCAGCTATCCTGTGGTACTGACATCTAGTGGGGCCCACAGGGGGCTGAAAATACATAACACAAGAAAAATAAATATTTGTTTGCCTCCATTTATCACCTAATTAGTGTCCATCACCAACACTGCAATTCATGAGTAATGTGATGCTAAAATCAATTGTAATATCCTTTCCATTTATACCTAAACAATTCCTCCCACCTTCAAGAGTCCCTTTATGGCAGGTCGGAGCTGTAAGGGTATGTAAACATGCTGTCAGGATTTCCTCAACTGTATTTTAGTTCAATCTCTGGTGTCCTCTTACCTTCACACACACCGCGACCACAATCATACACATAATATCTCTAATTTTTCAAATGTAGAAGGGCTCTTAGTATGTATAGAGAATGCACTACTATGTGTATTTAAGTGATCCTCTAAATAATATTGTGCCTCAAGATTAGTTAGATATCTTGGAGGGCCGCTAAAAGTTGAATGTGACTTCTCGTCTCCTTCCAGGCAATTATCGACAAGGGAGAAGGATATTTAGTCTAACAACAGGAGCGGTATCCCCTTAATTTGAGTACTAAAGCGATATGTGTTCCATCCATATTGAAGACGGACACTCGAGTATAAGCGCGTGTAACTCAATGCGAAGGAAAGAAGACTGGTGAATACCAAGGAGTGTATATAACATCAGATCGTTCCCAGTATGACCCAACTCTAAAAAGTGTCTAGTCACTTTGGTGTTGTTTTTCTTACACCTCATTGAGCTGCGATGTTCAACACCCTACTCCTCACTTTTCGAGTGGTCAAGCCCTGGTTTATTGCGCCAAGTTGAATTGACAGTTTAAAACTGCACACAGGCTGCAGTGGCATGCCTGAGACATGTGATTTTTTCATAACACATTTTATTTGGTTTTATCATTATATCCCGGCCTCAACGGCCTATATACAAAAATAGAAAATCATAGGGTGAATTCCCATGAACAACAAAAGCACAAGAACTTGCACAGGCGATCCCAACCACCCTCACACCCAAACTATCACCAATAAAGCCTTTAGTTAAGTACATCATTGGACCCCATCTCATTTCCTCATGTCTCAGCACCTTCCAGCTGAGACTCAACAGCGTGAGCCGGGGCTAAAACTATACCTCTATAATCGTCCCAGTGCTGCCTTATAGTCTGGGGGTTTAGTGGGCAATCCCTATCCTGAAACACCATAACCACCAGCCCCCCATCCCTCTCTTCCAGGTCCCTGTTGATGGCGATGCATCAGCTTTCCACAATCTGGTAATATCTCTCTTCACCAGCGTGAAACCTAGAAACAGCAGGTGTTTTTATTCCAATGGACTCCTATTCCCTCTGTGCTATGAATCCGGATCAATGTAGGGTCCAGTGGGATCTCCCGGGAGAGGACCTCCCCAAGACAGGGTGTCCGACCCCCCCAAAGGCGTGTCAATGCCATGCAACTCCACACCGTGTGAAGGAAGGTGCCCACCTCTACCCCACACCGTAGACACAGGGAGGAGTTATTTACACCCACGCACCACAACCAGTGCCTTGTATGATATGCTCTGTGTACCAATTTTAATTGGCTCAGGCGAAGACAGGATGAAATCACCGCCCCTGCGGGGCATTCAGGGTCTCTGTCCAGTCATCTTCATCGATTGAGTCTAAATCCCCTGTCATGCCGGCCTAAGGGCGGGCAGTGTGAACTATTCGTGATCAACGACTGATGAATTTGTGTTATTCTATGAGTGTCCAAGTCGCCCATCAACAATTTGCCCTCTAATGGGTAAAACTCTGGTAAGTCTTGAAGGGACCGCGGGGACCAGACATAGGTGAATAGGCAGAGGACTCCTGACATTCAAATCGGACGCAGTTGAGCCTCTCTCCCCGAGCCCCGATCGAAGAAACAATACCCATGGCATTGAATTTTTTGCCTTCTTGAAGTGTCAGTAAGTACACCGACACTTACCTTTTTTACCCCACACCTTAGCGATTGTGTAGGTACCACACTGGTTCTATCACATGGCTTTAATTATTTCCGGCACTCACCAATCACCTTTTCGGTCCTGAAGAAAGCCCTATTTAACTACACACAGGGGCTGAAACATGTAGACCTTCATACATAGCCAACTGACAAGTAATTAATCCTTACTAGTTGCATCATACAGACTTTAATATATATCCTGAGCCGCCATTAATAAAGCTGAGGCAAGGATTCTCAGAGATATCTTTTAACTGTAGAACTTCACATCACACTAACGCACCGACACCCGCTCCGTTGTAATCAGGCGTCATAGCACAACCGGGGAGCATTCGGCCACCCGGTTGGGACCCCGAAGCATGACACCAACCAGGTTGGTGTGTGAGGGCTCTTTTAAACACCCAATGGGTCTCAACTCATGCCACAAGCAGTGACAACAAGTATCCACACACACATAGTGGGCTCGTACACATTATTTAAGTAAGTCTTGAGGGCTCGCAAACCGGGGGATATGGCATGGCGTGGCTGCTGGTATCTGTAGAACTGGCTACGGTGTAACTGATTATCACTCTGGAGCTCCTGAAATGATTTTACCACGGTGCCTTACATGACCTCTCCTAACGTGGATATCCTTATGTCATCCCACCTTCGGAACCCTCTCAATAAGGCCACCTGCCGAACAAAGCTGCTCACCCACAATGGGGTTACCCATGTCAGTCTTACCCACAGGCCCTGGGTACATGTTCTACCACTGTCGTATGGGCTTACAAGTAAATTAAATGTGCCAATTGGGTGTAAACCAATTTTTCCATGTTTAAGGGAGTGAGCACAAGCAATTAAGCATTGGTTGGCAGTGGTAAAGTGCACAAAGTCCTAAAAGGCAAGAAAAACAAATTCAGCTAGAGGGGAGAAGGCAAAAAGTTTGTGGATGACCCTGCAGAGAGGACCAAGTCCAACACTGCTCAAACAGCAATGGCATAGTAGTTCTAGAGGGTGTGAACATGGCCCTTGCTCTTGGTATCAGTCCATGTTGCGGGTAGGCCTGGGTGTAGTTTGCGGAGCCTTGCTACGCAGAACTCCGCGAAGTTACCAAAAACTCTGCGAAGTTCCACGAGTGGCGGAGTGGCGTGCGAACTGCAGTTTGTGCTGGTATTCCTGCTGCTCGGGTAGAAATTCTACCCGAGAGGCAACTCGCGCTCGCAAACTTACCGTTCGCGATCAGAAACTTCGCGACCTCGAGCAGGGAAAAAACTCCGCTGCACATCGCAAAGCTGAATTTTCTGTATTCCACGAGCTCCGTGGAGTGCAGAAAACTGAGCGAACTCCGCGAACGGAGCGAAGTTCACTGCCCAGGCCTAGTTGCAGGCTGCAATGATGCACACTCTTTGCCTGGTCTTGTTCATCCAGTGTCCACACAGTTCCTCCCTGGGGTGGGACCGCATCCCCTGTGCTTGTTTTTCCATCCAGTAGCCCCAAGGTGGGCTTCCTATGGTGTGCCTGTACACCTGGTCTCAAGCCTCTATTCTGAGACCTGGCCATGACTCCATGTCAATGAACTGCTATATGTACCGTTCCTAATCCTGGCTCTTTTGTGTTTTTGGCGCCCAGGTCTCAAGGACATGCTGCATATGATCGGGAGTCAGTGGAAGGAGCTGCAGCGGCAAATCAAGCGTCAGCACAGCTGGATCCTCCTCGCCCTGGACGCCATCAAAGCTGAGATCCTGGCGACTGATGTATCCGCGGAGGACGTGGCCGGTGAGAGGAGCCCTGAGGTAAGGTGACGCGCCATTCCTTTTCACTTCCGTTGGCTGTTTGAAGTCCTTGTCACTCAAACCTTCCCCTCCTACTCGCCTTAGGGCTTGCACTCCCCACCTGTGCTTTTCAAAAATGAAAATCAACAATGTCTTTCGATGAAACCATAAGAGAGCCAGCGCCGCCTCCCACACCTTCCAGAACATTCCATAAGACCATGAGAGCTAGCATCGCCTCCCAAACATTCCAGAACATTCGATGAAACCAAGATGGAGCCAGCGCCGCCTCCCACACCTTCCAGAACATTCGATGAAACCATGATAGAGCTAGCGCCGCCTCCCGCACCTTCCAGAACATTCAATGAAACCATGATAGAGCTAGCGCCACCCCCCACACCTTCCAGAACATTCGATGAAACCATGATCGAGCTAGCACCGCCCCCACACCTTCCAGAACATTCGATGAAACCATGATAGAGCCAGCGCCCCCTCCCACACCTTCCAGAACATTCAATGAAACCATGATAGAGCTAGCGGCGCCTCCCACACCTTCCAGAACATTCGATGAAACCATGATAGAGCCAGCGCCGCCTCCCACACCTTCCAGAACATTCGATGAAACCATAATAGAGCTAGCGCCCCCTCCCACACCTTCCAGAACATTCGATGAAACCACGATAGAGCTAGCGCCGCCCCCACACCTTCCAGAACATTCGATGAAACCATAATAGAGCTAGCGCCCCCTCCCACACCTTCCAGAACATTCAATGAAACCATGATAGAGCTAGCGTCGCCTCCCACACCTTCCAGAACATTCGATGAAACCACGATAGAGCTAGCGCCCCCTCCCACACCTTCCAGAACATTCAATGAAACCATGATAGAGCTAGCTCCGCCTCCCACACCTTCCAGAACATTCGATGAAACCATGATAGAGCTATCGCCCCCTCCCACACCTTCCAGAACATTCGATAAAACCACGTTAGAGCTAGCGCCACGCCCCACACCTTCCAGAACATTCGATGAAACCATGATAGAGCTATCGCCACCCCCACACTTTCAGAACATTCGATGAAACCATGATAGAGCTAGCGCCGCCTCCCACACCTTCCAGAACATTCAATGAAACCATGATAGAGCTAGCTCCGCCTCCCACACCTTCCAGAACATTCGATGAAACCATGATAGAGGTATCGCCCCCTCCCACACCTTCCAGAACATTCGATAAAACCACGTTAGAGCTAGCGCCACGCCCCACACCTTCCAGAACATTCGATGAAACCATGATAGAGCTAGCTCCACCCCCACACCTTCCAGAACATTCGATGAAACCACGATAGAGCTAGCGCCGCCTCCCACACCTTCCAGAACATTCGATGAAACCATGATAGAGCTAGCTCCACCCCCACACCTTCCAGAACATTCGATGAAACCATGATAGAGCTAGCGCCCCCTCCCACACCTTCCAGAACATTCGATGAAACCATGATAGAGCTAGCGCCGCCTCCCACACCTTCCAGAACATTCGATGAAACCATGATAGAGCTAGCGCCCCCTCCCACACCTTCCAGAACATTCGATGAAACCACGATAGAGCTAGCTCCACCCCCACACCTTCCAGAACATTCGATGAAACCATGATAGAGCTAGCGCCGCCTCCCACACCTTCCAGAACATTCGATGAAACCATGATAGAGCTAGCGCCGCCTCCCACACCTTCCAGAACATTCGATGAAACCACGATAGAGCTAGCGCCCCCTCCCACACCTTCCAGAACATTCGATGAAACCATGATAGAGCTAGCTCCACCCCCCACACCTTCCAGAACATTCTATGAAACCAAGATAGAGCTAGCACCGCCCCCACACCTTCCAGAACATTCGATTAAACCATAATAGAGCTAGCTCCACCCCCACACCTTCCAGAACATTCCCATGTGTACTCATGAGGTGCAGGAGGTGGTGGACCCATGTGAAGCTGAGGTGGCCCCATGGTCCCATGTGTACTCATGGTGCATGCTTTGGACAGTTGAGGGGTTGCCATTGAGCCTTATGTACCCATTGGCTGTGGGTGGCGCCCGCCTTAGACCCCCATGTACCCATGGAGTGCGGAATGAGCGCGGGAGCCTGTGCCACAGCCCCATGTGCAGACAAAGGGTGTGGGGTGAGGGGGTGACGCTGTGCCATATCTCTGCAATACCAGTGGGGACCCAGATGGGGCGTGATGTCATACCATAGCCCCTTATATACGCGCGGGGTGCAGGATCGATGGTGTCACCATGGCATAGACTCTTATGTTCAGGTGGTGCCCCAGAGCCCCGGCGACCCGAGGGCTGCAGGATGGGCAGCCAAAGCCGTCACCTTGCACTTCAATACTCTGGGAGGAGGTGAATCAACACGTCCCTGCTCCGTACCCCTGGGGCACCAGCGAGCGCACTGAGCCATCCGAGGACACACTGGAGATAAAACCGATATTTATGGATTATTACAAAGATGAATATTCGGGAGCTGCGCACTTGTTTTGCTGGCACAATAAATCACTCTAATCAACGCAGTCACTCAGCTCTGGCGTCCATTAACCGCTTGGTTACAGCAAATTAACAAAGAGAGAATGTGATTCATTATCTCATTGCACTTAATGAGTATCAGATGCATCGCCTAATTAGGGACCGGTCACCGCAGCAGGAGGAAGGTCGCCCGCGCTGCTACAAATCCGCCCCCCCCTCAAGCTCTGCGCCATCCCGAAAGGAACATACCACCCAATGCCACCATTTTAAAATATGGAGCGTCACATAAAGTCGTCTCCAGTGCAACATCTCCTGAGGGCAACCATTTTAGATATGGGGCGCCACATAGTGGCTTCTGCAGAGGAATATCCCTCAAGGGGCGCCATTTTAGAATATGGAGCGCCACATACTGTTGTCTACAGGGGAACGTCTCTTGAGGGCAGCCATTTTAGAATATGGAGCGCCACATACTGTTGTCTCCAGGGGAAGGTCTCTTGAGGGCAGCCATTTTAGATATGGAGTGCCACATAATGGTTTCTGCAGAGGAATATCCCGCAAGGGGCGCCATTTTAGAATATGGAGCACCACATACTGGTGTCTCTAGGGGAAGATCTCTCGAGGGCGGCCATTTTAAAATATAGAGCACCATGTCATGGTGTTGCTGCAGGAACATTCCAGAGGGCGGCCATTTTAAAATGTAGAGCCCCGCGCCATGGTGACGCCACGGGAACATTCCAGAGGGCGGCCATTTTAAAATATAGAGCACTACGCCATGGTGTCACTGCAGGAACATTCCAGAGGGCGGACATTTTACATGTGGATTTCCACACTATGGTTTCTCGAAACGAACATCCCCCAAAGGCCGCCATTTTAAAACATGGAATGGCACATAATGGTGTCTCCAGGGGACATCCCCCAAGGGCAGCCATTTTAAAATATGGAGTGCCCCATAATAATTTCTCCAAAGGGCATCCCCAAGGGTCCTCATTGTAAAATATGAAACTCCACTTATTGGTGTCTTCAAAGGAACATCCTCAAAGGGCAACCATTTTTAAAAAATATATAGAGCGTCGCACAATGGTGGCGCCAAAAGAACATTTCCTGAGGTCTGCCATTGTAAAATATGTTTCGCCACACAATGGTGTTTCTGAAGGAACATCCGCCTGAGGGCTGCAATTTAATAACAAGATGCTAGCTGCCACTAGATTTCAGGTACCGGACACAGACCCCACTACACCGGCATATATTCAAAGTTGTAACACCTACTCCTCCTCAAATAACGTGGTGTGATCCCTGGTGACACTTTAAACCCTGAAGTGCTGGCTGTTCCAACAGTGAGCATCATACTGCGGGCTTACAGTCCCACTTAGCATCATAAACAAGGTGAAGTCTGCCTCCACACTGGATGTGCAGAGTTCTGTCCCCCCACAACTTCAAACAACCACTTACACCCCCCACTAGGATTCAGGTAAGATGAAGATGGCCCTCAGGGGGTCTTACCCCCCACTAAAACTCGAACCACAGGTCTCACAACACAAAAGTCTTGGAAAAGTGTGAGTTTTAGGTACCTCTAAACCTCAAATAAAAATCTCCTGGCCCCCACGGAACTTCAAATAATGTTCCATTTGACCATAGAAATGGTGGGTTCCATCTCCCTATAAACCGGAAATAACCGATATATAGCCCCCAGTAGAACTCAGCTAGGAGCCTTATTGGCGCCACTAAACCTGGATTAATGGGTGACGCCCCCACTACTAAACCTGAGAAATCAAGTTTATATCACCCATCACATACCATAAAACAATGATATGATTTTTCCTGCAGTCTTCGGAAAGATCTGTGGAAAACTTTCCAAAGTTTCTCTTGTGGGCGAGTATGACACGGAGATTCTTCACACTTACAAGAGTTTGTAGCAAGATATAAGCCACAGAAAGCCAGAGGGGCCTTGTTCCGAGCAGTGAGGAGTCCACAGGGGGAGCAAACCCGGAGCAACTTGGCATGTGGGAAACAGGTCGGAATGGGAGTGGATTTAGGGTGCAGAAGCCCACGAGTCTACAGGCTATCCCTCACTTTCACCTCGGGCTCAGAACTGAGGGCTAATATTGCCCTGGGGGGAGCTGCCAGGTCAGTCGTGGGTGTCTGTGGGGCTCTTTTACTGCACGGTGTCCCACACTACTCAGAACGAGGCCTTTGTGTTTTTTTGCACCAAAGCACCGTATTTTAAATGGCGGCCCCTGTGGAATTGTCCCCTGGAGGCACCATTACATGGCGTTCCATATTTTAAAATGGCGGCCCTTGGAGTGTGTTCCTTTGCAGACCCCAGCCCTCGTGGGATGTCCCCTGGAGACCCAGGCGCTCTGCATGGATAGCTCTGTTGATGAGTAAAAACGCGCTGATTTGTAACCGCTTGACTGGGTTCAAACAGGTAACCTCGAAAGTAAAGTGACCACCCCACAAACTTGATGAGATGAGAGAACTTTGCACAGCAACACTTCTATCACCCTCCAGGCCTCATTCACCATGGTGCTATCGCCCACTGGGGTGATGACCCCTCTAAGTCTCAAGTAAGAAGACTGTAGCAGCTGGTCAATGTGGAAATGAAGGGCTTTATCCCCTTCAAACTGCACTTTATCCCCTTCAAACTGCACTTTATCCCCTTCAAACTGAACTTCATCCCCTTCAAACTGAACTTTATCACCTTCAAACTGCACTTTATCCCCTTCAAACTGCACTTCATCCCCTTCAAACTGCACTTTATCCCCTTCAAACTGCACTTTATCCCCTTCAAACTGCACTTTATCCCCTTCAAACTGAACTTCATCCCCTTCAAACTGAACTTTATCACCTTCAAACTGCACTTTATCCCCTTCAAACTGCACTTCATCCCCTTCAAACTGCACTTTATCCCCTTCAAACTGCACTTTATCACCTTCAAACTGCAATTATCAGCAATATAGCCCCTGGTACACCTGTGCATGACCCATTAAAAGTGTTTGAGTAAAGGCTTCAACAGATGCGTTTTGTTGAAACATGAAAATGATGCATCCGTTGGGGAATTATAGGGCAGGTGCATTAAACCCACCTGCCCTATATGTGTGTGTGTGTGGGGGGGGGGGGTGAAATGAGGGACAAGCCTTGTGAAGAGACAGAGCTGTCCTGAAAGGCGGGACCTGGGCAGGTTTGGGGGTTCGCCCTGCAGGGAGCCGCACTGCTTTGTCTGCCAGAACCCCTCGACAGGCCCCGCCCACGGTACTTCCGGTCTGTCCACACCCCTCTTCAGGCTGCAATCAGGGCGCTTTTTTGGGAGGAGGGACTGTGATGGGTTCAATTCACAGAGCTGTTGCTGTGAGTGGCGCTTAAACTTGAACTCGTCTTGAGCTGCTCTGGGTTGACTCGTGACACCCAGGAGTGAGTCACGCCTGCTCATGGAGAAAGCGTGACGCTGCCCCTGTATGCGTGGGGAGTTTACCTGCAGCAGCCGTCAGAGGATGGAATGACCAGTGGTGTGACGAAACTTGAGGGGACCCCCTTGCAAAGTACATGGAGGGGGGGGCGGGGGCACGCTCCGGACCCAGTCAGGAGCTCTCCGGCCAGGGGCCTGCACCTGTGCACGGTGAATGGACAAAGAGCAGCTCTGTGTCAGTCATGACTCATGCATGTGGGAGCTTGTACAGATGTGCACCAGACCTCCCCATGGACTTCAGGTGGCGGCTCGTGGTGTGGGCGCACGGCCTCCCAGCTGCGGAAGCCGATAAGCCGCTCGCGTCAGAATCCAATGTTCCGGTAGGTGGGTGAGGGGGGTGGGTCCTGGTGGCGTTTGATGTCAGCAGCGTAAGTGGATTTCTGCCTTTTGAAGTCAGCTCTCCAAGCCTTGACATTACTTTAAAGCGGGGCACGGCGTGAAATCGCCCGCGGAGCTTCGGTGGCGGGCTTGGACCACCACTAGGAGGCTTTTAAAAATAAACTCATTTTGCAGAGTGAAATTTATACCAAATTATTGTCGTGAGGCTTAGTTTGGGATGTTTTGTGTCACGGCATCAATATTTTTGGACAGCGTGACGGTGAAGTTGCGCGGTTTGTCCGTCCCTGCGCCTGTTGAGAATTAATCATTTCATTCCTGGAAGTGAAGCCTCCTCCGTTCGTTTCACCTCATTTTATTCGCTCTGACTTCACATCTTCATCTTTCGCTGCAGCGGGGGCTTGGAAATGAGGCTCCGCCTCCTTTTGGCGCGTGTTTCGGAAACGTCGCTGATCGGCTTCTGTTAGAGAATACCAAGTATAAAAATATAGAAATATCGGCATGCAAATGTTTCCTGGGCAAAATTTTGACAACCAGCATGTGGTAATTCGATTTAAAGTTCTGCACTCAACATCTACATCCCTTGACGATCTACTTAATCAAATTACAAGTGTGTGAGGAGTGAAATAAAGTAAATGTATACTTGGCTATATAGACTTACCGTCACAATACTTTGGTTACTGTGTTTTTCATAGCTGTGTTTTTTTTAATTGCTGTTCTGCTGTCACGCCAGTGAGTGTGGTTTTGTCTCTTTCCACACCTGCGCCTGGCATGGACGGTCTGTCAATGTGTGCTTTGCTGGGAGTGTGAAAAATGATATATGTGCACTTTGGTGCATTCTCCACCTCCTGCAGAAAGAGCAGAGATTGGTGAATTTCAGTGGTTGTGTTTGTTTAAAATGCTGTATTTTCACTGACATTTGCACCTGACTTCTTTAACACTATAGACCCACCCACGTGACCAGTGGTCAGGGTGCGCTGCTCCTGTGTGCTCACCAGGTGTTCATTGCACGAACAGTACATCAGCAGCACGGCGGATCGGTAGCACTGGTGGGGGGAGAAACACGGGCGCCTCTGAGTGCTTGAGGGGCACAGTGCGCCTTAAAGACAATATGGAGGCGCTCCATAAAGAGAAAATAATAAAGATATTTATAAAGCGCTATGGCTGCGCCATCTTGGCGTGTCCCCGCGCTGCGAGAGCAATACTAGCCAGACACTGTGACTGACCCACATCAGAGACCAGCACCCAACTCACCTTTGGAACAGGTGAGTTTTTAACATACACTTGAACTTAGTTTCCGATTGTTGGAGGCAAAGACTGAGCGGGAGTTTATTCCAGCTTGTGGCGGCCATCACTCTAAAAGAGCGACCTCCCATTTTAGCCCTCTTAAAACGTTGGGTCATCAACGTGCCCATTCGTCACGACCGCAGCGCTCTCCTCGGCTAATACCTAGTGATCAAACCAGTACGGAATGGGGGAGCCTTCTGCCATAGGATACGGTGACATATCAGGAGGGCCTTAAACAGTGGAGAGTCGCCAATGCGACTCTCGATGTCGCTCTCCTAGGTAGTCTAAGCACTAGACGTGCCGCTGCGTTTTGTAATACCTGAAGCCGCCCTATACTTTTGCTGGAAGCTCCCAAGAAGAGGACATTCCCGTAATCAAGCCGGGATGTGACCAGGGCTTGGGTCATCGTGCGTCTAGCCTCCAAGGGGAGTAGGTCCAAGGTTTTATTCAGGATCTTAAGCACCCCAAAACACTTCCCCACCAACCGCCCAATATGTGCCTCATAGGAAAGTGTGGGATCTACCCAAATCCCTAGGTTTTTAGCTTCCATACACGGGGAAGGTACTGTACCCAGACAGCTTGGCCACCAGTCGCACGTCCATTTGAGTTGATCACCACCGACCACCAGCACCTCCGTCTTTGAGCCGTTGAGCTTTAGGCAGTGGTTATCCATCCACACTGCTAAGGCCTGCATACATACAAAGAAGACAACACTTTGTCTGTGTGGTTCACCGCCACCGCCAGGCTGACACCAGGGGCGTAACAAACACCCCCGCAGCCCCCGCGGTGCGGGGGGGCCCCAGTCTTTAGTGGGTGAAGGGGGTCCCTCAGCTAATCTGCAGCAGAGAGCTGTATGTGTCTTGCTCTGACCTCTGAAGCAGGTGCAGGGTGCAGCCTGCTCCTCGCTCCTGCAATGACCCAGGGACTGAAGAGAAACAATGTATCAAGCTACATTGTTTCTCTTCATTCAGAGCTGGTCCGGAAGGAGGATGGGGGTGGGGGCCCCAGAGAGAGCTTTCATCGCAGGGCACACCCTCTGAGCAGGGAGGTTATTATCTAAGAGGATTTAGACACGAAGTGGGGCTACCTGGTGCCTCTTCCGGGCTAGTTGTGTGTAAAGTGAACCTTTGCTGCTTGGTACACTACAGCTGTGGTTCCAAAAATCCACAAACTCCTTCTCAGGGGTCTTACCAATAAGTAATCCACTCAAATGCAGCAAAGAAATCAACAGAGAATCTGAAATATCAAAAGACATCTTTATTAAATTTAATAAGTGAGGCTACGTCACCCAACTGCCTTAGCAATTGAACGAGGTAGTCTAAAGAATACAGAACACAGAGGTCTTTTATATGCTTAGAATTTACAAACTCAGCATACAAGAAAGGGGCAGTCCTAGCTTCTGCAAGCATACAAAATACCTAATATGGACATACAAGATCTGCAAAATATTAGCCAATAGAAATACATCATGTAACCAGAATGTCCCCCTTACGTCGTGTTTCTGCCCAACCCATAAGTTAATCAACTTCAGCACTTATAGGTCAATCAGTAATGGCAGAACGTGTCTGTATGCAGTTATGCCAGCTAGTGTCTGAGATTGCTTTCAAAGCAAGGACAGAGGGGGGTTTTCTACACGTTGCAGTCCAAAGGGCAGAAATACTTCATGAATAGAGCAGTCTGTGTAAAGGCAACACAAATTGATGACAAATGTAAGATGGAGTCAAAATTAAAGAGCCTCAGACCTCCCTTTTGCCATTACACAGGCAAATACTAATTCCTTGCTTAGGCGAGAATTCTACTCATTTCATAAAAACAGATATATGTAAGCTATCAGCAGGAATACAAAAAGAACAAAACATTCAACATTTAGATAGCAGAAGAAAGTAATGACCACTATTACAAACAGGATTATCATTTTTCACCACCCTAAGCAGAAAGCAAATCCTAAAATTATGTACTAACATTTTTTTTATGGCTCCTATGCATTTCAGTAATCCATCACATGTTCAGGTGAAACAGTGGTGATCCTCATCAACGCTCTGAGGTGAAAAAGGGGATATTCTTCCACAGAAAATGAACTTTATTCTGCTTTCACTAAACAGAATAGTACTTTAAAATAATGCCAGCAAAACAAGAATCAGTCTCCAAACTCCAATTCTATACAAGCTCACAGAAAATACCAAGAGTCCGTCAAAGCCTCTTCTGGCAGGCTTCTATTGTCCATCAAATCCTGTTTCTGTTGTTTTCTTCCGCATGGGCCTCTTCATTCAGGCTTTTCATGAAAATGATGTTACTCAGTATCTGTTGGAGTGCCCTCCTGGCAAACACTCACAGCTCACTTGAAAGTCTCAATGTCTCGATGTAGTGCACCAATATTTCCTGTGCTGCAGGCACTACAGGTAGTGTGCTCTTCATTGATCAAGAGCACAGATCATCTCATGCAGACCCAAGTACTATTAATCGGGGAAGAGCAACAGACTGTTACTCTCAGCAACACTTTCAGGCTCCAACACTCTCTATTCAGTGTCAGGGGATACTCGGGCTGCTCTTTCATGGGCACCATAATGTAGTGCCTTTTGCCAATCTCAAATCCTCCGGTGCACTGCACTTCCATTGGAGCAAAGGAAAAGGGGTGTGTGGCCAAAAACTCAGGCCAAGGGGCTCAAGGGACTGCACACTGTCAGAGGTTAACCAGCACATAACAGGTGCTCTTTTGCACTACAATTCTGTGGCAAAACCAGCTCCTCCTTCTTTTCTGATGTTCAACGCCTTCTGATGAAGCAAGTACAATAGTTGGAGATATCACTGATGGCACGCTGGCGATCGCTGTCTGGGTGCTGGGGCCAAGGTATGTAGCCCTCATCTGTAGCTGACACTGATGAGAATTACCGTTCTGCAGGGTATCATTCTTCCTTTGACTCTGGAAGATCCTGCAGAACCTAGTGACGTAGGAAATGTGACACAGTTGTTTCCTTCAATTAAGTACAAAAACAGTTCATTGTATAACAAGGGACTGCAAGCAAGTGGCCTGCAATCTTCAAAGGAGTGGCCATAGTCATGGGACACTTCTGGTCTAGAACACCCTGTCATTCTCAAAGGCAATACAAAAACAAAAGCAATAAGCAAAACAGTGCCTCTGATTTCTTCAATTGGAGTGGCATTGTCTAATGGGGCAAACACATTTTTTCTCTCAATAATTACATATTGGTGTTCCTAAATTCCTTATCTAGAACATTTCAAAAGAGAAATTACATCATACAGATTATCAGGGACATGTAGATACCTCCCTTTAATAATTGTGCATCAGGTTGACTATGCAATACAAAAGCTAATGATCAAATTGTGGAAACAAAAGACAAGAACTAGAGAGTCCTGGTATTTCCATTATTTAAAATACATCTGGTCCATGAAAAATTAAAGCAGCAGAAAAAAGGACCTAAAAAATCTAATTAGAATAGGCATTGAATTAGTCATATTAAAAAAAAAACGTAAGGTGTCTCCTATTGAGGTGGAAAACTTATCTTACTATAGTAGTGAGTCAGTTAACCAATCCATCACACCCTAACAGTCAGACTAGAAAGCATCAGAGTAGGCCTAAAGAAAAGTTTGAAAACCAAATTGGTCATACAAAAGGGAATTATACATAATATGGGGGTCCCTAGTATATCACTGCATTCTGGAAGTGTGAACCTGAACAATACACCAACTAGTGAAAGGAATTTGGAAAAGGGAAATGGGACTAGGTAAAAATGAAGCCTTGTTTCCTTTAAGGTACAAAGCCATACACTACTTAGGAAGCAGAACAAAACTGACTAATATAATATAGAAATTAGGTCACCATGTACAAGAGTCACAAATCTATAATTTATCCTTACATCCAATCAGGATACATAATTTTAGGGCTGCCTGTTCCTTTAAGGGAAGAGGACAGTATCCTGACTAGATGACACACTTTGATTCTGTATATCTCTTTTTTATTTTTCTTCGAATACCATTAAAGCCAAATTTGACATACACTGGTGAAGTGTTGTCTTGTTTTGCTCACAGCATGAAAAAAACATATCTGTGAAATTTAGTATCAGTGCAAAAAAAACAACAAAAAACACACATATGCCAAGCCATCAGATATACGCGCTGTATATCAAGCACAAAAAAAGCATAGACAAAACAATAGCATATGTAAATAAGCGGTGACACACAACACTATTGCATGCACTTTTATGCACTGTGAACCTGCAGCTCAAAACAGAATATTCAAGCCTGCTTAATTTGTCAGGCTTAAAATCCTCACCCTTCTTTTGACAGCAAATCACCAGGCAGTGGACATTTGGCTGTCAAACACCACTAACTGTGTCGCTTCTGACACACGGGACCAGCAGGAACAATGCATAAAAGGATAAAATACAAAAATATGTAGAACGCACGAACATTACTGCACGTAACACAAATTATCAACTGTAACAACCATCTTTTGAAAACATGCTAAACCTTTTTAACTATCCAAAAACTTTTTCCCAGACACTGCGTGTCCCTGTGCGCCAACACCCTTTGAGGCCCTGCTTTTCCAAGCAATAATTTCTCCATCTCTTTACACTTACTCCTATCTCCCACCTCACTCTAAGGCTGAAAAAGACAAAAAAAAAACCTTCCCAACTCTTTCTAACCTGCAATAACCAACCCTATTTAAAAACACATGATATATATATTACTCCTGTTAGGGGCTACAATTTATTTCTATACTTAGATTATTAAAACAGTTACTGTGACTAATTCGCAGAACATAACACAAATACCAGTTTTTAGAACAAATGCTTGTTTGCAATGGTACTCATTTCATCTACCTTATAATGATGAAGGTCTCAGTTAGGTCCAGCAAAAGGTAAAACCTTCCACCCTGATATTAAACTCAAACCTCTGCACCAGGCACATTGGCTCACTAACCTATTTAAAAGGAAACTCAAATGGGAACAACCTGCAAATTTGTATTATACCTAAATGTATGCATTTACTGAAGCCTAAAGCACTTTTAAAGCTATTGTAGATGGCAAAAATGCCCAAATTTTACCCAAATTCGACTTTAACATTTGGGGCACTTAAAAATAAATATCCTATAATAATGTTACATATTAATCATCCTCAGAATGTTCTTTACAAATTGCAGAGATTGAACATAAGACATATCTCCTGCAAATCCTGAGAAAAATTAGTTTTTCACGCCTGCGTCAAGTGAAATTCTATATGCTAATTTCCTCATTATGCAGTATACCATACCTTAAATTAAATTATAATGCTAGGAGGTCACAGTATAAGTATTAAGCTTCATGAATAGTAAAAAACAAATTTTGTAGCACTTATTTTTATAACCCTATCATTTTTGATACCATACATATTAAGGCTCTGTAATTCCTCGAATCTGACTTCATTTTTGCCATGTAGGCCTGCAAAGAACAAAGTGGCCTGACCTCCCCAGGTCATTTACACATTAACCAGTTTGAACTGTAAGAAACTAACTTTCGTCACCCGAAACTGACCTGCAAAACCAATTTCCCTGATTGATCTTTATCTGAGATTGCCAATCAATGTTCAAGACATCGTTAACTTTTTAGTTTCCCTGGACTTGCCTTATCTGGTTTCAGCATCTATTACGGTTTCCCTCTTTTTAACTGTTTCTTCACTACATGGGTTAATTATTACTTAGCAACTGAGCCAAGAATATACTTATGCTTAAAGAAAGGAAAACCCTTAATTGAAATGTCTTCCTATAATACAAAATAATGAACCTTTTTTTTGTAACCTTTTTAAAACACTATTCTGAAATGCAAAGTTTTCATCTGTGCAACTGAGGGGAAAATCCTGGCTGAATAAATATTCCTGTTTATTTAGCTTGTCTCTAAGAGTTTGTTACATGAGCAGCTGGCAGTCTTTTTCAAACTAAAACATATCAATGCGTGTTCTATATTATTTTGAGTTCAGCAGGAATTTACTTCAGCTGATCTGTTCGCCTGTTAATACCTAACACAATGTATCTAAGGAAAATACTGTAAGTTTATTTATTTTTTGCAAAACACCCAATTTCGTTTTTTTTTTTTTTATTCCTAGTGAATGTGAATTTACATTTTAGTTTTTAAACATTTAGACATCTTGCTTAATAGACTGAAAACATCAAGAAAAAACACCATCACACATTTGAGCTCATTTCAGACAAACAGAAAGTGTTGAAACATTCAGGACACACAATACAGCGCTTTTAGGCATTTTGTTTCATAAATTCGCGCCAACGCTATTCACAACAGTAGTTACAATAACGGCAAAACCCACATTTAAACACACATGGAACCCACAGGTCAATACATAGGACTGAAACAGGACAGCCCAGACTGTACTCAAAACCCAACCATTGTAGCTGTAACCATATTTACAAGAAACACTTCTCAATAGTGTTCAAAAAGACTGCATAAACAGCTCAACAGACCACTGTATGTGCAGGAAACCAAAAATACACTCAATACACTAGCTTTAGGTGGCAGAACACCAAAAATCGTTTTGCATGTAAAATTGCACAGAGCAAAGGATCCTTGTTTTGCATTATGTCATATTTTAATTCCCTGGGGATACAAAGTCACCAAGGAAGAAATATGTTTGTATATCTAAACCTATTTAGATATTCCCTTTAGGGGAAGCCGGCGAATCCAAACGTATACAAAGTTGGCCAACACAAATCTCCAAATTCGCTAAGATCAGGCATCTTATAGCTCACTAATCTAGCCTCCAATCTTCAAGGGGCTATCTCTATCGATACACTTGTAAATATACAAAACCCTTGGTTATTGAAAATTGCAATCTTCAAATAAACTAAGGACCAAACAAACTAAGAACCAATCAAAATCAAAGAACCAAAGAACAAAGGACTGGGAGCGACCCACTTATACCTCAACTAAAGCAGATGGAGAAAAAAAAAATCCCTTCATTACCTGCCTATACAAATTGCAATTCACATATACAAACCTATACAAACCTATCAAAGCTATACCAAACAAATAGTTGTCCAAATTCTAACTGCCAAGTTCTAACTGCACTAACAGTCTCTTTTCTTAAAAAAAGCACTTACGCCAAAAAGGTTCCTCAGTCAGGAGTGACATCTTTTGGAGAGTTTAAGTCAGAAAAATCAAAAATATACTGGGCCGCAAAGACCAAAAAATCCCCCAGAACCTCGGTGCACAGAGTACCTCTTTTAGTAGATTTCTGTCTTGCCTTCCCCAGTAGATTTCTGTCCTCTGAAAAGATTACTCCTCCAGATAGTCACTTCTCTGATGAAGCCCCAGGTTGGTCGCGCCATTTGTGGTTCCAAAAATCCACAAACTCCTTCTCAGGGGTCTTACCAATAAGTAATCCACTCAAATGCAGCAAAGAAATCAACAGAGAATCTGAAATATCAAAAGACATCTTTATTAAATTTAATAAGTGAGGCTACGTCACCCAACTGCCTTAGCAATTGAACGAGGCAGTCTAAAGAATACAGAACACAGAGGTCTTTTATATGCTTAGAATTTACAAACTCAGCATACAAGAAAGGGGCAGTCCTAGCTTCTGCAAGCATACAAAATACCTAATATGGACATACAAGATCTGCAAAATATTAGCCAATAGAAATACATCATGAAACCAGAATGTCCCCCTTACGTCGTGTTTCTGCCCAACCCATAAGTTAATCAACTTCAGCACTTATAGGTCAATCAGTAATGGCAGAACGTGTCTGTATGCAGTTAGGCCAGCTAGTGTCTGAGATTGCTTTCAAAGCAAGGACAGAGGGGGGTTTTCTACACGTTGCAGTCCAAAGGGCAGAAATACTTCATGAATAGAGCAGCCTGTGTAAAGGCAACGCAAATTGATGACAAATGTAAGATGGAGTCAAAATTAAAGAACCTCACAGCAGACCGGGCTGCCTGCTCTTGCTAAAGCAGCACGAAGCATGGAAGCCACGGCCAGGGACGAGAAACCCACCCCCCTACAGACTTCCAACTTCTGCCCCAAGCTGTTCTTTTGGTGAGTGACAGAAACACGCTCTGCCCTTATCCTCTCGGTCAGCAGTGGTGAACTGACACATGCGGCTGCCACGAGGTGCTTAGGTTTTGTGAGACCTGCCGAGCTCTTGTGAGGCTGGTGGATACCGGCAAAGGCCCCACCAGATAGTTTCATGTGCAGTGCAGTGAAAGGGCTCACGGGATGGGAGGGGGTTTCCGGGACCTTAAAATTATGTTTCTGTGGCTGATGTGTGTTAGAGCCCGTGGGTCTGTCTTCGGCGTTCCGGAGTCTAAGTAGAGGTGGGCAGTGGCACGCCAACAAATTAAGAGGGAAGAGTCTTCGGGGCAGATTTACAAGCCTCCTGCGCCACCAGTACGTCACTTTTCGTGACGTGCTGGTGGCGCAGGGGGCTCCTCCATATTTACAAGGACAGGAAAAGCCACCCTGCGTGGCTTTTCCTCTACTTGTAAATACGGCCCCTTCACTCGCAGCACTTTCGTTAAAGGGGCGTTTCATGGGTGTTGCTGTGGGTGTTCCCACGCAACACCCACGGAATAAGACACATTTACGATTTCTCGTAAATCTGGAGATGCGTCAGTATGCTACGCCACCCTAGAGGTGGCGTAGGGAGGCGCAACAAGGAGTGTTTTCATTTCTCCTCGTTTTTTCCTCTTTCAATGCGTGCTGCATTTTACAGCACATATTGAAAGAGGAAACAGCCTTTAGTGATTGTTTTCGTGCACGAGGTGCCCCTTCCTGCACAAAAACAATCTCCCTACGACGGAGGCATCCGTGCACCATGGTGCAAGGGTGCCTGCGCAAGGCAGCTATTTGTGCACCAGCGCAGGGGAGAGCACAGGAATGCGACATATTCTTGTAAATATGTTGCATTCCTGTGCTCTGAAAGTGCTGCACCTGGCGCAGCCAAATGGCTTGCAGTGCCACGCTGAGGCACTTTCTTGTAGATCTGCCCCCAAGGGTCTGTGTTGGCTCTTAGAGCGCTTGCACGAGCCGAGCCCTGGAAATGTTACCGTCATTCAAAATATAGTACATTCTCTTCAAAATTAAAATAGTACATTTCTTTGACATGCGACAGGTTTGACATTAATAAGTTACTTTATAGGTTTATATTGAGAGGTAATGAAGAAAGGGTCTGATGCAAAATATTTGCCTGAGAATACAGTGTGGGTAAGTGGGGAAGTTGAGACTCATCCCGGGCTTTCTGGTTTCACTTTGTACAAGTCAACCACTATAGGGATATCTGTCTTTCTTTTTAACACAACTGTTAGTGCTTTGTTTTAAACTTTGTGAGCTACGGTAGAGTGCAGGTGGCAGACAGAACCACGTGAAAACTTCGTTTGTTCGGGCTCGAGGTTTCACGAGAACCTGGAGCTGACCCGGAGCCCGGCTCGAGCTATTAGTGGCCCGCCTGCCTCTAGGTCTAAGTGCTTCAGTGTGTGACGCTCCAACACGGTGAGGAGTACGAAGTGCCTAAGTACAGTGCTTAATTTGAGCTGGTGCTTGCCGGGGCTCAGCACCGGCACTTTATTGGTTTCCGGTGCTCAGCACGGCACCTGATTGTCAACACCATACCTAGAACAGTCTACCACATGGTGACGCTGCTCATATAATTTAGAGATCAGCAGAACAGTGGTTGCTTAGGAATACAATATCCATTAAAGTTGCTAATACCTGCCTCCCCAGCCATTCCTTTAGCTTTGGGGACCTGGAATAATCTGAACTGTCGCATTTACATTCGAGAGAGATGGTTAGTAGTTGTTTTGGCGGCGATGACAAGGGCGATGGGTGGTGCCAGCTGCAGTGGCCTCCTGGGCAGAGCCCTGGCACTTAATATTTTACAAATTAAGCACTGCCTAAGTAACAACTGTGAAAAGAGCTCCTCGACTAGCAGCCTCTTGAGTCTTTTACCAGTTGTTTTGGAAAGAGCTCTGGTATTAATTGCTCTGCTTCTTCGTATGTGTTCATTTCTGTAGTGTTAAAGCGCACAGTAGCGGTCAGCGCAGCGTCTTGCATAGCTAAATGAATAATTCTATTGTATTCGTTCTTTTTTACCTCTCACTCATACCCGCTCAGCTTTGTGTAGATAACAGTGGTGTTGACGTATCGCATCGCCTCAGGTGTAATTCGTATGGCTAATGAATGACCTACCACACGCATGTATGTCCCGTTTTCGGAAAATCTGTCTACCCAGTTAAAGTTGCTTTCTACACCATATCCCCCCAGTTTAACCTTTTGAAACTTGCCTGCCACGGCACAAAAGGCGCGACTCATTTCCTGACGGTGTTCATTCAAACCAGGCCCATAGGAATGAATGGGGAGTTATTCCTTATTTGCGATTAGCAATTTGCTAATCGCAAATAAGGAAGCTGTAGGAATCGCAATTAAAATTGCGATTGTTACATGAATCCCGTTTTGAGAGTCTGTAATAGCGATTCCTTAATAATCGCTATTACAGACTCGCAAAAGGGGACTTTGATGAATCTAGTGGTCTGTATTTTTAGGTTGTACGGATATGATTTCAAAGAACGAGAGTGTGAGTTGTGAAATGAGATGCGACAATAGGCATTTATAGAGTAGCAGAAAATGTGTCAGGCAGACTTGAACCTTAACCCCTTGCATGCTGGTGACGAACCCCAGCCGTCACGCTCCGCGGTGGTCTTGTGCTGATGACGGCTGGGGTTCGTCACGGCCCCGCCCTGTTCGTTTGTTTACCGCACAGCGGCGGAAACGGGCCAGCAGTGAAGGGGTTAAGGGAAGACGAGGGTGGACAGTAAGGAGAGGTAAATAACTTTAACTGAAGGTCAGTTGTTGATGCAGGATTTTGGGAATATATTGGGAGGAGTCTTTTCGAGATAGTTTGCGATCTGACAATATAAACAGTAGAAGGAACCAGCCCTATGTGCATGTTTTTGTAGAGTATTGCCTTGTATTGTGTTATGGGATGCTGCGCCTCCGACGAGGCAGCACAATGCTGACAGGGCCAGGAGAATGTTTGCAGTTCCTGGAACAGGATCTGCCGGGACACATTGGAAGGTAAATAAGCATTTGCAATGCAATTGGTCCTGCATTTGTGAGAGTTAGAGCTAGAGTTAGAGCTATTGACGTTGTAAAGGACAATGTAGTTTACCTATGCGTTTTCTGTTTGTGATAGTGTGTCTTGGAGTGGGATTATCTGGAATGGTATTTTGTGTTGTGGAGTGGTATGTAGTGGAGTTGACTTATGTGGTGTGCTATTAAATATTGTAGCATGATGTGGAATTTTGTGGGGTAGTTTGGATGCATGTGGTGTGTTGTGTCATTGTGTTGTTGGTTTGAATTATGTAGTTTGTTGTTGGATTATGTGGCATGGAATGGAAATTTGTAGAGTTGAATTGTGATGTGGAAGTGTGCGGTGTTGAGTGAAAATTATGTTGAGTTGTATTATGAGGCATGGTGTGAAGTGTAGTTATGTGGATTGTTGCTACGTGGCATAGACTGGATTTGTGTGGAGTGTATTTATCCAGTATGAAGTAGAGCTTAATTATGTGGAGGTTAATTATGTGGTGCTAAGTGGTATTATGTGGCGTGTAATTATGTTGTGTGATGAATTGTGTGGGGATGAATTGTGGAATTGTGTGATGTGTGAAATTATGTGGTATGTTGTGGTGTATAATTGTGCGTCGTGGCATTATGCAGCATGTTGCTGAGTTGTATTTTGTGGAGGGTAATTATGTGTTTTGGAGTAGAGTGTAAATATGTTGTGTGGAGTGTAATTATGTGGTTTGGAGTGGTATTAAGTTGGGTGGAATGTTATTATGTGACGTGGTATTATGTGGCATGGAGTGAAGTGGAATTATGAGTTTTGTTGAGATGTTCAAATGTGCTGTGTGTGGTAGAATTAGGTGGCATGGATTTGGACAAGCTGTGCACGCTATGGCTTTTATATCATGGGGTATAAAGTTGACGATTGTCAATTTTTCTTTGTAAAAATAATATGGGCTGTTTCTTTACCTTCCGGTACATTTCTGAACAATTTGTTAAGCTAAATTGTATTGTTTAATTGTGTGCGCATGCAGGGAAGAACACGTGTCTGGCAGACATGCATGAAAATAAACCTACGTCTCAGTATTAACTTCCACACTTCTAAACAGTAATTCCAGTCCGATAATGGGATCCCGAGAACCTGCTCCACTTCTGCTGCCATCCGCCAGCTACATTGGCTGCCCGTGGCCAGACCTGTGGAGTTCAAGTCCCTGTGCCGCGTGTTTAAAATCTTGAATTCATCTTCACCTGGCATTCTAGCCACCTTCATCGCACCCAACATTCCCACTTGCCAACTCTGTTCTACGGACCAACATTTGGCGGTGGTTCCGAGGGTGAGGAGAGTACAGGCCGGTGGGCGCGCTTTCCGCACTCGGACAACCAAATTATGGAATTCTCTCTCTGTGCCTATTCGCAGTTTGAAAAACGACTTGGTGTTCCGTAAGGCAATAAAGACTTGTCTTTTCCCGTCACCTTAGCTCCTCGTGCCCTTTCTAGTGGTCTCTCCATTTGACTGTGATAAGTGTCCGGACGCCCCTCTGCTGGGGTAGCTGCGCGCTCTACAAGCTATTTAATATAACAATGAGTTACCTGTTTGCTTTACGACAGTTAGTAAAACAAGTAAGTGCTTTGAAAGCCTTATAAGTAGCAAGGGTTTTAAAGGGACTTGTTTTCGTGCACAGTATTGCTTTTCCCAGTTCAACGAAGGAATAAAAAGATGTCCAGATAATAATAGGGTTGACAGGAAGGTGCGTTAGCAGAATTTTGACACTTGTGGATCTGGTGAGGACTGCTGGCAGCAAATGCTTGATACGCTATTTGCATAAGAAAATACTATATCTTTTTTTATTGTTATCCTCCATTAGTTATTAGTAAGGAAGGGGGAAGAGAAGCGTTCACCGTCAGCATTCGGTTAGTCTTACGGAGACAAAGAATGCTGTCGTCTGTGGTAGATGCCGCCCAGAAGGCATAGGTATATGTATCAGGAGCTGCTATAGAAAGGAAGTGGAAACGCGCTTCAGACTTTGCCGGTATTGATGGCTACTGTGCGGTTGCAGACTTCGCTGGGCTGAGAGTGGGGGGGGGAAATGCTACGTTGTCTCTGTAGGTTTAATTACATGAATCGCGCATTCTCCCTGGACCTTGGGGTACTTGTGACTGGTGCTACACATGGGATCAGGTTTGCCTTTGACAGGAGGTACGGTTTAGTGGGGTACATAGTGTAAATTAATGTTGGCGTGTGGAAACAAAAATCGGACCCTTTGTACATTTAATATTATTGTGTGCATCATGCAAAGGATGAAAAGTAGCTGGAGCGTCTTTGATGCCGTAGAGGCTAGCAGGAAGAACTGTTTTGGGGTGGTGAGTTGTTGAAGAGATTGTTTAACATGTTTTAAACTTCCACCCTGGCATTGAGGAGGGCAGCAGTTAGATGGGGACCTGTCATCAGTCTTTCTGTCGGTGGTGGACAGGGGAGCAGTGAGCGCCGGTCACGGGATCGCAGTGATATACGAGGGGTGGTTTTAAAGGTGGGCTGCGGGTTTCGTGGGGGTGAGAGTAGAGTGTAATGGATGCATTAGTAGCAGACACAAGGGCAGTGGTCTGTGTTTGGAGGTGGTTAACAGAACGGGCTTCGCTTGGAGGTGGGTCAAGTAGGAGGATGCGTTTGGTGGGCTGGCTGGAGGCAGTGTTATGTAACTTTGCTGGAGGGCGAAGCAGCAGTATTTACTGATGTATGTAAATTGCCCGATGAGAGGGCGGATGTGACCAATGGAGAAACCAGAATCCTTTTTTTATGGCTGGGGTGAGCCCCTGCAGTATGGCGGGTCGCTGGCCTGAGAATTCTTGACTGGTGCAGACAATGAGGGAACCCCTCCATGTACTTTGCAGGGGGGCCCCCTCAAGTTTCGTTACGCCACTGGCTGACACATGGGTATCTATAGACGACACACACCGGGGGTGGCACGTGGGGTTGTGAGGTGTAGTAACCAGTGCTTGAAATGGAAACATAGAAGTGCGGGAACTCTGTACCAGAGTACCTGCTTGTTTCTGAGAAGTGCTGGTACACTCCAATTAAAGGTATTGCATTTCTCTTGAGAAGTGCCGGCACTCTCCCCTCCTCAAAATAAAAAGGTGCCGGACAGTACCGGCTCATTTAAAGCACTGGTAGTAACTACAGGTAGAGGGATCTTGGCCACTTCTGTGTCAGGTACTATCGGGGCCCCTCTCCCCCACACACCTCCACAAGGCCCCTCCCAGCCCCGCTCGCCCGAGCACCCCCCAGGCTCCCCGGAGGAGACGGCTCCGGCGGGGTAATGTATTCACGGCTGCACCCCGGCCCCCCCAGAGCCCCCGGGCCTGCTGTCAGCCGCCATCCATTATCTTTAAACACACTCCCGGCCGGCCGTGCGCATCGCTCCGGTGCGCCGGGGCTGCGCTGCGCCTCCCGACGCACATAAATGTTTGCTCTGATTGCGCCGAACAGATGTTCCTGTTGTTTCTCTCCTGAATTATTCTATCCGGGGCTGTAAACTTTTAATGCTATGGGCGGCTTCCGGGCTCCTGAACCGTCTGCCGTGTAACCTTCGAGGCGGTGTCTGGGCAATTAAGAGCTAAGAATGGGGGAGGGGTGGGGGCAGCGCCCCTCCCTCCCTTAGCACAGCTGGAAAGGTGGCAGGGGGACGAGCATCGGGGTCCTGACGCACAAAGCGTCTTGTGAACCTACATCGAACTTAGCTGCGCAGAAACCGCACAATGTGAGAGTAACGTGCAGGCGTGCGTTGCTGCAAGAAAGGCTTGTTTAACGACAGTGAGTGAGCCCTGCCAGACACAAAGCAAGTCCTGCGTTTGGTTAGGGCAAGAATACCTACAATCCCTGGGGCCTCATTTATGAGGCTGTGCGTCACTTTTACTCCGCCGGTGCGTCACTTTTTGTGACGCACCAGTAGCGTAAAAAATGTGCCTTGTTGCGCCATATTTACAAAGTGATGCATCTAGGTAGGTGCGTCACTTTGTAAACCCCTGCGTCACATTATACCTGCGCCAGGTATAATGTATGCAAGGGGGGGCATTTTGACGCAAAAAAGGGTCGTGGAAGTGACGCAAAGAAATCTATGTGATTTCACTGCGTCACTTCTAGGACACAAATGCGTAAATTTCTTACGCCTGCCTCACAGCAGGCGTAAGACTGATGCAGGCCCTTTCACATGGGGCTTGCCCCATGTGAAAGGACAGATTGCTGGAGTTACGTCACTTATGTGACACACTCAGCAATGCGTCACTTTTGCGCAATACAGGTACGTCAGAAATACTGACGTATCTGTAACTCCTTGCACAATAATTCATCATACTGTAAATATGACACATCATTGGTGTCGCAAGGAGGGCGCAGTGAAAAGTGACGCATGGCTGTTTTCACGCAGCGATGCGTCACTTTTCATAAATGAGGCCCCTGATACTTTATTTGACTCCCACAGTGCTTTGAAATCATCAGGCAGGGAGCAGTGCTATATAAAATACACAAAACCAGTGGGGGTGCGCGGAACTCACAAAGTGTCACTGCGTGGAATAACGCTGAGTTAATTCCATCAATGAGCGAGAAATGTGCAGTTTACGCTGCAATTTAGTGAAAATCAGAGTGACCGCAACATGCGTTGCGTGAGAGCGCGCAGCTGTTCGAGTTGATTTTGCTGCAGTTCGAGTGGAAAATCTACTCAAGCGGCCGCAGATCTACTGAAACAGCAGCCGTCTGACCGCGACCGCTTGGTGATCGCCCGCATTAGAAAATCACGCAAGGGGACACCAAATCTCACTCGCTCGCCAGTTCATGTATTCTGGAGCCTCACAGGAGAAAAATTCTGCCACATGGCGATTGGGGGAATTTGACCAGAACTCCACGTTACTAGTGGCCAAAATTCCGCCAAGTCCAGGGTCAGAACATAACCTTTTGCCCACCCCTAATATATAGGTTCATAGGATGCATTTATAAATGGGAGTTTTAAGTTGAGGGTGTGTGACTGTGGTAGTCTCAAAGCTCGCAGCTGCGAGGCCTCCGAGATGCAAGGGCCACCTCGCGGGGTCAGAGGTCAGCCAGCACGTGTGGTCTCCTGTCCAGAATACAGGGTTTTTGGCGTTGCAAGTCACAGCCCAGCTGCTGGGAGGAAGTGTGAAAGATTCAGAAAAATCAAGCTTGACTATTACAATAAAGATTGAATGTCCAACTAGGAATATTAACTGGAGGTGGGGGGCGGGGGTCACCTCAAGCCCCCGTGACCATTTCAAAGCCAAGGACGTGTTTGAGGGGCACCTGGGCGTGTCCTGAGACGCCCCCCTACGCGGTCTCCCGAAACTAAAGCGGGGGCGCCAACATACGGGCATTGAATTGTACAGATTCATGTGACGTCATACCTCAACATGTACACACATTGTACACAAAAGCAAAGCCTCTGACAGTGTAGAATGGTTCGATATTAGTTCAGTGTCCTTGAGTAAACCCAGGGGTGACGTCATGAGCACATAGGTAGACGAAAGATACCAACAAGACTCCGGTTTTTACATCGAGCCCTCACCGGAGCGGACTCTAAGGTCGGTTGTATACAAAGGGCAGAGACCGCCTCAGTGCTTCATGGTAAATGGACGGAGACACCTGTGTCCCTTTACTAAAGGGTACCTCACAATGCGTACCCACCCCACTGAGGGTGAAAAGTGCTCCGCAAACAAATGATGGACGGGATGCTGAATATGGGATGGGTCTGCCCAGGCGTGAGCAAAAGAACGATGGATTTAACCAGATCTCTTGACTGGGGGTGAATGTATGATGTATTCAGCATTCCGTCCCTGTAGCAGTTTTCACCCTAAAGTTGGCAGGGTTTGCCCAGACGTGGGTCAAGTGTTCTCCACACCACTGGAGTCAAGCTATCCTGGCTGAAGACGGCTGATAGCCAGAAACCGGTCCTAGGATGCTTGATTCCAGTCCAGGGAAGACATGGCTTGGCAGTTCGGGCTGGACTGTTCCCATGAGGCACAGGGTCAGAGCTGATTTGCATATGACTGGGTTCAAACTGGAATGGCATGGTGAGCAAAAAAACTGATGGATTTAACCCAAATCTCTTGGCGCCCCCGCTGCACAATGCAAGGTTACTGTTAGTGATGGCACCCCACTGTGTTGGCACCCCCATTGCACAATGCAAGTTTACTTTGTGATGGGAACCCCACTTTAGTTTAACGTTATTTTTTTTTAAACTTGGCCCCCCTAAACACCCCTCGAGCCACAAAAAGAACCAGCTCAAGTTTTCCTTTTTTAGTTGAAAGTTCATATTTTGTTGTGAAGCCCCAGTTGTCGCGTTCCATCATCTGCACACCTCCTGGAAAGCACATGTGCGGCTGATACTCGCTCCTCCCAGATTCTTTCATACATGGGTGTCGTCGTCGTGCCAGAGGGCAGAGTGTTCTACGAAAAATTGCACTTTTAGCGCCATGATTGTGAATTGCAGTGTCGGTTCTAGTGAACTGTCCTGTTCACAAGCGAATCCGCCCACACGCCCTGGTGTCGCAGCGCGCCTGGCATCTCACCTCCTACGTCATAGCTCCCTTTTGAGATTTTTGGACTTTTCTCGGATGAGATGTTAACCCCTTTTTACCGCGGCCGAGATTTCACGGCAGTGCGGCAATTCTGCAAAATGGGTGGGGCCGCGTTGGCCGTTCGCAGCACCAGCGAGGTAGTGCTCGTGACGGCCAATGGCCAACAGCAGCAGGGAAGGGGTTAAAGACAGACTTACCTGCCGGGGCTTTCAGTAGGTCCTGGTTTCAGGTGCTATAACGGCCCCCCACATTTGCCGGGGATACCTGGTTTCACCTTGGAGATACCCAGTAGGCACCATCTCACAGGGATAGCCAGGACGGGTTCCCCAGCGGTCTACAGCGCCACGACGCCTCAGGGCAGCAGTGCGCTTTACAAGACACATACATTTACATTTACATTTACTTGCTTGGCTTGCGACTGACTCCGCCCCAGTCCGGCGGTCTGCGGGTGTGCTGCCGGTAGAGAGAGCAGAAATGGAGGGATTCAGAAGGGGCAGTGGGACATCTTTCAATCTTTCGTCCCATTGGCTCACCAGTTTCAGAAAATGGCGGCTCCCCGTCCACAGCACATGACCGAGGTGCTCGGATTAGGAAAAGGTGTCAGCTGCAAAAAAAAACATTCTTGAGAATTTAATGAAAAAACATTCCCTGTGGGCCGATGTCACTCAGCCCGAATGACATTCCGAGTTTCTACACGATATGTTCTTTTTGTACGTTGTCAAAAGATGATGTACTTATCCCAAAAACCATATTTATAGGCAGGCAGTTAAATCCGTGGACTCAGTGCACCTGTTCATTTCATAAGGCGCTTGATGGCTTCTTGGCGCTTGAATTTATTTATTATTTATTTATTAGACTTATTAAACTTTAAAAGGGGTCTCCAAAGTACTTTGTCGACAGCAAAGTTTTTCAAACTTCATGATTTCCCTCAGCAAATTCTGCAAAGCTTCCCCTTTTACATTCACTCATGCAAAGTTTCTCTGATTTTCACTCTAGTTGAACTAACCTAAGATGAAAAGTATATGCTGAATTTTCTCTGCAAGTTTCTAATTTGTGAAGTTTTACTCTGTGCGTGGCTTTGGACTGGAGAACAACTGTTTTTTTGCAAAGTACATCTTGTGCGGATATAGGTGCCGTAAGTTGTAAAGTTCTTGACTTACATATGAATGTGGCAAAGCGCTACATTTTCAACTCTCGTAAAGTTGCCAAGTCTTCTGTGCCCCTAAACGGAGCCGGCAGAACCCATCTGTGCAGATTTGCACCCCACTAGTGAAGGATTGTAAATGGGGAGCAGGGAGGGGAAGAAGTTAATCTGGTTGTAAGAAATTGGGGTATTAGTTGGGAGGGGAGGAACCCCACACTAAAATCAAACACAATCCTTTTCAGGGTGAACCACAAAATCACTAAATTAACCGGTGCTTTACCCTCTGGTAGCGCGGCACAAAAGCAGCCAGGCTTAACTCAGAGGTTATGTGTACAGTGCTTATGCAGCAAAAAAACTCACCAATTTATTTATTTATTTAAAGAGTTTTATATAGCGCTGGCTAGACCCGAAGGTATCAGAGCGCTTTACATGATAATCAACAATGTAACAGAAAAAGATCAACAATTACACAATACATCAAAAAATAGGGAATACATTAGGAGAGGAGAGAAAGGAGAGAGAAAAGTAGCGGAGGGGGCAGGGGAGGTGAGAAAGGGCGGATAAGGGAAGAGACAACAAGGAGAGACGAAAAGAAGTCTGTCTAAAGACCGACTGGGTAGGTGACGTCCAAGGAAGGAATCCCCGACCTGTCTCCCCTATAGCTAAACCAGGTAGCTCCATCGGGCATCAGACAAAATAGCTAGATCTCAAATGACGAGGGAAAATTCACAGGTAAACAGGGTGGGGACTAAGGGCCAGGACACGAGGGGGCAAAGGTCAGTAGCAGGAAAGTGGAGAAGAGTAGAGCGGGGAGGGGTATGGGTAGGGGGAGGGGAGAGATGAGGCCAGGAGAGACGCAGGAGGGTTTGTTTAAATCCCAATTTAGAAAAACTAGAGAACACATTAAGAAATACAATGACACAAAAATGGGCAAAATCCAATCAGTAGAACCAACATTTTTTAATTAAAAGGTTTTAATACCAACAATCACAAAAAGGCACTTGTGGTTATCTGGTCGTGCTAAAGTGTGGCAGGAGGGAGGGGGTTCAGGCTGACCGTGGTGGAGTCTGCGTCGGATTCATATACCTGGTTAGTCCACTTTGTAGAGTTATCATCTTAAGTCCAGCGCAAAGAGGCCTGTTCGCGTTGGAGGAGGCCGTGAGGAGCATGCTTTTGGCACGAGGAGCCGCTCAACCATTGCTGTTGTGCGAAGATCCTTCATTGCGGGAGCTTCAGGTTGGTTGACCATTGAGGACGGTCACTGTAGGCACGAAGTGCAAGTCTTGCTGGACCTCCACGTGGGCAGATGTTCCTGAGCAGGAATAGGTCACTACACGGTCATGAAAATCCCAAAATTCAGGATATTCCCATTTTCTTCAGGAGATGTTCACACTGATGTCAGCCAAGGGTCTCAGACTGCGAGAGGCTCCTATTTGGAACCATGACTAGGCCTGGGCGGAATTCGCAGAGATCGAAGTGACAAAAGAGGGGGAGTGCGTTACCTCCTGCCGTTTGCACTGATTTTAAGCACCAGTGTTGGTGTTTTTACAGCTCAAATGGCATCACGCACTGTGCAAGAGGGCGCTGCTTCTTTCTGCTGCTCGAGTAGAAGTTCTACTCCAGCTTCAGTGTCCTCAAGGAGAACAGAAAGTTTCTTAACATGAGCATCAGCGACCATCCGCGACAGCCTGCGTTGAGAAATCTCACTGGGTAGTGGTCTAGCGTTGGACTTTCCTTGCTCGCACTTGCCAACTACCCGTTGGCGAGCGAGAAGAAACTCTGCTCCGCTAAGCGGAACTTTTTGGAATGCTGCGAGCTGATAGGACTGCAAAAAACTTCGATAGCGGAGTTCACTGCCGAGGTCTAATCAGGACTCAGTCCAGGAGAGGCCGGCAGTTGGGCTCAGGGCAGTCCTTCCGGCAGCAGGGCCGTCCTTCTGGCAGCAGGGCAGTCCTTCTGGCAGCAGGGCAGTCCTTCCGACAGCAGGGAAGTCCTTCTGGCAGCAGGGCAGTCCTTCTGGCAGCAGGGCAGTCCTTCCGACAGCAGGGAAGTCCTTCTGGCAGCAGGGCAGTCCTTCTGGCAGCAGGGCAGTCCTTCTGGCAGCAGGGCAGTCCTTCTGGCAGCAGGGCAGTCCTGGAAGCAGGGCAGTCCTGGCAGCAGGGCAGTCCTTCTGAGAGCACGGCAGTCCTGGAAGCAGGGCAGTCCTGGCAGCAGGGCCGTCCTTCTTCTGACTCTTCAACAAGCCCAGGAGTGTTCTGGTGAGAGGTTCTGAAGGTCCCACTTTTATCAGTGTTGCTGCACTCTGTGTGAGGGAATTCCCTGACCTACCCAAAAACTGGTTCTGGTCAGTTCTCCCCTTCTTCCCCCAGTCCTGGCTCCAAACTGTCTAGGGTGACAAAGGCAGGGCAGGCCTGGTGTCGGGTCCCTTTGTGTGTTGCCGGCAGAGCCCCTTGAAGTGTCATCGGGACAGGGTACGGTTCCTCTCCAGCCATCTCATTAGAACGACCCTCTCCCCTCGTAACCAGGCTCCCGTTGTCTCATCGTCTGGAAGCAATACACAATCCACAACAGCAGAGCCGCTTAAAGTGAACATTTAAAGCTCTTAGTAAAACCAGGACAACGAGAAAAACCGACACAGACAGAGCAGACCCCCTACTCGCGGCCCCCAGACCCAACTCCCACACCAAGACAGTGTTTATACCCCAAACACCCACAGAAGATTCATCGCTGGTCGCCTCCCTATACAGTAAGCATGGGCGGATTTTGCGAATTGGCTATCCGCGAAATTGCGTATTTACGGATTCGCAATCCGCAAAATCCGCGAACTCTCGCGAATTTTGTGGATTCCTTTTTTTTTTTTTGTGTTCGCAAGTGTTTCTGCCATTTCGCAAGGGTTTTTTACCAGTTCGCAAACGCAAACTTACTTGTCGGGTAGCAACGGTCGCGACCATGTTTTTCTACGTCTGGTTCATCACAGCACCCTCTGTTTCACCACTGCCACCCTCTGTTTCACCACTGCCACCCTCTGGCTCACCCATGCCACCCTCTGGCTCACCCATGCCACCCTCTAGTCCATCACTGTAGATTATGGGGGGAAAAGCACACCTGCCCTGCCTCAACTGACATGAATGAATTAGGGACTGATTAATGTGTCACTGAATTTGAACTTCCAGGCTGGCACCTGCTTCCTTATCTGTAATTGCTTTCTGTTGCAGTGTAATTTTTTTAACAGGACCTTTGTTGTATACTTGTAGCTATTCTCTGAGCCTGCTGTGAGGGTCAGAGCAGGGTCATAGAATAGTTGCAAGTAGGCAACTGAACTCTGAAGGGGCCCCTCAGGAAGCACTACAGGGAATGGTTACTAATGATAAGATTGAACTTTTGCACCTGCTGAGTGCTTTCAGTTTTGCAAAAATCCAAATATCCAGCAGCATCCACAAAAAGTAATCCTTCCAGGTCAAGATCCAAATCAAAGTGACCAGCACATGAAGAAAGCACTGGGAGGAGCCTGCTGGACAGGAACGGGAAGTTGGAGACTGTGGGGCACTTCCTTCCCCCCACCCCCCCAAAATGGACTCCTTGCAAAAAAAAAGTGCAGGCAAATGTCAACCTGAGGAGTTATTCTGATAAAAATCATAATTTTCAAGGTTTATGCTGCCTGCTGGTGGATTTCTTGTGCGAAATTGCAAATTTTGCATTCTCGCAATTGCGAGATTGTCGCTGCCCGCCGCATCTACGTGTTCGCAAGTGTTTACTCCCGCGAAATTGTATAGTTTTCTAGTTGGCAAGTGCGACCAAGCAAAAAATCCATTTCGCACGGATTTACGAATTTTCTGCAAGTTCGCGAGAGTTCGCGGATTGCGAAATTGCCGAAAATCCGTAAAAATCCGCGAGCGGAACGGATTTTACGCCCATGCTTACTATACAGCTCCCAATCTCCCCATGAAATGTATGCAGACCTTATTGCTCTCAATATGTACAACACAGCCCGGGCCCACCTCTCGCTCGCAGGAGCAGCCTTTCTTCTATTTTGTATTGTTGAAGGGTTGTGGGTGCAGGGTCCTGCCTCATATTCTGAGCACAGTTTGGGTTTTTTAGACTCTTTGATTCTCTCCCCTGACCCTTTATTCGTGTTTACAAATATTGCTTTAAGGAATGTGGAGAGGAGGGTCCCCAGGGCACCTGCTCGCTTCTCAGCTGCCCAGGCCTGGTACCCAGGCAGCTGGCGATGGTGCAGATGAGTGAGCAGAGAGGCTGGCTGGGGGGGCACAGGGAGCCCCCATCATTGTACATCACTCAGAGGCTTTCTCATGCAGTATCTGGCTGAAACAGGTATTTGAAAATGGCTAGTTTTCTACGTGCATCTCTAAGATGAGTTTTTTTTAACACCTTCCGTGCTCATGATGAGCTGAGCTCGTCATGACCCGCCCGGCGCTCACACGTGGGGATAATTCCCCTGCTGTGCTGAACGTTCTGTGGAAACGGGCGTGGTCATGACGAGCTTAGCTCATCATGAGCACAGCGCCACAGTGCAGCGTGACCAGCCGAGCTCGTCACAAGCACTGTGGGGCTGTGCACGGCACCCCTTCCCCCAGTGCCGCGGGGGAATTAGCCCCACGGCGAAGGGGTTAAAGCACCCTCCATGTTGAAAGGTGAGTGAACAGCACAGTGGCAGAACGTGGATGCAGGGGAGGGTGATCATATTTGGAAAAGCAAAACCAGAATCTGGGACAGGCCAGACATAGAAGTAGGACTAAAGATGACAATGAAATTGAATGGATATATTGGAAAGAATAGATAGATAGATGAATAGATAGATAGATGAATAGATAGATGAATAGATAGATAGATGGATAGATAGATGGATAGATAGATGGCGAAAACTACGTTTACCTGGAGAGTTTAGCGTTTGGATGCAGCTACTCAGGATCTCCCCAACATATTCCTATAAACCAGGTTATTTATTTAAAGCTGTGAAAACATAAGGACGCTGGACAGACCTCTGAAAGCTGTGACTGTCCGGGGAAACATGGGACCCTATGGCCCCGGGTCACACAATTTACTGAAGTGGGCGACAAATGAAGCAGTGCTTCAAGCTGGTGGTTACTTTGTGAAATCGTGCCATCTAACCTCTTTTCCATGGGTCCAGCACAGCTCCTTTTCCTAATTATGAGTTAGGCACAGCTCCTCTTCTCATGGATGGGTCGGGCAAAGCTCCTCGTCTCATGGATGGGTCGGGCACAGCTCCTCTTCTCATGGATGGGTCAGGCACAGCTCCTCGTCTCATGGATGGGTCTCGCACAGCTCCTCTTCTCATGGATGGGTCAGGCACAGCTCCTTGTCTCATGGATGGGTCGGGCACAGCCCCTCGTCTCATGGATGGGTCGGGCACAGCCCCTCGTCTCATGGGTCAGGGACAGCTCCTCGTCTCATGGATGGGTCGGGCACAGCTCCTCGTCTCATGGACGGGTCGGGCACAGCTCCTCTTCTCATGGATGGGTCAGGCACAGCTCCTCGTCTCATGGATGGGTCTCGCACAGCTCCTCTTTTCATGGATGGGTCTCGCACAGCTCCTCGTCTCATGGATGGGTCTCGCACAGCTCCTCTTCTCATGGATGGGTCAGGCACAGCTCCTTGTCTCATGGATGGGTCGGGCACAGCCCCTCGTCTCATGGATGGGTCGGGCACAGCCCCTCGTCTCATGGGTCAGGGACAGCTCCTCGTCTCATGGATGGGTCGGGCACAGCCCCTCGTCTCATGGATGGGTCGGGCACAGCTCCTCATCTCATGGATGGGTCGGGCCCAGCTCCTCTTCTCATGGATGGGTCGGGCACAGCTCCTCGTCTCATGGGTCAGGCACAGCTCCCCGTCTCATGGATGGGTCGGGCACAGCTCCTCGTCTCATGGATGGGTCTCGCACAGCTCCTCGTCTCATGGATGGGTCTCGCACAGCTCCTCGTCTCATGGATGGGTCTCGCACAGCTCCTCGTCTGATGGATGGGTCGGGCACAGCTCCTCGTCTCATGGATGGGTCAGACACAGCTCCTCATCCCATGATGGGTTAGACACAGCTTCGCATCTCATGGATGGGCCAGGCACAACTACTCATCACATAGATGGCTCCGTGTTGGAGGATGGATCGCTAGTAAGGGTAGGTATGCACCAACTACCAGGCCACCCACTCCACATGAGGTCTAGACCCTGGTTAAACCCTCAATAGCTAGCTGCGAGCAGCTGGCTTAACTCGGGAGACAGGCAAATAAAGCATTTAAGAAATGCCAATATATTAAATAAGTAAGACATAACACACAATAAAAATCCCACGCCAATTTATAAAAATAGGAACTATTGTTATCTTTAAAATGACACCAAAATAACAACAAACAGTTGCAATGCAATAGGTCTCGCATTACTGATAGTTCGAGGTATTGATGTTGCAACTAATAATGCAACACCAATAGCTCATACTTTCAGTAATGTGAGACCTAGTGCACTGCAAATGCTTGCATTGTGAGCCAGGAATCAGCATGGTATGTCTCAGTGCAGTACCACAAGCTACTCCTAGAGGTCCCCAGTGAGCAAGGCACCAGCACTGCATGTCTCGGTGCAGTACTGCAAGCTACTCCTAGAGGTCCCCAGTGAGCAAGGCACCAGCACTGCTTGTCTAGGTGCAGTACCGCAAGCTACTCCTAGAGGTCCCCAGTGAGCAAGGCACTAGCACTGCATGTCTAGGTGCAGTACCGCAAGCTGCTCCTAGAGGTCCCGAGTGAGCAAGGCACCAGCACTGCATGTCTAGGTGCAGTACCACAAGCTGCTCCTAGAGGTCCCCAGTGAGGAAGGCACCAGCACTGCATGTCTAGGTGCAGTACCACAAGCTGCTCCTAGAGGTCCCCAGTGAGCAAGGCACCAGCACTGCATGTCTAGGTGCAGTACCACAAGCTGCTCCTAGAGGTCCCCAGTGAGCAAGGCACAGCACTGCATGTCTAGGTGCAGTACCGCAACCTGCTCCTAGAGGTCCCTAGTGAGCAAGGCACCAGCACTGCTTGTCTAGGTGCAGTACCGCAAGCTGCTCCTAGAGGTCTCCAGTGAGCAAGGCACCAGCACTGCATGTCTCGGTGCAGTACCGCAAGCTACTCCTAGAGGTCCCCAGTGAGCAAGGCACTAGCACTGCATGTCTCGGTGCAGTACCGCAAGCTGCTCCTAGAGGTCCCTAGTGATCAAGGCACCAGCGCTGCAGGTCTAGGTGCAGTACCGCAAGCTACTCCTAGAGGTCCCCAGTGAGCAAGGCACCAGCACTGCTTGTGTAGGTGCAGTACTGCAAGCTGCTCCTAGAGGTCCCTAGTGAGCAAGGCACCAGCATTGCATGTCTAGGTGCAGTACCACAAGCTGCTCCTAGAGGTCCCTAGGGAGCAAGGCACCAGCACTGCATGTCTAGGTGCAGTACTGCAAGCTGCTCCTAGAGGTCCCTAGTGAGCAAGGCACCAGCATTGCATGTCTAGGTGCAGTACCACAAGCTGCTCCTAGAGGTCCCTAGGGAGCAAGGCACCAGCACTGCATGTCTAGGTGCAGTACCACAAGCTGCTCCTAGAGGTCCCTAGTGAGCAAGGCATCAGCACTGCATGTCTAGGTGCAGTACCGCAAGCTCATCCTAGAGGTCCCTAGTGAGCAAGGCACCAGCACTGCATGTCTCAGTGCAGTACCACAAGCTGCTCCTAGAGGTCCCCAGTGAGCAAGGCACCAGCACTGCATGTCTCGGTGCAGTACCGCAAGCTACTCCTAGAGGTCCCCAGTGAGCAAGGCACCAGCACTGCATGTCTAGGTGCAGTACCGCAAGGTGCTCCTAGATGTCCCCAGTGAGCAAGGCACCAGCACTGCATGTCTCGGTGCAGTACCGCAAGCTACTCCTAGAGGTCCCTAGTGAGAAAGGCACCAGCACTGCATGTCTCGGTGCAGTACCGCAAGCTACTCCTAGAGGTCCCCAGTGAGCAAGGCACTAGCACTGCATGTCTCGGTGCAGTACCGCAAGCTGCTCCTAGAGGTCCCTAGTGATCAAGGCACCAGCGCTGCAGGTCTAGGTGCAGTACCGCAAGCTACTCCTAGAGGTCCCCAGTGAGCAAGGCAACAGCACTGCATGTCTAGGTGCAGTACCGCAAGCTGCTCCAAGAGGTCCCCAGTGAGCGAGGCACCAGCACTGCTTGTCTAGGTGCAGTACCGCAAGCTGCTCCTAGAGGTCCCCAGTGAGCAAGGCACCAGCACTGCATGTCTAGGTGCAGTACCGCAAGCTGCTCCTAGAGGTCCCCAGTGAGCAAGGCAACAGCACTGCATGTCTCGGTGCAGTACCGCAAGCTACTCCTAGAGGTCCCCAGTGAGCAAGGCACCAGCACTGCTTGTCTAGGTGCAGTACCGCAAGCTGCTCCAAGAGGTCCCCAGTGAGCGAGGCACCAGCACTGCATGTCTAGGTGCAGTACCGCAAGCTGCTCCTAGAGGTCCCCAGTGAGCAAGGCAACAGCACTGCATGTCTCGGTGCAGTACCGCAAGCTACTCCTAGAGGTCCCCAGTGAGCAAGGCACCAGCACTGCTTGTCTAGGTGCAGTACCGCAAGCTACTCCTAGAGGTCCCCAGTGAGCAAGGCACCAGCACTGCTTGTCTAGGTGCAGTACCGCAAGCTGCTCCTAGAGGTCCCCAGTGAGCAAGGCAACAGCACTGCATGTCTCGGTGCAGTACCACAAGCTGCTCCTAGAGGTCCCTAGTGAGCAAGGCACCAGCACTGCTTGTCTAGGTGCAGTACCGCAAGCTGCTCCTAGAGGTCCCCAGTGAGCAAGGCATCAGCACAGCATGTCTCGGTGCAGTACCACAAGCTGCTCCTAGAGGTCCCTAGTGAGCGAGGCACCAGCACTGCATGTCTAGGTGCAGTACCGCAAGCTGCTCCTAGAGGTCCCTAGTGAGCAAGGCACAGCACTGCATGTCTAGGTGCAGTACCGCAAGCTGCTCCTAGAGGTCCCTATTGAACAAGGCACCAGCACTGCATGTCTAGGTGCAGTACCGCAAGCTGCTCCTAGAGGCCCTGAGTGAGCAAGGCCCCAGCACTGCATGTCTAGGTGCAGTACCGCAAGCTGCTCCTAGAGGTCCCCAGTGAGCAAGTCATCAGCACAGCATGTCTCGGTGCAGTACCACAAGCTGCTCCTAGAGGTCCCTAGTGAGCGAGGCACCAGCACTGCATGTCTAGGTGCAGTACCGCAAGCTGCTCCTAGAGGTCCCTAGTGAGCAAGGCACAGCACTGCATGTCTAGGTGCAGTACCGCAAGCTGCTCCTAGAGGTCCCTATTGAACAAGGCGCCAGCACTGCATGTCTAGGTGCAGTACCGCAAGCTGCTCCTAGAGGTCCCTAGTGAGCAAGGCACCAGCACTGCATGTCTAGGTGCAGTACCGCAAGCTACTCCTAGAGGTCCCCAGTGAGCAAGGCACCAGCACTGCATGTCTAGGTGCAGTACGGCAAGCTGCTCCAAGAGGTCCCCAGTGAGCGAGGCACCAGCACTGCTTGTCTAGGTGCAGTACCGCAAGCTGCTCCTAGAGGTCCCCAGTGAGCAAGGCACCAGCACTGCATGTCTCGGTGCAGTACTGCAAGCTACTCCTAGAGGTCCCCAGTGAGCAAGGCACCAGCACTGCATGTCTCGGTGCAGTACTGCAAGCTACTCCTAGAGGTCCCCAGTGAGCAAGGCACCAGCACTGCATGTCTCGGTGCAGTACCGCAAGCTACTCCTAGAGGTCCCCAGTGAGCAAGGCACCAGCACTGCTTGTCTAGGTGCAGTACCGCAAGCTACTCCTAGAGGTCCCCAGTGAGCAAGGCACCAGCACTGCATGTCTAGGTGCAGTACCGCAAGCTGCTCCTAGAGGTCCCCAGTGAGCAAGGCACCAGCACTGCATGTCTCGGTGCAGTACCGCAAGCTACTCCTAGAGGTCCCCAGTGAGCAAGGCACCAGCACTGCTTGTGTAGGTGCAGTACCGCAAGCTACTCCTAGAGGTCCCCAGTGAGCAAGGCACCAGCACTGCATGTCTCGGTGCAGTACCGCAAGCTACTCCTAGAGGTCCCCAGTGAGCAAGGCACCAGCACTGCATGTCTAGGTGCAGTACCGCAAGCTGCTCCTAGATGTCCCCAGTGAGCAAGGCACCAGCACTGCATGTCTCGGTGCAGTACCGCAAGCTACTCCTAGAGGTCCCCAGTGAGCAAGGCACCAGCACTGCTTATGTAGGTGCAGTACCGCAAGCTACTCCTAGAGGTCCCCAGTGAGCAAGGCACCAGCACTGCATGTCTCGGTGCAGTACCGCAAGCTACTCCTAGAGGTCCCCAGTGAGCAAGGCACCAGCACTGCATGTCTAGGTGCAGTACCGCAAGCTGCTCCTAGAGGTCCCCAGTGAGCAAGGCAACAGCACTGCATGTCTCGGTGCAGTACCACAAGCTGCTCCTAGAGGTCCCCAGTGAGCAAGGCACCAGCACTGCTTGTCTAGGTGCAGTACCGCAAGCTGCTCCTAGAGGTCCCCAGTGAGCAAGGCATCAGCACAGCATGTCTAGGTGCAGTACCACAAGCTGCTCCTAGAGGTCCCTAGTGAGCAAGGCACCAGCACTGCTTGTCTAGGTGCAGTACCGCAAGCTGCTCCTAGATGTCCCCAGTGAGCAAGGCACCAGCACTGCATGTCTAGGTGCAGTACCGCAAGCTGCTCCTAGAGGTCCCTAGTGAGCAAGGCACAGCACTGCATGTCTAGGTGCAGTACCGCAAGCTGCTCCTAGAGGTCCCTAGTGAGCAAGGCACAGCACTGCATGTCTAGGTGCAGTACCGCAAGCTGCTCCTAGAGGTCCCTATTGAACAAGGCACCAGCACTGCATGTCTCGGTGCAGTACCGCAAGCTACTCCTAGAGGTCCCCAGTGAGCAAGGCACCAGCACTGCATGTCTAGGTGCAGAACCGCAAGCTGCTCCTAGAGGTCCCTAGTGAGCAAGGCACTAGCACTGCATGTCTAGGTGCAGTACCGCAAGCTACTCCTAGAGGTCCCCAGTGAGCAAGGCACCAGCACTGCATGTCTAGGTGCAGTACCGCAAGCTGCTCCAAGAGGTCCCCAGTGAGCGAGGCACCAGCACTGCTTGTCTAGGTGCAGTACCGCAAGCTGCTCCTAGAGGTCCCCAGTGAGCAAGGCACCAGCACTGCATGTCTAGGTGCAGTACTGCAAGCTGCTCCTAGAGGTCCCTAGTGAGCAAGGCACCAGCATTGCATGTCTAGGTGCAGTACCACAAGCTGCTCCTAGAGGTCCCTAGTGAGCAAGGCACAGCACTGCATGTCTAGGTGCAGTACCGCAAGCTGCTCCTAGAGGTCCCTAGTGAGCAAGGCACAGCACTGCATGTCTAGGTGCAGTACCGCAAGCTGCTCCTAGAGGTCCCTAGTGAGCAAGGCACAGCACTGCATGTCTAGGTGCAGTACCGCAAGCTGCTCCTAGAGGTCCCCAGTGAGCAAGGCACCAGCACTGCATGTCTAGGTGCAGTACCACAAGCTGCTCCTAGAGGTGTCTAGTGAGCAAGGCACCAGCACTGCATGTCTAGGTGCAGTACCGCAAGCTGCTCCTAGAGGTCCCTAGTGAGCAAGGCACTAGCACTGCATGTCTAGGTGCAGTACCGCAAGCTGCTCCTAGAGGTCCCCAGTGAGCAAGGCACCAGCACTGCATGTCTAGGTGCAGTACCGCAAGCTACTCCTAGAGGTCCCCAGTGAGCAAGGCACCAGCACTGCATGTCTCGGTGCAGTACCGCAAGCTACTCCTAGAGGTCCCCAGTGAGCAAGGCATCAGCACAGCATGTCTCGGTGCAGTACCGCAAGCTGCTCCTAGAGGTCCCTAGTGAGCAAGGCACAGCACTGCATGTCTAGGTGCAGTACCGCAAGCTGCTCCTAGAGGTCCCTAGTGAGCAAGGCACCAGCACTGCATGTCTCGGTGCAGTACCACAAGCTGCTCCTAGAGGTCCCTAGTGAGCAAGGCACTAGCACTGCATGTCTAGGTGCAGTACCGCAAGCTGCTCCTAGAGGTCCCCAGTGAGCAAGGCACCAGCACTGCATGTCTAGGTGCAGTACGGCAAGCTGCTCCAAGAGGTCCCCAGTGAGCAAGGCACCAGCACAGCATGTCTAGGTGCAGTACCGCAAGATGCTCCCAGAGGTCCCTAGTGAGCAAGGCACCAGCACTGCATGTCTAGGTGCAGTACCGCAAGCTGCTCCTAGAGGTCCCTAGGGAGCAAAGAACCAGCACTGCGTGTCTAGGTGCAGTACCGCAAGCTGCTCCTAGAGGTCCCCAGTGAGCAAGGCACCAGCACTGCATGTCTAGGTGCAGTACCGCAAGCTGCTCCAAGAGGTCCCCAGTGAGCAAGGCACAGCACTGCATGTCTAAGTGCAGTTCCACAAGCTTCTCCTAGAGGTCCCTAGTGAGCAAGGCACCAGCACTGCATGTCTAGGTGCAGTACCGCAAGCTGTTCCTAGAGGTCCCTAGTGAGCAAGGCATCAGCACAGCATGTCTCGGTGCAGTACCGCAAGCTGCTCCTAGAGGTCCTGAGTGAGCAAGGCACAGCACTGCATGTCTTGGTGCAGTACCGCAAGCAACTCCTAGAGGTCCCTAGTGAGCAAGGCACCAGCGATGCATGTCTAGGTGCAGTACTGCAAGCTGTTCCTAGAGGTCCCCAGTGAGCAAGGCACCAGCACTGCATGTCTAGGTGCAGTACCGCAAGCTGCTCCTAGAGGTCCCTAGTGAGCAAGGCACCAGCGCTGCATGTCTAGGTGCAGTACTGCAAGCTGTTCCTAGAGGTCCCCAGTGAGCAAGGCACCAGCACTGCATGTCTAGGTGCAGTACCGCAAGCTGCTCCTAGAGGTCCCTAGTGAGCAAGGCACCAGCACTGCATGTCTAGATGCAGTACCACAAGCTGCTCCTAGAGGTCCCTAGTGAGCAAGGCACCAGCGCTGCATGTCTAGGTGCAGTACCACAAGCTGCTCCTAGAGGTCCCTATTGAACAAGGCACCAGCACTGCATGTCTCGGTGCAGTACCACAAGCTGCTCCTAGAGGTGTCTAGTGAGCAAGGCACCAGCGCTGCAAGTCTAGGTGCAGTACCACAAGCTGCTCCTAGAGGTCCTTAGTGAGCAAGGCACAGCACTGCATGTCTAGGTGCAGTACCACAAGCTGCTCCTAGAGGTCCCTAGTGAGCAAGGCACAGCACTGCATGTCTAGGTGCAGTACCGCAAGCTGCTCCTAGAGGTCCCCAGTGAGCAAGGCACCAGCACTGCATGTCTAGGTGCAGTACCGCAAGCTGCTCCTAGAGGTCCCTAGTGAGCAAGGCACCAGCACTGCATGTCTAGGTGCAGTACTGCAAGCTGCTCCTAGAGGTCCCCAGTGAGCAAGGCACCAGCACTGCATGTCTAGGTGCAGTACCGCAAGCTGCTCCTAGAGGTCCCCAGTGAGCAAGGCACCAGCACTGCATGTCTAGGTGCAGTACCACAAGCTGCTCCTAGAGGTGTCTAGTGAGCAAGGCACCAGCACTGCATGTCTCAGTGCAGTACCACAAGCTGCTCCTAGAGGTCCCGAGTGAGCAACGCCCCAGCACTGCATGTCTAGGTGCAGTACCGCAAGCTGCTCCTAGAGGTCCCTAGTGAGCAAGGCACCAGCACTGCATGTCTAGGTGCAGTACCGCAAGCTGCTCCTAGAGGTCCCTAGTGATCATGGCACCAGCACTGCATGTCTCGATGCAGTACCGCAAGCTACTCCTAGAGGTCCCTAGTGAGCAAGGTACCAGCACTGTATGTCTAGGTGCAGTACCGCAAGCTGCTCCTAGAGGCCCTGAGTGAGCAAGGCACCAGCGATGCATGTCTAGGTGCAGTACCGCAAGCTGCTCCTAGAGGTCCCTAGTGATCATGGCACCAGCACTGCATGTCTCGATGCAGTACCGCAAGCTGCCCCTAGAGGCCCTGAGTGAGCAAGGCACCAGCACTGCATGTCTAGGTGCAGTACCGCAAGCTGCTCCTAGAGGTCCCAAGTGAGCAAGGCACCAGCACTGCATGTCTTGGTGCAGTACCGCAAGCAGCGCATAGAGGTCCCCAGTAAGGAAGGCACCAGCACTGCATGTCTAGGTGCAGTACCGCAAGCTGCTCCTAGAGGTCCCTATTGAACAAGGCACCAGCACTGCATGTCTCGGTGCACTACCACAAGCTGCTCCTAGAGGTGTCTAGTGAGCAAGGCACCAGCACTGCATGTCTAGGTGCAGTACCACAAGCTGCTCCTAGAGGTGTCTAGTGAGCAAGGCACCAGCACTGCATGTCTAGGTGCAGTACCGCAAGCTGCTCCTAGAGGTCCCCAGTGAGCAAGGCGCCAGCACTGCATGTCTAGGTGCAGTACCGCAAGCAACTCCTAGAGGTCCCTAGTGAGCAAGGCACCAGCACTGCATGTCTAGGTGCAGTACCACAAGCTGCTCCTAGAGGTCCCCAGTGAGCGAGGCACCAGCACTGCATGTCTTGGTGCAGTACCGCAAGCTGCTCCTAGAGGTCCCTAGTGATCATGGCACCAGCACTGCATGTCTCGATGCAGTACCGCAACCTGCTCCTAGAGGCCCTGAGTGAGCAAGGCACCAGCACTGCATGTCTAGGTGCAGTACCGCAAGCTGCTCCTAGAGGTCCCAAGTGAGCAAGGCACCAGCACTGCATGTCTTGGTGCAGTACCGCAAGCAGCGCATAGAGGTCCCCAGTAAGGAAGGCACCAGCACTGCATGTCTAGGTGCAGTACCGCAAGCTGCTCCTAGAGGTCCCTATTGAACAAGGCACCAGCACTGCATGTCTCGGTGCAGTACCACAAGCTGCTCCTAGAGGTGTCTAGTGAGCAAGGCACCAGCGCTGCAGGTCTAGGTGCAGTACCGCAAGCTGCTCCTAGAGGTCCCCAGTGAGCAAGGCGCCAGCACTGCATGTCTAGGTGCAGTACCGCAAGCAACTCCTAGAGGTCCCTAGTGAGCAAGGCACCAGCACTGCATGTCTTGGTGCAGTACCACAAGCTGCTCCTAGAGGTGTCTAGTGAGCAAGGCACCAGCACTGCATGTCTTGGTGCAGTACCAAAAGCTGCTCCTAGAGGTCCCCAGTGAGCAAAGCACCAGCACTGCATGTCTAGGTGCAGTACTGCAAGCTGCACCTAGAGGTCCCTAGTGAGCAAGGCACCAGCACTGCAAGTCTAGGTGCAGTACTTCAAGCAGCTCCAAGAGATCCCTAGTGAGCAAGGCACCAGCACTGCAAGTCTAGGTGCAGTACTTCAAGCAGCTCCAAGAGATCCCTAGTGAGCAAGGCACCAGCACTGCATGTCTAGGTGCAGTACCACAAGCTGCTCCTAGAGGTCCCTAGTGAGCGAGGCACCAGCACTGCATGTCTAGGTGCAGTACCACAAGCTGCTCCTAGAGGTCCCTAGTGAGCGAGGCACCAGCACTGCATGTCTAGGTGCAGTACCGCAAGCTGCTCCTAGAGGTCCCTAGTGAGCGAGGCACCAGCACTGCATGTCTAGGTGCAGTACCGCAAGCTGCACCTAGAGGTCCCTAGTGAGCAAGGCACCAGCACTGCATGTCTAGGTGCAGTACTGCAAGCTGCACCTAGAGGTCCCTAGTGAGCAAGGCACCAGCACTGCATGTCTAGGTGCAGTACCACAAGCTGCTCCTAGAGGTCCCTAGTGAGCGAGGCACCAGCACTGCATGTCTAGGTGCAGTACCGCAAGCTGCTCCTAGAGGTCCCTAGTGAGCGAGGCACCAGCACTGCATGTCTAGGTGCAGTACCGCAAGCTGCTCCTAGAGGTCCCCTGTGAGCAAGGCACCAGCACTGCATGTCTAGGTGCAGTACCGCAAGCTGCTCCTAGAGGTCCCTAGTGATCAAGGCACCAGCGCTGCTTGTCTAGGTGCAGTACCGCAAGCTGCTCCTAGAGGTCCCTCGTGAGCAAGGCACCAGCACTGCATGTCTAGGTGCAGTACTGCAAGCTTCTCCTAGAGGTCCCTACTGATCAAGGCACCAGCGCTGCAGGTCTAGGTGCAGTACCGCAAGCTGCTGCTAGAGGTCCCTCGTGAGCAAGGCACCAGCACTGCATGTCTAGGTGCAGTACCGCAAGCTGCAGCTAGAGGTCCATAGTGAGCAAGGCACCAGCACTGCATGTCTAGGTGCAGTACCACAAGCTGCTCCTAGAGGTCCCTAGTGATCAAGGCACCAGCGCTGCAGGTCTAGGTGCAGTACCGCAAGCTGCTCCTAGAGGTCCCTAGTGAGCAAGGCAACAGCACTGCATGTCTAGGCGCAGTACCGCAAGCTGCTCCTAGAGGTCCCTAGTGATCAAGGCACCAGCGCTGCAGGTCTAGGTGCAGTACCGCAAGCTGCTCCTAGAGGTGTCTAGTGAGCAAGGCACCAGCGCTGCATGTCTCGGTGCAGTACCACAAGCTGCTCCTAGAGGTGTCTAGTGAGCAAGGCACAGCACTGCATGTCTGGGCGCAGTACCACAAGCTGCTCCTAGAGGTCCCCAGTGATCAAGGCACCAGCGCTGCAGGTCTAGGTGCAGTACCGCAAGCTGCTCCTAGAGGCCCTGAGTGAGCAAGGCCCCAGCACTGTATGTCTAGGTGCAGTACCGCAAGCTGCTCCTAGAGGTCCCTAGTGATCAAGGCACCAGCACTGCATGTCTCGGTGCAGTACCACAAGCTGCTCCTAGAGGTGTCTAGTGAGCAAGGCACCAGCGCTGCATGTCTAGGTGCAGTACCGCAAGCTGCTCCTAGAGGTCCCCAGTGAGCAAGGCACCAGCACTGCATGCCTCGGTGCAGTACCGCAAGCTGCTCCTAGAGGTGTCTAGTGAGCAAGGCACCAGCGCTGCATGTCTCGGTGCAGTACCACAAGCTGCTCCTAGAGGTGTCTAGTGAGCAAGGCACCAGCGCTGCATGTCTCGGTGCAGTACCGCAAGCAACTCCTAGAGGTCCCTAGTGAGCAAGGCACCAGCGATGCATGTCTAGGTGCAGTACTGCAAGCTGCTCCTAGAGGTCCCTAGTGAGCAAGGCACCAGCACTGCATGTCTTGGTGCAGTACCGCAAGCAACTCCTAGAGGTCCCTAGTGAGCAAGGCACAGCACTGCATGTCTCGGTGCAGTACTGCAAGCTACTCCTAGAGGTCTCTAGTGAGCAAGGCACAGCACTGCATGTCTCGGTGCAGTACTGCAAGCTGCTCCTAGAGGTCCCCAGTGAGCAAGGCACTAGCACTGCATGTCTAGGTGCAGTACTGCAAGCTGCTCCTAGAGGTCCCTAGTGAGCAAGGCACCAGCGCTGCAGGTCTAGGTGCAGTACCGCAAGCAACTCCTAGAGGTCCCTAGTGAGCAAGGCACCAGCGATGCATGTCTAGGTGCAGTACCACAAGCTGCTCCTAGAGGTCCCCAGTGAGCGAGGCACCAGCACTGCTTGTCTAGGTGCAGTACCGCAAGCTTCTCCTAGAGGTCCCTAGTGAGCAAGGCCCCAGCACTGTATGTCTAGGTGCAGTACCGCAAGCTGCTCCTAGAGGTCCCTAGTGAGCAAGGCACCAGCGCTGCATGTCTAGGTGCAGTACCACAAGCTGCTCCTAGATGTCCCTAGAGAGCAAGACACCAGCACTGCATGTCTAGGTGCAGTACCACAAGCTGCTCCTAGAGGTCCCTAGTGATCAAGGCACCAGCACTGCATGTCTCGGTGCAGTACTGCAAGCTGCTCCTAGAGGTCCCTGGTGAGCAAGGCACAGCACTGCATGTCTAGGTGCAGTACTGCAAGCTGCTCCTAGAGGTCCCTAGTGAGCAAGGCACCAGCACTGCATGTCTAGGTGCAGTACTGCAAGCTGCTCCTAGAGGTCCCCAGTGAGCAAGGCACCAGCACTGCATGTCTAGGTGCAGTACCGCAAGCTGCTCCTAGAGGTCCCTAGTGAGCAAGGCACAGCACTGCATGTCTAGGTGCAGTACCGCAAGCTGCTCCTAGAGGTCCCCAGTGAGCAAGGCACCAGCACTGCATGTCTAGGTGCAGTACCGCAAGCTGCTCCTAGAGGTCCCTAGTGAGCAAGGCACTAGCACTGCATGTCTAGGTGCAGTACCGCAAGCTGCTCCTAGAGGTCCCCAGTGAGCAAGGCACCAGCACTGCATGTCTAGGTGCAGTACCGCAAGCTGCTCCTAGAGGTCCCCAGTGAGCAAGGCACCAGCACTGCATGTCTAGGTGCAGTACCGCAAGCTGCTCCTAGAGGTCCCCAGTGAGCAAGGCACAGCACTGCATGTCTAGGTGCAGTACCGCAAGCTGCTCCTAGAGGTCCCCAGTGAGCAAGGCACCAGCACTGCATGTCTAGGTGCAGTACCGCAAGCTGCTCCTAGAGGTCCCTAGTGAGCAAGGCACTAGCACTGCATGTCTAGGTGCAGTACCGCAAGCTGCTCCTAGAGGTCCCCAGTGAGCAAGGCACCAGCACTGCTTGTCTAGGTGCAGTACCGCAAGCTGCTCCTAGAGGTCCCTAGTGAGCGAGGCACCAGCACTGCAAGTCTAGGTGCAGTACCGCAAGCTGCTCCTAGAGGTCCCCAGTGAGCAAGGCACCAGCACTGCATGTCTAGGCGCAGTACCGCAGCCTGCTCCTAGAGGTCCCCAGTGAGGAAGGCACCAGCACTGCATGTCTAGGTGCAGTACCACAAGCTGCTCCTAGAGGTCCCTGGTGAGCAAGGCACCAGCACTGCATGTCTAGGTGCAGTACCGCAAGCTGCTCCTAGAGGTCCCCAGTGAGCAAGGCACCAGCACTGCATGTCTCGGCGCAGTACCGCAGCCTGCTCCTAGAGGTCCCCAGTGAGGAAGGCACCAGCACTGCATGTCTAGGTGCAGTACCACAAGCTGCTCCTAGAGGTCCCTGGTGAGCAAGGCACCAGCACTGCATGTCTAGGTGCAGTACCACAGGCTGCTTTAGAGGTCCCTGGTGAGCAAGGCACCAGCACTGCAAGCCTAGGTGCAGTACTGCAAGCTGCTCCAAGAGGTCCCCAGTGAGCAAGGCACAGCACTGCTTGTCTACAAAGTTGGAGTTATTGGCATTCTAATTGGCAATGTTTCTCACCTAGCCATTTTGCAGGGGTCAAAAGGGGACCTCTTTTGGTCACATGCGGTACTTCACCTTGCAGAAGATAGGGTAAGTCCACCCTACCCATAATGCATTGCATGCAAGACAGTACTACAAGTACATTCAAATAGCTATGTCCATGCATACAATTAGTAGCTTTGAAATGTGATAACATAATTATGACATTCATTTCGGATTAGGTTGTACTCTGTGTGGAGCTCATGAAGGGACATTTATAGGCAGTCTCATATAAATGTGAGATGTTGTAGTGAGTGAAGTAACGACTGCCAGCCTAGCTTAGGACCAAGTGTGTGTCCTGCCTGAAGCCTTTAAAAAAATAGTGCCTTGAATCTGTAATTAAAACCTAGGGAGTAACAACACATGGAACCGGGGGTGCCCTCATGGGAGGTTAAAAGAAGAGACAAGGCAGTACTAAGGAGGGACTACTTAGCCTATTGACCAAGGAAAAGCCACCATTTACAAAAGGACAGGGACAGGAGCCAATTAAAAAGATGGGTGGACAGTGGGCGGAGCTTTATGCCCATATCCTGAATAAAGCATGTCCAGAGGAGACGGCGCAAGTACTGCCGAGGCGAGACCTAAAAATTTAGTGTAGGGAATTAGAGATATTAATTTTGAAAGATTAACCAGTGTATAGTGCTTACAGACATATAGTCCAATCTGGGACATATTGCCATGCTTGACCGGGACAACGTTAAAATTTGAGGCCGACCGCGATAGAGCTCTGGCAGGATACACTAAGCGGGAGGCGCAGACAAAACTTTACCTCCATACTTCAAAGCATTTCAGGAGCTTTTTCTTCCGGCGTCTTGTGTTCGCGCCGAGTTACCCTTCTCGGAGTGATTTGTGGGCGTAATAAATTAAAATAACATAACATCAACCCTCCACAGCAGGCCAGATTTGATGCGGGTTCGCTGGCTTGACTTTCTGCGAGGCCCCAGTGAAATCCTGGAAGTCTAGAGCTCCAGGGCTTTTAGTGGGATGAACCTGAAATCCTGGCCGGGTCGTGGTTGAAGTTAGTAGGCTTGACTCTCAACTTCGGGTCGGTCACCTCATGGAGCTTTTTCACAAATGTCCTACAAAGTTCTCCAAATTTCTGGAACTTCTTCACAAAGTTCCTCTTGAGGGAAAGTGTCCAAAACACACATCCAAGGGTCTAGAAGCCGTGAGATGGTCCTTAAAAATTTGGACTACAATTCCTACAATGCATCTGGCTAAATCCTTAAATGCCCACTAGATGCACTCCAGTCTGGGGACTTCTTGAAGGAGATGGTGCAGGCAAGCTCTTTTAACCTGTTGATTTTGGGGAGTTCACTCCTTCATCCTTTTTTAAGCAAGGCAAAGTCCTCAGGGTTGTAGTTCCAAAGTATGCAAACAGGAGCAGCCTTCAGAGAGCAATACTGTGTGTAGGCCTGGGCGGCAAATTTCGTTCCGCTCACGGAAATTGTGAAAATTTGACATTTTTGCATTCCGCAGAGAGCGCGAAAATGTCAAAACTTTTGCAATCTGCCGCGAAACGGAAGTTTTTTTATTGCTCGCGCTTTAAAAATGCGTTCTCGCGCGCGCGGTAGCATCCCTGCGTTCGCCGAGTTTTCCTATGTTGGATTGTTGGTAGCCGATCGCACTATCCCACGTGAGTTTGCAATCGTGAACACGTCATTCGAGACCCCGAACAGGAAATAAGCATCGCGAGCGGGCGGGACAAGTGAAAACAAGATGGCGACCACATGGGCAAGTTGGCGGGACATTTTTCAACGCGATCATGCAGAAAATATCGCGAACAGGCAGGGGAAAAAAACTTCTGCGTCTTCGCGATATTTCTGCATGTTTGCGGAGATTTTTGACATTTTCGCGATAGTTTGCGAAAGTGAATTTCGCTAATTCTGCCCACCCCTAACTGAGTGGTGCAGACCAGGGTTCCAGCAGGGCAATCCTTCTTGTAGTTTCTTGTAGTTTCAGTCAGCAAATACAAATTTAGACCGGAGTTGCTCTGCAGCGTTCACCTATTTATTCAATGATCTGTGGTGACAAGTTCTCATCTTCTAACCGCCTTGCTGTTTCTGAGTGTTTTATTTGTTTGCAGCAGGCCAGTCCTAGGGGGTTTGAGTTGAACGTGTGCCCCTCCACACACCACACCACGGGGGGCTGCTGGGACCTCCATTGCGCCCCTGAAACAACATAATCACAGCAATAGAGCATCTTTAATCGAGAAGGTGTGGTGAAACGACCAGAGCTGCCGACTTTGGAACTGAGGATCCGGGTTTGAGTCTCGATGTTGACTCAGCATCTTGTGATTTTAGGCAAATCACCTCATCTCCCTGTGCCTATGAACAGCACCTAGAGACCCTCACGGATGATTAGCCACGCTATATAAATCCGAATATTGTCGTTCAGCTAAAAACATGCCTCATCTTGGAATAGAGGATTAATTAAATATATCAGCTGTGGCTGGTAGGTAACGGTGGCTGGGGGTGTGGGGGAGTTGGGGATGGAGGTAGCAAAAAAAGAAAACATACCTCCTGGTCGCATCTCCTGCCGCTGCCTTTCCGCCGGCTCTTCTCTGTTGCAGCAGGAAGCACCCTGGCTCTCCTAAGCCAAACACAACGCTGCAATGTAGCGTTGTGTTTGGTCTGTGGGCCGTGGATGGGCGCTCAGAGGAGGACAGGGATCCTGGGAAGCCTGACCCCACCCAGGCTGTACAATACAGTGTGATTGGGGACATGCAAAGTGCGCATGACTGACCGGGCCAAGACGGCCGGCCAAGCAGTCATGCGCACTAAAAGTGCGCTCACCACTCCGGCCCCTGCTCTGGCCAGCACCGCCCTCCCCGCACCTAGAACAGGAAAAATAAAATGATGATAACGCAGATGGGCGACGTTCCTCCGCTAAGCCGCCCCTGACATATATGTCACAATACTGTGGATTCTGAACAGTAATAATCTCAGAATTTGATTTCTTCTACTCAATTAACATAATTGGGATAATGCCATTCTATAATAAGAACAATACATGTAAAACAAAATGAAGTGTGCAGGATTATATGCACACATTTATCCCAACTATAACAATAATATCAGACTTTTTGGTATTAAGGTATTAATACACTATTTAATCATAAAAAAAACGCACAGCTCGATAAATCTAGCCCCAGTAGGTCAATGTCATGATTGTGATATTATGTGCATATAGAATGCATTTCATAAGGCAAATAAGCAAAATTATTCCACTCAGAACAGAGATGACAGGCAATTGTTGAGTGCTTCAAATCATACCAGGTAGGCATAGGAAATACAAACCCCAAAAAGTGCAAAAAAGAGTATCATAGATAGACGTTTCACCTGGACCTCCTCCACTGCAGTTTGAAAAAAAAAGTTAAACATATAATTAAAAATTCACAAGCTTATCAAAAGATTCTTGCAGCCATTACAAAGTTACACAAAAAATTAATCTTTACCCAAATGAATACTCAGTTCTTCTTCATGATTTAACCCAGATGGAAATTAGTTTCCAATTCGAATATGTATCTGGACTCCAGACATCTTAGAGCTAGCTCTTTGTTACCATCTCTGGTTTTGGGTCCAGGCCTGTCTGTCACGACTCCGAGTCTGTAGATGTCAAAACGCCTCCCCCAAAAAAGATTTTAGGTATAAAAATCACAATTCAGCGCTCGTGAATTTGTGACTAGTGCAGATAAACCATTTTGTTCTGAAAATTGTCACATTTTCATTTAAATCGCAAGCTTTTAGCAAAAATAAACAAAGGTGAAACTGTGCAAAAATAATTGTTACTTTTTTAAAACTGCTGCACGAAACCAGTAAAGCCGTGAAGAGAGGTTAGGCTCACTCGGTGGGTGGGGAGCAGGCTCTGGCCGCAGGTCAGTCCTTGCGGCTAAGCCCTGGTGGGGTGGTTCCAGGATCTGGCCATTGGCAGGGCCCTGCGCATGGCTGAAAGCTCTGCATTGTGAGCGCTGACGGCCTACGGCGGGTTGGCGCAAGTTCTGGCAACCTCGCTGTGTACGACTAACAGCCATGTAAAGTAGGAGTTGGCACCGACAGCGGGTTGGGCACAGAGCCTGGTTATTGGCCAGAACCTGCAGCTAACACCTGGTGCACACGATTGAAAGCTGTGCAAAGCAGGTGTTGGCCACCCTCTGCAGGTTGGGCACAGGGCAGGGGATATTCGTTCAAGGCAGGGTAGGTGCAGAGCCTGGACAGATGCAAGGTCCTGTGGGTAACAACTGTTGTGCATATCCAAAGAATGCGCACATTAGGGATTGGCTGACCATGGTGAGTTGTGACCAGGGCTGGCCTTGGGCAGGCCCTACGCCCCATTCGCGGCTAAGGCTAAACATCGTCCTATATAGCTGGGTTTAAAATTAAATTACATGATAAAAAGAAGCCTGTGAAATTCACTGGAACAAAAACACAGTTAAGAACTGTGTTATAGTTCTGGCTCAGACATCCAAAACCACTGAAACTGGTCAGTTATGGTTAGTTAGCAATTCACACAATACATAGCTCAAAACAGCAACAACACAGCAGACCCCCACAGAAAGACTAGACCCCAACAAATGGTCTGTACCCCTCCATGGATAATACACCCACACCCAAAAGGTCAGCATTTATCTCCGATATTGGTCACATTCTGGAAACAGCTGCCCTGGATGGTTCATTTACTATATTAGGTGATTTTAATTTTAATTTTGACAAAATTAAAGACAATGATACAGCCGCCCTTCAGGCATGTCTAACAACATTCGGATTCTCCCAGCTAGTGAAAGCCCCTACCCATGAAGGAGGCCATACATTGGATGGCATCTTTACTAATCTAAATGACTTACAGATCTCAGCCATCTTCCCCATCGTTTGGTCAGATCATTTTGTTATAATGGCCAACCTAATCAATTGTGCCCCAGGAACAGCTATGGAAAATGGCAACCATCGCCAGACCTTCCTGGATTGGAAAAATATTGACAGCAATAGCTTACAATCACTTCTGATTAAAACCAGTCCATCTCTGTCAAATGATGCTAAAACTGCTATTTCCCAATACAATGAGTGGGTTGCTTCCGCGACCACTCTATTGGTTCAGTCAAAACAATGCTCCCGAAACAGATCATCCCCCTCTGCCCCCTGGTACTCGGAAACTTTAAGGACACAAAAGCAGCTGTGCCGGAGGAATGAGAGGAACTGGCGCAGACACTATTCCGAAGAGGTTAAAACAACATACAAGCACTCGGTCACTATATATAAAAATATGATCTTGGATGCTAAGAAGAAGTTCTTTTCAGAGAAAATTGAACTCTCTAAAAACTCAAACAAGGCTTTGTTTGAGACCACTAAACAGCTGGCCGGATGCTTACCTAACCTACAACCCCCCTCTTCCCAATCATTTTGTGATGCATTGGCTAACTATTTTTACAACAAAGTCAATGATATTTACGCTGTCTTTGCCAACTGTGTAGAAACACAACAAAACACTGCTCCTGAGATGGTGAGCTCCTCCATAGCTGGCCCATCTCTCTCCCAGTTTAAAGAGGTCTCTATTAATCAGGTCAGGGACATTGTGTCATCCATCAAATCAGGCTCTGCCCTTGATCCCTGCCCTTTTAAAGTACTGCTCCCAGTATCAGAAGTACTGCTCCCAGCCATCACTACCATCTGTAACACCATGATTAACACAGGTGTTTACCCCTCCGATCTAAAAAAGACGCTACTAAAGCCGCTACTGAAAAAACATAACCTAGATAGGAACGAGCTTAAAAATTACCGACCGATTGCCAATCTGCCTATCTTGGCTAAAGTTGTCGAGAAGGCCCTAAACACTCAACTATCAGCCTTTATAGAAACCCACAATCTACTGGATGACTCCCAGTTTGGTTTCCGCCTAAATCATGGGACAGAGACGGCCCTGATCAAGGCTACAGAGGACATCAGAACCATTCGCGACGCGGGTGGTACAGCAGTCTTGATACTGCTGGACCTGTCAGCGGCATTCGACACGGTCGATCATGCCATCTTGATCGACCGTGTCGAAGCACTGGGGATTAGACACAGGGCTAGGACTCTCCTGGCTTCCTTCCTTGCCGAGAGAACTCAGGTAGTCACCATAGGGCCTTTTCAGTCCACCACCCTGTCCTTGCCGTGCGGTGTACCTCAAGGCTCATCCCTGAGTCCGACACTCTTTAACATATATGTGTCGGACCTTGCCAAAACCATTCGTGCCCATGGGATGAGCCTTACATCTTACGCCGACGACACTCAGTTGGTTCTGGCCATCAGAAATGACGGCCAAAAAATCGCCGATAATTTCAATCTGGGCATGCAGGCCATAGGGAATTGGATGGCATCCAATTGCCTTAAATTGAACTCGGATAAGTCCGAGGTGGTCATCTTTGGAAGCTTAACCCCAGAATGGTCCTCCCACTGGTGGCCACAGTCTATGGGTCCTCCCCCCACTCCTGTCAGCAAAGTGAGGAATCTAGGTGTCATGTTTGACGACCGTCTCACGTTTTTCCCCCATGCAAATCAGATTGCCTCCTCTGCTTTTTATAAGCTACGAATCATTAAAAAAATTCTCCCCTTCCTTCCTGTCTCAGCTGGTAAAACCCTGATCGCCTCCTTGGTCCTGTCCACCTTGGACTATTGTAATGCCCTATTTCTGAATTCCCAAGAAAAAGTTCTCAATAAGCTGCAAACCATCCAAAATGCGGCTGCCAGACTGCTGGGTGATATCCCCAAGTTTCAATCAGTCTCAGGAACCATCAGAGAACTTCACTGGCTTTCCATCAGGAATAGATCCAAATTCAAAGCTTTGTGTATTGTCTATAAGGCGTTGCATAACCAGGGACCAGCCTTTCTTACGCACAACTTGTTCCTTATCGGCCCACCAGATCCCTGAGGTCTTCTGACCTCCTCCAGCTGGAAATACCCCGTACCAAACTGGTTTCATGGGGCGATAGAAGATTTCTCGTTTCAGCACCCAAGCTCTGGAATACTTTGCCACTATCTATTAAGAGCAGCCCCTCTCTGTGGTCTTTCCGAAAGCATCTTAAAACGTGGCTATTTGATCAATAATTACCTCCTTCTCTAAGGCAGATTTCAGCAAATACTTAGCGCCGAGATGCCCACGGGCCTTCGTTGCGCTTAACAAGTGTTTAAATAAATAAAATAGAAACAGAGTGGACCGCCCCCCCCGACAGATTTAGACTAGACTCCCACAGACATACATTGAACTACAAATCGACTAGACCCCTACAGATAAACTAGACCCTTACAGATAGACGAGACCCCCACGGATAGACGAGACCCCCACGGATAGACGAGACCCCCACAGATAGACAGGACCCCCACAGATAGACAGGACCCCCACAGATAGACGGGACCCCCTCAGATAGATGGGACCCCCACAGATAGATGAGACCCCCTCAGATAGACGAGACCCCCTCAGATAGACGAGACCCCCTCAGATAGACGAGACCCCCACAGATAGACAAGACCCCCACAGATAGACGGGACCCCCTCAGATAGACGGGACCCCCTCAGATAGACGGGACCCCCTCAGATAGACGGGACCCCCTCAGATAGATGAGACCCCCTCAGATAGATGAGACCCCCTCAGATAGATGAGACCTCCTCAGATAGAGGAGACCCCCACAGATAGATGGGACCCCCACAGATAGACAAGACCCCCACAGATAGACGAGACCCCCACAGATAGACAAGACCCCCACAGATAGACAAGACCCCCACAGATAGACGGGACCCCCTCAGATAGATGAGACCCCCTCAGATAGATGAGACCTCCTCAGATAGATGAGACCCCCACAGATAGATGGGACCCCCACAGATAGACAAGACCCCCACAGATAGACGAGACCCCCACAGATAGACAAGACCCCCACAGATAGACGGGACCCCCTCAGATAGACGGGACCCCCTCAGATAGACGGGACCCCCTCAGATAGATGAGACCCCCTCAGATAGATGAGACCCCCACAGATAGACGAGACCCCCACAGATAGACGAGACCCCCACAGATAGACGGGACCCCCTCAGATAGACGAGACCCCCTCAGATAAACGAGACCCCCTCAGATAGATGAGACCCCCTCAGATAGATGAGACCCCCTCAGATAAATGGGACCCCCACAGATAGATGAGACCCCCTCAGATAGACGAGACCCCCTCAGATAGACGAGACCCCCTCAGATAGATGAGACCCCCTCAGATAGATGAGACCCCCTCAGATAGACGAGACCCCCTCAGATAGCTGAGACCTCCTCAGATAGAGGAGACCCCCACAGATAGACGAGACCCCCACAGATAGACGAGACCCCCACAGATAGACGGGACCCCCTCAGATAGACGGGACCCCCTCAGATAGACGGGACCCCCTCAGATAGATGAGACCCCCTCAGATAGATGAGACCCCCTCAGATAGATGAGACCCCCACAGATAGATGAGACCTCCTCAGATAGACGAGACCCCCACAGATAGACAAGACCCCCACAGATAGACGGGACCCCCACAGATAGACGAGACCCCCTCAGATAGACGAGACCCCCACAGATAGACAAGACCCCCACAGATAGACGGGACCCCCTCAGATAGACGGGACCCCCTCAGATAGACGGGACCCCCTCAGATAGACGGGACCCCCTCAGATAGATGAGACCTCCTCAGATAGAGGAGACCCCCACAGATAGACGAGACCCCCTCAGATAGACGAGACCCCCTCAGATAGACGAGACCCCCACAGATAGACAAGACCCCCACAGATAGACGGGACCCCCTCAGATAGACGGGACCCCCTCAGATAGATGAGACCCCCTCAGATAGATGAGACCTCCTCAGATAGAGGAGACCCCCACAGATAGAAGAGACCCCCACAGATAGACGGGACCCCCTCAGATAGACGAGACCCCCTCAGATAAACGAGACCCCCTCAGATAGATGAGACCCCCTCAGATAGACGAGACCCCCTCAGATAGATGAGACCTCCTCAGATAGAGGAGACCCCCACAGATAGACGAGACCCCCACAGATAGACGAGACCCCCACAGATAGACGAGACCCCCTCAGATAGACGAGACCCCCTCAGATAGATGAGACCTCCTCAGATAGAGGAGACCCCCACAGATAGACGAGACCCCCACAGATAGACTGGACCCCCTCAGATAGACGAGACCCCCTCAGATAAACGAGACCCCCTCAGATAGATGAGACCCCCTCAGATAGATGAGACCCCCTCAGATAGACGAGACCCCCACAGATAGACGGGACCCCCACAAATAGACGAGACCCCCACAAATAGATGGGACCCCCTCAGATAGACGAGACCCCCTCAGATAGACGGGACCCCCTCAGATAGACGAGACCCCCTCAGATAGATGAGACCCCCTCAGATAGACGAGACCCCCTCAGATAGACGAGACCCCCTCAGATAGATGGGACCCCCACAGATAGATGAGACCCCCTCAGATAGACGAGACCCCCTCAGATAGACGAGACCCCCACAGATAGACGAGACCCTCACAGATAGACGAGACCCCCACAGATAGACGGGACCCCCTCAGATAGACGAGACCCCCTCAGATAGATGAGACCTCCTCGCATAGAGGAGACCCCCACAGATAGACGAGACCCCCACAGATAGACGGGACCCCCTCAGATAGACGAGACCCCCTCAGATAAACGAGACCCCCTCAGATATACGGGACCCCCTCAGATAGATGAGACCCCCTCAGATAGACGGGACCCCCACAAATAGATGAGACCCCCACAAATAGATGAGACCCCCACAGATAGATGGGACCCCCTCAGATAGATGGGACCCCCTCAGATAGATGGGACCCACACAGATAGACGAGACCCCCTCAGATAGATGAAACCCCCTCAGATAGACGAGACCCCCACAGATAGACGGGACCCCCACAGATAGACGGGACCCCCACAGATAGACGGGACCCACACAGATAGACGAGACCCCCACAGATAGACGAGACCCCCACAGATAGACGGGACCCCCACAGATAGACGAGACCCCCACAGATAGATGGGACCTGTGAGAAGTTGGCCTGATAGGTGATGTTTCCAATTCTGGAACCACCTATTATCAGACCAAACAATCCCTTATGGTGTCAGATTGTAAGTCAACCTTGTTAGACAAGCTATCCTAGGGGTAGCATGGACTAAGCAGCCTAAAGGCTTAACTTAAGAGGTCGTGTTAAGCGAGCTGTTTTACCACATACAATCCTGTAATATCAAATGAAAGGACACCACACAAGTATATATTATAAAAATATATGTGTTTATTACTAAAAACAATCCCCAGTATTCTTTATGAATAAAGGGGCACAAGCGTTAAATCAAAAGCACAGTTTAAACATACAAGTTGCACAATTATGGATGAGGGCGGGTGGCCACTCAAACCATATACTAAACAAGTGGTATAAGAGATACCAATCGAACAGTGGTTAGGTCTAGGGCCTAGGGAATCGCTGGGAGCAGTCGGGACAAGCAATGCTGAAGTCGGGAATGGCCCTCGGGATTCGGGAGCAGTGCGGAAAGCGCACGCATGCACCAATGTTAACCAATGGTGCGTAAAAATGACAAAGTTAGAGTTTAAGGACACTTCCGCTGAACCTAGAGGAACAAAACTTAAGACACAGACCCTAGAGGTGTGCACCAGTGTGGGAACACCGGCGGAGCAAAGTTACCTCACCCACAGGAAGCGGGTGCACAGGGTCGAAGTTGAGTCGGGTTTCGTCACGCAGGCTCTTGGTGCTTGAAGCTGAAAGGGCTGCAGGCGGGGTGAAAGAGAAGTGTCCGGTGGAGTCCAAGGGTGGACTCGAGTCGAAAAGTACCTGAAAGCAGAGGGGACAGAGTCTGGGTCACTCAGCAGTGACCAGGGTGGAACCAGGACGGAACCAGGCAATGTCGGGCGCAATCAGGTCGCTGTCGCGGTGCTTCTCTCCGCTGTCACGTGGGCTCTGGGGCATCTACGACATTCAGGAGCAGGTCACGATCTGTCCCACGCAGGCTCTCACCGTCGGCGCTGTCGGCTTCAAGATTGGAGCAAACAACACTTGGCAAAAGCAATCCACGCGGAACCGGGAGATTGCTTCTCACTCGAACCAGGAAGGTCAGAGTGGGGGCTCCTTTTCAGGGGAGCTGGTGCAGATCTGGAGCAACCAGATTCACAAGTCGGTTTCAAGTTTTCGTCGGCACAGGGGCCACTAGCCGGCTGGCAAGTGACCGGGCCAACGCGTTGAGCCAAAAGTAGCAGAAGGGCCCCACGCAGCACTCGATGAGTGTAGAGGGGTGAGCTTCGGTGCAAGAGTGGCTCAGGGTTGGGGCTTCTCAAACCCCGGTGCACAGCTTCGAGGGTCACTCGTGGGCTGCACGGTCAGCGTCTCGTGGTCAATTCAAGATGGCGTGCCCCACGCTTCCGGTCGCCTCCACGGGTCTCAGCTCTGCAGGGACTGTGGATCGGGCTGTTGGAAGGCAGGCAAGCTTAATCTCGTCAATCTCAGTCGCTCGAGTTCCGGCGGGAACTGCAACCAAGTAGACGTCGATGGCTGGATGGTGCCTGCTGCTGCAGGGTGGTCACTCCTTGACCACAAGGGAGATTCTTCGGGCTTCCACGTTGAGATGGAGGTCCAAGGGTCCAGAGTTTTGTTTCTGATGTTTCTTCCAGGAAATCTGATGTGCATTGGCACTGCTCCCACTCTTATTCGAATCTGGGGGGCGTGATTACCTGCTAGGTCCCCCCCTATGGGTGGGACCCAGGAAGGGGGTGGATACACCCCTTTCCTTTGATCCAGGCCGCCCTGGCACGAGGGCTGGAGTGCCCCAGAACCGGTTTGGCCGGATTATGCAAGGGGCAGCCTTGTGCGCCCCAGGCAGTGTCTGGTTTCTTTCAGACCTCCCTGCTACAATCCACTATCTCCTGTCTGGAGGGTGGTGACACCCTCCTGTGACAGGAAACCCTTTGTCCAGGCCCCATTTGGCTGAGTTTCGGTCAGCTGCAGGGGTCCAGACTCTTGTCTGTGGCAGAGGCATCCATTTTGTGGATCTAAGGCCTTTTGAGAAATTAACTGCATTAAAGTAAAGGAACATGTCTTACCCCTCTAGAGGGGTGGAATGCTATCCCCGTCGCCAGAACTGGCGAGGGGATAGTATTCCAAATCGTATGACACCTTACACGACATGTTTTGATAAAGCCAAACCAGAGTTGCTATATAACCGCGAGGATTATAAGGCACTTAAGAGTATATGGTATGGCATTATCCTGAAACAGCTTAGGGAGTTGTTCCCGACAGCTGCAGACAGGCTCAGCTCATGCTAGAGCTCCATCTCACATTAAACCACGCACTCTGCCTCCAGGATTGATGAGGCCTTCCATAGGAGTGGCTCACAGGTTTATATGTGTCCAGATATAGGTTTAGATATAGGTATACTATACCTAAGTAAGGGGTGATTACACCACCTTACCCCAGCTGAGTGATCAGCCAGTTGTGTCAATTTAAGAACCAGCCAGGGGTGGCAAAAGATATGCTGCAGCCCCTGGTAGGCCTTGGTGGCCCCTATGCCCTGGGCACCTATAGTGCATTATACAGGGGCTGACAAGGAGTCCATTTCCAATTGTGGTATGTGCCTATAGCACATGTATCATTAATTTAGTGAGAGAACAGCAGGCTGGGGGTCTGATCAGCAGGCCCACAGCCTCAGTAGTCGAAAACCAGTGAAGCAAAAAGCAAAAATTTGGGGTGACCATAGGATAGCAGACCCTACTCTCCTACACAAGCCCCCCCCAAACGCAGGGACATTAAACTAACCTTGACCAGATAAGTCTTCATGTTCTAAGTGGAAGTACCTGGAGAGACCATCTGCATTACCATGGTCAGTCCCTGGGCGGTGCTCCACTGTAAAGTCCATCCCCTGTAGGGAAATGGACCACCTGAGCAGTTTGGGATTTTCACCCTTCATCTGATTGAGCCACAAGAGGGGCTTATGGTCGGTCTGAACTAGGAAGTGAGTTCCAAACAAGTAGGACCTCAACTTCTTCAGGGCCCAAACCACAGCAAAGGCCTCCCTCTCAATGGCTGACCAACGTTTCTCTCTAGGGGTCAGCCTTCTGCTAATGAAAGCAATAGGCTGGTCTTGACCATCTTGATTAAGTTGTGAGAGCACAGCTCCCACCCCCAACTCAGAAGCATCTTTCTGTACAATGAACTGTTTGGAGTAGTCAGGACTCTTCAGGATAGGTGCAGAGCACATGGCCTTCTTCAGGTCATCAAATGCCTTTTGACAGCTAACTGTCCACTGAACCTTTTTTGGCATCTTCTTGGATGTCAAGTCATTTAATGGTGTCACTATAGACCCATAGTTTTTCACAAACTTTCTGTAATACCCAGTCAGGCCCAAGAAGGCTCTGACTTGTGTCTGGGTAACTGGAGGAGCCCAGTCCTGTATGGCCTGGATTTTGCTCTCCAGTGGCTGAACCTGACCTCCACCTACTAGGTGGCCCAGGTATACAACCTTACTCTGCCCTATCTGGCACTTGGTGGCCTTGATAGTCAGGCCTGCCTTTTGCAGGGCCTCCAGAACTTTCTTCAGGTGGATCAGGTGATCCTCCCAGGTGGAGCTAAAGACAGCAATATCATCTAGATATGCTGCACAAAAGTCATCCAACCCAGTAAGGACTTGGTTCACCAACCTTTGGAAAGTGGCAGGTGCATTCTTCAAACCAAAGGGCATTACCACAAACTGATAATGTCCACTAGGGGTAGAGAATGCTGTTTTGGCTTTTGACTCCTCAGCTAATCTGATTTGCCAGTAGCCAGCTGTCAGATCAAATGTGCTCAGAAACTTGGCAGAAGCCAATCTGTCAATGAGCTCATCTGCTCTTGGAATGGGGTGAGCATCTGTCCTAGTGACAGCATTGAGACCCCTGTAGTCCACGCAAAATCTCATTTCTCTCTTTCCATCTTGGGTATGAGGTTTTGGCACAAGGACTACTGGGCTGGCCCATGGGCTCTCTGATGGCTCAATCACTCCAAGCTCTAACATCTTTTGCACCTCAGCCTTGATGCAATCTCTGACATGGTCAGGTTGCCTGTAGATCTTATTCTTCACAGGCAGACTGTCACCAGTGTCCACTACATGGGTACACCAGTCAGTCTGGCTGGGTGTGAGTGAAAACAAATGCCTGTGGGCCTGCAAAACTTGTCTGCAGTCCACCTGTTGCTGGTCAGTGAGGCTGCCTGCCAAGGCTACTCCATCAACTGAACCATCATCAGGGTTCTGAGAAAGCAGGTCTGGGAGAGGGTCACTCTCTTCCTCCTGATCCCCATCTGTGGCCATGAGCAAGCTCATGTCCTCCCTGTCCACAAATGCTTTCAAACGATTCACATGGATTACCCTGTGAGGGCTCCTGGGTGTTCCAAAGTCAACCAAGTAAGTGACTTCCCCCTTCTTCTCAATGATAGGATAGGGTCCACTCCATTTGTCCTGGAGTGCTGCTGGGGCCACTGGCTCCAGTACCCACACCTTCTGTCCTGGTTGGAACTCTACCAGTACAGCCTTTTGGTCATGCCAAGCTTTTTGTAATTCTTGGCTGGCCTCCAGGTTTTTGGATGCTCTTTCCATGTATTCAGCCATCCTGGAGCGGAGACCAAGTACATAGTCCACTATGTCTAGCTTAGGCTTTTTGAGAGGTAACTCCCATCCTTCCTTCACCAAACACAATGGACCCCTCACAGGGTGGCCAAACAAAAGTTCAAAAGGGCTGTAGCCAACCCCCTTCTGTGGGACCTCTCTGTAAGCAAAGAGCAGGCAAGGTAAAAGAATGTCCCATTTCCGCCTGAGCTTCTCTGGTAATCCTTTTATCATGCCTTTTAGGGTCTTGTTAAATCTCTCCACAAGCCCATTGCACTGTGGATGGTAGGGGGTGGTAAACTTGTAGTTTACCCCACACTCCTTCCACATTGCTTTCAGATAGCTGGACATACAATTGGTGCCCCTATCTTATAACACCTCCTTTGGGAAGCCCACTCTTGAGAAAACTGCAATGAGGGCTTTTGCCACCACAGGTGCTGTGGTGGTCCTCAGGGGAATAGCCTCTGGATACCTGGTGGCATGATCCACTACCACCAGTATAAATCTGTTCCCAGATGCTGTTTGGGGGTCCATTGGACCCACAATATCAATTCCAACTCTTTCAAAGGGAACCCCCACCACAGGTAGTGGTATTAGGGGGGCCTTTGTTGTGCCACCTGACTTACCACTGGCTTGGCAAGTGACACAGGAGCGACAAAACTCCTTGACATTTTCTGACATATGAGGCCAGTGAAAGTGTGAAACAAGCCTGTCCCACGTCTTGTTCTGGCCTAAGTGTCCTGCAAGGGGAATATCATGGGCCAAGGTAAGGAGGAACCCCCTAAACTTCAGAGGTATAACCAACCTCCTGGTCATGCCAGGCTTGGGGTCTCTAGCCTCTGAGTAAAGGAGTCCATCATCCCAATACACAGTATGGGTACCTTGGGCATCCCCAGCAGCCTCAGCAGCAGCCTGCTGTCTGAGGGGTTCAAGGGAAGGGCAATCTAATTGAGCCTGCCTCAGGTCTGCCCTTGAGGGTCCCCCGTCCCCAGAAACTCAACCTGGTCAGGTTCAAGTTCCTTAGAGACAGTCTCCTCTTGGACTGCAGAATCAGTTTCCTCTGAAACTTGATCCTCAACCTGGGGCAAGGTGGAAGGCTCAGCCTTTCCTCTCTTGCTCCTTCTCTTGGGTTGTGGTTGGTCTATTGTTCCAAGATCCACCACTGGTTCAGGAAGGCACTTCTTAGCCTGAGCCCTTGTCATGGCAAGGACATGCTCTGAAATCCCTAGCATTTCTGCATGAGTCCTGTACTCCACTTCTGACCATGCTGAGCTCTCAAGATCATTGCCTAACAGACAGTCTACTGGTAGGTCTGCACTCACAACAACTTTCTTTAGGCCATCTACCCCTCCCCAGGAGAAGTTCACAACTGCCACACTATGGGAAGTAGTGGAGTTGCTTGCATTGGTCACTAGGTAACTCTCACCTAGTACAATCTGTCCAGGGTCCACAAAGTCAGGTGTCACCATTGTGACACTGGCACATGTGTCCCTGTAGGCTTGAGCCAGTTTCTCATTAATTAAGGGAGTCTGCCTATATTTGCCCAGGTTACTGGGACTTACTGCAGTGGGCAAATCTATGTCCACATCATATAAGAGAACTGCCTGTGTAGGGGTTCTGACTAGGCCAGATCCTACTTCAATACCCAGGGTCAACCCAGCTACACCCTTGGACTGTGTTCCACCACTGCTTACTGTACTAGGGGTTGCAGTTGCTTTAGGAGCTGGAGTGGTGGAGACTGGATTTGCCTTAGTGCATTCACTGCCCCAGTGTGAAACTGATTTGCAGGTATTACACCAAGGTGTCTTTGGACCTTTATTCTTCTTCTTCTTGTTTCCATTTTGGGAACCACCCTCCTTACTACTAGTTTGGGGGCCTGAAGACTTCTGGTCTTTTTCTTTATCTTTATCTTTCTGATTTCCACCCTTCTGGTCTGTTTTCTTCTGGTCACCACCTTGGTTCTGGGGTTTCTGCTTAATCCTTGTTCTGACCCATTTGTCTGCCTTCTTTCCCAATTCTTGGGGAGAGGTCAGATCAGAGTCAATAAGGTATTGATGCAACAGCTGGTTTGTACAGTTATTAAGGATCTGTTCTCTCATTATAAGATTGTACAATCCTGTATAGTCTGAAACTTTACTTCCCTGCAACCAACCCTCCAAAGCCTTAGTGGCACACTCAACGAAATCAGTCCAGTCTTGAGTCTGTGCTTTTTGGGTGTCTCTGAACAACAACCTGTATTGCTCAGTGGTTAGGCCAAACCCTTCAATAAGAGCACTCTTCAAAACAGAGTAGTTTTTGGCATCCTCAGGTCTAACTGTGAGGAGCCTGTCCCTCCCTTTCTCAGAAAAGGAGTACCATAAAATTGCAGCCCACTGATCCTGAGGAACCTGCTGTACCATGCAGGCTCTCTCCAGAGCAGTCATCCATTTGTGGATGTCATCCCCTTCCTTGTAGGGGGGCACAATTTTTGTCAGGTTTCTATTATCATAGCCCCTGTCTTTTTCTTTAGGAATATTGCTGCCACCAGTGGCATCTAAGCCACTCAATTTCTGCTCTCTTGCCAAGGTAAGTCTAGCTTGAGCCATGGTAAGTTTAGCTTGAGCCAGGGCTACCTCCTCCCTCTCTATCTGGAGTCTGACAGCCCTCATTCTGGCCCTATGCTCAGTCTTTTGAGAGGCAGTCATACCTCTCTCAGATTCTCTTGAGGCACTAGAAATATGAGAGTCCCCTGAGGGAGATCTCACTCTTCTGTTGCCTGGGAGAATGCTATAGGATCTGGGGAGGTGCTGGCCCTCTCCATTCCCCAGGAGGTTTAAGTTGGCCTGGCTAAGCCTGGCAACTCCAACCTGGCTACCCTCCTGATCCTGGTCTTCTGTGTCCTCAACCTCTGAGTCCTCATCCCCCTCTTCTCCTTCTTCTCCTTCTTCCTCCTGAGGGGTACCAGTTACAGGTGGGTTCTCTCCATTTCCTGATCCTAGGGGAATTCCCTTCGCCCTTTCTAAGTCATCCTGTTCTAGATTGGCTATCAGGATTGGACAGGTGGGGCTTCTGCCCCTTTTTAACCCTCTTGATTTGCACAAGGCAATCAAGTCCTTTCGGGTTAGTTTGTCATAGCTGGAAGTTGCCTGGGTAAGGTCAACTGTCACAGGAGTAGACCCTGAGGCTTTTCCTGTGTCAGACATGACTCTAGTGTGGTGTAAGTGATGCACCTACCTACACTAAGTGTTTCCCTACTGTACCTTACTAGTGAGTTGTAGTCAGGGTGTGCTAATCCCTTTTATCTACAACTACTAAGTTCAGTAGAACTTAATATGCTAAGCTTTTGATTTATATGTACCTAGAGGTACTTGATGTGATCTTTCAATTTGATAAAAAGATTGCAATGGTAAAACAACAGCAAGCTCAAATCCGCACCGCTGCTCACCAATGTGAGAAGTTGGCCTGATAGGTGATGTTTCCAATTCTGGAACCACCTATTATCAGACCAAACAATCCCTTATGGTGTCAGGTTGTAAGTCAACCTTGTTAGACAAGCTATCCTAGGGGTAGCATGGACTAAGCAGCCTAAAGGCTTAACTTAAGAGGTCGTGTTAAGCGAGCTGTTTTACCACATACAATCCTGTAATATCAAATGAAAGGACACCACACAAGTATATATTATAAAAATATATGTGTTTATTACTAAAAACAATCCCCAGTATTCTTTATGAATAAAAGGGCACAAGCGTTAAATCAAAAGCACAGTTTAAACATACAAGTTGCACAATTATGGATGAGGGCGGGTGGCCACTCAAACCATATACTAAACAAGTGGTATAAGAGATACCAATCGAACAGTGGTTAGGCCTAGGGCCTAGGGAATCGCTGGGAGCAGTCAGGACAAGCAGTGCTGAAGTCGGGAGAGGCCCACGGGATTCGGGAGCAGTGTGGAAAGCGCACGCATGCACCAATGTTAACCAATGGTGCGTAAAAATGACAAAGTTAGAGTTTAAGGACACTTCCGCTGAACCTAGAGGAACAAAACTTAAGACACAGACCCTAGAGGTGTGCACCAGTGTGGGAACACCGGCGGAGCAAAGTTACCTCACCCACAGGAAGCGGGTGCACAGGGTCGAAGTTGAGTCGGGTTTCGTCACACAGGCTCTTGGTGCTTGAAGCTGAAAGGGCTGCAGGCGGGGTGAAAGAGAAGTGTCCGGTGGAGTCCAAGGGTGGACTCGAGTCGAAAAGTACCTGAAAGCAGAGGGGACAGAGTCTGGGTCACTCAGCAGTGACCAGGGTGGAACCAGGACGGAACCAGGCAATGTCGGGCGCAATCAGGTCGCTGTCGCGGTGCTTCTCTCCGCTGTCACGTGGGCTCTGGGGCATCTACGACGTCCAGGAGCAGGTCACGATCTGTCTCACGCAGGCTCTCACCGTCGGCGCTGTCGGCTTCAAGATTGGAGCAAACAACACTTGGCAAAAGCAATCCACGCGGAACCGGGAGATTGCTTCTCACTCGAACCAGGAAGGTCAGAGTGGGGGCTCCTTTTCAGGGGAGCTGGTGCAGATCTGGAGCAACCAGATTCACAAGTCGGTTTCAAGTTTTCGTCGGCACAGGGGCCACTAGCCGGCTGGCAAGTGACCGGGCCAACGCGTTGAGCCAAAAGTAGCAGAAGGGCCCCACGCAGCACTCGATGAGTGTAGAGGGGTGAGCTTCGGTGCAAGAGTGGCTCAGGGTTGGGGCTTCTCAAACCCCGGTGCACAGCTTCGAGGGTCACTCGTGGGCTGCACGGTCAGCGTCTCGTGGTCAATTCAAGATGGCGTGCCCCACGCTTCCGGTCACCTCCACGGGTCTCAGCTCTGCAGGGACTGTGGATCGGGCTGTAGGAAGGCAGGCAAGCTTGATCTCGTTGATCTCAGTCGCTCGAGTTCCGGCGGGAACTGCAACCAAGTAGACGTCGAGGGCTGGATGGTGCCTGCTGCTGCAGGGTGGTCACTCCTTGACCACAAGGGAGATTCTTCAGGCTTCCACGTTGAGATGGAGGTCCAAGGGGCCAGAGTTTCGTTTCTGATGTTTCTTCCAGGAAATCTGATGTGCATTGGCACTGCTCCCACTCTTATTCGAATCTGGGGGGCGTGATTACCTGCTAGGTCCCCCCCTATGGGTGGGACCCAGGAAGGGGGTGGATACACCCCTTTCCTTTGACCCAGGCCGCCCTGGCATGAGGGCTGGAGTGCCCCAGAACCGGTTTGGCCGGATTATGCAAGGGGCAGCCTTGTGCGCCCCAGGCAGTGTCTGGTTTCTTTCAGACCTCCCTGCTACAATCCACTATCTCCTGTGTGGAGGGTGGTGACACCCTCCTGTGACAGGAAACCCTTTGTCCAGGCCCCATTTGGCTGAGTTTCGGTCAGCTGCAGGGGTCCAGACTCTTGTCTGTGGCAGAGGCATCCATTTTGTGGATCTAAGGCCTTTTGAGAAATTAACCGCATTAAAGTAAAGGAACATGTCTTACCCCTCTAGAGGGGTGGAATGCTATCCCCGTCGCCAGAACTGGCGAGGGGATAGTATTCCAAATCGTATGACACCTTACACGACATGTTTTGATAAAGCCAAACCAGAGTTGCTATATAACCGCGAGGATTATAAGGCACTTAAGAGTATATGGTATGGCATTATCCTGAAACAGCTTAGGGAGTTGTTCCCGACAGCTGCAGACAGGCTCAGCTCATGCTAGAGCTCCATCTCACATTAAACCACGCACTCTGCCTCCAGGATTGATGAGGCCTTCCATAGGAGTGGCTCACAGGTTTATATGTGTCCAGATATAGGTTTAGATATAGGTATACTATACCTAAGTAAGGGGTGATTACACCACCTTACCCCAGCTGAGTGATCAGCCAGTTGTGTCAATTTAAGAACCAGCCAGGGGTGGCAAAAGATATGCTGCAGCCCCTGGTAGGCCTTGGTGGCCCCTATGCCCTGGGCACCTATAGTGCATTATACAGGGGCTGACAAGGAGTCCATTTCCAATTGTGGTATGTGCCTATAGCACATGTATCATTAATTTAGTGAGAGAACAGCAGGCTGGGGGTCTGATCAGCAGGCCCACAGCCTCAGTAGTCGAAAACCAGTGAAGCAAAAAGCAAAAATTTGGGGTGACCATAGGATAGCAGACCCTACTCTCCTACAGGACCCACACAGATAGACGAGACCCCCACAGATAGACGAGACCCCCACAGATAGATGGGACCCCCACAGATAGACGAGACCCCCACAGATAGACGGGACCCCCACAGATAGACGAGATCCCACAGATAGACTGGACCCCCACAGATAGACGAGACCCCCACAGATAGACTGGACCCCCACAGATAGACGAGACCCCCACAGATAGACTGGACCCCCACAGATAGACGAGACCCCCACAGATAGACGGGACCCACACAGATAGACGAGATCCCCACAGATAGACGGGACCCCCACAGATAGACGAGATCCCCACAGATAGACGGGACCCCCACAGATAGACGAGACCCCCACAGATAGACAAGACCCCCACAGATAGACGAGACCCCCACAGATAGATGAGACCCCCACAGATAGACAAGACCCCCACAGATAGACGGGACCCCCTCAGATAGACGGGACCCCCTCAGATAGATGAGACCCCCTCAGATAGATGAGACCTCCTCAGATAGAGGAGACCCCCACAGATAGACGAGACCCCCACAGATAGACAAGACCCCCACAGATAGACGAGACCCACGCGCAGCGTCCGCGCGCAGCGTCCACGCGCAGCGTCCGCGCCCAATCCGCGCCGAAGGTGCGCCAAAGGTAAGCCCGTCTACGCCCGTCCGCGCCCGGACCGCGCCTAGCGCCATACCCCCTGGCCCTCGCATTGCCCAGTCCTCCCGCATTACCTACGATGCCACCACCCTCCTAACCCTTAACCCCGGCCGCTCCCCTAACTGCGTCCAAGCCGCTCCTGGACACACCCATGGACCCTTCTCCTGCTACTCCTGCAAGTTCGACGGCACCAAGAACATCTCCTCATCTACGAACACACAACAGATATCCGACCCCAACCACCTAAAATGCATCCTGCTCAACACCCGCTCAGTCCACAGGCACGCCATCGATCTCTGGAATCTACTAGACACCATATCTCCGGACGTCGCCTTCCTAACAGAAACATGGATGAACGCCTCTTCCGCCCCAGACATCACCATTGCCATCCCAGAAGACTATAAGATCATACGCAAGGACCGTACCGGCCACACAGGAGGAGGAATCGCTATCGTCCACAAGAAATCCATCCACATCTCTACCAGCTCAGACGTCAATCTCGGCAACTCTGAACACCTTCACTTCCAGATCCACACCGACCCCAAGACCACACTCAGAGGCACCCTCCTCTACAGACCACCAGGACCCCGCGCAAAATTCAGTGAAGACATCACGGACTTCATCACTCCACACGCGCTCCCCTCCAAAGACTACATCCTTCTGGGAGACCTCAACTTTCACCTTGAAAAGATCAACGACCGCAACACCACCACCCTCTTGGACAACCTTGCCAACCTCGGACTTAAACAACTGGTCACTTCCCCCACCCACATCGCAGGTCACACACTCGACCCCATCTTCACCTCCAGCAATCATGTCTCCTTCAGCCACACTACGGATCTCCTCTGGACTGACCACAGCTGCGTTCACTTCACCTACAACAAGCCAAAAGTCATCAACCACCTCCAACCAACTCTGCAAAGAAACTGGAACAAAATCACCATCGACCAGATCTCCTCATCGCTCCTTCTAAACACCCCAGCCCACTCTTCTAACCCAGACCAAGCCGCCGCCAACTTCACCCTATGGCTATCCAACACCGCCGACACCTTAGCACCACTGAAAAAACGTCAAAGCAAACCTGGCAACAAGAAGGCCTCATGGTTCAACGGTGATCTTAAGAAGTCCAAGAAACTCTGCCGCTCCCTTGAAAAGGCCTGGAAAAAAGACCCAACCACTAGCACCAAGGACGCCTTCAAAAACGCCACCCGCACTCACCACCAACTAATCCGAAAGGCCAAGAAAACAGCATTCAAGGATTGACTTGACAACAACGCCCACAACAGCAAGGAACTTTTCAACATCGTCAAGGAATTTACCAATCCCTCGGCCAACTCCAACGACATCACCCCCTCTCAAGCCCTCTGCGACTCCCTAGCCTCATTCTTCCACAACAAAATTGCAGACATCCACAACAGCTTCGACAACCAACCCGGAGACCAACCCACCCAACCTTATGCTGAACATTCTCCCCCCTTGAACACCCTTAACGACTGGAACCCAATCTCCACTGAGGACACCATCCGCCTGATGAACTCCATCCACTCAGGATCCCCCACAGACCCATGTCCTCACCACATCTTCAACAAAGCAGACTCCGTCATAGCACCGCACCTCCGAGACGTCATCAACTGCTCCTTCAACTCCGCCACCTTCCCGGAAAACTGGAAACACGCCGAACTCACCGCCCTTCTGAAAAAACCCACAGCGGACCCCACCGAACTCAAAAATTACCGCCCCATTTCGCTCCTTCCATTCCCGGCCAAAGTAATCGAGAAAGCTGTCAACAACCAGCTCGCCGCTTTCCTCGAAGCCAACAAATCCCTCGACTCCTCACAATCTGGCTTCCGAGCAAAACACAGCACTGAGACCGCCCTCATCGCAGCAACAGACGACATTCGAACTCTACTGGACAATGGAGACACAGTCGCCCTCATCCTCCTCGACCTCTCTGCAGCATTCGACACAGTCTGCCACAGCACCCTTTTACAACGCCTCAGAAACATCGGAATACAAGGAAAAGCACTTGAATGGATCACCTCGTTCCTCACCGGAAGAACCCAGAGAGTCCGCCTTCCACCATTCAAGTCCGAGGCCACTGAAGTCATCTGTGGCGTACCACAAGGATCCTCACTCAGCCCCACCCTCTTCAACGTATACATGAGCCCCCTCGCGGCCATCGCCCGCCAACACAACCTCAACATCATCTCTTACGCGGATGACACTCAACTAATCCTCTCTCTCACCAATGACCCCAGCACCGCCAAAACTAACCTACACAAAGGAATGAAAGAAGTTGCCGAATGGATGAAACACAGCCGCCTGAAACTGAACTCAGATAAAACAGAAGTCCTCATCTTAGGTACATCCCCCTCTGCATGGGACGACTCTTGGTGGCCGGAAGCCCTTGGAAAAGCACCCATCCCAACAGACCACGCACGGAACCTAGGCGTTATCCTGGATTCTTCACTCTCAATGAACAGACAAGTCAGCGCCGTATCCTCATCCTGCTTCAACATTCTTCGCATGCTCAAAAAAACATTTCGCTGGATCCCCACCGAAACCAGAAAAACAGTCACCCATGCTCTGGTCACGAGCCGACTGGACTACGGAAACACCCTCTACGCAGGTACTACCGCTAAACTCCAGAAGAAACTCCAACGAATCCAAAACGCCTCAGCCAGGATCATATTAGACATCCCGCGCAACGAACACATCTCTGGTCACCTGAAAGACCTCCACTGGCTACCCGTCAATAAGAGGATCACTTTCCGACTGCTAACCCACGCACACAAAGCACTCTACGACATCGGACCAGAATGCCTCAATTCACGACTGTCCTTCTACACCCCCTCCCGCCAACTACGTTCTTCCAGCCAAGCCCTCGCCACTGTACCTCGCATCAACAAGACCACCATGGGAGGCAGATCCTTCTCATACCTGGCTGCTAAAACATGGAACTCACTCCCCACTTACCTTCGCCTTACCCAGAACCACCTAGCATTCAGAAAGCAACTTAAAACGTGGATATTTGACAAGTAATCCTCCTCCCCTTCCTAAGCGCCTTGAGACCCTCTGGGTATGTAGTGCGCTATATAAATTCTTTGACTTGACTCTTTTGACTGACTTGACCCCCACAGATAGACAAGACCCCCACAGATAGACGGGACCCCCACAGATAGACGGGACCCCCACAGATAGATGAGACCCCCTCAGATAGATGAGACCCCCTCAGATAGACGAGTCCCCCACAGATAGACAAGACCCCCACAGATAGACGGGACCCCCTCAGATAGACGGGACCCCCTCAGATAGATGAGACCCCCTCAGATAGATGAGACCTCCTCAGATAGATGAGACCCCCACAGATAGACGGGACCCCCACAGATAGACGAGACCCCCACAGATACACGAGACCCCCACAGATAGACGAGACCCCCTCAGATAGATGAGACCCCACAGATAGACGAGACCCCCACAGATAGACGGGACCCCCACAGATAGACGAGACCCCCACAGATAGACGGGACCCCCACAGATAGACGAGACCCCCACAGATAGATGGGACCCACACAGATAGACGAGACCCCCACAGATAGACGAGACCCCCACAGATAGACGGGACCCCCACAGATAGACGAGACCCCCACAGATAGATGGGACCCACACAGATAGACGAGACCCCCACAGATAGACGAGACCCCCACAGATAGATGGGACCCCCACAGATAGATGAGACCCCCACAGATAGACGGGACCCCCACAGATAGACGAGATCCCACACAGATAGACGGGACCCCCACAGATAGACTGGACCCCCACAGATAGACGAGACCCCCACAGATAGATGGGACCCCCACAGATAGACGAGACCCCCACAGATAGACGGGACCCACACAGATAGACGAGATCCCCACAGATAGACGGGACCCCCACAGATAGACGAGACCCCCACAGATAGACGGGACCCCCACAGATAGACGAGACCCCCACAGATAGACGAGACCCCCACAGATAGACGAGACCCCCACAGATAGACGAGACCCCCACAGATAGACGAGACCCCCACAGATAGATGAGACCCCCACAGATAGACAAGACCCCCACAGATAGACGGAACCCCCTCAGATAGACGGAACCCCCTCAGATAGACGGGACCCCCTCAGATAGATGAGACCCCCTCAGATAGATGAGACCCCCACAGATAGACGAGTCCCCCACAGATAGACAAGACCCCCACAGATAGACGAGACCCCCACAGATAGACAAGACCCCCACAGATAGACGGGACCCCCACAGATAGACGAGACCCCCTCAGATAGACGAGACCCCCTCAGATAGACGAGACCCCCACAGATAGACAAGACCCCCACAGATAGACGGGACCCCCTCAGATAGACGGGACCCCCTCAGATAGACGAGACCCCCTCAGATAGATGAGACCCCCTCAGATAGATGGGACCCCCACAGATAGACGAGACCCCCACAGATAGACGGGACCCCCACAGATAGACGAGACCCCCACAGATAGACGGGACCCCCACAGATAGACGAGACCCCCACAGATACACGAGACCCCCACAGATAGACGAGACCCCCTCAGATAGATGAGACCCCCTCAGATAGATGAGACCCCCACAGATAGACGGGACTCCCACAGATAGACGGGACCCCCACAGATAGACGAGACCCCCTCAGATAGACGGGACCCCCTCAGATAGACGGGACCCCCACAGATAGACGAGACCCCCACAGATAGACGAGACCCCCACAGATAGACGGGACCCCCACAGATAGACGGGACCCCCACAGATAGACGGGACCCACACAGATAGACAAGATCCCCACAGATAGACGGGACCCCCACAGATAGACGAGACCCCCACAGATAGACGGGACCCCCACAGATAGACGAGACCCCCACAGATAGACGAGACCCCCACAGATAGACGGGACCCCCACAAATAGATGAGACCCCCACAAATAGATGGGACCCCCTCAGATAGATGGGACCCACACAGATAGATGAGACCCCCTCAGATAGATGAGACCCCCTCAGATAGACGAGACCCCCTCAGATAGACGAGACCCCCACAGATAGACGAGACCCCCACAGATAGACGGGACCCCCACAGATAGACGGGACCCCCACAGATAGACGAGACCCCCACAGATAGACGGGACCCACACAGATAGACGATACCCCCACAGATAGACGAGACCCCCACAGATAGATGGGACCCATACAGATAGACGAGATCCCTACAGTTAGACCTATACGAGACCCCCACAGGTAGATGAGACCCTACAGACAGATGAGACCCCACAGACAGATGAGACCCCACAGGTAGAATGTTTGTTCTGTTTCCACGGATGCTGAGACAGCCGTCTTGCTAGCACTGATGGTCAGCCCCTGATCCCAGCGGGGAAACGGCCACTACAACGCGGCCGTTTCCACGGATACCTTAACCACGCATGCAGTACAACGCATGCGTGGTTACCACGATAGCCTTTACCACGCATACCTTTACAACGAGGTATGTAGTAAAGGCATATGTGGTAAAGGTTAAAAGTAAAAAAAAAGGGGGGCTTGGGGGGGTTTCCCCCCCCAAAAAAAACTCACCAGAAGTCACGTCGGGATATGTAGGCAAACAGCGTTGTCTAAGAGAAAACGGAAAAAACTTCCGTTTTCTCTTAACGACGTATGACGTCACCACGCAATAATTCGATGAAAAGCTAGTGCGTAGAAATACCATTCCGTTGTAACGCATGCGTGGTAAAGGCATGCGTTGCAACGGAATGCAAAGTAAGAACATACAACCATCCCAGCGCCTCCGCTCTGCCTCCACGTGAGCTCTGCCCTGATCCCCGTGCCTCCGCTCTGCCTCCACGTGTGCTCTTGCTGCAGTCGCAGCAGCCGAAGGCGGCTGGATGAAGATGTCGAGGTGGCATGAAGGATATTTCATAATCGAGCAGCGCGGGCTGCCAGCCAGCGTGCCCAGGGGGCGCGAGTGGCGAAGCATGTGTTCGTGTCCCGGGGGCTGGCGCTGGATGTCACTCCCGCCTCTGACATCTCTCTCCGCTCGTCCTCGCCGCTGATCTGAAATTCAGATCCGTGCCCTGTGGATGTGGTGCGCGGAGGTGGCAGTGCCAGGCTCCGGAACCGAGGCATGGCACGGAGAGGGCAGCGGTGGGAGGGGCAGTGCCAGGCACCGAGGCATTGCACAGGGAGGGCAGCAGTGGGAGGGGTGGCAGTGCCAGGCACCTGCACCCAGGCATGGCACGGAGAGGGCAGCGGTGGGAGGGGCAGTGCCAGGCACCGAGGCATAGCACGGAGAGGGCAGTGGTGAGAGGGGTGGCAGTGCCAGGCACCTGCACCCAGGCATGGCATGGAGAGGGCAGCGGTGGGAGGGGCAGTGCCAGGCACCGAGGCATGGCACAGTGCAGCAGTGGGAGGCTGGCAGTGCCAGGCACCTGCACCCTTGCATGGCACGGAGAGGGCAGCGGTGGGAGGCTGGCACTGCCAGGCACGGAGGCATGGTACGGAGAGGGCAGCAGTGGGAGACTGGCAGTGCCAGGCACCGAGGCATGGCACAGAGGGCAGCGGTGGGTGGGGTGGCAGTGCCAGGCACCAAGGCATGGTACGGAGCACAGCGGTTGGAGGGTGGCAGTGCCAGGCACCTGCAACAAGGCATGGCACAGAGCACATTGGTGTGAGGGGCAGTGCCAGGCACCGAGGCATGGCACAGAGAGGGCAGCGGTATGAGGGCGGCAGTGCCAGGCACCTGCAACAAGGCATGGCACAGAGTGCAGTGGTGGGAGGAGTGGCAGTGGCAGGCACCTGCACTGAAGAATGGCACAAAGTTTGAAATGATGGCAGGGTGGCAGTACCGACCACCTGCATGAAGGCATGGCATGGAGCGTAGCAGTGGGAGGGGTGGCAATGCCAGACTCCAGCACCAAGGCATGGTACGTAGAGCGTGCCAGGTAAGCAAGGCATCGCACCACCCCCAACCGGGCCCTGAGGACAGAGGACATGCCAGGCGGGTGAGGCTCCCCACCATCCACAGCACCACTCATTTACAGATTCCTTTTAAGGGACACTACAGGCACCCGTTTACAGAATCCTTTTAATGGATGTTACATGCACTCGTTTACAGATTCCTTTTAAGGGACTCTACAGGCACTCGTTTACAGATTCCTTTTAAGGGACTCTACAGGCACTCGTTTACAGATTCCTTTTAAGGGACTCTACACACACTCATTTATAGATTCCTTTTAAGGGACTCTACATGCACTCAATTACAGATTCCTTTTAAGGGACTCTACATGCACTCGTTTACAGATTCCTTTTAAGGGACTCTACATGCACTCAATTACAGATTCCTTTTATGGGACTCTACATGCACTCGTTTACAGATTCCTTTTAAGGGACTCTACATGCACTCAATTACAGATTCCTTTTATGGGACTCTACATGCACTCGTTTACAGATTCCTTTTAAGGGACTCTACTTGCGCTCATTTACAGATTCCTTTTAAGGGACTCTACATGCACTCATTTACAAATTCCTTTCAAGGGACTCTACTTGCACTCGTTTACAGATTCCTTTTAAGGGACTCTACATGCACTCATTTACAGATTCCTTTTAAGGGACTCTACAGGCACTCCTTTACAGATTCCTTTTAAAGGACTCTACAGGCACTCATTTACAGATTCCTTTTAAGGGACTCTACAGGCACTCCTTTACAAATTCCTTTCAAGGGACTCTACACGCACTCATTTACAGATTACTTTTAGGGGACTCTACATGCACTCATTTACAGATTACTTTTAGGGGACTCTACATGCACTCATTTACAGATTCCTTTTAAGGGACTCTACTTGCTCTCATTTACAGATTCCTTTTAAGGGACTCTACATGCACTCATTTACAGATTCCTTTTAAGGGACTCTACTTGCTCTCATTTACAGATTCCTTTTAAGGGACTCTACAGGCACTCATTTACAGATTCCTTTCAAGGGACTCTACGTGCACTCATTTACAGATTCCTTTTAAGGGACTCTACTTGCTCTCATTTACAGATTCCTTTTAAGGGACTCTACAGGCACTCATTTACAGATTCCTTTCAAGGGACTCTACGTGCACTCATTTACAGATTCCTTTTAAGGGACTCTACTTGCACTCGTTTACAGATTCCTTTTAATGGACTCTACATGCACTCATTTACAGATTACTTTTAGGGGACTCTACTCTCACTCATTTACAGATTCCTTTTATGGGACTCTACATGCACTCGTTTACAGATTCCTTTTAAGGGACTCTACTTGCACTCATTTACAGATTCCTTTTAAGGGACTGTACATGCTCTCATTTACAGATTCCTTTTAAGGGACTCTACATGCTCTCATTTACAGATTCCTTTTAAGGGACTCTACTTGCACTCATTTACAGATTCCTTTTAAGGGACTGTACATGCTCTCATTTACAGATTCCTTTTAAGGGACTCTACATGCACACATTTACAGATTCCTTTTAAGGGACTCTACTTGCACTCATTTACAGATTCCTTTTAAGGGACTCTACATGCACTCATTTACAGATTCCTTTTAAGGGGACTCTACAGGCACTCGTTTACAGATTCCTTTTAAGGGACTCTACTTGCACTCATTTACAGATTACTTTTAGGGGACTCTACTTGCACTCATTTACAGATTACTTTTAGGGGACTCTACTCTCACTCATTTACAGATTCCTTTTAAGGGACTCTACATGCACTCCTTTACAGATTCCTTTTAAGGGACTCTACAGGCACTCGTTTACAGATTCCTTTTAAGGGACCCTACTTGCACTCATTTACAGATTCCTTTTAAGGGACTCTACAGGCACTCATTTACAGATTCCTTTTAAGGGACTCTACTCTCACTCATTTACAGATTCCTTTTAAGGGACTCTACTTGCACTCGTTTACAGATTCCTTTTAAGGGACTCTACTTGCACTCATTTACAGATTCCTTTTAAGGGACTCTACTTGCACTCCTTTACAGATTCCTTTTAAGGGACTCTACAGGCACTCATTTACAGATTCATTTTAAGGGACCCTACTTGCACTCATTTACAGATTCCTTTTAAGGGACTCTACTCTCACTCATTTACAGATTCCTTTTAAGGGACTCTACTCTCACTCATTTCCAGATTCCTTTTAAGGGACTCTACTCTCACTCATTTACAGATTCCTTTAAGGGACTCTACATGCACTCATTTACAGATTCCTTTTAAGGGGCTCTACTTGCACTCATTTACAGATTCCTTTTAAGGGACTCTACAGGCACTCATTTACAGATTCCTTTTAACCCCTTCCATGCTCATGACGAGCTCAGCTCGACATGCAGTACACTGCTCGTGAGCTGAGCTCGTCATGGGGAAAAATGAGTGCCAGCGCTCAGGGGGAATTGCTGTAGCATTGATGAGGTTAAGGGACCCTACTTGCACTCATTTACAGATTCCTTTTAAGGGACTCTAAAGGCACTCATTTACAGATTCCTTTTAAGGGACTCTACATGCACTAATTTACAGATTCCTTTTATGGGACTCTACATGCACTCTTTTACAGATTCCTTTTAAGGGACTCTACATGCACTCGTTTACAGATTCCTTTTAAGGGACTCTACAGGCACTCATTTACAGATTCCTTTTAGGTTTAAGTATTTTTATTGAGGAAGTACAGAGACATAGCATCGTAAAGCATGAAAGAGGTCGGGCAATAATAAACAATTCCCAGAGAGCAAATTAACTGCCAATACAGACTTCAAAATTCACCGCCACCGTCGTGGTCCAATAGTCTAAATCAAGCAAGAGCGGTTACAGGTGTCATCCTCAAGCATTGCGGTCGAACGTCGACCGGGAAGCAAATACCAAGCTCTCCGTACTTCACTAAAAACTTAATAAACTTCCCCAACAACCCCCCCGACCCGCCCCTACCCCCACCCCCCAACTCTCAGTCCGGTACCGCGCAAGAAAGGTTCACAGACACTCACAAGCCTTCTCTCTTCACGTATCCAACCCACTGGTCTATCCCCTACCTCCCTCCTATCCATTCAGGTGATCGGTGGTGTAAGCCTAAGGAGTCTCAGATACCTGGGGCATGTAAGCTCCCTGAATTCAGTAGCCAATAAAGTATGGAATGGTTGCCACAGCTCAGTGAATTGGTCGATCTCCCCAGCTAGTGTAAGTGAAATTTTTTCCATACCTAGGACATGCCACAGCCTGTGCAACCAGCCCGTGATCGAGGGGATCGTGGAAGTGCGCCAGTGTACTAGAATGTTCTGTACGGCAGAGCCCAAGGCAATGGCTATGTGTCTCCCTCTCCGGGATTTCAACGGAAACATTAGGGCGTTAGGTAGGCCCAGCAAGGTATAGGCCGGGAGGCGAGGTAATTCGATGCCAAAACATTTATCAATTTCATCGAGCACCTCCCTCCAATAGTCCTGTATTAGTGGGCAGTCCCATAGGATATGTGTTAAAGTCCCAATGTGCCCGCAAGCGCGCCAACATGTATTGTCTATGAGCCTGTGCATTTCGTGCAAGCGTTCAGGAGTGCGGTACCAGTATGTCGAAACCTTCGTGAATGTTTCCGTAAGCCCCACATGATATGCAGAATGTCGCGCCCTGTATGAGATCTGCTCCCATTCTTTGTGGCTTAGTGTTCTTCCAAGTTCCCTGTTCCACCTCTCCCTCCCGGGGTTATAGATATGTGCGGACGGAGGCTGCAGCATTTTGTATAGATCCGATATGAGTTTCGCGTCTGAAGTGCGCGTCGCCAACCAACGCTCATAGGGGAGCAGGTTCCTATCTGCCGCGTCCCGTACTTGGGGGTGCAGTGCCCAGTGTCTAACCTGCCAGTATCGCATCCTATCCGCCTCGAGCAGCTGGTAACTCTCCTTAAGGGCCTCAAAGGGGAGGACTCCGCCGTCCCCGTACACATGAAAAAGCGCCCTGCAGCCGTTCTCTCGCCAACGCGCAAAAGCACCCGGTTCCACCCCTGGTGTGAAGTCTGGGTTATCCACAATAGGGGTAAACGGGGAGGGGAATGTGGTTAGCTCGAACCGTTCGCAGGTAGCGTCCCACACCCGCAGCGGAACCCTAGTAACACATGAGGCGTAAAGGTTCGGGGGTCTGTGTTGTCTGCGCAGGAATGGCAGCTCCTGCAGCGGACGGCCCGCCACCGCCTGATCTTGGAAGAGCCAGTGCTTGTCCGACTCCCATCTGCTCCACTCCACCAAGTATCTCAGTTGGGACGCCTGGAAGTACTTGTGAAGGTCAGGGACACCCAGTCCACCTGCCTCCGGCGCCAGGGTCGTCAGTGTTCTCTTCATCCGAGGCACCCGGCCCTGCCAGACAAATTGGGATAGGGCTGTCTGCATCATCCGCATCCAGCCCTTAGGGGGCTGTAGTGGAAGCGCTCGGAAAAGATATAGGATCTGTGGTAGCACGGTCATCTTCAGCGCTGCTATCCTGCCTAGCCATGATATCGTCCCCTTACTCCACCTCCCCAGCTCCTCCTTCACTTTCCCGCCCAACGCCTCATAATTAACCGCTACCGTCGCCGACAGTGTGGGGGCCAGTAGGATGCCCAGATAAGGCACATGGTCCCGTGACCACCTCAGCGGGTAGCGCCTCTGCAAATCGAGTCTCGTCCCGGGTGTCAGGGAGAGATCCAACGCTGTGGATTTCCCCATGTTCATCCTGAACCCGGCCGTTGTCGCAAAAGCCCTCAGCTCTTCCATACATGCGGGCAAGGACCTCCGCGGATCTTCTAGCGCAAAAATGACATCGTCTGCGTACAAGCTCACTGTGTGGGTATAACCCCCCATCCGCACTCCCGTGGCATCTGCATTTTGTCTCACTCTCTGGGCAAAGGGCTCCATGTAGAGGGCAAAAAGTAAAGGGGACAACGGACACCCCTGTCTCGTGCCGCGCTCGATCTTAAAAAGCCTTGAGCCACAGCCATTGACTCGTACTGCCGCCGACGGGAATTTATAACAATTAAAGACCATGCACCTAAATTTCTCCCCTATGCCCATTCGAGCCATCACCCGTTCTAGATATGGCCAGTGCACCCGGTCAAACGCTTTCTCGGCGTCGACTGAGAGGAGCATCCTTTCCCCCGGGATCCGGGAGGCCTTTTCCAGTACGTGCACCAACCGTTTGGTATTGTCTACCGTTTGCCTGCCAGGTATAAAGCCTGACTGGTCCGCTTCAACTAGTCCAGGGAGATATTGCGCCAATCTCGCAGCCAAGATCCCAGTGTAGATCTTCAGGTCCACGTTTAGGAGGGAGATCGGTCTGTACGAGCCACACTGAGCCCTGTCCTTCCCGGGTTTGGGTATGACCGAAACTGTGGCATGCAGAAGATCCGACGGGATAGCGCCGGGACAGCGAAAGGAGTTAAACAATTTGGCCAATATCGGAGCTAGGACGGTGCAAAACGTCTTATAAAAGAGGGTGGTGTAACCATCTGGTCCCGGAGCCTTCCCGAGTTTCAGCCTGGCGATCGCCGAGACAACCTCCTCTATCCTAATCTCTCGGTCCAAGTAGTCAGTCTGAATTCGAGCTAGGGACGGAAGAGTCACCGAGTCCAGGTAGTCATCCGGGTCCCCAGTAGCCGCCCCGTCCTCCGCGTAGAGCTTGGAGTAAAACTGCCGGAACGCCTCAGCTATATCGGCGTCGTCCGTAACTATGCGCCCATCAGGCACCGCGAGTTCCTTGACCCGACGACATTGGTGTGCAACTCTAAGCTTAGCCGCCAATAACCGGCCACAGCGATCCCCTCCTGTGTAAAAAGCGTGTTTCAAGCGGAGTGCCGCATACTCAGCCCTGTCCAGATCTAGAGACGACAGGAGCTTCCTCGCCGCTTTCAGCTGTTTCCAGATTCTGGGAGCCCCCGTGCGCCGATGCACCTGTTCCAGTTCCCTGACTTTTTGTGTGAGTTCTTCCCGTTTAATTTTCCTTTCCCTATTTTCGGCTGCCGATATTGATATGAATTCCCCCCGTAGGACCGACTTAAGAGCCCCCCACTGGGTCGCCAGGGTGGTGTCAGAGTTAGCGTTATGCAACTGAAAGTCATGCACAGCCTCGGTAACTCGCTGCACCACAGGTTTTTTGTGTAAAAGGGCGTCTCGCAGGCGCCAGACTCCGCGTTGAACAGGGACCGATGGGGTTAGAAAGGTTCCCGAGACCGGAGCGTGGTCCGAGAGGGAGATGACCCCGACCTCCGAGGCAGTGGCCATGTCCCTAACCGGGCCCGAGACCAGCAAGTAATCCAGCCGTGCATACGTTTTGTGCGCGTGTGAGAAGTATGAGTAGTCCCTAACTGTGGGGTGGAGCCCTCTCCATAGGTCGTGCAGGTCGAGGTCGGCCAACTGCGCTTTCATAGTGTCCGAGAGTTCCCCAGTCTGTGGAAAGCGCTGTGCTGATCTGTCTAGTGAGGAGTCTAATACCATGTTGAGGTCCCCCCCCAGAATGAGATGTCGATCGGGGGATGCAGTGAAATCTATCAGCGCGGTGTGGAGGAAGTGTTCCTGACGCTCGTTTGGGCAGTAAACCGACCCCACCGTGAGATGTAGGGGCCCCAGCTTGAATCTGTACACCAGCAGTCTCCCCTTCTGTTCAGCTAATTTGTGCAGCGCCTCACCCCTAAAGGATTTAGATACCAATATAGCAACTCCCGCCGTTTTAGTGGAGTGGGAAGAAAAAAACTGAGTGGGGAAGGCACGGGACCGCATTCTATGGCAATCACCCACCAACAAGTGCGTTTCTTGTAACAGACAGATGTCCGCCTGCGAGGCCTCTAATAGGGATAGAACTGCCCTTCGCTTCGTGGGGTTGTTTAGGCCTTTCACATTCAAAGTTACCACTTTCAAGCCCGCCATACCAGATCAATGTAACCTTTCAGCACTAGGCAGGCGAAGGCGGCCAGTGCCAATCCCGGCCATGAATCGGCCCGTAAGGTCCGGTTCAGCTGAACACACATAACACCGACACCGGACTGAGTCGCCCCTAACTCCCCCCTCCCGGATCCCCAGACCCCCGAACTCCAACTCCCCAACCCCTGCCCCCCCTTCTCCCTTCCCCCAACTTGAGCCTCCCAACCCATCCCCTCCCAACAGTTCGTAGTCCAAAGAGTCCCAGGCCTGCCCCGTACGGACAGGTCTGTGGTGAGGTACCTTCATGGGCGATCAGCCACCCGCATCCCGCCTTCGCATTCCCGCACCCACCTCCACCCCAAGCCCGCTTTAACAGCAATGCACTGTCAATCTCCCCCCGGAGACCTGTTAGGCCGTCAGCGCTACTTCTCCTTCGATCATCGAGGTCTCAGTAGCAGTTCGAAGTGCGTCCGCCATGCCAGATCTCACTGTCGGCGAGTCCGGTCTCCGCGTGGCTCTCTGCGGCCTGTGTCTCGAGACTCTCCGCCAGCCACCGTCAGTTGAAGCTCTCCGTCGTCGGGGCGTGGACGACTCCTCTTCTTCTGCCGTGATTCCTAGGACCTCGCAGACATCTTGAAGAGATCTCAGCTGGTGCAACTCGTCATTCCAACGGAAAATGAGGCGGAAGGGGTGCCCCCACGAATAGGGCGTGTCGTGCTGTCTTAGGAAGTCAGTTGCGATCTTGAATGCCCTGCGTTTTTGGAGCGTTGTTGCAGCCAGGTCTTGGAAAAGTGCCACCTGGTGATCTCTGAATACTATCGTTTGCTTCTTCCGCGCTTCATACATGATCCTCTCTTTCAGCGGGAAGTCAGGAAGAAAAGCCAGTATGTCCGGCGGAGGTCCATTCGCCCGTCGTCGCGGGCCTACTCTGTGAGCCCTGTCAATCCTGATAGGGAATTCCGCAGGCTCGCCGAGGACAGTGCGGAACAGTTCTTGCAGATAGACCACAATGCCGGAAGTCTCTTCCGTGGACGGCACCCCCCGGACTCGTATGTTGTTCCGTCTCGCTCTGTTTTCCAGATCCTCGTTATGCAGTTGTAGGTCAATGTGTTGGTCCCTGAGGCGGAGGACCTCCTGCTGCAAGTGTGTTATCTCATCGTCCTGCCTTTGCGTGGAGGTCTCAACCGCTTCCACCCTCTCCCCAAGACCGTCCACCTCCCTGCGCAGTTCTCGTACTTCACCGGCCACTTCCTTCTTCAACTCTAGAAAGTCGTCCCGCAAGGTCCCAAACAAGGACTCCAAAAAAGATCTGGTGACCGGTGGCTCACCGCTGTTCCCTCCTTGCGATCCGCTTGCACCTCCTGACTGAGTCGGGGGCTTGTCCCCTTTGCTAGCTGGTTTATTGAGCATATCTGCGAGCGTCCGATTGCCTCCTTTGCCGCCTTTCTGCCCGGCCATCTTTTCCCCTGCGCCGCAGTTCACGTGTGCGTTCCGGCAGTCCCCAGCTGATCTGTTACCTCGGGGTAGGCCCGTATCTTCGGCCTGCACCCTCGGGAGCCTGCGCTATGCGGGTCGTACCTCGACAAGTCCAGCGACCCACGTTCAGGCCCCCGGCTTCCGGCTACTCAGGAAGAACTCAATGGCGCTCGGCGCTTTTCCCAAGTTGCCCTACTGCCGTCCCAGCCGGTAACAGGCGTAGCTCCGGTTCCCCTGCCCTATTGTATGAAATGTCTCAGACTCCCAACCTCCTCAGGGCAACCCGGGGCTCCCACGGGGGCCTGGCGCTGCGGTACACACACCCAGCTCACTCCTCACCTCTGGTGTCGAGTCCGTGGCGGAAAGGGGGGGGGGGGGCCCCTCGACCGATGTCCCGCTCTTGGCCGGCGTCGCGGCTTACCACCGCCCCTCACTTCCCGGTATCGGTCACAGTCACTCCGTGATGCACCGGGGCAGTCTGCGCCCCTCCCGCGCCTGTCCCAGAAACGGCGTCTCAGTGCTGTCCAGCCACTGCGTTCCGGGCCTCAATCCGGCCCTCCAGCCGGGCCCTAGGGGGTAGGTGTCGCGAAAATCGTAGGATCACCCCTGCGAGGTGCACCACGAGTCCTCACTCCTCCGGATACCCACTCTCGCTCACCCGGTCTCTCCCTCTCCACTTCCGGTCAAGGTGGCTCGGAGCCAGGGCCCTGCTCCGTCCCCGTGCAAGTGTCCCCCTTCGCGGCCTGCCGAGTCAGCCGTCTGGCCCGCGCCCAAGCCCCGAGGTCCAAGAAGTCCGCTCCGGGCCGTGCTCTATTTCCGTCCGGGCCTGGCACCGGACCGCCGCCGACTAGGCCACAGCCGCGGCCTCAGGTAGATTTGGGGGCGGGAACGAAGCCAGGGCACTCCTTCTTACCAGAGTGCCGTCCTGCGCGCTCCCGGTGCCGGTCCGCCGACCACTCTCCTGCGAGCGCCTGGCTCTCTTGCACCTCTCGCCGACGGTGTTCCGGGCCTCTGTTCGTCTCTCGCTGGGCCGCAGCCGCGGCCTCGCGTAATTCCGGGGTGGGGCCGGGGTCCTCCGCGACTCCAGACGTCGGGCACCACTAGTCCCGGGGGCCGGCGCAGCAAAAGCCACCAACTCGCGGCCGTTCACCTCCGGGCCCGTGTCTCAGCAGTTCGGAGGTCCGTCACTTTGCCCTCCGGGCCGGCGCCGCCTCAGGTGGGTCCTCAATGCGGGCTGCTTCGTCACCACCGCTGCGCGTGCAAGCGGCCGAGACCTCCGCTGTCTGCGCTGCGGCTCCCTAAGGGACCGGAGCTTCGCTCTGCCGCACCTGGGGATCTCCTCGCCCACACCCGGCCACCAGGCTCGGCTAGGGGGGAGAGAAGCTGCGATTAGGGCTTAGGGCCTTGGCGGGCGCAGGAGCTCCGGCAGAACACGTCCGTTCACTCCGCCATCTTGGCCACGCCCCTACAGATTCCTTTTAAGGGACTCTACATGCACTCATTTACAGATTCCTTTTAAGGGACTCTACATGCACTCGTTTACAGATTCCTTTTAAGGGACTCTACAGGCACTCGTTTACAGATTCCTTTTAAGGGACTCTACATGCACTCATTTACAGATTCCTTTTAAGGGACTCTACAGGCACTCATTTACAGATTCCTTTTAAGGGACTCTACAGGCACTCATTTACAGATTCCTTTTAAGGGACTCTACATGCACTCGTTTACAGATTCCTTTTAAGGGACTCTACATGCACTCATTTACAGATTCCTTTTAAGGGACTCTACATGCACTCATTTACAGAATCCTTTTTTTTTTTTTTTAATTTATTTTAGAGATAAGGCAGTTACAGTTACAAGACCAATTCATATCCTGAAAAATAGAAATACAACATTCATCATATGCAATAATTTAGTTGACGTAATTCAAAGATAGTACCATACATATTAAGAAATATAAATATAGAAATTCATAGTATGCAATAAAATTAATCAGAGCTGTACAAAAGCTAATAACATACAGTCAAGGCTCCTAAAAAGACTTCATCCCAGCATGACTCATCTAAATTCCTCCAGATCTTCACCGGTGCCCATATATTCCTACCAAACTCCTGCTTCTTTCTTCCCTTAAATCCATATAGGCAGGCTTCCAGATTGTGAATACCCAGCAGCCTAGACAACCACATCTGAAACGTGGGGGGCATTAGAATCTTTCCACCCAGCAGAGATCAGCATTCGAAATACTGCAACAGCAATAAATAACAATGCTTGTGTGTGTTTTCCAACCTTAAGTTTGGCGTCCGACCCTAAAAGAACCAAAGTGGGGGATAGGTTGATGTTATTACCTAGCAGCCCCCTCAAAAACATTGTTATCTCACTACAGATTAGGGCCAGACTGGGACAACCATGAAACATATGCACCAAGTCTGCTGGACCTGTGTTACATCTTGGGCACTTATCGTCTTCCCTTAACCCCCACCCATACAGTTTCGCGGGAGTATAATAAAGGTTATACACCGTCTTATAGTGTTGGGCCCTCAAATTTGATGCTCGGAATACTTTGACTTAAGAGTAAGGCCAGGTCTATGTCTACATCCGGGTCCCCCAACTTATGCGACCAAGCCACCTCAGTTTTATCCAGATCATCCAGGAGCCCGGACACCAGAAAGTTATAGGCAGTACCAATATTCCTTCCCCCTCTTTTTAAATAATCAATCAGTTGGCTATCTGGTGTCAGCACTAATTTTGGTCTTATTGCAGATACAGTTTGAGCAACTTGCCAATATAACAGCCATTGATTTCCAGGGATCCCAAACCTCCGCTGTATTTCATTGAAACTGAATATATCCTCGCCTACCATGATATCGCCCACACATCTTATCCCCTGTACCCTCCATATTGAACTATTCTCATTCTGGCCTAGATGAGCAAATAAGCTCGATTTCCACAGACTAGTATTAGCGTTTATTTTAGGGATTCCCAAGGTTTTGCAAATGGTTTCCACGTCCACCAAACCCCTTCAATAATCTTGTATCTCGTCCTGCTATAGAATCTCCGATCCACTTCACACTGCAATAATCCATATGCCTTTCTACCCAGCAGTAGCTCGAATATGGAAGGGGGGTCTTGATTCTCATTAGATCCTACTGCTGGCAGGGGTTCGGATTGAATCAATATATTCATCTGTGTAAGAAGGCATGCCAGATGGTAAAATTTTAGGTTCGGCAGCGACAGACCGCCCCTATCTGCCGGTAGTGATAGATAGTTAATAGAGCGTCTGATTTTACCGTACTGCCACACAAACCTAACAAATGTGGATTCAATTTTCTTGATCATTGTTTCCCCTATAAATAGGGGGATAGCCCTAAAAAGATATAATATTTTGGGGAACATGGTCATTTTTAGGGCATTCCCCCTACCTATCAGGGATAGATGCAGCACATCAATTCTTCTCATCTCTGTTTCAATTGAGCCCAGCAGTGGAAGATAGTTCTCTTCAACCATCTTCTCGACAGATGAATTAATTTTGACCCCGAGATATACAGCACACTCTACAAACCTATGATCGCTCTTCCTAATATTCTTAGTACAGATGATCTGGGTTTTCCCCTCATTCAACTTATACCCAGAACAGCTGCCAAATTCATTGGCCAATTGTACTATTTCCGGCATTGCTTGGTGGGGGTCCACAGTTGTTATTGCCAGATCGTCTGCGTAGGCTAACAGTTTAGTGGTGAATCCATTGACCACCACCGGGCTTATTTGTCGTGAGGCCAGGATTCTTTGTATAAAGGGGTCTATGTACATAGAGAATAGAATCGGAGAGCAGGGGCACCCCTGGCGTGTCCCCCTCTTAATTATTATTTTGTCAGATTGATGCCCCATAACTGAAACCCTAGCCACTGAATTAAGGTACATAGCTTTAATAGCCCTCAGAAAATTGCTGCCAAACCCTCTGCCTACCATGATGTCCCAGAGATAGTCCCAGACCACACGGTCAAAGGTTTTCTCCGCGTCGAGGAGGATCATGGCCATCTCCTCCCCCGCGGCACCCTGAGCATCGAACAATGCTGTTGCCCTTCTAATATGGTCCGTGGTGCCCCTCCCTGGCATGAACCCATGCTGCCACGGGGACACGAGCTGGCCAATGATCCCCCCCAACCTACTCGCCCAGATCTTTGAGTATAGCTTTGTGTCTGCATTAATGAGTGATATGGGGCGGTAAGATCCTGGTAATACCTTGGGTTTCCCCTTCTTATGGAAGATAATGATTTTTGTCTCTTTCCATGATTCTGGTACTCTCCCTGTGTGTAGAATCCCGTTAAATAGGTCTAGCAGAATAGGGGCAATTTGTTTTTCTAAACACACATATACCCTAGGGGATATCCCATCGGGACCTGCAGCCTTACCCGCGGCTAGCTCGTGTAGGGCTTTTGTTACCTCTGTAATCTGTAGATCTTTTTCCAGTTCTTCCCGACCCTGCACATTTAATCTGAGACCACTATCTGCATAGCCCGGACTTAGCTCGCTGGTCTGCTCCTCTTCATCATATAGTTTTTGATAGAAATCATGAAATACTCTCAATATCTCTTTGGGCTCTGTAAACTCTATACCCTCTTCCTGTATACACGGAATTAAGTTTTTTGCCCTTTCCTGTCTTATCTGCAGGGCCAGAGCTCTTCCTGCCTGCTCCCCTGTTTCGTACCGTCTTGCCCTTGATACCTGATAGCTTCTAGCCTCCTTCTCCATAACTGTTTTCTGGAGGTTAGCTTTAATATTCGTGATTTTTGTAAGGCTTCCATGACCCTCCTGCCCTAGGCTGATTTCCCTGATATGCTGTTTTTCTACCATTGCAAGCCCATCCATCAGTTTCTCGAACTCTCTCCTATCCTCCCTCCTAAGCCTAGCTGAGCAGCTAATTGGTTTTCCCCTCAGAGAGGACTTGAAGGCCTCCCATACCAGATTCCTAGATGAGCTATACCGGTTGGCATCATAGAACTCCTCTGCCCATTTTCTAAGATGTTCTACGAATCTGGTATCTAACAGTAACTTCCGCTCAAAAGACCAGCTAGTTTGTTTCCTCTCCATACTTGGTATTTTACAGGTCATAATCAAAGGATTGTGGTCTGAAATTGATTTAGGGAGTTTCCTGATGCCAACCTTATTCATTTCCGAAGAGGAAATCAAAAAATAATCTAGCTTGGTGTATTTCACGTTAGGGAAAGAGAAATAGGTGTAGCCTGGGTCAAGAGGCTCCTTTTCCCCCCAGACGTCCTTCAGCCCATGGGAATTCTTGAGGGAGTCCAAGGCTCGGAACACCCTTGGTTTCCGCCCAGAATAGCTCGCCGGATCGTTCCAATCCACCAATATATTTAAATCCCCACAGATTATTATGGGTGTTGGCCAATTTGCTAGCTCTCCCTCCAGAAAATCAAAAACTTCCGGGTCATCTTAGTTTGACCCATAGACCACACAGAGAGTGTACCCTAAGTTAAGTTCTGCTATCGCCCATCTACCACCACTATCAGCTTTATGACGCTTGGCCCCCCCAGATAAGGTTTAGCCAATATGGCGACCCCCCTAATGTTTGACGTTTGTGTGGAGCAAGATAGAATTTCATACCCCCTCATTTTCATCATATTCTGTTTAGCCCAGGGGAGATGGGTCTCCTGCATACAGAGGATATCAATGTTGTTATACTTTGCAAAATACTCCACATTATGTCATTTTCTTGGGTCATTCAGGCCGCCTACATTGGCTGTACTGATATTAATGCTTGCCATACTTGCCGTGTTTGCCATACTTTTGATCTAGTTCTCCCTGTAGAATCTGGATTGTGATTATATTCTGCGAAAAACTACTAGCTCTGACAATTTCTTCTTCAAAACACCTTATCTCCATTTTTTTTGCTTTCTTCCCTCCCGTCCCTCCCCCTCCCCCCTACCCCTCCCCCTCACCCCTCTTCCCCAATACTCCCCCACCCTTACTCGTGAGGCGCTCAGACCTGGTCTGTGGGTGTGATGGACACAGTGTGAACAGTGAAGCCCTTCCAAAACAATCCCTTGTCAATCCTAACTCCCCTTACCGCCCTCTACATTGCTATACCCTACCAACCCATGACCCTTTGCTTATACTTATACTTCATAGTTATTATAATGCCCAGTCGGCTATTCTTAAGACCCCGAGTCTACTACTTTACTTCCCGTGAGAGTCCAGAAACTCTTTGGCTTTTATTTCGGATGAGAAATAAAACGTTCTCCCCTCATAAATAATTTTAAGTTGCGCTGGGTTTATCAGGTAGGCCTGCATCTTCTTCTCGATGAACGGTTTTATCAATTGTCTGAGTCACCAGCGTCTTTCCACTGTTGCGTGGCAGAAATCCGGACGAACAAAGAAGGATACCCCGTCCACATTCCTCTTGGCGTCTGGTCTTGCTTTCTCTGAAATCGCCTGCCTAAGCAAAAAGTTACTCACAAAGATAAAAATTGCTCTGGGTTTATCATCCCCCTTTGCCCCCCTTTTGATCTTAAACGGGAAGCGGTGCGCTCGCTGAATTTCTGTGGCCCAGTCCCAGCTCGAGAGCTCAGGGAATGCCTGCTCGAGTAGTTTAATGACATAGGCCCTTGTATCGGACCCTTCCAATCCCTCGGGTATCCCCAGAATCCGGAGGTTGTTCCGCCTGAGCCGATTTTCCATGTCCTCCAGCTTCCACTGGATGTCTGTTATTTGTGTACTTTGGGCTTCGACTTTATTGGTTGCTGCTGCGGCCTCCACCTCTGTCGAGACCACTCTATCTTCGAGATTAGTCACTCGATCCCCCAGGTTGATGCAGACCTTGGATAACTTCCTTACTACGCCCTGCATCTTTCTTACTGCCGCTCTAGACTTTCGACTATCCTGCCGGGCTTCCTCTCTATGTGCCAAGATCTCTTTATGAATAGTCTCCAGAAGCGACATCTGGGCCGCCGCTCCCCCCAGACTACCCTGCAGGGGCATTGCCGACGAATGGTCCCAGCTTAGCTCGCCTTGAGAGTTCCCTCGAGCTTTGTGTGATTTTACTGCCGTCCCGGTAAGTCCAGCTCATGATCGCTCTCTAAGTCCAGATCTGACCCCAGGTTGGAGCTGTCTTCCTCCTCTGACCATTCGCCCCCCTCCGACACAGAGAAGAAGCATTCACTCGGGACTTTTTCGTTCTCTTTACATTTTTTACAGATTCCTTTTAGGGGAATCTACATGCACTCATTTACAGATTCCTTTTAAGGGACTCTACAGGCACCCGTTTACAGATTCCTTTTAAGGGACTCTACAGGCACCAGTTTACAGATTCCTTTGAAGGGACTCTACATGCTCTCATTTACAGATTCCTTTTAAGGGACTCTACATGCACTCATTTACAGATTCCTTTTAAGGGACTCTACTTGCATTCATTTACAGAATCCTTTTAAGGGACTCTACATGCACTCATTTACAGATTCCTGTTAAGGGACTCTACTTGCTCTCATTTACAGATTCCTTTGAAGGGACTCTACAGGCACTCATTTACAGATTCCTTTGAAGGGACTCTACAGGCACTCATTTACAGATTCCTTTTAAGGGACTCTACAGGCACTCATTTACAGATTCCTGTTAAGGGACTACACATGCACTCATTTACCGAATCCCTTTAAGGGACTCTACAGGCACCCATTTACAGATTCCTTTTAAGGGACTCTACTTGCACTCATTTGCAGATTCCTTTTAAGGGACTCTACATGCACACTTTTACAGATTCCTTTTAAGGGACTCTACTTGCACTCATTTACAGATTCCTTTTAAGGGACTCTACATGCACTCATTTACAGAATCCTTTTAAGGGACTCTACTTGCACTCATTTACAGATTCCTTTTAAGGGACTCTACTTGCACTCATTTACAGATTCCTTTTAAGGGACTCTACTTGCACTCATTTACAGATTCCTTTTAATGGACTCTACATGCACTCATTTACAGATTCCTTTTAAGGGACTCTACATGCACTTATTTACAGATTCCTTTTAAGGGACTCTACATGCACTCATTTACAGATTCCTTTTAAGGGACTCTACATGCACTCATTTACAGAATCCTTTTAAGGGACTCTACTTGCACTCATTTACAGATTCCTTTGAAGGGACTCTACAGGCACTCATTTACAGATTCCTTTTAAGGGACTCTACAGGCACTGAGGTACTGGGTTTTTAAGAACCGGTACCGAACCGGTAACCCAGCGGTGCCAGGGGATCAACACACCAGAGACCTCGGGTTCTCCTGAGTCAGACCTACAGAAACTTCAGAGTCTTCCAGGTGAAGTCAAAGATTCGTTTATTGGCTGCAACCAAGGTGACAGGGTCCTAGAAGTACGATACAAGTATATTCAGGAGACTGCACAATTTCACAAGGTTAGGTTTCTCTTCTTATACACAATTTTCACCCTTGGGCAAAACATTCCTTGGATTCGTGGTATTTCATTTATGGTTACTGATTACAAAAGAAAAGCAGAGTCATGATGGCATGTACATATTTCACGTCGTGCTGCTCATAACAAATCATCCGGCAAGGCCCAACATTTCATCAGATATCGCTGGACCCCTAATAAAAACGGTCACCTCCCCATCATAAAATAAGTGAGGAAAAGGAGTGGAGAAAGATGTGAGCGAGATATGGCAGGTGTGCGCGCTGAAATGGCTTTATGGCCGGTTGGGCCTAGATGCTATCTTGCTCGGCCACTGGGAGGGAACTGACCTAACGAGCTCGGCCTGGGGCAATGGTTCTAACTTGTACTGGGGTCGGAGAGAAGTCGATTAAGGAGTATGTGTCCTCGTGGAATCAAATTCAACTGGATTAAGGCCTATGTAGAGGGCAACATGCAGCTAAGGGTTTAGAAGGTAAATGACGATTTCGAGGTGAAATCGTCACTCGAATATGCCGAAAAATACATGTACTTGATGTACTCGTCATTCTCGGTCTTTTGATACCAAATTCGTCCTATTTCGACGAAGTTTTTATTCTCGAGTCCGGTACTATTACGGATCCATATTTTTCAGAACCACAGACCCTCCTTTTGCCCTTACATAGGCAATTAATCTATCCTCATGGTAATCTGAGTCCAGATCTATATTCCTAAAGTCATTGAGATGTTGCTGCAACATCATTCTAGTGCTGAGTTCATGTCTTGACACAGGCTTCCTTACACATGATGTAGCACAGAGGCCACATATTGCAGGAGCACACTGTATACATAGACAGAACAGGAAAAGAATGGCTAAGACCATCCCAATGACCATCAGAGTTTTCCATCCCCAGGCAGATATCAGTCCCCAGAACCATCCCATTAATGACCAATCTCCTTTATCCACATGAATATATTCGGAAATCTTATGTAGTTTGGAGATGGCCCCGTACACTGTTGGAGCATTATCTGGAATGAAAATGCAACAACTGGACTGGATCAATTTGCATACCCCACCCCGGTCCGCAAGTATTACATCCAAAGCGACCCGGTTCTGAAGGGTCATCAGTCGATCCGACTGGAGCTCAGCAGTCAGGTTACTAAGGGCACCAGCAGTTTCAATCACGGTGGATTCAACTACCCTTGTCAATTGCCTTATGTTTCTGCTGTTAACCATGGCTCCCCAGAACGGCAGAACACCCATTGCAAAGTCACCAAATTCTTGACCCGCAGTGTCTTCTTTACTCAAAACACCTCGAACTACCCTTGTCCGATGGTAATCCGCCGCTGCTGTGTAGGTGGGAGGTAACAGGAATGAAACAAAACATGAGCCCGAGAAGTCAGGGGGCAACCATGTATAGGCTCTATCATGGCAGATAAAATAAGTACCCTTTGCGGCTAAAAAGGCAGGGGAAGTCTGAGATCCAAAAATGTACGTTTCTGTACAGACACTCTTCCCTAGCTGAGCTCTGGGATTCCTACCAATACCTTGCAGACACAGGTGACCTTGATGGGGTACGATCCAGATAGGGGACGATCTCTTGGCTTGCTGTTTCTCACTTACTGTAGTGCCATATCCGGTCACATTCCAACCTACATATGCAAGTATCTCATCATCCGGGGTATCTTCGTAAGAAGTTACTTCCTTGATCATGTCAACTATACCCTTGACTAGGGCGCTAGTCTTGAGGTTGTCTTTTACCGAACGTAGGGGTTGGATTTCTCGTGCATATATGAACATTGTTCTATATGCCCATACTGACCCATTGCGACTAAATGGCAGGACCAAATAGGGGATACCTCTATCCGTGGTGTGGGGCATGAGACCACACACCCAACAGTTGGTTGTGTTCATTACAAGTTGGTGTTGGTGTAATAGCTGAACGAAGGAGTTATTAATGAACTCTAATCTCCTATTTGATTCGTGGTCAGGCAAAGAGTGGAAAGAATGAGAGGAAACAGTAGGGGGAGGTATGGGTGATGTAGTGGGCGTGAATGTCACATGAAAAGAGAATAGAACATAGCTTATTAAAAACACCATTACGCTAAATAGCATAAAAATACACATTATTATAAAAAATTTCTTTCTCATTGCTTTCAAAAGTCTCTGCTTAAAGTTCATTTGTTTGGCAGTTCTCTCCACATCAGGAAACTTCATCCTCTCTAAGGTGCTGCCCGCGGCGGTAGGTTGTTTCTGCTAAGGGATGCTTCCGTCAGTCTAGGGTGGCTCCCTTCGACCAACTGGAACCAGCAACCTATTGTTGTCAGCTGCACCCAAAAGTCTTTAATCAACCGCGACCCTAGCAGCGGAACCCGGATGGCGGTTCGAAAAAAACAAAAATAAGCAAGTTACCTAGATGGGAGAATCTGTACTTTCAAAAATAGCATTTTGGGAAAAAAACTTATGTTTTTTATTAGTCCACAGGTTTTTCTCTCGGATCATAAAATAAATCACTTTTACTTTAGTCTGTTTTTCTTGGTCGCAAATTATAGCGTCTTTTCCCGGTTATTGTCTGGTCCGGAAATAGTAGCTCAGGTTCCACAGAGTTCAATTGTTCTGATGGCGGCGTAGTTTCTTGAAAAATGTTCTCACTGTCACAATCACGTTTAGCTTCCTTTACACGTTCATTAGTTGTGCGCTCTGAGTCAGTGCCTCCTGTCCGGACCCATTGGTCATGTGGCAGAGGGAAGGGTATCTTCTTACAATGGATCCCGTGGACCCAATTGGCCTTCCCCTCCACTTTAACGGTCGACCTTGTAGACAGGAGGACGAGGTGAGGTCCGGTCCATCTGGGCTGGTCGTTTCTTGTCCTCTGGAAATTCTTGACCAACACCCAGGAGCCAGGGTCAATGGAGTGACCTGGTGTCTCAGAGATCGGAGGCAAGGTGTTGTGGACCTGTTGATATAAAACACGCAATTTAGCCGTCAATTCATACAGATAGTTGAGCAAAATGGGGTGTTGCAGCTCGCTAAACTTCGTGGGCCTAGGCACTCCCCATATGTTGGCTGGCCGACCAAAGATTATTTCATAGGGGCTGAGTTTCATTCGCGAATGCACAGTCATTCTGGTGGATAGGAGTGCTAAGGGTAGAGCGTCAGGCCATTTAAGACCTGTGCTCGCTTGGATTTTGGCCAATTTAAGTTTAAGCGTGCCATTGTAACATTCCACTAATCCAGCTGATTGGGGGTGATTTGCAGCGTGGAACTTCTGACCAATGCCTAGCCCTTCACACACTCGTTTCATCACACAACCCACAAATTCACTTCCGTTGTCCGACCAGACCATTCTAGGCATTCCGAATCTGGGGAAGAACTCTTTCACAAGGGCTTTCGCTGTGGACAAGGCGGTATTGTCCCTTAGGGGATAGGCTTCTACCCACCTTGAGAAGGCACAAACAACCACGAGCACATATTTTAAGTTGTTGCACCTCTCCATGTGTATGAAATCTAGCTGCAAAACCTCGAACGGATACGTAGGAGGTGAAAAATGACCAGCTGGAGTTGGGGTTCCCCTACCAGGATTGTGCTTCAGGCATACCATGCAATTCTTGACGACATTCTCTGCACACTTGGGAATCCCTGAATTCTTCCACACTGGGGCCAACAACTCGCAAATCCCTTTCGCGCTGATATGGGCCATCCCATGAGCCATTGTAACCATTGCAGGCACATATGCATCGGGTAACAACCATCTCTGTTGCTCTGTCGATTCAATCCAACAACCATTTGCATCCATTCTCCCTGTACTTTCTCTCCACATGCTTAACTCTTTCTTCGTGGCCTCAGCTTGGATGGACTTCACACTTTCTATCGTGTCTTCACATATTCCAACATCACCAGTCCATCTTTCTGGGCTCGCGACATACATTCGGCTCATCATATTCTTTGCCATTTCCTTAGCAGTTTCATCAGCGAATGCATTTCCACGACCAACATCATCAATCACTTTCTTGTGTGCACTACACTTCACGATCGCTACTTTCAGGGGCAACGTCAGTGATTCAAGAAGCTCATTCACCAACTGACCATGCTGAATCTTAGCTCCATGCGACGTCAGGAACCCACGTTCTCTCCACAATCGTCCAAAACTGTGAGCCACTCCAAAAGCATACTGACTGTCGGTATAGAGAGTCACTCTCATTCCTTTGGATAACACACATGCTCTCGTTAATGCCACGAGTTCAGCGGCTTGAGCTGAACCGTGTGGTATTCGCGCAGTTTCAACGATTGTGTGCAAAGTTGTGACAGCATATGCTGTAGTCACGTTACCATTTGGGAGTTTAAAGCATGAACCATCCACCCATAATGTACCATCACATTTGGCGAGAGGAGTATCGAATAGGTCAACTCTCCCTTTCGTCTCTTCCTCCGTTCTGAGGAAACAATTGTGCTGTTCTGAAGCATCCGATTCCTCAGCAATTGGTAACAATGTGGCTATGTTCAGGGTACTGCACCTTTTGATGTGCACATGGCTTGCTAGTAGCGTCAATTCATAACTGGACAGTCGAGCACTAGTTAAGTGTTGTGTCTTGGTCCTATTTAACAATGTGTCTACTGCATGCGGGACCATCACGATTAGTGTATTATTCATTACTAGACCTGCAGACTGTCGAATAGAAACAGCTGCTGCTGCTGTGGCCCTTAAACAACTTGGCAATGCTCGTGCTACCGGATCCAAAGTTGACGAAAAATAGGCGCATGGCCGTTGTCTATCTCCGTATAACTGAGTCAGCACGGACAATGCACAACCCTCCTTCTCGTGGACATATAATGTGAAAGGTTTACTGTAGTTGGGGTTACCTAACACAGGGGCCGAACATAATGCTGTGCGTAATTCGAGAAAACTTTTCTGACACTCATCAGACCAAGGAATGGGATTGGGTGTATTTGTACACGTTAGTGCCAATAAGGGTTTGGCTAATAACGAAAAATTTGGAATCCACTGTCTACAGTACGATGTAATGCCCAAGAAAGCGCGTACTTCTCTCTGCGTTCTTGGCACATTTAATTTTGCTATTGCCTGAATTCTTTCTGGGGTCAGTTTCCTTCCCTGCTTCGATAAGAGATGACCTAAGTAGGTCACTTCTTGTCGGCAATATTGGAGCTTGGAAAGTGACACCTTGTGATGCAGATCACATAGATGACGCAGTAATGTCAACGTGGCCATTTTACATATTTTCTCAGTATCCGCGGCTATGAGCAAATCGTCCACGTACTGTACGAGAGTGGAACCTTTCGGCAAAACCATTGCGTCGAGCTGACTTTTCAGAGCTTGACTGTATATTGAGGGGCTTTCACAGTAGCCTTGAGGAGCGCGTTTAAAGCGGAAACTGCGACCACCTAAGCTAAAGGAAAAAATATCCCTGCTTTCCTCAGCAATCGGGATACTGAAGAAAGCATTCTTCAGGTCAATCACCGAAAACCAGGATGCAGAGGCTGGAATCATAGTCAATAATGTTGTAATGTCGGGGACAACTGGGAATTGTGGCACCAATATCTTATTTACTTCCCTAAGATCAATCACGAATCTATACACAGGTGGCTGGGAAGGGTCAGTTCGTTTTAAAACAGGCAGAACAGGACTATTGCAAACATTGCCTCGTGTTTCTTCAATTACGTCTTTTTCAATCAACTCGTGAACAATCGCTAGCAAAGCTTTTTCGCCCTCATTGGATATTCTGTATTGGGGAATTCGTGGCATTTTGACATTCGACTTCAATGTTACAACATATGGTGGAATTTCTAAAAGACCTACATCATTCGGACCAGTAGCCCAAAGAATATCTGGAAGAAGTGCCAATTCTGCTGGAAGCGTATTTCTCGACAAATACATGGGAGAAACCACTTTCTTGCCTAAAGTCAGTTGTACTCCTGAGGGAGAACAGTACAAAGTCGCATACAATCTTTTTAGCAAATCTAATCCTAGCAAATTTTCACCACAACCTGTTGTCAAAATAAGGGGTGCTTCGAATTCACAAGGACCAACAGAAAGAGATAAAGGGTCAGAAATCGGATTTCTAACCGGGGCGCCAGAAAAACCTACGGAAACGTTCATTTCGCCAGACAAAGGTGCGCCAGGGAGTTTGGAGTGCATAATAGAACTCTTTGTAGCACCAGTATCCAACAGAAAAGGTTCTGACACACCCGATGTAATCACCTCAACGTAAGGTCCACTCTGATCTACTGGAACTGAAACAACTCCCTCTCCTTGTCGTAGGCTGTCCTAGCAATCATTACTCTCCCACTGCTCATTTTCTGTGTAATACTCGTCAACGTAGTATTGAGCTGTCCTGTCAGATACGTTATTTTGCTGGTCAAACCTGTTCATAGAGTTTTGTGGTGGAAGGGGACGTGCGTCCTGAGGGGCGTTTCCACGCCCTCTACCTCTAGGCGCTTGCTGACTACCACGACCTCTTACGCCAGAAATTCCATTCGCACGTTGTGGTAGGGCAGGACAGTCATATTTGTAATGACCCTCTTGTTTGCAGTATAAACACTGGTTGGGACCTACGCGGTTTTGATTGTAATCGAATCTCTGCAAGTTTCTCTGAGGCTGCTGAAAAGTGTTCTGGTAGTTATTCTGACCATTATTATTTTTATTACCACCACCTCGTGGCGGATAGGCTTGCTGTAGCAAAACCTTCGTTTTGAGTTCTCTAGTTTTCTTCTCTACTTTATCTTTCTCATCCTTGTCTCTATTCTCGTAGTACTGTGCGGTAGCTAATATCTGGGCTGAAGATGAGACTGCCCAAGAACTTTCCGAATCTTTCAATTTTCTACACAAGTCTGGAAGTAGATTGTGCACAAATTTATCGACAAACAATCTCTGACCACCTTCTGTGGTCATATCTTGACCGCTGTGGTCAATGAATGTTTCTTCAAATCTGGTGAAGAAATCTGAAACAGTTTCTTCTTTCTTTTGCTTGCATGCAGATAACTTATCCCAATTTACGCGTATTGCAGGCATTATCGTTTTCATGTAATCTACTATTCTACCAGGTAGTTCCGCTATCAGAGGCTCAGGCTTGGCACCACCAACTTGTCGTGCATCTGCAGCAGTAATATTAGCCCACGTGTCACCTAATTCCTGGTCATGATCTACATGACGAATTTTTCCCCATAAAGGCTGTGGAACAACGTTCCCGAATAACATATCGATATCGGCCAAATTCATTATACATGATCCAGCAGTTTGCGACAATTCTTTATAGTACCCTGCAGGATTTTTACGCGGATCTGGTAGTGTTTGTTTGAGTGCTAAAACTTCAGCCCGCTTCCATGGAACATGTACCCATACGCGGTGAAAGTGGGGCAGGACAGGTGGGACAGCTGTCGCGTCACCCTCTCTCCATTGTGGGGGAACTTCTCTCATAGGGTATTGTCGTGCCTTTTTCCTACTAGATGCACTGGATTCCGATGGTGACCCAGAACTACTTCCCTTACTTCGATATGATAATAGCATTTCAACTGCTTTTTCTACATCGGGACCTACAATCATACCCAGACTAAACTTAAACCTTATACGACACATTTCTTGTGGGAGGCAATCCTGATCATTGTCTTCTAAATCCTCGCAAAGAAAAACACACATCTGTTCGAACACATATCTCTGTGTCGCTGTTTCCCATTGAGGAAAAACTTCCATGACAGACTGTAAATCATATTTTGCAGTGTCCATGACCCATTTCCGAGCTAAACTATTCAGGGAATCTCTCTCTTGATAATCGGGCAGTTGACTTCGCAACTGTCTTCTTCCTATGTTAGGGGTCGTAGCAGGCGACCCGAAAAGCGGTAAAAGAAGATTAGTAACAGTGCTGGCCATTTTCTGCCGAAGGGAAGGTGAAACGGAAGAACAAACAGATGAAAGAACGGGGTGAGATGAGGCGGGTGCAGAGATGGCAGAAGAGGTATGAGGAATAATAGATGTGGTACTAGGCAAAATCATAGAAGGGGCATTAGGAGTTGTAGAAAGTACAGTAGGCAAAATCGTAGAAGACATAGATGAAGCAGAAGTGGTCGGTGGGCCTGGAGGAGGCTGCACCGAAGAAGTAGGAGCCAGTTGAAGAACAGCTGGTGAGTGCTGTGGAAGAGCCAGAGGCGCAGCTTGTGCAACAAAAGGTTGCGGGGGTGCTGTAGCATTCTGCGCATAGGGGGGTGGCGAAGTTAACAATTGCGACATTAATTGGTCTTTTTCACGCTCTTTTGCTGTCCCTTGCTGAAGAGACGGCAAAACTGGATAGCACTTATCTATTGCCATTTTACGTTGCCTGTGCAATTGCTCATTTATCTGCTCTTCCTCATTATCTTTAAACTGCACGGCAGCTTGCATTACTGAAAGTCCCCCTTCTCTCTTATTTTTCTTAGCTAATTTAATTTCTTTTTGTTTGGCTTCTTTGCGCCATATGCGGAAAGAGTCAAACATCGCCGGCCGGGCTTTCTTTTTGAAGAGCTTAACTTCAAGGTTGTCTAAAATTTCAGAATCAAAGCTACCATATTGGGGCCATTTTAAAACACCATCTTTCCTAGTGTATTTAATCCATACCTCGTTGTAAACGATGGGGCCTACCCCATGTTTAACGTACAGCTCGTAAGTCGGAGTTCCAACTGGAGGAACCGGACACGAGTCCTCCAATCGGGAGTCCCTATTATTACTACCAAGACAAAACCAATTCCCGAGTCTAAGACTAGGCATCCTTACTCTCTAGTCTAGTTCCAAAACTTCAAAGGAGTTATCGATTACGATATTGCTCGTGAAAACACGAGTCCTTCGGTTATGGTGCTTGCAAGAACCAATAAAAACCTTATGTATCTCCAAGATACCACAAAGTAAGTCCAACTAAGGACTGGGAGACGCTCCACTTATACTTAACTGAAAATATCGATGGCTTCACCAGAAGACTCGTCTCAGCGTTTCGCTCTACCGAAAATTTCAAGGGTCCAACATCAGGGCGATAGCCAGGGCAGCAGTCCTTGTAGCCGTCGGGAAGCGGGGAACCTCGTAGTAAAGACCTTCGGACCACGTCGACATGCAGGGGTCGATGAGGTGGTGGGCCCTCCTCCGGAATTTTCACACGAAGCTCCTCACGATCTTCAGGCTGATTGGTACCACTGGAATCGCCCCAAACGCTGGGCGCCAAATGAGGTACTGGGTTTTTAAGAACCGGTACCGAACCGGTAACCCAGCGGTGCCAGGGGATCAACACACCAGAGACCTCGGGTTCTCCTGAGTCAGACCTACAGAAACTTCAGAGTCTTCCAGGTGAAGTCAAAGATTCGTTTATTGGCTGCAACCAAGGTGACAGGGTCCTAGAAGTACGATACAAGTATATTCAGGAGACTGCACAATTTCACAAGGTTAGGTTTCTCTTCTTATACACAAATTTCACCCTTGGGCAAAACATTCCTTGGATTCGTGGTATTTCATTTATGGTTACTGATTACAAAAGAAAAGCAGAGTCATGATGGCATGTACATATTTCACGTCGTGCTGCTCATAACAAATCATCCGGCAAGGCCCAACATTTCATCAGATATCGCTGGACCCCTAATAAAAACGGTCACCTCCCCATCATAAAATAAGTGAGGAAAAGGAGTGGAGAAAGATGTGAGCGAGATATGGCAGGTGTGCGCGCTGAAATGGCTTTATGGCCGGTTGGGCCTAGATGCTATCTTGCTCGGCCACTGGGAGGGAACTGACCTAACGAGCTCGGCCTGGGGCAATGGTTCTAACTTGTACTGGGGTCGGAGAGAAGTCGATTAAGGAGTATGTGTCCTCGTGGAATCAATTTCAACTGGATTAAGGCCTATGTAGAGGGCAACATGCAGCTAAGGGTTTAGAAGGTAAATGACGATTTCGAGGTGAAATCGTCACTCGAATATGCCGAAAAATACATGTACTTGATGTACTCGTCATTCTCGGTCTTTTGATACCAAATTCGTCCTATTTCGACGAAGTTTTTATTCTCGAGTCCGGTACTATTACGGATCCATATTTTTCAGAACCACAGCACTCATTTACAGATTCATTTTAAGGGACTCTACTTGCACTCCTTTACAGATTCCCTTTAAGGGACTCTACTTGCACTCATTTACGGATTCCTTTTAAGGGACTCTACAGGCACTCATTTGCAGATTCCTTTGAAGGGACTCTACAGGCACTCATTTACAGATTCCTTTTAACGGACTCTACAGGCACTCATTTACAGATTCCTTTTAAGGGACTCTACTTGCTCTCATTTACAGATTCCTCTGAAGGGACTCTACAGGCACTCATTTACAGATTCCTTTTAAGGGACTCTACAGGCACTCATTTACTGATTCCTTTTAAGGGACTCTACTTGCTCTCATTTACAGATTCCTTTTAAGGGACTCTACAGGCACTCATTTAAAGATTCCTTTTAAGGGACTCTACATGCACTCATTTACAGATTCCTTTTAAGGGACTCTACAGGCATTCATTTACAGATTCCTTTTAAGGGACTCTACTTGCACTCATTTACAGATTCCTTTTAAGGGACTCTACATGCACTCATTTACAGACTCCTTTTAAGGGACTCTACAGGCACTCATTTACAGATTCCTTTTAAGGGACTCTACAGTCACTCATTTACAGATTCCTTTTAAGGGACTCTACATGCACTCATTTACAGATTCCTTTTAAGGGACTCTACAGGCATTCATTTACAGATTCCTTTTAAGGGACTCTACTTGCACTCATTTACAGATTCCTTTTAAGGGACTCTACATGCACTCATTTACAGACTCCTTTTAAGGGACTCTACAGGCACTCATTTACAGATTCCTTTTAAGGGACTCTACAGTCACTTATTTACAGATTCCTTTTAAGGGACTCTACTCTCACTCATTCACAGATTCCTTTTAAGGGACTCTACATGCACTCGTTTACAGATTCCTTTTAAGGGACTCTACTTGCACTCATTTACAGATTCCTTTTAAGGGACTCTACAGGCACTCATTTACAGATACTTTTTAAGGGACTCTACATGCACTCATTTACAGATTCCTTTTAAGGGACTCTACTTGCACTCATTTACAGATTCCTTTTAAGGGACTCTACATGCACTCGTTTACAGATTCCTTTTAAGGGACTCTACTTGCACTCATTTACAGATTCCTTTTAAGGGACTCTACAGGCACTCATTTACAGATACTTTTTAAGGGACTCTACGTGCACTCATTTACAGATTCCTTTTAAGGGACTCTACTTGCACTCATTTACAGATTCCTTTTAAAGGACTCTACTTGCACTCATTTACAGATTCCTTTTAATGGACTCTACATGCACTCATTTACAGATTCCTTTTAAGGGACTCTACATGCACTCATTTACAGAATCCTTTTAAAGGACTCTACAGGCATCCATTTACAGATTCCTTTTAAGGGACTCTACTTGCACTCATTTACAGATTCCTTTTAAGGGACTCTACATGCACTCATTTACAGATTCCTGTTAAGGGACTCTACTTGCACTCTACTTGCACTCATTTACAGATTCCTTTTAAGGGACTCTACATGCACTCATTTACAGATTCCTTTTAAGGGACTCTACTTGCACTCATTTAGAGATTCCTTTTAAGGGACTCTACAGGCACTCATTTACAGATTCCTTTTAAGGGACTCTACAGGCACTCATTTACAGATTCCTTTTAAGGGACTCTACAGGCACTCATTTACAGATTCCTTTTAAGGGACTCTACTTGCACTCATTTACAGATTCCTTTTAAGGGACTCTACATGCACTCATTTAGAGATTCCTTTTAAGGGACTCTACATGCACTCGTTTACAGATTCCTTTTAAGGGACTCTACATGCACTCGTTTACAGATTCCTTTTAAGGGACTCTACTTGCACTCATTTACAGATTCCTTTTAAGGGACTCTACATGCACTCGTTAACAGATTCCTTTTAAGGGACTGTACATGCTCTCATTTACAGATTCCTTTTAAGGGACTCTAGAGGCACTCGTTTACAGATTACTTTTAAGGGACTCTACAGGCACTCATTTACAGATTCCTTTTAAGGGACTCTACATGCACTCGTTTACAGATTCCTTTTAAGGGACTCTACTTGCACTCGTTTACAGATTCCTTTTAAGGGACTCTACTTGCAATCATTTTCAGATTCCTTTTAAGGGACTCTACATGCACTCGTTTACAGATTTCTTTTAAGGGACTCTACTTGCACTCATTTACAGATTCCTTTTAAGGGACTCTACTTGCACTCGTTTACAGATTCCTTTTAAGGGAATCTACTTGCACTCATTTACAGATTCCCTTTAAGGGACTCTACTTGCACTCGTTTACAGATTCCTTTTAAGGAAATCTACACGCACTCATTTACAGATTCCTTTTAAGGGACTCTACAGGCACTCATTTACAGATTCCTTTTAATAGACTCTACATGCACTCATTTACAGATTCCCTTTAAGGGACTCTACATGCTCTCATTTACAGATTCCCTTTAAGGGACTCTACTTGCACTCGTTTACAGATTCCTTTTAAGGAAATCTACACGCACTCATTTACAGATTCCTTTTAAGGGACTCTACAGGCACTCATTTACAGATTCCTTTTAAGGGACTCTACTTGCACTCATTTACAGATTCCTTTTAATGGACTCTACTTGCACTCGTTTACAGATTCCTTTTAAGGGACTCTACTCTCACTCATTTACAGATTCCTTTTAAGGGACTCTACATACACTCGTTTACAGATTCCTTTTAAGGGACTCTACTTGCACTCATTTACAGATTCCTTTTAAGGGACTCTACATGCACTCATTTACAGATTCCTTTTAAGGGACTCTACATGCACTCATTTACAGATTCCTTTTAAGGGACTCTACTTGCACTCATTTAGAGATTCCTTTTAAGGGACTCTACAGGCACTCATTTACAGATTCCTTTTAAGGGACTCTACAGGCACTCATTTACAGATTCCTTTTAAGGGACTCTACAGGCACTCATTTACAGATTCCTTTTAAGGGACTCTACTTGCACTCATTTACAGATTCCTTTTAAGGGACTCTACATGCACTCATTTACAGATTCCTTTTAAGGGACTCTACTTGCACTCATTTAGAGATTCCTTTTAAGGGACTCTACAGGCACTCATTTACAGATTCCTTTTAAGGGACTCTACAGGCACTCATTTACAGATTCCTTTTAAGGGACTCTACAGGCACTCATTTACAGATTCCTTTTAAGGGACTCTACTTGCACTCATTTACAGATTCCTTTTAAGGGACTCTACATGCACTCATTTAGAGATTCCTTTTAAGGGACTCTACATGCACTCGTTTACAGATTCCTTTTAAGGGACTCTACATGCACTCGTTTACAGATTCCTTTTAAGGGACTCTACTTGCACTCATTTACAGATTCCTTTTAAGGGACTCTACATGCACTCGTTAACAGATTCCTTTTAAGGGACTGTACATGCTCTCATTTACAGATTCCTTTTAAGGGACTCTAGAGGCACTCGTTTACAGATTACTTTTAAGGGACTCTACAGGCACTCATTTACAGATTCCTTTTAAGGGACTCTACATGCACTCGTTTACAGATTCCTTTTAAGGGACTCTACTTGCACTCGTTTACAGATTCCTTTTAAGGGACTCTACTTGCAATCATTTTCAGATTCCTTTTAAGGGACTCTACATGCACTCGTTTACAGATTTCTTTTAAGGGACTCTACTTGCACTCATTTACAGATTCCTTTTAAGGGACTCTACTTGCACTCGTTTACAGATTCCTTTTAAGGGAATCTACTTGCACTCATTTACAGATTCCCTTTAAGGGACTCTACTTGCACTCGTTTACAGATTCCTTTTAAGGAAATCTACACGCACTCATTTACAGATTCCTTTTAAGGGACTCTACAGGCACTCATTTACAGATTCCTTTTAATAGACTCTACATGCACTCATTTACAGATTCCCTTTAAGGGACTCTACATGCTCTCATTTACAGATTCCTTTTAAGGGACTCTACTTGCACTCATTTACAGATTCCTTTTAATGGACTCTACTTGCACTCGTTTACAGATTCCTTTTAAGGGACTCTACTCTCACTCATTTACAGATTCCTTTTAAGGGACTCTACATACACTCGTTTACAGATTCCTTTTAAGGGACTCTACTTGCACTCATTTACAGATTCCTTTTAAGGGACTCTACATGCACTCATTTACAGATTCCTTTTAAGGGACTCTACAGGCACTCATTTACAGATTCCTTTTAAGGGACTCTACATGCACTCGTTTACAGATTCCTTTTAAGGGACTCTACTCTCACTCATTTACAGATTCCTTTTAAGGGACTCTACATGCACTCGTTTACAGATTCCTTTTAAGGGACTCTACTTGCACTCATTTACAGATTCCTTTTAAGGGACTCTACAGGCACTCGTTTACAAATTCTTTTTAAGGGACTCTACATGCACTCGTTTACAGATTCCTTTCAAGGGACTCTACTTGCACTCATTTACAGATTCCTTTTAGGGACTCTACAGGCACTCGTTTACAGATTCCTTTTAAGGGACTCTACAGGCACTCATTTACAGATTACTTTTAAGGGACTCTACATGCACTTGTTTACAGATTCCTTTTAAGTGACTCTACTTGCACTCGTTTACAGATTCCTTTTAAGGGACTCTACATGCACTCGTTTACAGATTCCTTTTAAGGGACTCTACTTGCACTCATTTACATATTCCCTTTAAGGGACTCTACAGGCACTCATTTACAGATACTTTTTAAGGGACTCTACATGCACTCGTTTACAGATTCCTTTTAAGGGACTCTACTCTCACTCATTTACAGCTTCTTTTTAAGGGACTCTACATGCACTCGTTTACAGATTCCTTTTAAGGGACTCTACTTGCACTCATTTACAGATTCCTTGTAAGGGACTCTACAGGCACTCATTTACAGATTTCTTTTAAGGGACTCTACTTGCACTCATTTACAGATTCCTTTTAAGGGACTCTACTTGCACTCATTTACAGATTCCTTTTAAGGGACTCTACATGCACTCATTTACAGATTCCTTTTAAGAGACTCTACAGGCACTCATTTACAGATTCCTGTTAAGGGACTCTACTTGCACTCATTTACAGATACTTTTTAAGGGACTCTACATGCACTCATTTACAGATTCCTTTTAAGGGACTCTACTTGCACTCATTTACAGATTCCTTTTAAAGGACTCTACTTGCACTCATTTACAGATTCCTTTTAATGGACTCTACATGCACTCATTTACAGATTCCTTTTAAGGGACTCTACATGCACTCAATTACAGAATCCTTTTAAAGGACTCTACAGGCATCCATTTACAGATTCCTTTTAAGGGACTCTACTTGCACTCATTTACAGATTCCTTTTAAGGGACTCTACATGCACTCATTTACAGATTCCTGTTAAGGGACTCTACTTGCACTCATTTACAGATTCTTTTTAAGGGACTCTACAGGCACCCATTTACAGATTCCTTTTAAGGAACTCTACTTGCACTCATTTACAGATTCCTTTTAAGGGACTCTACATGCACTCATTTACAGATTCCTGTTAAGGTACTCTACTTGCACTCATTTACAGATTCCTTTTAGGGGACTCTACTTGCACTCATTTACAGATTCCTTTTAAGGGACTCTACATGCACTCTTTTACAGATTCCTTTTAAGGGACTCTACATGCACTCATTTACAGATTCCTTTTAAGGGACTCTACTTGCACTCGTTTACAGATACCTTTTAAGGGACTCTACTCTCACTCATTTACAGATTCCTTTTAAGGGACTCTACTCTCACTCATTCACAGATTCCTTTTAAGGGACTCTACTTGCACTCATTTACAGATTCCTTTTAAGGGACTCTACATGCACTCATTTACAGATTCCTTTTAAGGGACTCTACATGCACTCGTTTACAGAATCCTTTTAAGGGACTCTACTTGCACTCATTTACAGATTCCTTTTAAGGGACTCTACTTGCACTCGCACTCATTTACAGATTCCTTTTAAGGGACTCTACATGCACTCATTTACAGATTCCTTTTAAGGGACTCTACTTGCACTCATTTACAGATTCCTTTTAAGGGACTCTACATGCACTCATTTACAGATTCCTTTTAAGGGACTCTACTTGCACTCATTTACAGATTCCTTTTAAGGGACTCTACTTGCACTCATTTACAGATTCCTTTTAAGGGACTCTACTTGCACTCCTTTACAGATTCCTTTTAAGGGACTCTACTTGCACTCATTTACAGATTCCTTTTAAGGGACTCTACATGCACTCATTTACAGATTCCTGTTAAGGGACTCTACTTGCACTCATTTACAGATTCTTTTTAAGGGACTCTACAGGCACCCATTTACAGATTCCTTTTAAGGGACTCTACTTGCACTCATTTACAGATTCCTTTTAAGGGACTCTACATGCACTCATTTACAGATTCCTGTTAAGGGACTCTACTTGCACTCATTTACAGATTCCTTATAGGGGACTCTATTTGCACTCATTTACAGATTCCTTTTAAGGGACTCTACATGCACTATTTTACAGATTCCTTTTAAGGGACTCTACATGCACTCATTTACAGATTCCTTTTAAGGGACTCTACTTGCAGTCGTTTACAGATACCTTTTAAGGGACTCTACTCTCACTCATTTACAGATTCCTTTTAAGGGACTCTACTCTCACTGATTCACAGATTCCTTTTAAGGGACTCTACTTGCACTCATTTACAGATTCCTTTTAAGGGACTCTACTTGCACTCTACTTGCACTCATTTACAGATTCCTTTTAAGGGACTCTACATGCACTCATTTACAGATTCCTTTTAAGGGACTCTACAGGCACTCATTTACAGATTCCTTTTAAGGGACTCTACAGGCACTCATTTACAGATTCCTTTTTAAGGGACTCTACAGGCACTCATTTACAGATTCCTTTTAAGGGACTCTACTTGCACTCATTTACAGATTCCTTTTAAGGGACTCTACATGCACTCATTTAGAGATTCCTTTTAAGGGACTCTACATGCACTCGTTTACAGATTCCTTTTAAGGGACTCTACAGGCACTCATTTACAGATTCCTTTTAAGGGACTCTACAGGCACTCATTTACAGATTCCTTTTAAGGGACTCTACTTGCACTCATTTACAGATTCCTTTTAAGGGACTCTACATGCACTCGTTAACAGATTCCTTTTAAGGGACTGTACATGCTCTCATTTACAGATTCCTTTTAAGGGACTCTAGAGGCACTCGTTTACAGATTACTTTTAAGGGACTCTACAGGCACTCATTTACAGATTCCTTTTAAGGGACTCTACATGCACTCGTTTACAGATTCCTTTTAAGGGACTCTACTTGCACTCGTGTACAGATTCCTTTTAAGGGACTCTACTTGCAATCATTTTCAGATTCCTTTTAAGGGACTCTACATGCACTCGTTTACAGATTTCTTTTAAGGGACTCTACTTGCACTCATTTACAGATTCCTTTTAAGGGACTCTACTTGCACTCGTTTACAGATTCCTTTTAAGGGAATCTACTTGCACTCATTTACAGATTCCCTTTAAGGGACTCTACTTGCACTCGTTTACAGATTCCTTTTAAGGGAATCTACACGCACTCATTTACAGATTCCTTTTAAGGGACTCTACAGGCACTCATTTACAGATTCCTTTTAATAGACTCTACATGCACTCATTTACAGATTCCCTTTAAGGGACTCTACATGCTCTCATTTACAGATTCCTTTTAAGGGACTCTACTTGCACTAATTTACAGATTCCTTTTAAGGGACTCTACTTGCACTCGTTTACAGATTCCTTTTAAGGGACTCTACTCTCACTCATTTACAGATTCCTTTTAAGGGACTCTACATACACTCGTTTACAGATTCCTTTTAAGGGACTCTACTTGCACTCATTTACAGATTCCTTTTAAGGGACTCTACATGCACTCATTTACAGATTCCTTTTAAGGGACTCTACAGGCACTCATTTACAGATTCCTTTTAAGGGACTCTACATGCACTCGTTTACAGATTCCTTTTAAGGGACTCTACTCTCACTCATTTACAGATTCCTTTTAAGGGACTCTACATGCACTCGTTTACAGATTCCTTTTAAGGGACTCTACTTGCACTCATTTACAGATTCCTTTTAAGGGACTCTACAGGCACTCGTTTACAAATTCTTTTTAAGGGACTCTACATGCACTCGTTTACAGATTCCTTTCAAGGGACTCTACTTGCACTCATTTACAGATTCCTTTTAGGGACTCTACAGGCACTCGTTTACAGATTCCTTTTAAGGGACTCTACAGGCACTCATTTACAGATTACTTTTAAGGGACTCTACATGCACTTGTTTACAGATTCCTTTTAAGTGACTCTACTTGCACTCGTTTACAGATTCCTTTTAAGGGACTCTACATGCACTCGTTTACAGATTCCTTTTAAGGGACTCTACTTGCACTCATTTACATATTCCCTTTAAGGGACTCTACAGGCACTCATTTACAGATACTTTTTAAGGGACTCTACATGCACTCGTTTACAGATTCCTTTTAAGGGACTCTACTCTCACTCATTTACAGCTTCTTTTTAAGGGACTCTACATGCACTCTGTTGGAAATGGGATCCCTGGCTGGCCAGGGCTTTCGCCAAAGTCAGTCAGAGACCACCACACCCAAGTCAGGGCAAGGGAGTTACACGCCAAGATAACCCCTACTCACCCTCTAGGTAACGTGGCGCGAGCAGCAAGGCTAAACTTGGAGGCGATGTAGGCTAAGTATTTGCGCACGCACCCCAGCAACAACAACCAAAGGCCCACCACAAAGGAAACTCCACACAAGGTTATATAAAAATAGCCTTTGTATTACACCAAAACACATTAGATAAAACACACACTTTACAATGTGCCAGAGGCACGGGCAGAATTTACAAGGGATATGTACAAGACAGGGCCACCTGGACCACTGTCAGGAATCAGAAGTAACACTTTCAGAAATAATACTTTTGCATGTAAAATCACTGTAGCACACAATAAAAATAGAGCACACAACCAGTCACTACTGGTAACAGGACCTCACTAGCACCACCTGTACTAGGGAGAAAACAACCACCTATGTATCACAATACCTGTAGGGGTGTAAGAACATACACATGATGCAATGCATGACATTCATTCAGAGGTGTAAAGGCACATGACGCATAAACAATACATTCAGAGGTGCATAGAAAGTACAATTGCGCCAAACTCACGTAAGTCACCACCTGTGACTGTCCCTAGGCCCTCTGGCCTTGTTGGGGCTAGGACGCCCTGTGTCCAGTGTCAGGGTCCTAAACGTAGCAGTTGCCCACAAAGTGCTGGGCAACTGGTGCAATTGAGGAGGATGTGGCCACCCACTAGAGCCTCGCAGGCTCTGGCAAATAGAATTTCCCCTAGAACCTCTCTGGGCTCAAAATGAATCACAGATGCAGCCTCACTGGGCTGTGGGGGTCCCTCACGGGGGACCCGGAACACTGGGAGTGCCTCAAGCCTCTCTTAGGCTCGAGCACAAATGCGGGCGTGTTGGAGTCCCCCTCCTGGGGACTCGAAGCACAAGGTAATGCCCCCTGAGCCCTCTTAGGGCCTTAGACCACACTGGCTGCCAAGAGCCTCGCAGGCTCTCAAGAATCACAGGCGCGAGGTCGCGCTAAGGAGAGGGGGCGGGGCGGACACCGGCAATGTGTCCCGACGCCCCCCCCTCCCCTTTCCAAGCACCAGCACTCACCGGGACGTGACGCTGCAGCTTTCCTCTGCCCGGCGGCTCTTCACGGGAGCTCCCGCTCCTCAGGGGCTCCCTTCCCACACTTCTCCCTCTTGTGGGCGGCGGGGCTCTCCTCTCCGCAACGGGGCCCCGCCGGCACCTTCCCGCCGCCTCTCCTCGCTGCTGGGCTCTCCTCTCCGGCGGCGAGGCGGGACTTCCGGTTGCTTCCCCCCGGGGCCGCGCACGGATTGGCCGGCCGGCCCTTCACTTCCGGGTCACCGCGGGCAGCGCGGCGGCCCGATTTAGGCAGGCAGGCGGGGGATGAATTTACCGAGGGGTGGCCTCCCTCGAGGTAAATTATCAATCAAAACGGCGGCAATGTCCCGGGCAGGGTGGGCACCTGCCAGGGGACTCCAAAATCAGCAAAAGCGGCGTGGGCAGCCGCGGAAGGACAACGACAGCGCTCCCAGCGCTCAGCTGATAAGCAAAGCGCTTCTGAGCGCTATGGCCGCAAATAAAGCGCTTCAAACGCTTCAGGGGTAAGAGAAAGCGCTCTCAAGCGCTAAGGGCCACAAGGAAGCGCTTCCAAGCGCTAGAGGCAAAGTTCAGGCCCCAAAGTCCTTGTAGGCAGGCAGGGGGGCAGGGCTGGGCCCAGAGCCAGCACACTGGGTCTCCAGGCAGGGAGACAGTCCAAGTGGCGGTCCTCTGGCCCAGCGACAGCAGCAGCAGCCCCCTCAGGATCCTGGAAGAGCACAACTTCAGTGGGGACACAGCCCCATTTTTATACAGTGCATTCCTTTGTTCAAGGGTGCAGAGTGGGGGCGGAACCAGTCGCAGCTGGTTCTTGAGTACTCTGTTTACCTCAACCACCCTCTCTATTCACTGGCAGGGCTTGGGTCATTAGACACACCACAGGGGGGCGGAGCCAGCATTGTGTGGGGAAAACCCAGCCCATCCAGGACACAGGTACACTCCTCCCACACATCACTCATGCTAATCTCCCACTCACCACCGGGCAGACCCATCCAGACTTCCTGGAGCCTGGCATGCCAGCCAGCTCCAGCCAATCACACGCCAGCACCCTCACAGCACACGTACAGCCATGTCTAGAAATGGCGCTTCCCTACTAGACACATACATGCTGCATACACCGTTGCGCAGCATTCACTCACACGAGTTCACACATACCAGACTCAAGCCTGTACACCCCACGCATCAGGAACTACCAGGGACACATACATTCCCCATGCATTCCTATGGGCGGGCAGGCCTAGCTCAGCACATGCACTCAGAGTGCGCACGCACTTTCCACTGGGACACAGTGAAAGTGCGCAGAATCCCTAAAATCACTGACACAGGGTCACACATAAGGCAAAAAGTCTCGGGGTGAACCTGCCCTAAGGGCCAAAGTCCAACATAACCCCCTTCCAGCCAAAACGCAGGGGAGACCAATCACCACCGTGATGGACTTCCCTGCTTGGGGCGATAGAACACGGACGCGGGCCCACAACTGCAGGGACACCCTCCTGTTCTACGCCATGGTGAACCCAGGGGATTCCTTCTAAACACACTGTCTGGACCAACTGGGCTACCCCACTGGTACTCCCAAGTTGTCCGCGGCCAGGACCAGGCCCTGGGCCACCCAGGTGCCACTGGTCCATGCCAATTCGCAGAGCGGGGGGTAGTAACCCCTGGCAAATAGGAGCCATTCTCCACTCTTCCTGTCTGCAAGACAGGACTAGACTGCCACTGGTACTCCAGCCTAGGGCCTACAACCTCAGGCGGACCAGGAGTCTCAGGGAAGGCTCTCCTCCCCCTACCTCTTCTCCTAGGGTTCCTCCTCCCTCTGCGAGGGGTACCCCTAGAACGCCATTCCAACCCAGGACTTATCCACTCAGGTTGCACCGGGGTCAGAGGTGGGCTCTCCCACCCTCTGCACCCCCTTCCAGAGGTCTGCCCTCTCCCACCTGGAGAAGTTCCTCTGGAAGAAGAACCGGTCAGGACACTGGTTACAGTCGTCCTACCCTTCAGGTCAGGCTGATCCTGAACCTGGCCTCCCAACCTCTGGTCTAGAACCTTCGTGGAACAATTGCCTGGCACTCCAGGACTTCTGGGGATTCACACGCAATCCCCCTGAGGCTAACAAATGTCACATCTGTTGCGTGACTGTCTGTCTGGCGCAGATCTCCCGCCCTCTGTCCACCTGACAGTGCGTGACGATCCCCCAGACCAGAAGTGGTGTCACCATGGTCACTACACGGGAACCTAGCCCAACTGGGTAGTCCCTGACCCACTGGTCCTTCCACTGGGGAACTCCCCCAATCACTCCTCACTCTGGACTCCTGTACCCTCCCTACCGGAGCGGTACTGCCAGACTCTAGAACCATAGGAGCTCTGGTTACAGACGCTCCAGGTCCTCTACTCACTAGGAGATCTTCCTCAAGTGGACTAACAGGACAGCCTAGGTCCCCAACCTGGTGTTCCCTACAGAAACCATCCAAGTCCTGAGGCAGGGCTTCGGGCGTCTGGGGAACCTTGGTCTCCCCCTCACTCCTGCTCCACTGAGCCAGGCAGTGAGCCCCTACACCCTCCTCGCTATCCTGGGACCTAGCTGGGCTACACTGAGCCTCCTCCACCACGCTGGGCTGGAAGATACCTGAACCACTTCTTTTGGACTCACTCACCAATGACTCTAGAGAACCTCTGGCCCTTTCCCAGCGGTCGGCTTCCCTTGCCAGTAACTCTGTATCAGTAAATCCAACTTGCAACAGGTGTTGGCGCAACTCTGGCGAACAACCACTGAGCACCTGCTCTTTGACAATAAGATCAAACAAGACTTCAAAATCAGAGTCAGTGCGAACCTCTACCCAAGCCCACAGTGCTCCACAACAGTCATCCTCAAAGTCTACCCAAGACTGGTGAGACGGTTTCCTAAGGTTCCTAAACCTCAACCTATTCTCCTCCTCTGGGGAAACAGGAACCATACTCTGGGAACTGGGAATTTCTACACTGTGATTTAAATAGCTGCCACCACTGGACCCAACCCTCCCTGGGGGATCCAGACACTCAACACTGCGCGCAGGGGATAGTCTACCCTCCAGAGCTACTTTGCCTCTGGTGGCGGCCCTCTCAGCCTCCTCTATCCTGTCCTGCGCTAAGACCCTCTCGGTCTCCAGCTGTTGCTTCTTAACCTCCAGCTGTTGCCTTCTAATGCCCAGCTGTGCCATAGCCTGGGCATGCTCCAACCTGAGCTTCTCTAAAGCCAGCTGATGCTCCCTTTCTCTCCTCCTATCTTCCAGCTCCTCTGGGGACAGGGAAAGGGATGAGGCGCTGCCTCCTACACTGGACCCAGCAAGGGACTCCCTATCTATGGGGTCCTCACTATCTGCTGGCGTCCCTGTGCTATCATCTTCTCCCTCCTCCTCAGACTCTTCAGGGCTCCCCTCTGACCCACCACCCTCATGGTGTGAGACCCGGGCCCTCTCCTCACTGTGCTCACGCTCCCAGTCCTCCTTCTGCCATTGGATTAGGTTACCCCTAAGTTGGGACTGGGTGTCTGACTCATTCACTGCAATGTCTCTCTCTTCGCAAAACTCTCTCAGTTCATGCAAAAACAGACCCCAGACATTAAAAGCAGACTCCATCTTGGCAAGATGCTCACAGACACGTGCAACACAGGGGACTTAACAATCTGAAGTAAGAGTACACAATTCCAAAACTTCAACAATCTCCTTATCAAAGAGAACTCATACTCATGCGTCCAGGAAAACACACCATTCATCCACACCCACCCTCCCCTCGGATCGGTAAGGCAGTTTCTACCACCCCTGACTTCTCAACCTGACCAAAAGCGACACAGGTACCAAACTCTGGAAGCAGGGCGGGGGACAAATGTACTGAACACAATCAAATGACACTCTTCAGGAGAAGAAACAATGGAATTTCAAAAACAATCCCCTAAAATGTGGTCATCTAAAATGCAGAGTTTTGTGGTGCAGCCAGCTGCTACTAAGGTACAAGGCAAACACAAATCCTTATCCCACCGCTGCCACCAATGTTGGAAATGGGATCCCTGGCTGGCCAGGGCTTTCGCCAAAGTCAGTCAGAGACCACCACACCCAAGTCAGGGCAAGGGAGTTACACGCCAAGATAACCCCTACTCACCCTCTAGGTAACGTGGCGCGAGCAGCAAGGCTAAACTTGGAGGCGATGTAGGCTAAGTATTTGCGCACGCACCCCAGCAACAACAACCAAAGGCCCACCACAAAGGAAACTCCACACAAGGTTATATAAAAATAGCCTTTGTATTACACCAAAACACATTAGATAAAACACACACTTTACAATGTGCCAGAGGCACGGGCAGAATTTACAAGGGATATGTACAAGACAGGGCCACCTGGACCACTGTCAGGAATCAGAAGTAACACTTTCAGAAATAATACTTTTGCATGTAAAATCACTGTAGCACACAATAAAAATAGAGCACACAACCAGTCACTACTGGTAACAGGACCTCACTAGCACCACCTGTACTAGGGAGAAAACAACCACCTATGTATCACAATACCTGTAGGGGTGTAAGAACATACACATGATGCAATGCATGACATTCATTCAGAGGTGTAAAGGCACATGACGCATAAACAATACATTCAGAGGTGCATAGAAAGTACAATTGCGCCAAACTCACGTAAGTCACCACCTGTGACTGTCCCTAGGCCCTCTGGCCTTGTTGGGGCTAGGACGCCCTGTGTCCAGTGTCAGGGTCCTAAACGTAGCAGTTGCCCACAAAGTGCTGGGCAACTGGTGCAATTGAGGAGGATGTGGCCACCCACTAGAGCCTCGCAGGCTCTGGCAAATAGAATTTCCCCTAGAACCTCTCTGGGCTCAAAATGAATCACAGATGCAGCCTCACTGGGCTGTGGGGGTCCCTCACGGGGGACCCGGAACACTGGGAGTGCCTCAAGCCTCTCTTAGGCTCGAGCACAAATGCGGGCGTGTTGGAGTCCCCCTCCTGGGGACTCGAAGCACAAGGTAATGCCCCCTGAGCCCTCTTAGGGCCTTAGACCACACTGGCTGCCAAGAGCCTCGCAGGCTCTCAAGAATCACAGGCGCGAGATCGCGCTAAGGAGAGGGGGCGGGGCGGACACCGGCAATGTGTCCCGACGCCCCCCTCTCCCCTTTCCAAGCACCAGCACTCACCGGGACGTGACGCTGCAGCTTTCCTCTGCCCGGCGGCTCTTCACGGGAGCTCCCGCTCCTCAGGGGCTCCCTTCCCACACTTCTCCCTCTTGTGGGCGGCGGGGCTCTCCTCTCCGCAACGGGGCCCCGCCGGCACCTTCCCGCCGCCTCTCCTCGCTGCTGGGCTCTCCTCTCCGGCGGCAAGGCGGGACTTCCGGTTGCTTCCCCCCGGGGCCGCGCACGGATTGGCCGGCCGGCCCTTCACTTCCGGGTCACCGCGGGCAGCGCGGCGGCCCGATTTAGGCAGGCAGGCGGGGGATGAATTTACCGAGGGGTGGCCTCCCTCGAGGTAAATTATCAATCAAAACGGCGGCAATGTCCCGGGCAGGGTGGGCACCTGCCAGGGGACTCCAAAATCAGCAAAAGCGGCGTGGGCAGCCGCGGAAGGACAACGACAGCGCTCCCAGCGCTCAGCTGATAAGCAAAGCGCTTCTGAGCGCTATGGCCGCAAATAAAGCGCTTCAAACGCTTCAGGGGTAAGAGAAAGCGCTCTCAAGCGCTAAGGGCCACAAGGAAGCGCTTCCAAGCGCTAGAGGCAAAGTTCAGGCCCCAAAGTCCTTGTAGGCAGGCAGGGGGGCAGGGCTGGGCCCAGAGCCAGCACACTGGGTCTCCAGGCAGGGAGACAGTCCAAGTGGCGGTCCTCTGGCCCAGCGACAGCAGCAGCAGCCCCCTCAGGATCCTGGAAGAGCACAACTTCAGTGGGGACACAGCCCCATTTTTATACAGTGCATTCCTTTGTTCAAGGGTGCAGAGTGGGGGCGGAACCAGTCGCAGCTGGTTCTTGAGTACTCTGTTTACCTCAACCACCCTCTCTATTCACTGGCAGGGCTTGGGTCATTAGACACACCACAGGGGGGCGGAGCCAGCATTGTGTGGGGAAAACCCAGCCCATCCAGGACACAGGTACACTCCTCCCACACATCACTCATGCTAATCTCCCACTCACCACCGGGCAGACCCATCCAGACTTCCTGGAGCCTGGCATGCCAGCCAGCTCCAGCCAATCACACGCCAGCACCCTCACAGCACACGTACAGCCATGTCTAGAAATGGCGCTTCCCTACTAGACACATACATGCTGCATACACCGTTGCGCAGCATTCACTCACACGAGTTCACACATACCAGACTCAAGCCTGTACACCCCACGCATCAGGAACTACCAGGGACACATACATTCCCCATGCATTCCTATGGGCGGGCAGGCCTAGCTCAGCACATGCACTCAGAGTGCGCACGCACTTTCCACTGGGACACAGTGAAAGTGCGCAGAATCCCTAAAATCACTGACACAGGGTCACACATAAGGCAAAAAGTCTCGGGGTGAATCTGCCCTAAGGGCCAAAGTCCAACACACTCGTTTACAGATTCCTTTTAAGGGACTCTACTTGCACTCATTTACAGATTCCTTGTAAGGGACTCTACAGGCACTCATTTACAGATTTCTTTTAAGGGACTCTACTTGCACTCATTTACAGATTCCTTTTAAGGGACTCTACTTGCACTCATTTACAGATTCCTTTTAAGAGACTCTACAGGCACTCATTTACAGATTCCTGTTAAGGGACTCTACTTGCACTCATTTACAGATACTTTTTAAGGGACTCTACATGCACTCATTTACAGATTCCTTTTAAGGGACTCTACTTGCACTCATTTACAGATTCCTTTTAAAGGACTCTACTTGCACTCATTTACAGATTCCTTTTAATGGACTCTACATGCACTCATTTACAGATTCCTTTTAAGGGACTCTACATGCACTCATTTACAGAATCCTTTTAAAGGACTCTACAAGCATCCATTTACAGATTCCTTTTAAGGGACTCTACTTGCACTCATTTACAGATTCCTTTTAAGGGACTCTACATGCACTCATTTACAGATTCCTGTTAAGGGACTCTACTTGCACTCATTTACAGATTCTTTTTAAGGGACTCTACAGGCACCCATTTACAGATTCCTTTTAAGGAACTCTACTTGCACTCATTTACAGATTCCTTTTAAGGGACTCTACATGCACTCATTTACAGATTCCTGTTAAGGGACTCTACTTGCACTCATTTACAGATTCCTTTTAGGGGACTCTACTTGCACTCATTTACAGATTCCTTTTAAGGGACTCTACATGCACTCATTTACAGATTCCTTTTAAGGGACTCTACTCTCACTCATTCACAGATTCCTTTTAAGGGACTCTACTTGCACTCATTTACAGATTCCTTTTAAGGGACTCTACTTGCACTCATTTACAGAATCCTTTTAAGGGACGTTACTTGCACTCATTTACAGATTCCTTTTAAGGGACTCTACATGCACTCATTTACAGATTCCTTTTAAGGGACTCTACATGCACTCGTTTACAGAATCCTTTTAAGGGACTCTACTTGCACTCATTTACAGATTCCTTTTAAGGGACTCTACTTGCACTCGCACTCATTTACAGATTCCTTTTAAGGGACTCTACATGCACTCATTTACAGATTCCTTTTAAGGGACTCTACTTGCACTCATTTACAGATTCCTTTTAAGGGACTCTACTTGCACTCCTTTACAGATTCCTTTTAAGGGACTCTACAGGCACTCATTTACAGATTCCTTTTAAGGGACTCTACAGGCACTCATTTACAGATTCCTTTTAAGGGACTCTACAGGCACTCATTTACAGATTCCTTTTAAGGGATTCTACTTGCACTCATTTACAGATTCCTTTTAAGGGACTCTACATGCACTCATTTAGAGATTCCTTTTAAGGGACTCTACATGCACTCGTTTACAGACTCCTTTTAAGGGACTCTACATGCACTCGTTTACAGATTCCTTTTAAGGGACTCTACTTGCACTCATTTACAGATTCCTTTTAAGGGACTCTACATGCACTCGTTTACAGATTCCTTTTAAGGGACTGTACATGCTCTCATTTACAGATTCCTTTTAAGGGACTCTAGAGGCACTCGTTTACAGATTCCTTTTAAGGGACTCTACTTGCACTCGTTTACAGATTCCTTTTAAGGGACTCTACTTGCACTCATTTTCAGATTCCTTTTAAGGGACTCTACATGCACTCGTTTACAGATTTCTTTTAAGGGACTCTACTTGCACTCATTTACAGATTCCTTTTAAGGGACTCTACTTGCACTCGTTTACAGATTCCTTTTAAGGGAATCGACATGCACTCGTTTACAGATTCCTTTTAAGGGACTCTACAGGCACTCATTTACAGATTCCTTTTAAGGGACTCTACTTGCACTCATTTACAGATTCCTTTTAAGGGACTCTACATGCACTCATTTACAGATTCCTTTTAAGGGACTCTACAGGCACTCATTTACAGATTCCTTTTAAGGGACTCTACATGCACTCGTTTACAGATTCCTTTTAAGGGACTCTACTCTCACTCATTTACAGATTCCTTTTAAGGGACTCTACATGCACTCGTTTACAGATTCCTTTTAAGGGACTCTACTTGCACTCATTTACAGATTCCTTTTAAGGGACTCTACAGGCACTCGTTTACAGATTCCTTTTAAGGGACTCTACATGCACTCGTCTACAGATTCCTTTCAAGTGACTCTACTTGCACTCATTTACAGATTCCTTTTAGGGACTCTACAGGCACTCGTTTACAGATTCCTTTTAAGGGACTCTACAGGCACTCATTTACAGATTACTTTTAAGGGACTCTACATGCACTTGTTTACAGATTCCTTTTAAGGGACTCTACTTGCACTCGTTTACAGATTCCTTTTAAGGGACTCTACATGCACTCGTTTACAGATTCCTTTTAAGGGACTCTACTTGCACTCATTTACATATTCCCTTTAAGGGACTCTACAGGCACTCATTTACAGATTCTTTTTAAGGGACTCTACATGCACTCGTTTACAGATTCCTTTTAAGGGACTCTACTCTCACTCATTTACAGATTCTTTTTAAGGGACTCTACATGCACTCGTTTACAGATTCCTTTTAAGGGACTCTACTTGCACTCATTTACAGATTCCTTGTAAGGGACTCTACAGGCACTCATTTACAGATTTCTTTTAAGGGACTCTACTTGCACTCATTTACAGATTCCTTTTAAGGGACTCTACTTGCACTCATTTACAGATTCCTTTTAAGGGACTCTACATGCACTCATTTACAGATTCCTTTTAAGAGACTCTACAGGCACTCATTTACAGATTCCTGTTAAGGGACTCTACTTGCACTCATTTACAGATTCTTTTTAAGGGACTCTACATGCACTCATTTACAGATTCCTTTTAGGGGACTCTACTTGCACTCATTTACAGATTCCTTTTAAGGGACTCTACTTGCACTCATTTACAGATTCCTTTTAAGGGACTCTACTTGCACTCATTTACAGATTCCTGTTAAGGGACTCTACTTGCACTCATTTACAGATTCATTTTAAGGGACTCTACAGGCACTCATTTACAGATTCCTGTTAAGGGACTCTACTTGCACTCATTTACAGATTCCCTTTAAGGGACTCTACTTGCACTCATTTGCAGATTCCTTTTAAGGAACTCTACATGCACTCATTTACAGATTCCTTTTAAGGGACTCTACTCTCACTCATTCACAGATTCCTTTTAAGGGACTCTACTTGCACTAATTTACAGATTCCTTTTAAGGGACTCTACTTGCACTCATTTACACAATCCTTTTAAGGGACGTTACTTGCACTCATTTACAGATTCCTTTTAAGGGACTCTACATGCACTCATTTACAGATTCCTTTTAAGGGACTCTACATGCACTCGTTTACAGAATCCTTTTAAGGGACTCTACTTGCACTCATTTACAGATTCCTTTTAAGGGACTCTACATGCACTCATTTACAGATTCCTTTTAAGGGACTCTACTTGCACTCATTTACAGATTCCTTTTAAGGGACTCTACTTGCACTCATTTACAGATTCCTTTTAAGGGACTCTACTTGCACTCATTTACAGATTCCTTTTAAGGGACTCTACTCTCACTCATTTACAGATTCCTTTTAAGGGACTCTACAGGCACTCATTTACAGATTCCTTTTAAGGGACTCTACAGGCACTCATTTACAGATTCCTTTTAAGGGACTCTACAGGCACTCATTTACAGATTCCTTTTAAGGCACTCTACTTGCACTCATTTACAGATTCCTTTTAAGGGACTCTACATGCACTCGTTTAGAGATTCCTTTTAAGGAACTCTACATGCACTCGTTTACAGATTCCTTTTAAGGGACTCTACATGCACTCGTTTACAGATTCCTTTTAAGGGACTCTACTTGCACTCATTTACAGATTCCTTTTAAGGGACTCTACATGCACTCGTTTACAGATTCCTTTTAAGGGACTGTACATGCTCTCATTTACAGATTCCTTTTAAGGGACTCTAGAGGTACTCGTTTACAGATTCCTTTTAAGGGACTCTACAGGCACTCATTTACAGATTCCTTTTAAGGGACTCTACATGCACTCGTTTACAGATTCCTTTTAAGGGACTCTACTTGCACTCGTTTACAGATTCCTTTTAAGGGACTCTACTTGCACTCATTTTCAGATTCCTTTTAAGGACTCTACATGCACTCGTTTACAGATTTCTTTTAAGGGACTCTACTTGCACTCATTTACAGATTCCTTTTAAGGGACTCTACTTGCACTCGTTTACAGATTCCTTTTAAGGGAATCTACATGCTCTCATTTACAGATTCCTTTTAAGGGACTCTACTTGCACTCGTTTACAGATTCCTTTAAGGGACTCTACTTGCACTCATTTTCAGATTCCTTTTAAGGGACTCTACATGCACTCGTTTACAGATTTCTTTTAAGGGACTCTACTTGCACTCATTTACAGATTCCTTTTAAGGGACTCTACTTGCACTCGTTTACAGATTCATTTTAAGGGAATCTACATGCTCTCATTTACAGATTCCTTTTAAGGGACTCTACTTGCACTCATTTACAGATTCCTTTTAAGGGACTCTACTTGCACTCGTTTACAGATTCCTTTTAAGGGACTCTACTCTCACTCATTTACAGATTCCTTTTAAGGGACTCTACATGCACTCGTTTACAGATTTCTTTTAAGGGACTCTACTTGCACTCATTTACAGATTCCTTTTAAGGGACTCTACATGCACTCATTTACAGATTCCTTTTAAGGGACTCTACAGGCACTCATTTACAGATTCCTTTTAAGGGACTCTACATGCACTCGTTTACAGATTCCTTTCAAGGGACTCTACTCTCACTCATTTACAGATTCCTTTTAAGGGACTCTACATGCACTCGTTTACAGATTCCTTTTAAGGGACTCTACTTGCACTCATTTACAGATTCCTTTTAAGGGACTCTACAGGCACTCGTTTACAGATTCCTTTTAAGGGACTCTACATGCACTCGTTTACAGATTCCTTTCAAGGGAGTCTACTTGCACTCATTTACAGATTCCTTTTAGGGACTCTACAGGCACTCGTTTACAGATTCCTTTTAAGGGACTCTACAGGCACTCGTTTACAGATTCCTTTTAAGGGACTCTACTTGCACTCGTTTACAGATTCCTTTTAAGGGACTCTACTCTCACTCATTTACAGATTCCTTTTAAGGGACTCTACATGCACTCGTTTACAGATTTCTTTTAAGGGACTCTACTTGCTCTCATTTACAGATTCCTTTTAAGGGACTCTACTTGCACTCATTTACAGATTCCTTTTAAGGGACTCTACTTGCACTCGTTTACAGATTCCTTTTAAGGGACTCTACTCTCACTCATTTACAGATTCCTTTTAAGGGACTCTACATGCACTCGTTTACAGATTTCTTTTAAGGGACTCTACTTGCACTCATTTACAGATTCCTTTTAAGGGACTCTACATGCACTCATTTACAGATTCCTTTTAAGGGACTCTACAGGCACTCATTTACAGATTCCTTTTAAGGGACTCTACATGCACTCGTTTACAGATTCCTTTCAAGGGACTCTACTCTCACTCATTTACAGATTCCTTTTAAGGGACTCTACATGCACTCGTTTACAGATTCCTTTTAAGGGACTCTACTTGCACTCATTTACAGATTCCTTTTAAGGGACTCTACAGGCACTCGTTTACAGATTCCTTTTAAGGGACTCTACATGCACTCGTTTACAGATTCCTTTCAAGGGAGTCTACTTGCACTCATTTACAGATTCCTTTTAGGGACTCTACAGGCACTCGTTTACAGATTCCTTTTAAGGGACTCTACAGGCACTCGTTTACAGATTCCTTTTAAGGGACTCTACATGCACTCATTTACAGATTCCTTTTAAGGGACTCTACAGGCACTCATTTACAGATTCCTTTTAAGGGACTCTACATGCACTCGTTTACAGATTCCTTTCAAGGGACTCTACTCTCACTCATTTACAGATTCTTTTTAAGGGACTCTACATGCACTCGTTTACAGATTCCTTTTAAGGGACTCTACTTGCACTCATTTACAGATTCCTTGTAAGGGACTCTACAGGCACTCATTTACAGATTTCTTTTTAGGGACTCTACTTGCACTCATTTACAGATTCCTTTTAAGGGACTCTACTTGCACTCATTTACAGATTCCTTTTAAGGGACTCTACTTGCACTCATTTACAGATTCTTTTTAAGGGACTCTACATGCACTCATTTACAGATTCCTTTTAGGGGACTCTACTTGCACTCATTTACAGATTCCTTTTAAGGGACTCTACTTGCACTCATTTACAGATTCCTTTTAAGGGACTCTACTTGCACTCATTTACAGATTCCTGTTAAGGGACTCTACTTGCACTCATTTACAGATTCATTTTAAGGGACTCTACAGGCACTCATTTACAGATTCCTGTTAAGGGACTCTACTTGCACTCATTTACAGATTCCCTTTAAGGGACTCTACTTGCACTCATTTGCAGATTCCTTTTAAGGAACTCTACATGCACTCATTTACAGATTCCTTTTAAGGGACTCTACTCTCACTCATTCACAGATTCCTTTTAAGGGACTCTACTTGCACTAATTTACAGATTCCTTTTAAGGGACTCTACTTGCACTCATTTACACAATCCTTTTAAGGGACGTTACTTGCACTCATTTACAGATTCCTTTTAAGGGACTCTACATGCACTCATTTACAGATTCCTTTTAAGGGACTCTACATGCACTCGTTTACAGAATCCTTTTAAGGGACTCTACTTGCACTCATTTACAGATTCCTTTTAAGGGACTCTACATGCACTCATTTACAGATTCCTTTTAAGGGACTCTACTTGCACTCATTTACAGATTCCTTTTAAGGGACTCTACTTGCACTCATTTACAGATTCCTTTTAAGGGACTCTACTTGCACTCATTTACAGATTCCTTTTAAGGGACTCTACTCTCACTCATTTACAGATTCCTTTTAAGGGACTCTACAGGCACTCATTTACAGATTCCTTTTAAGGGACTCTACAGGCACTCATTTACAGATTCCTTTTAAGGGACTCTACAGGCACTCATTTACAGATTCCTTTTAAGGCACTCTACTTGCACTCATTTACAGATTCCTTTTAAGGGACTCTACATGCACTCGTTTAGAGATTCCTTTTAAGGAACTCTACATGCACTCGTTTACAGATTCCTTTTAAGGGACTCTACATGCACTCGTTTACAGATTCCTTTTAAGGGACTCTACTTGCACTCATTTACAGATTCCTTTTAAGGGACTCTACATGCACTCGTTTACAGATTCCTTTTAAGGGACTGTACATGCTCTCATTTACAGATTCCTTTTAAGGGACTCTAGAGGTACTCGTTTACAGATTCCTTTTAAGGGACTCTACAGGCACTCATTTACAGATTCCTTTTAAGGGACTCTACATGCACTCGTTTACAGATTCCTTTTAAGGGACTCTACTTGCACTCGTTTACAGATTCCTTTTAAGGGACTCTACTTGCACTCATTTTCAGATTCCTTTTAAGGGACTCTACATGCACTCGTTTACAGATTTCTTTTAAGGGACTCTACTTGCACTCATTTACAGATTCCTTTTAAGGGACTCTACTTGCACTCGTTTACAGATTCCTTTTAAGGGAATCTACATGCTCTCATTTACAGATTCCTTTTAAGGGACTCTACTTGCACTCGTTTACAGATTCCTTTAAGGGACTCTACTTGCACTCATTTTCAGATTCCTTTTAAGGGACTCTACATGCACTCGTTTACAGATTTCTTTTAAGGGACTCTACTTGCACTCATTTACAGATTCCTTTTAAGGGACTCTACTTGCACTCGTTTACAGATTCATTTTAAGGGAATCTACATGCTCTCATTTACAGATTCCTTTTAAGGGACTCTACTTGCACTCATTTACAGATTCCTTTTAAGGGACTCTACTTGCACTCGTTTACAGATTCCTTTTAAGGGACTCTACTCTCACTCATTTACAGATTCCTTTTAAGGGACTCTACATGCACTCGTTTACAGATTTCTTTTAAGGGACTCTACTTGCACTCATTTACAGATTCCTTTTAAGGGACTCTACATGCACTCATTTACAGATTCCTTTTAAGGGACTCTACAGGCACTCATTTACAGATTCCTTTTAAGGGACTCTACATGCACTCGTTTACAGATTCCTTTCAAGGGACTCTACTCTCACTCATTTACAGATTCCTTTTAAGGGACTCTACATGCACTCGTTTACAGATTCCTTTTAAGGGACTCTACTTGCACTCATTTACAGATTCCTTTTAAGGGACTCTACAGGCACTCGTTTACAGATTCCTTTTAAGGGACTCTACATGCACTTGTTTACAGATTCCTTTTAAGGGACTCTACTTGCACTCGTTTACAGATTCCTTTTAAGGGACTCTACATGCACTCGTTTACAGATTCCTTTTAAGGGACTCTACTTGCACTCATTTACATATTCCCTTTAAGGGACTCTACAGGCACTCATTTACAGATTCTTTTTAAGGGACTCTACATGCACTCGTTTACAGATTCCTTTTAAGGGACTCTACTCTCACTCATTTACAGATTCTTTTTAAGGGACTCTACATGCACTCGTTTACAGATTCCTTTTAAGGGACTCTACTTGCACTCATTTACAGATTCCTTGTAAGGGACTCTACAGGCACTCATTTACAGATTTCTTTTTAGGGACTCTACTTGCACTCATTTACAGATTCCTTTTAAGGGACTCTACTTGCACTCATTTACAGATTCCTTTTAAGGGACTCTACATGCACTCATTTACAGATTCCTTTTAAGAGACTCTACAGGCACTCATTTACAGATTCCTGTTAAGGGACTCTACTTGCACTCATTTACAGATTCTTTTTAAGGGACTCTACATGCACTCATTTACAGATTCCTTTTAGGGGACTCTACTTGCACTCATTTACAGATTCCTTTTAAGGGACTCTACTTGCACTCGTTTACAGATTCCTTTTAAGGGACTCTACATGCACTCATTTACAGATTCCTTTTAAGGGACTCTACAGGCACTCATTTACAGATTCCTTTTAAGGGACTCTACTTGCACTCATTTACAGATTCCTTTTAAGGGACTCTACAGGCACTCATTTACAGATTCCTGTTAAGGGACTCTACTTGCACTCATTTGCAGATTCCTTTTAAGGGACTCTACATGCACTCATTTACAGATTCCTTTTAAGGGACTCTACAGGAGCCCAAAACGGAACTTTGCTGACCTGCCAGAGGAGTGTACTGTCGCCGTGTCTGTGCTGTCAGGGACCGGGAACAAAGACCAAGAGACGCCAGAGGTCGCCAGAGGTCGGAGCCGAGTCCCCCCCGCCGCCGCCTTCTTACATCAGAGCGGCCGCTGAGCGGGGGGACTTCAACCCCCAAGAGCCTTTGCGGGGGCGCTCCCAGTGACGACGGTAAAGGCGCCCGGAGGCGCATAAAACAGCAGCGGCCCCGGAGCGCCGCGGGAGCCCAAAACGGAACTTTGCTGACCTGCCAGAGGAGTGTACTGTCGCCGTGTCTGTGCTGCCAGGGACCGGGAACAAAGACCAAGAGACGCCAGAGGTCGCCAGAGGTCGGAGCCGAGTCCCCCCCGCCGCCGCCTTCTTACATCAGAGCGGCCGCTGAGTGGGGGGACTTCAACCCCCAAGAGCCTTTGCGGGGGCGCCCCCAGAGACGACGGTAAAGGCGCCCGGAGGCGCATAAAACAGCAGCGGCCCCGAAGCGCCGCAGGTGCCCAAAACGGAACTTTGCTGACCTGCCAGAGGAGTGTACTGTCGCCGTGTCTGTGCTGCCAGGGACCGGGAACAAAGACCAAGAGACGCCAGAGGTCGCCAGAGGTCGGAGCCGAGTTCCCCCCCGCCGCCGCCTTCTTACAAAAGAGCGGCCGCTGAGCGGGGGGACTTCAACCCCCAAGAGCCTTTGCGGGGGCGCTCCCAGTGACGATGGTAAAGGCGCCCGGAGGCGCATAAAACACCATCAACCCCATCGCGTAGCGGGACCAAGTGCGGGGCCAAGCCCGGTCAAAGGGCGGGCCCTCTGTGGCCCTCCGAGGCCTGAGGAGCCTGGCCTGGGCCACACACCCTGCTCGATTATCACCAGCCCATTGACTATTGGACACCACAACTGTAAGCCTGTCGACCCTATATATATTCATATTTAAACTATTAGGGCTGTACTCTGATTGCCTCTATTATTGCTGTGTATATCTTCTAATCATCAGGGCTGGTTAATATAGTGTTGATACTTATTACTGCTATATCGGTGTAGTAGCAAGGTCTGTCATGAATTTTCGAGAGACTAGAAGCATGGCCGCTGTGGGAGCGAAAAAGTTAACTGGCACACTTGACGATTTTATTGTTCGTACCAATGCTTTAATTGATGAGGGGATTGTTTTAATGGACAGAAGGGTGTCCCAAGATTTAGCTATGGCTAAGAGATCCTCCTTAGGCCTTATTGCTCAGGCATGTACGCCTAACAATACTTTTGCCATGGTACATAATGCTGAGGATTATGATATTCCAAGTTCTCAACAGGGTCTGGAGGCCACCCCTAATCTCAATTTGTTGCTAGAGGGTGGTTCAGTTAGCAATGAGTTAGATAACCCATCCATGGTTAGTGTTACAAACCAAAGGGGGTTGAAAGAGGGGGCAATTCCTAAACAAAAGGCCACTAAATCCATTACTCATAAAGGGAAGAAAGCACAAATTACCCAGAAACAGGTCACAACCTTCCCAGATCCAGTGACTGTGAACAGTAATTTGGTAGCTTGTGCTAATGACACTGGGGGGGCGCATATGGTGAATGTTGGCCTACCATTAGGCCTCCCGGATGATAATATTGTAGATAGTAGTTTGGAGGAAATTATGGAATTAAGTGGCGAGGTAAATAACTTGGCCAAAAGTAGTCAGGATGGAAGTGGGTTAAGCATGGTAAATAATAATAATATTTTTGAAATGTTAAAAGCCCTCCTTGAACCCATAGAGGTCAGGCTACGTTGTTTAGAAACCGTATTGAAAAATATTCACAAGGACATAAGTGCCCCTAGTTTTAATCTGAACAACAAGGCACCCCATGTGGCGACCACAGTAAACAAGACATCCTTGGCTGATAAAAGTGTTACTGTGGCTAAAAATAATGTGCCAAAGAACGCTGGTAATATTTCAAACCTGGGAGATGCCAAAACAAAGACCCCTGACCTGAAACAAATACATAACCCAGCCAAGCCTAAGATAACTCCCCAAGTTAAATTCAAAGACCCCACACCTATGACCCCAAATCTGGACTCAGCCCCAAGAAACAAGGTAGAGGCCCGAAGAAATATTCACCTCCCACCTGACGCCTGTCCTTATGTAGTGATTCTGACTGGGGTTACGGAAATTTCACCATCTGAAGCAGAATCCTACCAGGCATTGAAAAATACAGTGTGCCACTGGCTATCCAAAAACCACCCCCTACCGCCGAATATTCCCAGTAACATTTTAATGGTGGAAAGAACCCCATGGGTGGGCGGAAACAGAAAAAACTTACAAGGGGTGTGCATCGTGGTCACCTTTGAGAATACACAGGTGGTAGAACACATCTGTAGAGGATCCTCTAGCTATCAAGCGAACACTGTAACTGCCAGGCCTCTCTCCTATTTCTACTTACCTGTGAATCAAGTGGATAAAAGATGGAGCTGGTTAAGGGGTCAACATGAACAAAAAGCCAGACAGAGGTTGAATCCCCCATGGGTGGCGCAACCGTATGGGTGGGAAGAGGGCAGTGACGATGGATGGAACTTGGTCAGGAGAAGAAGTGGTAGACCTTTTCAAGGAGGGTTCGCTACAGGGCCTCAAAATGGTCACCCATTTCACTACCATCAGACCTCAAATGGGTATGAAAACCACTTTAACATTCCAATTGTTAATCGTTATGAGTGTTTGCCAAATATGGATTGGGTCGATTGACAAAAACAGGGCTCACCACTCAGACAGATGCAAAATATTCCTCCTATCCCACCTCAAAATGAACATAGTATTCAGGTTGTGCGGGAGTTAAACACCGACCTAACCTTATCCACCGATCAGGGTGCTGAAGGTGGGGCCTCACTGTGCGAAAAAACGGATAAAGCATTGGGAAGGCGGGAGATAATCTTGGCAACATAGAATATCGCGGGTCTCAAGAGTAAAGTGGATGACCCCTTTTGGAGGGATTTCATAGGTACTATGGACATAATAGCCATACAGGAGACCTGGGATACCCAAAACATACTCACAGTTGATGGTTTTACCACTTTTTCCCTACCAGCTGTCAGCTCAATGCGGGGACGGGCCAGAGGGGGCCTGATCACTTTGATATCCGCTAAAATCCCGGGCATATACACGGAAATAGACACTGATTGTCCCTATTGTCTAGCGGTTCGAATTACCCACAGGGGTTTCCATAATGTATTGGTAGTGAACTTTTATAACTCCTTTGACAGGGCCCACCCACTTAGTAACCTGATGATGTTGAATTCTTTTCTGTCTGACTTTAAGGAGTCTATGGAGTCTGAATGTACCATCATATTGATGGGGGATTTTAATGTCCATGGCTGTCAGGATAAATGTCCTTCTAATGTTCTATTTGGTCCTCCGGATGAGGAAAATATTCACTTTGAACATTCTGAACAGGGCATTTTCCTGGAATCCTTGCTGGCCGAAAATGGGTTAATATTACCAAATGTGTGTGATGAGGATATTCCCACATTCACAGGTCATGGTAGTGGGTCTGTAATTGATTATATTTTTGTAAGTAGTAGTTGTGGAGGCCAAATTACCAGTTATTCCGTTGTGCGGTCCCATTTTAGTGACCACAACCCAGTCGTATTAAAGGTTAAGAATGTAATTGTTACCAAGGAAAGTAAATTGAACTTGGTAGATAAACGTGATATGCGGCTGACTGACCAAGCACGCAGAATCAAGTGGTGCAAGATAATCCCAGAGGAGTTTTTTTCCAATCTCTGCAATAGTAGCCGGGAGGACTTAAAGCTCTGTATGGACGATCAGGCGGGGGACAGTGAAGTAGTGGAGGCCTATAAAAAGGTCTGCCTCGACATTCTCTCCAACCTGACGCGTCAGGGCAAAGGCAAAACACAAGGGAAGGAAGGCTGGTTTGATAAGAATTGCTCTGCGGCCAATCATAAACTTAAGGTAGCACTCAAATCTAAACCAGTAGATAGATTGCTCGTGGCTACCCTCAGGAAAGAATACAAGACAGCCGTCGAAAGAAGACGGCGTGAGATTAGAGAGGATGCCTGGGCTGATTTGACTTCAACTGATGTATTGAAAAGTAGCGCCAAGTTTTGGGCTGTGGTCAATCAACCCTATTTTTCTGATCCTAGTAACAATGTACTGGATTGTGGAATCCAAGAAGATAAATGGCACTCGCACTTTAAGTCCGTTTATGAACAGGTGACCATGGGGGCAGAGGGCACGACCACCTTTTCTCAATTGTCTTATACTCTGTTTGTGGACGAAGAAGAGGTGGCCGCGGCCATTGGCAAAATGACTAGTAACAAGGCAACCGGGCCGGATGGTGTTCCCTCCGATCTTTTTAAAGTAGATATCTCATTTTGGTCCAAAGTTTTAGCAAATGTTTTTAACAGAATTTCAAAAACAGGAATTCCAGAGTCATGGACTCAGTCGGTGATTGTCCCGATCTACAAAAAAGGGGATAGGGGTGATCCTGGAAATTACCGCCCTATATCCCTCATCCACTCCGCAGTTAAGGTCCTAGGGAGAGTGGTCCTATGCAAACTTACAGAATGGCTAGAGGAGACTAATACTCTTTCTCCTCTACAGTACGGTTTTAGAAAGGGGCATAGTACCATCGACCAAAGTCTAAATTTACAATTGCTTATAGGGAAGTACACATTAGCGAAGCCAGGATCTTTGTACATTGCCTTTATGGATCTGTCCTCGGCATTTGATCGAGTAAACAGATCAAAGTTGTGGGGACAGCTCCTTAGCATTGGCATAGACTCAAATATTGTGTACTTTTTAGCAGACCTCCACAGGGACCTCACAGCTACGGTACGTTATGATAGAAAAGGGAACTGCACGGGAAAAATCAGCATCACCAATGGTGTAAGGCAGGGATGCATTCTTGCCCCCCTGCTCTTTACACTATATATAAACGATTTGGGTGGGGTCCTGGGTGCAGCGTGTAAGGACATCCCGAGGGCAGGGAAATATTTATTGCCCGCATTATTATATGCGGACGATGCTGCTCTCCTAGCCAGAACTGCAGTGTGAAGGACTGGGCTATTTAAGGCCCAGCGGTGCCAGGGAACAACACCTAAAACCTTCGTGGGATACCTGTTCTGGTGCACTAAAGACAGACACGGGAGACTTCCTTCGGCGTCAAAGATCAGCGTTTATTACTGCAGGGAGGCAAAAGTCACAAGAAGTACAACATCATGTAGGTTCTGCGAGTCTGCTTCCTCTAGCATATGTGAGTCGCTCTCTTTTATACAGGATTTTGTCATTTGCACAATATGTAAGCAAAAGGTTACAACTCATTTCCCACAGTAAAATTCAAAGGATCGCTTTCATGTATTCAGAGCACCGGAACATAATTACATTAACATCACCAGTTCCAACTGTAAAAGCACATCTTCCCACCATTAGGTACATTCCACTTGAGTTGTAAATAAACAAGAGAAAGAGACAAGAACAGCTGCAAGGAAGTCAGACAACAGAGAAAAGGGAGTGTGAGGATAATATTGGATGCGTAATTGTAGCCTAAAAGGACTTGATCCCAGCACGTGCGAGGCTGAAACAATAGACCGGCACGGCAGGATCACCTCCGAGCGGAGGCAACTGCTTTAGCAGTGTCCTCCCCCTGCTCATAAAAGACGCATGAAAAGGCATATGCTTCTTCCGTGAAACTTGGGAACAAAAGGGTCACGATGCGGACAGTTGCCTGTTCGCTGACTACGTGAGGGCAAGAAACAAAATGGATGCCGTATCTAAAATGGAACCCGAGCGTCCATTGAAGAAACCTGTAAATGTGAGGAACTCTTCTGAGTAGTATGGCGAAAACGCGTACATTTACACAACTCGTCATTTACGGTTCATTGATACCACATACGTCCATATTCGGCGGTGCCCAAAACGTCGTAACGATTTTTACGGAACCTCAAGTGGGTCTTCAAAACCTGTTGAATTCTTTTTATGTTTTTATGATAAATCTTGACTTAAGTGTTAATTATTGTAAATCTCATGTTATGGTGGTGGGCCATAAAGGGAAGGTCAAAAAAAATGTAATGACACTGCACTGTAATGGACATCAGCTGACAAGAGTCTCTAGATTTCCCTACCTGGGGGTTGTTTTTGATGATTGTTCTACGTGGCACCCTCAAATGCTGGAGAAAAAAAAGTTCTGGCTCGCTCTATTTCTGCGGTGTTGGGCTTCTCAGGTAAATTAGGGGTGAAACCCATTGAGGCAGTTTTAAAAGTATATGCTGCTAAATGTATTGCCATCGCTATGTACGGCGCAGACTTGTGGGGTTTTAGGCCAGCTAAATCACTTCAGGTAACGGAAGATAACTTCCTGAAAACGATTCTTTCCTTGCCAAGATCCACGGCCAGCTTCATAGTCCACCAGGAATGCGGCGTGGATTATCTGGAGGATCGAATCGCCATGGCCCCCCTCTTAAAATGGATATCAGTCTGGCTTAATCTAGAGCTTGAAGTGAACCACGACATTTTGAAGGATTGCCTAATGCTAGATCACTGGGACAAGATCCCTTGGTTGAAATATGTACAACAAATGTGTGTAAAGCTGGGTCGACCTGAATTGTTCAACAAACCATCTAATCTGGTGAAAGGCGACCTGAAGTGGGCCAAAAACTCTTTTTTGTTGAACAGAGGAATGGACAGAGAAGGCTTGGAGCTGCTAAAACCCTCTGTCAGGACCCATCAATTGATTGTTTCTCCTGGACATGATTTGGAACTTTACCTAAAGGTTGTCAACAACTCAAATCATAGGTATCTTTTAACAAAGTTCCGATTGAATAAAATTCATCTATTAATTTAAGGCCGCCCTGGATGGACCAAGGGACTGGATCTAGATCTGTGCAATTGTGACGGTTGTTCGATCATGGATACTGTTCACTTTTTGTTTTTTTGTGATCACTTTAAAGACATCAGGAAAAAGTTCATTATACCCGTGTTAAAAGGAAAAGGGTTTAGGCAAGTCAAGCCAGCTTTACTGTACCTTCAACTATTAGCTGACATTTGGGAAATCTACAATGTGGCTAATTTCTTAACCATAGCGGTGAGACTCAGTAAAAAGATCAACTGGCCCTAGACGATTTATTATTAATATTGAGCACTATCACTTGAATCAAGTTTTTAACCTGCTATTTCTCATGTGACTTTTTTAATTATAGATTGATGTATATAATTGTTGTTTTTAAAATTTTGCTACCATGTGCTGCATATTTTAATGGGTACTTCCTCCATTTTTATGTTGTATTTTATTGTTGCTATGCTGCCTGGTGACTTATGGACCATTTTTTATGTGCTCTGTACTTTTATGGTTTTTGTAAATTGAACCGAATAAAGTATCTTTTGAACTTGAACTACAGATTCCTTTTAAGGGACTCTACATGCACTCGTTTACAGATTCCTTTTAAGGGACTCTACTTGCACTCGTTTACAGATACCTTTTAAGGGACTCTACTCTCACTCATTTACAGATTCCTTTTAAGGGACTCTAGTTGCACTCGTTTACAGATACCTTTTAAGGGACTCTACTCTCACTCATTTACAGATTCCTTTTAAGGTACTCTACAGGCACTCGTTTACAGATTTCTTTTAAGGGACTCTACTTGCACTCATTTACAGATTCCTTTTAAGGGACTCTACATGCACTCGTTTACAGATACCTTTTAAGGGACTCTACTCTCACTCATTTACAGATTCCTTTTAAGGGACTCTACATGCACTCGTTTACAGATTCCTTTTAAGGGACTCTACTCTCACTCATTTACAGATTCCTTTTAAGGTACTCTACAGGCACTCGTTTACAGATTTCTTTTAAGGGACTCTACTCGCACTCGTTTACAGATTTCTTTTAAGGGACTCTACTCGCACTCATTTACAGATTCCTTTTAAGGGACTCTACATGCACTCGTTTACAGATTCCTTTTAAGGGACTCTACTTGCACTCATTTACAGATTCCTTTTAAGGGACTCTACATGCACTCGTTTACAGATTCCTTTTAAGGGACTCTACATGCACTCGTTTACAGATTCCTTTTAAGGGACTCTACATGCACTCGTTTACAGATTCCTTTTAAGGGACTCTACAGGCACTCGTTTACAGATTCCTTTTAAGGGACTCTACATGCACTCGTTTACAGATTCCTTTTAAGGGACTCTACAGGCACTCGTTTACAGATTCCTTTTAAGGGACTCTACATGCAGTCGTTTACAGATTCCTTTTAAGGGACTCTACAGGCACTCGTTTACAGATTCCTTTTAAGGGACTCTACATGCACTCGTTTACAGATTCCTTTTAAGGGACTCTACAGGCACTCATTTACAGATTCCTGTTAAGGGACTCTACTTGCACTCATTTCCAGGTTCCTTTCAAGGGACTCTACAGGCACTCGCTTACAGATTCCTTTTAAGGGACTCTACTTGCACTCATTTACAGATTCCTTTTAGGGGACTCTACATGCACTCATTTACAAATTCCTTTTAAGGGACTCTACATGCACTCATTTACAGATTCCTTTTAAGGGACTCTACTCTCACTCATTTACAGATTCCTTTTAAGGTACTCTACAGGCACTCATTTACAGATTCCTTTTAAGGGACTCTACAGGCACTCATTTACAGATTCCCTTTAAGGGACTCTCCTCTCACTCATTTACAGATTCCTTTCAAGGGACTCTACATGCACTCATTTACAGATTCCTTTTAAGGGACTCTACATGCACTCATTTACAGATTCCTTTTAAGGGACTCTACTTGCACTCATTTACAGATTCCTTTGAAGGGACTCTACAGGCACTCATTTACAGATTCCTTTGAAGGGACTCTACAGGCACTCATTTACAGATTCCTTTTAAGGGACTCTACAGGCACTCGTTTACAGATTCCCTTTAAGGGACTCTACTCTCACTCATTTACAGATTCCTTTCAAGGGACTCTACATGCACTCATTTACAGATTCCTTTTAAGGGACTCTACATGCACTCATTTACAGATTCCTTTTAAGGGACTCTACTTGCACTCATTTACAGATTCCTTTGAAGGGACTCTACAGGCACTCATTTACAGATTCCTTTTAAGGGACTCTACAGGCACTCATTTACAGATTCCTTTTAAGGGACTCTACTCTCACTCATTTACAGATTCCTTTTAAGGTACTCTACAGGCACTCATTTACAGATTCCTTTGAAGGGACTCTACAGGCACTCGTTTACAGATTCCTTTTAAGGGACTCTACATGCACTCGTTTACAGATTCCTTTTAAGGGACTCTACTCTCACTCATTTACAGATTCCTTTTAAGGTACTCTACAGGCACTCGTTTACAGATTCCTTTTAAGGTACTCTACAGGCACTCATTTACAGATTCCTTTTAAGGGACTCTACAGGCACTCGTTTACAGATTCCTTTTAAGGGACTCTACATGCACTCGTTTACAGATTCCTTTGAAGGGACTCTACAGGCACTCATTTACAGATTCCTTTTAAGGGACTCTACAGGCACTCGTTTACAGATTCCTTTTAAGGGACTCTACATGCACTCGTTTACAGATTCCTTTTAAGGGACTCTACATGCACTCGTTTACAGATTCCCTTTAAGGGACTCTACTCTCACTCATTTACAGATTCCTTTCAAGGGACTCTACATGCACTCATTTACAGATTCCTTTTAAGGGACTCTACATGCACTCATTTACAGATTCCTTTTAAGGGACTCTACTTGCACTCATTTACAGATTCCTTTGAAGGGACTCTACAGGCACTCATTTACAGATTCCTTTTAAGGGACTCTACAGGCACTCCTTTACAGATTCCCTTTAAGGGACTCTACTCTCACTCATTTACAGATTCCTTTCAAGGGACTCTACATGCACTCATTTACAGATTCCTTTGAAGGGACTCTACAGGCACTCATTTACAGATTCCTTTTAAGGGACTCTACAGGCACTCATTTACAGATTCCTTTTAAGGGACTCTACACTCACTCATTTACAGATTCCTTTTAAGGTACTCTACAGGCACTCATTTACAGATTCCTTTGAAGGGACTCTACAGGCACTCATTTACAGATTCCTTTTAAGGGACTCTACAGGCACTCGTTTACAGATTCCTTTTAAGGGACTCTACATGCACTCGTTTACAGATTCCTTTTAAGGGACTCTACTCTCACTCATTTACAGATTCCTTTTAAGGTACTCTACAGGCACTCGTTTACAGATTCCTTTTAAGGTACTCTACAGGCACTCATTTACAGATTCCTTTTAAGGGACTCTACAGGCACTCGTTTACAGATTCCTTTTAAGGGACTCTACTCTCACTCATTTACAGATTCCTTTTAAGGTACTCTACAGGCACTCATTTACAGATTCCTTTTAAGGGACTCTACAGGCACTCATTTACAGATTCCTTTTAAGGGACTCTACATGCACTCGTTTACAGATTCCTTTTAAGGGACTCTACTTGCACTCATTTACAGATTCCTTTTAAGGGACTCTACAGGCACTCATTTACAGATTCCTTTTAAGGGACTCTACAGGCACTTGTTTACAGATTCCTTTTAAGGGACTCTACTTGCACTCATTTACAGATTCCTTTTATGGGACTCTACTTGCACTCGTTTACAGATTCCTTTTAAGGGACTCTACTTGCACTCATTTACAGATTCCTTTTAAGGGACTCTACAGGCACTCGTTTACAGATTCCTTTTAAGGGACTCTACTTGCACTCATTTACAGATTCCTTTTAAGGGACTCTACAGGCACTCGTTTACAGATTCCTTTTAAGGGACTCTACATGCACTCGTTTACAGATTCCTTTTAAGGGACTCTACATGCACTCGTTTACAGATTCCTTTTAAGGGACTCTACTTGCACTCATTTACAGATTCCTTTTAAGGGACTCTACAGGCACTTGTTTACAGATTCCTTTTAAGGGACTCTACTTGGACTCATTTACAGATTCCTTTTATGGGACTCTACTTGCACTCATTTACAGATTCCTTTTAAGGGACTCTACAGGCACTCGTTTACAGATTCCTTTTAAGGGACTCTACTTGCACTCATTTACAGATTCCTTTTAAGGGACTCTACAGGCACTCGTTTACAGATTCCTTTTAAGGGACTCTACCTGCACTCGTTTACAGATTCCTTTTAAGGGACTCTACTTGCACTCATTTACAGATTCCTTTTAAGGGACTCTACAGGCACTCGTTTACAGATTCCTTTTAAGGGACTCTACAGGCACTCGTTTACAGATTCCTTTTAAGGGACTCTACTTGCACTCATTTACAGATTCCTTTTAAGGGACTCTACAGGCACTCGTTTACAGATTCCTTTTAAGGGACTCTACCTGCACTCGTTTACAGATTCCTTTTAAGGGACTCTACTTGCACTCATTTACAGATTCCTTTTAAGGGACTCTACAGGCACTCGTTTACAGATTCCTTTTAAGGGACTCTACAGGCACTCGTTTACAGATTCCTTTTAAGGGACTCTACATGCACTCGTTTACAGATTCCTTTTAAGGGACTCTACATGCACTCGTTTACAGATTCCTTTTAAGGGACTCTACTTGCACTCATTTACAGATTCCTTTTAAGGGACTCTACAGGCACTCATTTACAGATTCCTTTTAAGGGACTCTACAGGCACTTGTTTACAGATTCCTTTTAAGGGACTCTACTTGCACTCATTTACAGATTCCTTTTATGGGACTCTACTTGCACTCGTTTACAGATTCCTTTTAAGGGACTCTACTTGCACTCATTTACAGATTCCTTTTAAGGGACTCTACAGGCACTCGTTTACAGATTCCTTTTAAGGGACTCTACCTGCACTCGTTTACAGATTCCTTTTAAGGGACTCTACTTGCACTCATTTACAGATTCCTTTTAAGGGACTCTACAGGCACTCGTTTACAGATTCCTTTTAAGGGACTCTACATGCACTCGTTTACAGATTCCTTTTAAGGGACTCTACTCTCACTCATTTACAGATTCCTTTTAAGGTACTCTACAGGCACTCATTTACAGATTCCTGTTAAGGTACTCTACAGGCACTCATTTACAGATTCCTTTTAAGGGACTCTACAGGCACTCATTTACAGATTCCTTTTAAGGGACTCTACTTGCACTCGTTTACAGATTCCTTTTAAGGGACTCTACTTGCACTCGTTTACAGATTCCTTTTAAGAGACTCTACATACACTCATTTACAGATTCCTGTTAAGGGACTCTACATGCACTCGTTTACAGATTCCTTTTAAGGGACTCTACTCTCACTCATTTACAGATTCCTTTTAAGGTACTCTACAGGCACTCATTTACAGATTCCTTTTAAGGGACTCTACAGGCACTCATTTACAGATTCCTTTTAAGGGACTCTACATGCACTCGTTTACAGATTCCTTTTAAGGGACTCTACTTGCACTCATTTACAGATTCCTTTTAAGGGACTCTACAGGCACTCATTTACAGATTCCTTTTAAGGGACTCTACAGGCACTTGTTTACAGATTCCTTTTAAGGGACTCTTCCTGCACTCGTTTACAGATTCCTTTTAAGGGACTCTACTTGCACTCATTTACAGATTCCTTTTAAGGGACTCTACAGGCACTCGTTTACAGATTCCTTTTAATGGACTCTACAGGCACTCGTTTACAGATTCCTTTTAAGGGACTCTACATGCACTCGTTTACAGATTCCTTTTAAGGGACTCTACATGCACTCGTTTACAGATTCCTTTTAAGGGACTCTACTTGCACTCATTTACAGATTCCTTTTAAGGGACTCTACAGGCACTCATTTACAGATTCCTTTTAAGGGACTCTACAGGCACTTGTTTACAGATTCCTTTTAAGGGACTCTACTTGCACTCATTTACAGATTCCTTTTATGGGACTCTACTTGCACTCGTTTACAGATTCCTTTTAAGGGACTCTACTTGCACTCATTTACAGATTCCTTTAAAGGGACTCTACAGGCACTCGTTTACAGATTCCTTTTAAGGGACTCTACCTGCACTCGTTTACAGATTCCTTTTAAGGGACTCTACTTGCACTCATTTACAGATTCCTTTTAAGGGACTCTACATGCACTCGTTTACAGATTCCTTTTAAGGGACTCTACTTGCACTCATTTACATATTCCCTTTAAGGGACTCTACAGGCACTCATTTACAGATTCTTTTTAAGGGACTCTACATGCACTTGTTTACAGATTCCTTTTAAGGGACTCTACTCTCACTCATTTACAGATTCTTTTTAAGGGACTCTACTTGCACTCATTTACAGATTCCTTTTAAGGGACTCTACTTGCACTCATTTACAGATTCCTTTTAAGGGACTCAACTTGAACTCATTTACAGATTCCTTTTAAGGGACTCTACAGGCACTCGTTTACAGATTCCTTTTAAGGGACTCTACATGCACTCGTTTACAGATTCCTTTTAAGGGACTCTACTTGCACTCATTTACAGATTCCTTTTAAGGGACTCTACAGGCACTCGTTTACAGATTCCTTTTAAGGGACTCTACTCTCACTCATTTACAGATTCCTTTTAAGGGACTCTACAGGCACTCGTTTACAGATTCCTTTTAAGGGACTCTACTCTCACTCATTTACAGATTCCTTTTAAGGGACTCTAGAGGCACTCGTTTACAGATTCCTTTTAAGGGACTCTACTTGCACTCATTTACAGATTCCTTTTAAGGGACTCTACAGGCACTCATTTACAGATTCCTTTTAAGGGACTCTACAGGCACTTGTTTACAGATTCCTTTTAAGGGACTCTACTTGCACTCATTTACAGATTCCTTTTATGGGACTCTACTTGCACTCGTTTACAGATTCCTTTTAAGGGACTCTACTTGCACTCATTTACAGATTCCTTTTATGGGACTCTACTTGCACTCGTTTACAGATTCCTTTTAAGGGACTCTACAGGCACTCATTTACAGATTCCTTTTAAGGGACTC